>NC_133136.1:1078959-2278959 GCF_048418815.1 Hemitrygon akajei | reverse complement strand
ATAATTCACAAGGCAAGGATAGATATGTCCCACAGAAGTTGTCTTCAAATGGCAGGGGTAGGCAACTGTGGCTGACAATGGAAGTTAAGGACTGTATAAAAGCAAAGGAAAGGGCATATAAGGTAGCAAAAGTGAGTGGGAAGTTAGATGATTGGAAGCTTTTAAAATCCAACTAAAGGCAACTAAAAAAGCTATAAGAAGGGAAAAGATGAAATGTGAGGGCAAACTAGCAATAATATAAAACAGGAAACCAAAAGGTTTTTTTTAGTTATGAAAGAGGTAAAAGGGAGGTGAGAGTTGATATTTGGTCACTGGAAAATAATGCTGGTGAAGTAGTAATGGGAACAAAGAAATGGCAGATGAACTTAATGGGTACTTTGCATCTGTCTTCACTGTGGAAGACACTAGCAGTGTACCAGAGGTCCATGAGTGTCAGGGAGCAGGTGTGAGTGCCATTACTATAGGTAAGGAAAAAGTGTTTGGCTCAAAGGTCTGAAGTTGGATAAGTCACCTGGACCAGATGGACTACATCCCAGAGTCCTGAGAGAGGTTGCTGAAGAGATAACAGATGCATTGGTCATGATCTTTCAAAAATCACTTGATTCTGGCATGGTCCTGGAGGACTGGAAGATTGGAAATGTCACTCCACTCTTTAAGAAGGGAGGAAGGCAAAAGAAAGGAAATTATAGGCCAGTTAGCCTAACCTCAGTCCTTGGGAAAGTGTTGGAGTCTATTATTAATGATGAGATTTCAAGGTACTTGGAGCCTAATGATAAAATAAGTCAAAGTCAGCATGGGTTCTGTAAAGGGAAATCTTGCCTGACAAATCGGTTGGAATTCTTCGAGGAAGTAACAAGCAGGGTGGACAAAGGAGTGGCATTGGATGCCAGTTACCTGGATTTACAGAAGGCATTTGATAAGGTGCTGCACCTGAGGCTGCTTAACAAGATAAAATCCTACAATGTTACAGGAAAAATACTGGCATGGATAGAGGAATGGCTGACAGGCAGGAGGCAGCAAGTTGGAATAAAAGAGGCCTTTTCTGGTTGGCTGCCGGCGACTAGTGGTGTTCCTCAGGGGTCAGTATTGGGACCGCTGCTTTTCACATTGTTTGCCAATGATTTGTTGCAAAGTTTGCGGATGATATAAAGATGGGTGGAGGGGCAGGTAGTGCTGTGGGAATGAGATGATGGAATTTCTCAGCTAGGAACTAGTGTAGACCGAGTGGACTCAGTCACCAGCAGGGAGCTAGTATTCTTTCTGCTGAACAAGGTGAAGGGCATAAGATAGAAATACCATTGGAGCAGAGCTTCTTAATGCCAGGAAAAGGTGCACCCACTCATAGAGTCATAGAGCCCTATAGGACAGAAACAGTCAGCCCATCTAATCCTTGCCAGCCTGGTTTTCGGCCTAGTCCCATTAACCTGCAGCTGGACCATAGCCCTCTATACCCCTCCCATCCATGTACTTATCCAATCTTCTCTTAATTGTCACAAATGAAATCAAATCCACCATGTGTTGGCTGCTTATTCTACACTCTCATTAATCTCAGAGTGAAGAGGTTCCCCTTACATATTTCACCTTTACCCTTAACACATAACCTCTAATTCTAGTCTCACCCAACCTCAGTGGAAAAAGAATGCTTGCATTTACCCTATCTAAACCCCTCATCATTTTGTATATCTCTATCAAATCTCCCCTCATTCCTCCACATTCCAGAGAATGAAGTTCTAACCTATTCAATGTTTCCTTATAACCCAGGTCCTTAAGTCTTGGAAACACCCTTGTAAATTTTCTCTCCACTTTCAGTCTTATTGACATCTTTCCTGTAGGTAGGTGACCAGACTACGCACAATACTCCAAATTAGACCTCACCAGCATCTTACAGAATTTCAACATAACATCCCATCTCCTGTACTCAGTATTTTGATTTATAAAGACCAAAGTGCCAAAAGCTTTCCTTACAACTCTATCTACATCTGACAACACTTTCAAGGAATTATACATCTGTATTCCAAGAATACAGTATCTGCCATACTCCTAAGTGCCCTACCATTCACCATGCAAGTCCTCTCCTGTTTGTCCTACCAAAGAACAACACCTCATACTTGTCTTCATTAAATTCTATCTGCCATTTTACAGTTGGTCCAAATCCCACTGCAAGCCTTGTTAGTCTTCCTTGCCGTCCACTACACCCCCAGTCTTGGTGCAAATTTGCTGATCCAGTTAACCACATTATCATCCAGATAGCTAATGGATTGGTAAAATTGGTCACCTCTTTAAAAAGGATATAAAGCACCCTGGCTTTGGTGATTTTGTTTAAACAGAGCAAGGTAATAACTTGGGGAAAATAGCAGATCATGGAATATTATTAGGATGGAAATTGATTTAAATAAGTATGATTGTAATTCTTGGTCTGTGTTACATTCCGTGAAATAAAATAAATAGCTTAATGAATCAGATCTCATCTTACCACACTTTAATTTAGTTCACTTATATAATATATTATGAGGGTCAGTTGAGTGGGCTAGGACTTTTCTCTGTGGAGCAAAGGGGGGTGAGAGGTGACTTGATAGAGGTGTACAAGATGATAAGAGGCATAGATTGAGTGGACTTTTTCCCAGGGCAGAAATGGTTAATATGAGGGGGCATAACACTTTAATCACCTTAAAGTGATTAGGGGAAAGTATAGGGGGGATGTCTGAGATAGATGGGTGGTGTTTGAGGCAGATACATTAAAGACATTTAAGACATTCTTAGATAGGCACATAGAGTAGACGATAGGAAAATGGAGACATGGCATCAAGGTTATGGGGAGAAGGCCGGGGAGTGGGGCTGAGGAGGGGAGAAAAGGATCATCCATGATTGAATGTTGGAGCAGACTTGACGGGCCAAATGTCTAATACTGCTCCTATGTCTTATGGTCTTATTATTCCTCTCAACTCCATTCTCCTGCCTTCTCCACGTAACATTTGACACCCTGACTAATCAAGAACCTATCAACTTTCGCTTTAAATATACCCATTGACTTGGCCTCCACAGCCATCAGTGGTAATGAATTCCACAGATTCACCACCCTCTGGCTAAATAAATTCCTCTTTATCTTTGTTCTAAAGGGATGGTATTCTATTCTGAGGCTGTGTCCTCTGTCCTAGACTCCCCCGCTATAGAAAACGACTCCCTCCATATCCACTCTATCCAGATCTTTCAATATTCAGTTGTTACGAACCCCGTAACTGGGTTACTTACCAGCAAAGATAGAGACGTCCGTTGGAGTCTGATGATACTATTTTTAACAGTATTAGTAAAAATACACAAAAATAATATCAATGCAAATATACAGATAATATACGTCGTCAATACTAAACCTAAAAGTGCGGGTATAATAATAATCAATAAGAAATAAGCTCTATCGTTGTCTAGGGGATAATGAATTGTCCGATGGAAATATAAAGTTCATTTCAGTTCACACAGGCTGCGGTGTTTGTTTGTCGCTGTGTTGCAATTGTTGGAGAGAGAGAGATAGAAGAATGGGAACAGTTACCGCTATTGTTTTTGCCAACCTTCCTTTATGATTTCGATCCGTCGGTGTCTCGTTGTTGTGGCCTTTCAAGTATGACCTCTCCTTTAGCTAAACCATTCTTCCATGATGAGCCCGCCACCCAGGCAAGGGAGGATACACACGAGCTCTCACCGGCTTTCGCTATAAAACGCTGTCACTGGATTTCTAGCATTTCTCCTGGTGCGTCTGAGGGGTGTTCCCCAGACCCGACTTTTATCCTCACTCATGGGGTCTCAGATGTCAATCAGGTTGGGATTGGGAATCCCTCAACCAGACCACTCTGGCTGCCCCCTGAGGGGTTTCAATGAATAGTACAGTACTCAATACACAATTCCTTCTCCAAGAGACAATAGCAGTAATCAGTGGTTCCGTTCCGCTTTTGTTAGGAGACATTCCACTACCTTGTGTATTCTGCGTTGTCAATAACAACTGCCTTTTCTGTTATCCTGCGTCTCTCTCTCATTACTGACATGATGTGTATCTCTCTCATTTCCTGGGTATCAGACCCGAAATAATAGCGATCTTGTGATTCTCAAAAAGGGGGGGGGGGGGTGACTTTGCACCCTTCGGCCCATCAGAGTTGCTCCACATTCGTAACACCCCCATCCTTCTAAGGATTTTTACCACAGGGAAAAATTAACTAATACAGAGTCTTACAGAATTTCAAAATTTAACACAATACAAAAGAGTTTTTTTTCACTACAGAGTAATACAGTTATACATTCAATTCAGCATCTAAACAGTTAGCGATTACATTGTCACTTCCTTTAATATCTTAATATCTTGTACCTTAATAAATTCCTGTAGCATCAGACTCCAATTTAATAACCACTTATTTTTTTATTCCTTTTCTTCAGCAAAACAAAACTAGAGAGTTGTGATCTTAGCTTACGTGTATATTACAAAAGTTTATGCAAATACTAATCTTTATTTTACTTTCAAACTTAACAGTCAATCTTCCATGGTGTTGTCTTTATTATTTACATGCTTTGTTGAAATCCCTTAAAACCAGATCCTGTTATTTAAAGTGGCATCCCGTCAACCCTCGCCCCTTTTCCAGTTAACTCTCACGTGGTTAGCTTGCTTACCAGGGTGGAATAGGCTTTTGCATGCTCCTTTCATAGGAGTTATTTTATCAACAAGGTTTTCCAAACTTAGCCCATTTTCTGAACTTCCACACAATTCTTTATTTTTAAGCAAGTCGTTAGTTTTATCTTCAGGACCCTTCATTCTATTAGTTTTCAGTTTAATATCTGCAAGCGATCCCTCTTTGTCCAAACAACATTTCAAATTCTGCCTCTTCACAGCACACCCTTGAATAACATTAGCGAGTGGGGTACCTTTACATTCCAAATCAAACTGTAATTGATTCGTAGGCACCTTGGTAACAAGCCATTGTTCCTTCAGCCTGGTTACTGCTTCTGACACCAATCCAGACTTTAAATTTTCTTCATTCAATTTAGGAACTACACTTTTCCCTTCTCCTTCAATAATAATATTCACATCACCATCTTTTATCTCCTCACTAACTTTTAACACACCTTCGAGTACAAACAACTGGGAATTCTCACTTCCCACTATTACCAAGGTTAACCCTTTCTTCACTGAACCAAGTCCATCTGACCCACAAGGACTGCATTCCTTTTTAACTGAATCAGATACCTCAGACTTTTCCTGAGTTTCATTACTAGGTTCAGTACCATGTGCATCCACATCTTGAACACACTCAAACGGGACCTTTGCCTCTTCCAGGCTTTCAATACCCATCCCCTTTTCAAATTCTAAGTTCCCCTGATCCTCCCAGTTACTCTCTGGGCAACTCCCTTCCGGAGTAAACACAACCCTGCGGGCTGAAACAACCTCATCTGCTAACCCAGCAGACTCCTTCAACGTAACAGCATCCTTTTCATCTAGGACTGCCCTTATTTTATTATCAGGAACACATTTAAAATTTTCAACTTCTTCAAACAGTTCTGTCAAGCCAGACAGATCATCCATGTCCAATCCTGGACCTTCTAACTGCCTTATCTGTTTCTCATTTTTACTCCGTGCCTCTATAAATTTCCTCCTGGCTAAGGGTAGGTCTACCTCCTCTCCTTTACTCTCTTTCACCTCCCTATTCTCCGTTTTACCACCCTCTAACCCCTCTTGGTACAGGGTCGGTAAAAACGTCTCAGCCAAATCAACACTGGACTGATTTAAATTGGTGTCTTTCTCAGCTGCCTTTCTTGACATGCTGTGAGTGATCGTGCATGCGGGATAGATCTTGGAATCTAGGGGCGGGTCCTCAACACTTACAGGCTGGCTCGTCAGCTTCATTGCTGACCAAACCTCACCACCAGCTAAATCGTTACCAAGAAGGACGTCCACGTCAGCTCTCGGAAATTCTGATCGCACCCCTATTTCAACTGGTCCAGATACCAGCTCACAATTTATAATGATCCTATGCAAAGGCACAGCTTCTGTCCCTTTTCCTATGCCTCTCAAAGCTACCTCTCCAGTCTCGGGACCAAAATCTAGTACCTTACTGAGAATCAATGACTGCTCAGCTCCAGTGTCTCTCCAGATCCGCACTGGAACTGGTGTTTCTCCCTCTTTCACAGACACGGTCCCTTCTGAAATAAATTTCTCATACCCCTCTCATATTCTATCTACCTGGGGCTTTCTCGTCGATTTGCTGATCGACACAATACACCCTGTAGGGACTGCTGCTTTCCCTTTTCCTGTCTCCTTCCTCGGAGCAAAGCACTTAGATGCAATATGACCCACCTTTCCACAATTAAAACAGGTCAAGCCAGGACCCCTCCTGCCATCTTGCCTTTCTTCCTCCTTATTTTTACCAGTAGCTCCCGGCTGAATCTCTGTCTCAGCCGGCGGGCTTTCTCTACCATTCCTACGGTCTTTCTGGTAACTCTTATTCGAGGAAAACTTTGTCTTGTGGGTTAGGGCATATTCATCTGCGAACCTTGCAAATTCGGATATGGACTTATTCGGCTTCTCGTTCATGCTCCCTCTTCGCCTCTAACTCCTTTAGCTGGAGCTCATACTCCCTTTTCCTCTGTTCCACGTCCAGCCTCAATTTCTCCAACTCTAACTGAGCCATCCCACTAGCTGGTACCTTTTCAGGGATCTGTTCCACCACCTCAGCTGAAAACACATTCTTCTCAATATAATACTGAGTTATGGCTCTCCGCATCTCCCACTTTTTCATTGACAACCTCACCTCTGCGAGATTTAGTTCTTTCGCAATATTTATCAAGTCCGACTTTGTGGCAGCCTCTAGCGCCTCTGGAGTCAGGTTTTTTATAAATTCGTCTACGTCCATCTTTGCTGGTTTCCCGTCTGGTTACCCGCGCAACCAGATCCAAGTTTCGACTTAAAAGCCCGATTTACTGGCCCTCCAATTTGGTATCAAATCTCAAGATGAGGCCCCAAGTTGTTAAAAACCCCGTAACTGGGTTACTTACCAGCAAAGATAGAGACGTCCGTTGGAGTCTGATGATACTATTTTTAACAGTATTAGTAAAAATACACAAAAATAATATCAATGCAAATATACAGATAATATACGTCGTCAATACTAAACCTAAAAGTGCGGGTATAATAATAATCAATAAGAAATAAGCTCTATCGTTGTCTAGGGGATAATGAATTGTCCGATGGAAATATAAAGTTCGTTTCAGTTCACACAGGCTGCGGTGTTTGTTTGTCACTGTGTTGCAATTGTTGGAGAGAGGGAGAGATAGAAGAATGGGAACAGTTACCGCTATTGTTTTTGCCAACCTTCCTTTATGATTTTGATCCATCGGTGTCTCGTTGTTGTGGCTGTTCAAGTATGACCTCTCCTTTAGCTAAACCGTTCTTCCATGATGAGCCCGCCACCCAGGCAAGGGAGGACACACACGAGCTCTCACCGGCTTTCACTATAAAACGCTGTCACTGGATTTCTAGCGTTTCTCCTGGTGCGTCTGAGGGGTGTTCCCCAGACCCTTCTTTTATCCTCACTCACGGGGTCTCAGATGTCAATCAGGTTGGGATGATGCAATCCCTCAACCAGACCACTCTGGCTGCCCCCTGAGGGGTTTCAGTGAATAGTACAGTACTCAATACACAATTCCTTCTCCAAGAGACAATAACAGTAATCAGTGGTTCCGTTCCGCTTTTGTTAGGAGACATTCCACTACCTTGTGTATTCTGCATTGTCAATAACAACTGCCTTTTCTGTTATCCTGCGTCTCTCTCTCATTACTGACATGATGTGTATCTCTCTCATTTCCTGGGTATCAGACCCGAAATAATAGCGATCTTGTGATTCTCAAAAAGGGGGGGGGGGGGGCGACTTTGCACCCTTCGGCCCATCAGAGTTGCTCCACATTGGTAACACAGTAATAAGACCCTCCACCATTCTTTTAAACCCCAGCGAATACAGGTCTAGAAGCATCAAAAAATCTTTCTATGTTAACCCTTTTATTCTTGAAATCATTCTCATGAACCTTCACTGAACCCTTTCCAATGGCAGCACATTTTTTCTTATATAAGGGGCCCAAAATGACTCAAAATATTCCAAGAGCAAACACGAGGAAATCTGCACATGCTGGAAATTCAAACAACACACACAAAATGCTGGTGGAACACAGCAGGTGAGGCAGCATCTATAGGGAGAAGCACTGTCGACGTTTCAGGCCGAGACCCTTCATCAGGACTAACCGAAAGGAAAGATATTAAGAGATTTGAAAGTAGAGGGGGGAGGGGGAAATGCGAAATGATAGGAGAAGACCGGAGGGGGTGGGATGAAGCTAAGAGCTGGAAAGGTGATTGGCAAAAGTAATACAAGAGCTGGAGAAGGGAAAGGATCATGGGACAGGAGGCCTCGGGAGAAAGAAGGGGGGGGATGGAGAACAGACAAACAACTAAATATAAAAATACAACTGCAGATGCTGTGGATCAAAGAATATGTACACAACGCTGGAAGAACTCAGCAGGTCAGGCAGCATCCGTGAGAAAAGAGTAGCCAACATTTCGGGCCGAGACCCTTCATCAGGAATGGGGGGGAAGAGAGAGCCGAAGCCCAGTAATAGAGGTAGGGGAGGGGGTAGGGCCTAGAGGCGCCGGGTGGAAAACCAATCAGAGGCAAGATAAAGGGGGGAGGGGATAAGCATGAAAGAACTGTAGAGATAAAGAAGCAGAAAGTTGAAAGGGGAGAGAGACAGAGAGGGACCTGGGATAGGGGGAGGGGGAGGGAATTACTGGAAATTGGAGAATTCAATGTTCATACCACCAGGCTGGAGGCTATCCAGACGGTAGATGAGGTGTTGCTCCTCTAACCTGAGTTTGGCCTCATCATGGCAGTAGAGGAGGCCATGTATGGACATATCTAGATGGGAATGAGAGGCAGAGTTGAAGTGGGTGGCACCCAGGAGGTCCTGTCTATTGTGACGGACGGAGCGTAGGTACTTGATGAAGCGGTCCCCCCATCTGTGTCGGGTCTCGCCGATGTAGAGGAGGCCGCGCCGGGAGCACCGGATGCAATAGATGACTCCAACAGACTCGCAGGTGAAGTGTTGCCTCACCTGGAAGTACAGTCTGGGGCCCGGAATGGTGGTAAGGGGGGAGGTGTGGGGACAGGTGTAGCATTTGCGCTTGCAGGGATAAGTGCCAGGTGGGAGTTCTGTGGGGAGGGACGTGTGGACCAGGTAGTTGCGGAGGGAACGATCCCTGCGAAAAGCTGAGAGGGGTAGGGAGGGAAAGATGTGCTGGGTGGTGGGGTCCTGTTGAAGGTGGCGGAAGTTGCAGAGGATAATGTGTTGGATCCGGAGGCTGGTGGGGTGATAGGTGACGACAAGGGGAACCCTGTCCCTGTTGTGGTGATGGGAGGATGGGTTAAGGGCTGAAGTGCAGGAGGTGGAGGAGATGCGGGTGAGGGCATCTTTGATGACGCCAGAAGGGAAACCACGATCCTGAAAGAAAGAGGACATTTGAGAAGTCCTGGAACGGAAAGCCTCATCCTGGGAGCAGATGCGGCAGAGACGGAGAAACTGGGAATAGGGAATGGCATTTTTGCATTGGGCAGGGTAGGAAGAGGTATAGTCAAGATAGTTATGGGAGTCAGTGGGTTTGTAGAAGGTCTTGCCTCTGATTGGTTTTCCACCTGGCGCCTCTAGGCCCTACCCCCTCCCCTATCTCTATTACTGGGCTTCGGCCCTCTCTCCCCCCGCATTCCTGATGAAGGGTCTCGGCCCAAAACGTTGGCTACTCTTTTCTCACAGATGCTGCCTGACCTGCTGAGTTCTTCTAGCGTTGTGTACGTAAAGAACTAAATATGTCAGGGATGGGGTAAGAAGGGGAGGAGGGGCATTAACGGAAGTTAGAGAAGTCAATGTTCACGCCATCAGGTTGGAGGCTACCCAGCCGGTATATAAGGTGTTGTTCCTCCAACCTGAGTTTGGATTCATTTTGACAGTAGAGGAGACCATGGATAGACATATCAGAATGGGAATGGGACGTGGAATTAAAATGTGTGGCCACTGGGAGATCCTGCTTTCTCTGGCGGACCGAGCCAAAGTATTCCAAGTGTGGTCTGATCAATGCCTAATGCATGGTTAAGAATGTTTCCCTTTATTTGTTGAGGTATTGAGTTCACAAGTGAGAAAGTTATGTTGCAACTTTTTAAAACTCTAGTTAGGCTACATCTGCAGTATTGAATACAGTTCTGGTTGCCCCATTATAGGAACGATGTCGAGGCCTTGGAGAGCATGCTGAAGAGGTTTATCAGGATGTTGCCTGGATTAGAGGCCATAGCCCTAACAAGCTAATTAAGGTCTGAGACCTTGGTAAAAGTGATCTGAGAGCTCAAATCTCTTGGGATGCCCAAACTTTTGCATTGTGCTCCTTTCCTTTGTTTCACTCTAAAATTGTACAAAACAAAAATAATACACTAATCTTGCTTAAAATGTCCTGTAATGTTCTATATTCTAGAGTCCACTGATTATAGACCTCTATAATTCCCAGGATTATCTCTATTCCCTTTCTTGAACAAAGGATTATCATTTGCCACTTGCCAATCATCTGGTACTACTTTTGTGGCTGGTGGGTATGCAGAGATCATCGCCAAAGGCGCAGCAATCTCTTCCCTCCCTCCCTATGGTAACTTGGGATATATCTGATGCAGCCCTGGGAACTTAACTATCCTAATATTTTTCAAAAGTTCCAGCACATCCTCATTCTTAACATGAACATGTTCTAGAATATCAGCCTCCTCACAAGCGGCAAGGTCTCTCCCACTGGCGAATACTGAAACAGGGTGTTCATTACGAATCTCCTCTTCCCCCACCCCCCACCACACACACACTGCCTCCGACTCCAGGCACATTCTCTGCTCTCCCAGATCAGACCTTTTTTATCATTCCCTCTGTTTTATTAAAATAGGAGTGATATGACATCATTGGCAACAAAATTTATTACAATTCAGCTTTCAGCAGTTCTGGAGAAGACTTTCCAGGTGCAGATCCATGGTCTCGTGAGACTAACGGATGCCATACATACAGTTCTGTAAAATTCTCCAGACAACCGTTAACTCCATTCCTTCTCATATTGTCCACCTCATGACAGTCCATGCACCACATTACAATCTATATACAAGTCACGGAGAGTCAGTCCTACCTCACTGTGGTTATTCTTTACGTACCTGTAGAACAGTGAAGTTATTCTTAATCCTACCCACCATGGCCTTCACCTGCCCCCTTCCAGATCTCCCAAGTGCATTTGAACAGCCCATTCAGCCCATGACATTGTGTCAACATTTTAATCTATTTAAAAATCAATCTAACCCTTCCCTCCCACATAACTCTTCATTTTTCTGTCATCCATGTCTATCTAAGAGTTTCTTAAGATCCCATAATGTATCTTCCTCTACCACCACCCCTGGCAGGAGGTTCCACGCACCCACCACTCTCCATGTGTAGAACTTACCCGACACCCCACTATACTTTCCTCCAATCACTTTAAAATTAAACCTCCTGGTATTAGCCATCTCCACCCTGTGAAAATGTTTGCTGACCTCGATCTGTGGATCAGAATGAATGACCATTCTTAGGCTCCTTTCTAGCTACCTTGAAACTCTCATCGGTCCTGGTCAACCTCTCGTAGCAGGTAGTCCATGCAGACCATTCATACTGATTCCATGTCCTGTCACAGTAAGCTCTCAATTGTAGCAGTGCTGAATCTTCACAGCTTAAACAACCCAGGCTCCATCTTGACCTCTCTGGGGGTTTCTTTCCCATATTCACCAGTGTCTTTCACACCCTAAGGTGTGCGGCTACAGATAACATTGGCTCCATCGGAACTTGCATAGCATGAACTGCAAGAGCAGGGGACTGGTAAATGGACTAATGGGGGGGGGGGGGGGTACATGTGCAACCATCATTGACTGGTATTGGAATACCATGTATAAAAGCCAAGTCACCGGTAGGAGGTTGATAGGTTCTTGATTAGTCAGGGCGTCAAAAGGTTACAGGGAGAAGGAAGGAGAATGGAATTGAGAGGGATAGTAAATCAGACATGATGGAATGGCAGAGCAGACTCGATGGGGCGAATGACCTGATTCTACTCCCAAGTCTTAAGGTGTTCTATGTTCTAACTTTCAAATATATGATTTTGCACGGCAGATATATTTCGTATTTAGCATTTAGTATTATTATTTCTAATTATAACCCTTCACGTTTTGGTACGTGTTATGTGCAATACGTGCAAAAGATAAATTTGTGTATGAATTGTAATCGTTTTCGGTGGAACGCACGTGTGTGGAGGAGAGAGAGAGAGAGAGAGGGAGAGGGAGAGGGAGAGGGAGAGGGAGAGGGAGAGGGAGAGGGAGAGGGAGAGGGAGAGGGAGAGGGAGAGAGAGAGACACACGGATGGCGAGTGTGACCCGGTCTGTCCTTGACGAGGTTACTGACCTTGTTTGTGATTCGGAGAGGGAGGGAGGGAGGGAGGGTAGGGAGACAGGAATCGCGGCGGTCGAAGCCAGGGAGGAAGAAAGGTACGACAAATGTCACGTCTTGGTGTGATGAAACGGAGCTATCAAGTAAAAAAGCAAATGCGCCCCTGTGCGTTTATTGGCGCGCTTGTTACTGCGGATTAAGGCTAGTGCAGGAATTAAATCCGCCCGGCTGTCATTGCATTGCGGACGCGGGTAACTGAAAACGCCTCCTGCTGATCTCCGGTGAAACAGATTCTCTTCGGGACCGACCGTCTGTCGCCTCTGGGTGCGTACGGTTAAGGAAAAAACGTTTCCTGAGCAGTCAACCCGCAAACTCCCTGATCAACGTGCTTAACATTTAAAGCCATCTCAAACACCTCATCTTGCGACCGTTTACCTTTCCCAATCATTAAATCCCTTCGTGCATCCCAACGTATCTTCAGAAAAGCGGCGCATTCCTATGCAGAGGCGGGAAGGTCGGGGGAAGACTGCGGCGGACTAGCGGACACAGAGGGGGAAGGAGTTTGTGGGCGTCTCGGATCCGGTGGCCGGTGTTGACGCGGGCGGTGGTAGTAAATGTGCCCCCGCGGGTCGGAGATCGACCTTCAGTTTGCAAATCAGCCGCGACAGTCAGTCCAGGGCCCCAGGAGAAGCCGGCGTTATGTATTCGGATCCTTCGGGAAGAGATCTGTTGGGAAATAGAACCCTGTTTTTCATATTTATTTGTTCCTTCGCTCTGGTTACCCTCCTGCAGCAGATCCTCTACGGCAAGAATTACATTAAAAGGTAAGAAAGGCAGAGGCAATTAACAGCTCTTGAGAATAACACATACAGATGGAGGAGGAACTCAGAGGAAGTTCACGAGAATGATTCCGGCAATGAAAGGGTTAATGTATCAGATGCGTTTGAGGGCTCTGGGCCTGAACTCACTGGCATTTAGAAGAATGGAGGGGTGGTGGGGAAATCTCATTGAAACCAAAAATATTGAAAGGCTTAAATAGAGTGGAAATGGAGAGGCTGTTTCCTATTGATGCACCATCAATAACTCTAGGAGACTGGAAGTTAACTATAGGTTTTTATTAACAGCAAAAAGGGAGCACGACATGTCGAAGACTGAGGGAGGAACAGTGCCCCAATTGCCTTTATACAGGGGTCTGTGGGAGGAGCCACAGGAGCAGTCAGCAGAGGGACATGTCCAGACAGGTATACATAGTTTACCACACCTATATAGGAGGGAGTTAGGACCAGAGGGCACAGACTCAGAATAGAAAGACATCCCTTAGAACAGAGATAAGGAGAAATTTCATTAATAAGAGTGTGGTGAATCTGTGGAATTCATTTCCACAGATGGCTGTGGAGGCCAAGTCATTTGATATATTTAAACTGGAGGTTGATAGGTTCTTGATTAGTCAGGGTATAAAAGATTACAGGGCGATGGCAGGAGCCTGGGGTTGAGAGGAATAATACATCAGCCATGATGGAATGGTGGAGCAGACTCAATGAGTTGAATGCCCGAATTCTGCATCTATATGGTCTAAATTAGTAGGTCAGGTGGCATCTATGGAGAGGAATAAACAGTGGACTGATGCGGGCTGAGACCCTTCATCATGAAAAGCCTCCATTTGAAATGTGGATTCTTTACTCCTCTCCATAGGTGCTTCCTGGCCTGCTGAGATCCTCTAGCATTTTGTGTATGTAACTTTGGATTTCGAGCAACTGGAGAATATTGTGTGTTTATAATTAGCAGTACTTTAAGTGTGTGGAAGTCAGAAGAGACATCAGCTCGTAATTAAAGCCCCAGGTTCCTGGAACGTGGATGCCGCAGAGATAGGATAGGGTTGTCCCCTATCCCAAGCATCACTCTTCCAGGCTCCGACCATTGTTGTAAGACCATGAGACATAGGAACAGAATTAGGCCATCTGGCTCATCAAGTCTACTCCACCATTTCAATGTGGCTGATATATTATCCTTCTCAGCCCCCATCTCCTGCCTTTTCCCTCTGACCTTTGACACCTTGACGAATCAAAAACGTATCAACCTTTGCTTTAAACATACTTAATGACTTGGCCTCCATAGCCATCAGTGGCAATGAACTCCACAGATTCACCACCCTCTGGCTAAAGAAATTTTTTCTCATTTCTATATGAACATTCCTCTATTCTGAGGATGTTGTGTGTGGTAACAACCAACATGACTTAATGATGTGCTGGGGGCAGCCTGCAAGTATTGCCATACAGACTGGTGCTAATGTAGCATGCCCACAATGTTCAACAGAACAACACAAACAACTAGAACAGCAGCAAACAAGCCCTTCAAACACACAGAGATAGGCTTCCAACCCCAGCCAACACAGGCCACCTCTGGGTCACCAGTCCTTGCCTCAAGCTCTCAGATTTGCTGACACTGGGCCAGGACATGCAATTATAGACTATCAGACATTGGTTCTCTGTCTTTCAGACATGCTAACCCAATTTGTAAAACATTGTCACATGCACTGAGATCCACATACACACTGTCACGCGTACCGTCCACGCGCACACAGTCACGTGTACCGTCCACACGCACACTGACACATACCATCCACCTGCACACTGTCACACATACTACCCACGTGCACACTGTCACACGTACTCAGATCCACATGCACATTGTAAACATTTGGGCCCCTGATCTTAGAAAAGATGTGTTGTCATTAGAGAGGGTCCAGAGGAGGTTCACAAGGATGATTCCAGGAATGAAAGGGTTATTATATGAAGAAGGTTTGATGGCTCTGGGTCTGTACTTGTTGGAATTCAGAAGGATGAGGGGGGGATATGAATGAAACTGGATGAACTCCAAAACATTTGGGAGACTGAGGGGGTGATAGATCGGACATATAGAGAGGTTATTACACCCAGGGAGCAGAACACAGAAAATAGTGCAGAGTACCCATGGCCATCCCCTCAACAACAAGTATATCACCTTGGATACTATTGGGAGGGATGACCAAGCAGACAAAAGTCACAGCATCGAGTTTCTGGCACTGAGTCTGGCTCTGTGACTCTGAAGAGAAGGGAGGAGTAGAGGTGAGCTGTGGTGATAGGGGATTCATAAATTAGGGGAACAGATAGGAGGTTCTGTGATAAAAACGAGATTTCCAGATGGTACATTGCTCCTGGGTGCCAGGGTCTGAGATATCTTGGATTGAGTCCTCATCATTCTTCAGTGTGAAGGTAAACAGCAGAGATCATGGTCCATGTAGGTACCAATGACATGGGCAGGATGTGTGATGAGGTTCTGCACAAAGAGTACAGGGAGTTAGGTGTGACATTAAAAGGCGGAACCTCCAGGGTTGGGATCTCAGGACTGCTACCAATGCCTCATGCTGGTGAGGCCAGAACTGGGAAGATCAAATGTTTTAACACATGGCTAAGGAGTTGTAGGAGGGAGGGCATAAGATTTTAGGATAATTGGGCTCTCTCCCAGGGAAGGTGGAACCTGTACAGAAGGAACGGTTTCCACCTGAACTGGAAGAGGACTAATATCCTAGCAGGAAGGTTTGCTAATGCTGCATGGTGGGGTTTAAACTAGAGTTGCAGGGAGATAGGAACCAGAGTGCCAGAACAATTAGTGGAGAGTTTGTTGAGACAGATGTTGGTAAGATCTCAGACAAAACCAGGAATCAAAAAGTTGAGCATGGTGTGACTGGAGTCCTGAGCTCCTTATATTTCAATGCAAGAATTATCGTACGAAAGGCAGATGAGCTTGAGGTATAGATCAACATCTGGAATTATGATGTTGTAGCCATTAGTGAGGAGGGGCAGAACTATTCTGGGGTTCCATTGTTATAGGTGTGACAGAGCAGGAGGAAGGGTGGCATTGCTAGTCAGTGCTCAGTCACGACAGACCGGAGACCTCGTCTGATGAGGTGTCATGGGTGGAACTGAGGAATAAGAAAAGTATGACCATGTTAATGGAGCTATATTACAGACCACCCAACAGTCCGAGGAATTTAGAGGAACAAACTTGTAGAGAGATTGCAGACTCTTACAAGAAACATAAGGTTGTTATAGAGGTGATTTTAACTGTACACATATACTGGGACTCCCGTACTGTAAAAGGACTAGATGGGATTGAGTTTTATCAAATGTGTTCAGGAAAATTTCCTTCATCAGTACATAGAAGTCCCAATGAGAGAGCATGCAATACTGGATCTGCTGATAGGGAATGTGACAAGGTAGGTGACAGAAGTTTGTGTAGGAAAACACTTTGCATCTATTGAGCACAATACCATTACTTTCAAAGTGAGTATGCAGAGAGATAGGTCTGGTCCATGGGTTGAGATTTTAAATTAGAGAAAGGATAATTTTGCTGGTATCAGAATTGATTTGGCAAGTGTGGATTGGGACAGGCTGTTTTCTGGCAAAGGCGAACTTGGTAAGTGGCAGACCTAAAGTTTTGAGAGTATAAAGCGTGTATATACCTGTCAGAATAAAAGACAAAGATAACAGATGTAAAGAGCCTTATTTTTCAAGCGATGTTGAGGCCCTGGTTAAGAGAAAAAGGAGGTGGATAGCAGATATAGGCAGGTAGGAACCAATGAGATGCTTATGGAGTACAAGAAATGCAAGAGGACACTTAAGAAATAAATCAGGAAGGATGAAATTAGGTATGAAGTTGTCCTAACTGACAATGTGAAGGAGAATCCTAAGGGTTTCTGCAGTTATGTTACAAATAAAAGGACTGCAAGGGACAAAACTGGTCCGTGGAAGATCAGAATGGTAATCCATGTGTGGAGCCAGAAGAGATGGTGGAGATCCGAAACAATTCTTTTGCATCTGAACTTACTCAGGAGATGGACACAGAGTCTATGGAACTGAGGCAAAGTGGCAGCGAGATTATGGACCCTGTACAGATGGCCGAGGAGGGGGTGTTTGCAGTCCTGAGGCAAATCAGGGTGGATAAATCTTCAAGGCCTGACAAGGTTTTCCCTCGGACCCTATGGGAGGCAAGTGCAGACATTGCTGGAGCCCAAAAGCAGAGCTATTTAAATCATCTTTAGTGACAGGAGAGATGCCAGAGGATTGGAGGATAGCCATTGTTGTTCCGCTGCTTATGAAAGGCTCTAAACATAAATGAGGAAACTATACATCAGTGAGTCTGACATCAGTTGTTGGAAAATTATTCCAAGGGACCGGACTGATGAAGGGTCTCAGCCCGAAACGTTGACTGTTCGTTTCCACAGATGCTGCCCGACCTGCTGAGTTCCTCCAGCTTGTTGTACGTGTTGCTTTGACCCCAGCATCTGCAGTGTACTTTGTGTTAAGGATAGTCAGCATGGCTTGTGTGTGGTCGGTCATATCCAACCAAACTTATAGAGTTTTTTGAGGAAGTTACTGGGAAAGTGGATGAAAGCAAGGCAGTGGATGTTGTCTACATGGGCTTTAGTAAGGCATTTGACAAGGTCCCGGGTGGGAGGCTGGTCAAGAGTGTTCATTTGAGACATTGATCATGTGAATAATCAGAGGTTTTTTCCCAAGGCTGAAATATCTAACATGAGAGGGCATGGTTTTAAGTTGCTTGGAAGTAGGTACAGAGGAGATGTCAGGGGCAAGTTTTTTACTCAGAGAGTGGTGAGTGCATGGAATGGGCTGCAGGCAACAATGGTGGATGTGGATACGATAAGGTCTTTTAAGAGGCTTTTAGACAGTTACATGGAGTTTAGAAAAATAGTGGGCTATGGGTAACCCTAGGTAATTTCTAAAGTAAGTACATGTTCAGCACAGCATTGTGGGCTGATTGTACTGTTGGTTTTCTATGTTTCATTCAAGATGAGGTAGTTAATTGGGTTAGACATTGGCTTTGTGGGAGAAGCCAGAGAGGGGTAGTAGAGGGTAGCTTCTCTGACCGGTGTTTGGTCTGTTGTGTTTGTCACCTATATATCTATTGTATATCTGGATGATAAGGTCGATCAACTGGATCAGCAAATTTGCAGCTAACACCAAGACTGGAGATGTAGCGGACAGTAATGAAGGCTATCATGGCGTGCAGAGGAATCTGCAGCAGCTGGGAAAATGGGCTGAAAAATGTCAGATGGAATTTAATGCAGACAAGTGTGAAGTTTTGCACTTCAGTGGGGCCAACCAGGTTAGGTCTTACACAGTGAACAGTAGGACACTGAGGATTGTGGTAGAACAAAGGGATCTGGGAATACAGGCCCATAATTCATTGAAAGTGGCGGCACAGATAGATAGGGTCATAAAGAAAGCTTTTGGCACATTGGCTTTCAGAAGTGAGCTAGCCAATAATATTAACCATAGAACCATAGAACACTACAGCACAGTACAGGCCCTTCAGCCCTCCATGTTGTGCCGACCCATATAATCCTTAAAAAAAAGTATTAAACCCACACTACCCCATAACCCTCCATTTTTTTTCATCCATGTGCCTGTCCAAGAGGCTCTTAAATACCCCTAATGTTTTAGCCTCCACCACCATCCCTGGCAAGTCATTTCAGGCACTCACAACCCTCTGTGTAAAAAAACTTACCCCTGATGTCTCCCCTAAACTTCCCTCCCTTAATTTTGTACATATGCCCTCTGGTGTTTGCTATTGGTGCCCTGGGAAACAGGTACTGACTATCCACCCTATCTATGCCTCTCATAATCTTGTAGACCTCTATCAAGTCCCCTCTCATTCTATGCTCCAAAGAGAAAAGTCCCAGCTCTGCTAATCTTGCTTCATATGACTTGTTCTCCAAACTAGGCAACATCCTGGTAAATCTCCTCTGCACCCTCTCCATAGCTTCCACATCCTTCCTATAATGAGGTGACCAGAATTGAACACAATACTCTAAGTGCGGTCTCACCAGAGATTTGTAGAGTTGCAACATGACCTCTCTATTCTTGAACTCAATCGCCCTGTTAATGAAGCCTAATAACATCCCATAGGCCTTCTTAACTACCCTATCAACCTGTGCAGCGACCTTGAGGGATGTATGGATTTGAACCCCAAGGTCCCTTTGTTCATCCACACTCTTAAGTAACTGACCATTAATCCTGTACTCAGTCTTCTGGTTTGTCCTTCCAAAATGCATCACCTCACACTAGTCCGGATTGAACTCCATCTGCCAATTTTCTGCCCAACTCTGCAGCCTGTCTATATCCTCTTGTAACCTTCGACAACCTACAGCTCCATCCACAACTCCTCCAATCTTCGTGTCATCCGCAAACTTACTCACCCATCCTTCCACCTCTACATCCAGGTCATTTATAAAAATCACAAATAGCAGGGGTCCCAGGACAGATCCCTGCGGCACTCCACTAGTCACCGACCTCCAGGCAGAATACTTTCCTTCCACAACTACCCTCTGCTTTCTTCCTTTAAGCCAAATTTTTATCCAAACTGCCAAAGTTCCACTTATCCCATGCCTCATGACTTTCTGGATGAGTCTCTCATGAGGGACCTTGTCAAATGCTTTGCTGAAGTCCATGTAGACCACATCCACTGCCCTACCCTCATCAATTTATCTTGTTACCTCTAAAGAGGATCCCAAAAGTTTCTTCAGTTACATAAAGTTAAAAGAGAAGCAAGGTGGATATCAGATTACTGGAAAATGATGCTGGAGAGCTAATAATGGGGGCAGTGAAATAGCAGATGAACTGAATAAGCACTTTGCACAGTCTTCACTGTGGAAGCAGTATTGTAGAAGTTCCAGGTGTCAAGGGCATGAAGTGTGTGAAGCTACCATTACTAGAGAGAAGATTATTGGGAAACTGAAAGGTCTGAAGGTAGGTAAGTCACCTAGACCAGATGGTGTACACTTCAGGCTTCTGAAAGAGGTGACTGAAGAGTTTGTGGAGGTATTAGAAACAATTTGTCAAGTATCACTAGATTCTGGGATAGTTATGGAAAAATGGAAATGTCACTCTTCTCTTCAAGAAGGGAGAGAGGCAGAAGAAAGGAAACTATAGGCCAGTTAGTCTGAGCTCATGGTTGAGAAAATGTTGGAGTCAATTGTTAAGGATGAGTTCTCAGGGTAGTTGGAGGCACATGATAAAATGGGCCGTTGTCTGCATGGTTTCCTTAAGGGAAAGTCGTACCTGACAAATATGTTGGAATTCTTTGAAGAAATATCAAGCAGTATAGACAAAGAATTGGTTGATGTTGTGTATTGGATTTTCCGAAGGCCTTTGACAAGGTGCTACACCTGAGGCTGTTTAACAAGCTATGAGCCCACCGTATTACAGGAAAGATTCTAGCATGGATATTGCAGTGACTGATTGGCAGGAGGCAAAGAGGGGGAATAAAGGGAGCCTTTTCTGCCTGGCTACCAATGACCCGTGGTGTTCCACAGGGGTCTGTGTTGGGACTAATTCTTTTTACGTTACATGTCAATGATTTGGATGATGGAATTGATGGCTTTGTTGCAAAGTTTGCAGACAATATGAAGATAGGTGGAGGGGCAGGTAGTTTTGAGGAAGTAGGGAGGCTACAGAAGGACTTAGACAGATTAGGAGAATGAGCAAAGAAACAGCAGATGGAATACTCTGTCAGGAAGTGTATGGTCATGCACTTTGGTAGAAGAAATGAAAAGATCGACTATTTTCTAAACAGAGAGAAAATACAAAAAACTGAGGTGCAAAGGGATTGTGCAGGGTTCCTTAAAGTTTAATTTACAGGTTGAGTCTGCGGCGAGGAAGGCAAATGCAAATTTGGCATTCATTTCAAGAGGACTAGAATATAAAAGCAAGGATATAATGTTGAAACTTTATAAAGCACTGATGAGGCCTGTTGTGAGCAGGCTTGGGCTCCTTATCCTAGAAAGGATGTAGTGAAACTGGAGAGGATTCAAAGGAGGCTCACAAAAATGATTGCAGGATTGAATGGCTTGTCATATGATGGCTCTGTTCCTGTATTCACTAGAATTCAGAAGAATGAGGGGTGACCTCATTGAACCCTGTCTAATGGAGAAAGGCCTTGATAGAGTGGATGTGGAGAGGGTGTTTCCTCTGATGGGAAGGTCTAAGACCAGAAGGAACAGCCTCAGATTAAATGGGGGGGGGGGGGTCCCGTTAGAATGGAGATGAGGAGTAATTTTTGTAGCCAAAGTGGTGAATCTTTGGAATTTGTTGCTACCTGAAGTTGTGGAGGTGAATTCTTGAAGCAGAGATTGATAGATTTTTGATTGGTCAGGGCATGAAGGGATACAGTGAGAAGACAGTAAATTGGGACTGAGAGGAAAATTGGATCAGCCATAATGAAATGGCGGAGCAGACTCACTGGGCCAAATGGCCTATTTGTGCTCCCATGTCTTATGGTATTATGGTCTTCTAAGTCAAAGTTTTGAGTACAGGAGATGGGCTGTTATGTTGAAGTTGTATAAGATGTTGCTGAGCCCTAATTGGAATATTGTGTGCAGTTTTGGTCATCTACCTACAGGAAAGATGTAGATAGAGTATTTTCAAGCATGTGGCCGGGTCTGGAGGACCTGAATTTTATGAAAAGATTGAATAGGTTAGGACTTTATTCCTTAGAATGTAGAAGATTGAGGAGATTTGACAGAGGTATACAAAATACTGAGGGGTATAGATAGGGTAAATACAAACAGGCTTTTTCCACTGAAATTGGGTGGTTCTACAACCTGAGGTCATAGTTAAGGCTGAAAGGTGAAAAGTTTAAGTGGAGTATGAGAGGCAACTTCTTCACTCAAAGGGTCGTGAGAGTGTGGAATGACAGGCTGAGCGAGCTAGGGCTTTTCTCTTTGGGGTGAAGGAGGATGAGCGGTGACTTGATCGAGATGTACAAGGTGATGAGAGAATAGGTCGAGTGGATAGCCAGAGATTTTCCAGAGTGAAAATGGCTATTATGAAGGGGTATAAATTTAAAGTTTTTGGAGAAAAGTTGGGGGGGGGGGAAATAAAACTTTAGTAAGACCACACTTGGAGTGTTCCACCCCATTACAGGAAGGCTGGTGAGGCTTTGGGGAGGGTGAAGAAGAGCTTTACCAGAATGCTGCCTAGTTTAGAGAACACATGCTATAATAAGACGTTGGACAGATTTGGGTTGTCTTCTGTGGAGTGGCTGAGGCTGAGGGGAGATCTGATAGAGGTTTATAAGATTATGAGATGCATAGATAGGGTAGATAGTCAGAATCTTAGAAATTGGCAAACAGTGGGTATGCTTTTAAAGTTAGGAAGTGTTTAAAGGTGATGTGAGTGGCAAGGTTTTTATGTAGGGAGTGGTGGGTGCTGAGAATGGGCTACTGGGGTACCAGTGAAAACTGACACTTCAGTGCAGTTTAAGAGTCTTTTAGACAGACACATGAATCTGAAAAGAATGTAGAGATATGGGTGATACACAAGAGGAGGATATATAGTTTGAATTGGCATCAAGATCATGTTCAAGTTTATTGTCATCTGGCTGCACATATATACGACCAAACCAATCAATGTTCCTGCAGATCTTGCATGCACAAAGCATTTCACAGCACGCTAAACAAAATATTACCTAAATCAGTTAATAACATGTAATTCAAAGTGTGCAGCACGGGTAAACAGGAAACAGCTCACTGTCCTGGTGATGAGAGCTTGATGCGTGACAGGGTATTCATTAGTCTCACAGCCTGTTACCCAGACTGACTGTCCTAGTCCTGATGCTCCTGTACCTCCCTACTGACAGTGGTGGGTCAGAGATTGTGGGGTGGGTGGTAGGGATGCTTCAGGTCTTTTGTCTATGACGCTTCCAGTAAATGTCACAAATAGAGGGGGAGAGGAGCCCAGTGATCCTCTCGATGGCTTATACCGTTCTCTGTAGGGTCTTGCAGCTTCCATACCTCACAATGAAGGAGCCAGACAATACACTCCTGATGGTGCTTCTGTAGCAAGTTGTTAGAACCGCACAAGATTGTGGGCTGTATGGTTTGTCCAATTCTGTGTTTGCTCACTGAGGTGGGATGGTGCACTGGGTTTATAGATATTGGCCCTGTTTCTCCTGTGTGGTTTGTAAGAAAGGTTCCTGTATAATATGGCCTGCTTTTGTGTAAACCTCCTTTTCTGTATCTCTACTGTGCCTGTTGCAAAGAGAGACCTCCCATCTTCCTGTAATATTAATTCACTTCTTTTGTCACAAGTTTGGCATTTGTTCTGAAACATACCCTTTTCAAAGTTCAAAAAGTTTGAAGTAAATTTATTATTAAAATACAAATATATCACCATATATAATCCTGTGATACATGCTTTTGCGGGCATTCACGGTAAATACAAAGAAACACAATAGAATCAATGAAAGGTTGCACCCAACAGGACAGACAAACAACCAATGTGCAAAAGATAACAAACTGTGCAAACACAAAAGGAAAAAAAGAAAGAAAAAAAAAACCCAATAAATATCGAGAACATGAGATGAAGAGTCCTTGAAAGTGAGTCCATAGGTTGTGGGAACAGTTCAGTGATGGGGCAAGTGAAATTGAGTGAAGTAATAACTGTTCCTGAACCTGATGGTGTGAGTCCTGAGGCTCCTGTATGTTCTTCCTGTTGGCAGCAGGGAGAAGAGAGCATGACCTGGGTGGTGGGGGTCCCTGATGATGGATGCTGCTTTCCTGCAACAATGCATTGTGTAGATGTGCTCAATGGTGGGGAGGGCTTTAATCATAATGGACTGGGTTATATCCACGACTTTTTGTAGTCTTTTTCATTCAAAGGCATTGGTGTTTCCATACCAGGTTGTAACGCAGCCAGTCAGTGTACTTTCTACCACACATCTATAGAAGTTTTAGATGGCATGCCAAATCTGCGCAAACTTCTGATAGATACGCTGCTGTGCTTTCTTTGTAATTGCACTTACATTCTAGATCCAGGACATGATAATGCCAAGGAATTTAAAGTTGCAGACTCTCTCCACGTCTGAACTCCCTGAGGAGAACTGGCTCATGGACCTCCAATTTCCTCACCCTGAAGTCAATAATCAGCTCTTTGGCCTTGCTGACATTGAGTGAGCATTTGTTGTGGCACTGCAAGCCGATTCTGTGTGACAAAGGGCAGCGCGAACCAGATAGCCAGTGCTGACGCCGCAGACACACTGATATCTGAGCCGGACACTGCTGCAGTCAGAGGGCTCAGCTGTTTGAAGATTCTATGGCTGAACAGAATAAATAGTGACACATCACTATTTCTGCTTCTTCAGAAATTCTGTAAATGTATAGATTAACAAAATATATTCCAAGAGCAATCTCAGGGTTACTGGGGTGCTGAATGTACTCTCAATGGCCGCGTTATTAGGTACAGGAGTAGAGCCCAGTAGAGACCAGAACTGAGCACAGTACTCCAAGTGGGGTTTGATCAGGGTCCTATATAGCTGCAACATTACCTTTCAGCTCCTAAACTCAATCCCACGATTGATGAAGGCCAATGCACCGTGTGCCTTCTTAACCACAGAGTCAACCTGCATAGCTGCTTTGAGCATCCTATGGATTCAGACCCCAAGATCCCTCTGGGGATAGTATTAATGCCAAGAGTCTTACCATTAATACTATATTTTGCCATCATATTTGACCTACCAAAATGAACCACTTCACACTTATCTGGGTTAAACTCCATCTGCCACTTCTCAGCCCAGTTTTGCATCCTATCAATGTCCTCCCACATCATGAAGACCCTGGAGAGACTTGTTCTAGAGCAACTCCAGCCTATGGTTAGGCCACACTTAGACCCCCTCCAGTTCGCCTACCAGCCTGACTAGGAGTTGAGGATGCCATCGTCTACCTGCTGAACCGTGTCTACGCCCACCTGGACAAGCCGGCGAGCACTGTGAGGGTCATGTTTTTTGACTTCTCCAGTGCATTCAACACCATCTGCCCTGCACTGCTGGGTGAGAAGCTGACAGTGATGCAGGTGGATGCTTCCCTGGTGTCACGGATTATTGATTACCTGACTGGCAGACCACAGTACGTGCGCTTTCAACACTGTGTGTCAGACAGAGTGGTCAGCAGCACTGGGGCTCCACAGGGGACTGTCCTGTCTCCCTTTCTCTTCACCATCTACACCTCGGACTTCAACTACTGCACAGTGTCTTGCCATCTTCAGAAGTTTTCTGATGACTCTGCCATAGTTGGATGCATCAGCAAGGGAGATGAGGTGGAGTACAAGGCTACAGTGGGAAACTTTGTCACATGGTGTGGGAAGAATCATCTGCAACTTAATGTGAAAAAGACTAAGGAGCTGGTGGTGGACCTGAGGAGGGCTAAGGCACTGGTGACCCCTGTTTCCATCCAAGAGGTCAGTGTGGACATGGTGGAGGATTACAGATACCGGGGGATACGAATTGACAATAAACTGGACTGGTCAAAGAACACTGAGGCTGTCTACAAGAAGGGTCAGAACCATCTCTATTTCCTGAGGAGACTGAGGTCCTTTAACATCTGCCGGACGATGCCGAGGATGTTCTACGAGTCTGTGGTGGCCAGTGCTATCATGTTTGCTGTTGTGTGCTGGGGCAGCATGCTGAGGGTAGCAGACACCAAAAGAATCAACAAACTCATTCGTAAGGCCAGTGATGTTGTGGGGATGGAACTGGACTCTCTGACGGTGGTGTCTGAAAAGAGGATGCTGTCCAGGTTGCATGCCATCTTGGACAATGACTCCCATCCACTCCATAATGTACTGGTTAGGCACAGGAGTACATTCAGCCAGAGACTCATTCCACCAAGATGTAACACTGAGTGTCATAGGAAGTCATTCCTACCTGTGGCCATCAAACTTTACAACTCTTCCCTTGGAGTGTCAGACACCTTGAGCAAATAGGCTAGTCCTGGACTCATTTCCACTTGGAATAATTTACTTATTATTATTTAATTATTTATGGTTTTATATTGCTATATTTCTACACTATTCTTGGTTGGTGTTACTGTAACAAAACTCAATTTCCCTCGGGATCAGTAAAGTATGTCTGTCTGTGTCTGGCTGTCCTGCTGTAACCTCTGACAGCCCTCCACATTATCCATAACACTTCCAACCTTTGTGTCATCAGCAAGCTTACTAACCCATCCCTCCACTTCCTCATTCAGATCATTTATAAAAATCACAAAGAGCAAGGGTCCCAGAACAGATATCTGAAGCACACCACTGGTCACCGGCCTCCATGCAGAATATGACCCATCTACAACCACTCTTTGCCTTCTGTAGGCAAGCCATTTCTGGAGCCAGAAAGCAATGTCCCCTTGGATCCCATGCCTCCTTACTTTCTCAATAAGCCTTGCATGGGGGTACCTTATCAAATGCTTTGCTGAAATCCACATACAACATCTACTGCTCTTCCATGCTGACTATTCCTAATCATATTTTACCTCTCCGAATGTTCATAAATCCTGCCTCTCAGGATCTTCTCCATCAACTTACTAACCACTAAGGTAAGACTCACTGGTCTATAATTTCCTGGGCTATCTCTACTCCCTTTCTTGAATAAGGGAACAACATCCACCATCCTCCGGAACCTCTCCCATCCCCACTGAAGATTCAAACATCATCGCCAGAGGCTCAGCAATCTCCTCCCTAGCCTCCCACAGTAGCCACAAAAGGACACAGGTTTATGGTGCTGGGGATTAGGTACAGAGGAGATGTCAGGGGTAAGATCTTTTACTCAGAGTGGTGAGTGCGTGGAATGGGCTGCTGGCAATGGTGGTGGAGGCAGATATGATAGGGTCTTTTAAGAGACTTTTGGATAAGTACATGCAGCTTAGAAAAATTGAGGGCTTTGGGTAAGCCTAGTGATTTCTATGGTCGGCCAACTCTGTGGGCCGACAGGCCTGTATTGTGCTGTAGGTTTTCTGTGTTTCTATGTTCTGTGTTCTACCTCAGCCTTTTTTCTCCAGTTCAGCTGAAGAGTTTTGGCCTGAAACGTGACTATCCTCTCTTCCTAGATGCTGCCTGGCCTGCTGGGTTCCTCCAGCATTTTCTGTGTGCTGCCCCTCCACCACTCTTCCCATCATTTGCAAACTTTGTAACAAAGCCATCAATTACATTATCCAAATCATTGACATATAACTTAAAAAGAATTGGTCCCAACACGGACCTCGGTTGAGCATCACCAGTCACTGGCAGCCAACCAGAAAAAGCTTAATTTATTCGCACTCTTTGCCTTCTGCTAATCAGCAGTAACACATGATTATTTGAGTTACTGTCAACTTGAACAGGTCTGGCCATTCTCCTCTAATTTCTTTCATTAACAAGGCATTTTACACCCACAGAACTGGCACTTTCTGGATGTTTAATGCTTTTCACACCATTCTCTGTAAACTCCCAGACTGTTGTGGGTGAAAATCCCCGGAGATCAGCAGTTTCTGAGATACTCAAATCACGCTGTCTGGCACCAACAATCATTACACAGTCAAAGTCGCTGAGATCACATTTCTTCCCCAGTTGGAAGTTTGGCCTGAACAACACCAAAACCTCTTGACCATGTGTGCATGCTTCTAAGCACTGAATTGCTGCCACATGATTGGCTGATTAGATCATTGCAATAATGACAGGTGTACCCAATAAAATGGCCACTGAGAAGACAAGAGCACAGATTGTAAATGTTTTTTGACCCTTGGTGAAACAGGGCTGAAGGTTTGCTCAAACATTTGGGGATGTGCACACACAAAAGGTAGGTCATTCAGCATCTATGCAGAGGAATAAATGGTTGACGTTTTGGGAGAAGATCCTTCACCAGGATATCAAGAGGTGTACAGAAGTATCATAGACACACACAGCACAGAAACAGGCCAGTGATCCAGTCCCACAGCACAGAAACAGGTCAGTGATCCAGTTCAACAACACAGAAACAGCCCAGTGATCCAGTCCCACAACACACAAACAGCCCAGTGATCCAGTCCCACAGCACACAAACAGGCCAGTGATCCAGTCCCACAGCACACAAACAGCCCAGTGATCCAGTCCCACAACACACAAACAGCCCAGTGATCCAGTCCCACAGCACACAAACAGGCCAGTGATCCAGTCCCACAGCACACAAACAGGCCAGTGATTCAGTCCCACAACACACAAACAGCCCAGTGATCCAGTCCCACAACACACAAACAGCCCAGTGATCCAGTCCCACAACACACAAACAGCCCAGTGATCCAGTCCCACAACACACAAACAGCCCAGTGATCCAGTCCCACAACACACAAACAGCCCAGTGATCCAGTCCCACAACACACAAACAGCCCAGTGATCCAGTCCCACAGCACACAAACAGGCCAGTGATTCAGTCCCACAACACACAAACAGGCCAGTGATCCAATCCCACAGCACAGAAACAGGCCAGTGATTCAGACCCACAACACAGAAACAGCCCAGTGATCCAGTTCCACAACACAGAAACAGGTCAGTGATCCAGTCCCACAACACAGAAACAGGCCAGTGATCCAGTCCCACAGCACACAAACAGGCCAGTGATACAGTCCCACAACACACAAACAGGCCAGTGATCCAGTCCCACAGCACACAAACAGGCCAGTGATCCAGTCCCACAACACACAAACAGGCCACTGATCCAGTTCCACAACACAGAAACAGGCCACTGATCCAGACCCACAACACACAAACAGGCCAGTGATCCAGTCCCACAACACACAAACAGGCCACTGATCCAATCCCACAACACAGAAACAGGCCACTGATCCAGTCCCACAATACACAAACAGGCCACTGATACAAACCCACAACACACAAACAGCCCACTGATCCAATCCCACAACACAGAAACAGGCCTGTGATCCAGTCCCACAGCACAGAAACAGGTCAGTGATCCAGTCCCACAACACACAAACAGGCCAGTGATCCAGTTCCACAACACACAAACAGGCCAGTGATCCAGTCCCACAGCACAGAAACAGGTCAGTGATCCAGTCCCACAGCACAGAAACAGGCCAGTGATCCAGTTCCACAACACACAAACAGGCCTGTGATCCAGTCCCACAACACAGCAACAGCCCAGTGATCCAGTTCCACAACACAGAAACAGGTCAGTGATCCAGTCCCACAACACAGAAACAGGCCAGTGATCCAGTCCCACAGCACACAAACAGGCCACTGATCCAGTTACACAACACAGAAACAGGCCACTGATCCAATCCCACAGCACAGAATCAGGCCAGTGATCCAGTCCCACAGCACAGAAACAGGTCAGTGATCCAGTCCCACAACACACAAACAGGCCTCTGATCCAGTCCCACAGCACAGAAACAGTCCAGTGATCCAGTCCCACAGCACAGAAACAGGCCAGAGATCCAGTCCCACAACACACAAACAGGCCAGAGATCCAGTCCCACAACACACAAACAGCCCACTGATCCAGTCCCACAACACACAAACAGCCCACTGATCCAGTCCCACAACACACAAACAGCCCACTGATCCAATCCCACAACACACAACCGGGCCACTGATCCAGTCCCACAACACACAACCGGGCCACTGATCCAGTCCCACAACACACAAACAGCCCACTGATCCAATCCCACAACACAGAAACAGGCCTGTGATCCAGTCCCACAACGCAGAAACAGGCCAGTGATGCAGTCCCACAACACAGAAACAGGCCAGTCAACCAGTCCAACAACACAGAAACAGGTCACTGATCCAATCCCACAACACACAAACAGCCCACTGATCCAGTCCCACAGCACAGAAACAGGCCAGTGATCCAGTTCCACAACACACAAACAGGCCAGTGATCCAGTCCCACAACACAGAAACAGCCCAATGATCGAATCCCACAACACAGAAACAGGCCAGTGATCCAGTCCCACAACGCAGAAACAGGCATGTGATGCAGTCCCACAACACAGAAACAGGCCAGTGATCCAGTCCCACAGCACACAAACAGGCCAGTGATCCAGTCCAACAACACAGAAACAGGTCACTGATCCAATCCCACAACACACAAACAGCCCACTGATCCAGTCCCACAGCACAGAAACAGGCCAGTGATGCAGTTCCACAACACACAAACAGGCCAGTGATCCAGTCCCACAACACACAAACAGGCCAGTGATCCAGTTCCACAACACAGAAACGGGTCAGTGATCCAGTCCCACAACACACAAACCGCCCAGTGATTCTATCCCACAACACAAAAACAGGCCAGTGATCTAGTCCCACAACACACAAACAGCCCACTGATCCAATCCCACAACACAGAAACAGGTCAGTGATCCAGTCCCACAATGCACAAACAGGCCAGTGATCCAATCCCACAACACACAAACAGGTCAGTGATCCAGTCCCACAACACACAAACAGACCAGTGATCCAATCCCACAGCACAGAAACAGGTCAGTGATCCAGTCCCACAGCACAGAAACAGGTCAGTGATCCAGTCCCACAACACACAAACAGGCCTGTGATCCAGTCCCACAGCACAGAAACAGTCCAGTGATCCAGTCCCACAGCACAGAAACAGGCCAGAGATCCAGTCCCACAACACACAAACAGGCCAGAGATCCAGTCCCACAACACACAAACAGCCCACTGATCCAGTCCCACAACACACAAACAGCCCACTGATCCAGTCCCACAACACACAAACAGCCCACTGATCCAATCCCACAACACACAACCGGGCCACTGATCCAGTCCCACAACACACAACCGGGCCACTGATCCAGTCCCACAACACACAAACAGCCCACTGATCCAATCCCACAACACAGAAACAGGCCACTGATCCAGTTGCACAACACAGAAACAGGCCAGTGATCCAGTCCCACAACGCAGAAACAGGCCAGTGATGCAGTCCCACAACACAGAAACAGGCCAGTCAACCAGTCCAACAACACAGAAACAGGTCACTGATCCAATCCCACAACACACAAACAGCCCACTGATCCAGTCCCACAGCACAGAAACAGGCCAGTGATCCAGTTCCACAACACACAAACAGGCCAGTGATCCAGTCCCACAACACAGAAACAGCCCAATGATCGAATCCCACAACACAGAAACAGGCCAGTGATCCAGTCCCACAACGCAGAAACAGGCATGTGATGCAGTCCCACAACACAGAAACAGGCCAGTGATCCAGTCCAACAACACAGAAACAGGTCACTGATCCAATCCCACAACACACAAACAGCCCACTGATCCAGTCCCACAGCACAGAAACAGGCCAGTGATGCAGTTCCACAACACACAAACAGGCCAGTGATCCAGTCCCACAACACACAAACAGGCCAGTGATCCAGTTCCACAACACAGAAACGGGTCAGTGATCCAGTCCCACAACACACAAACCGCCCAGTGATTCTATCCCACAACACAAAAACAGGCCAGTGATCTAGTCCCACAACACACAAACAGCCCACTGATCCAATCCCACAACACAGAAACAGGTCAGTGATCCAGTCCCACAATGCACAAACAGGCCAGTGATCCAATCCCACAACACACAAACAGGTCAGTGATCCAGTCCCACAACACACAAACAGGCCAGTGATCCAATCCCACAGCACAGAAACAGGTCAGTGATCCAGTCCCACAGCACAGAAACAGGTCAGTGATCCAGTCCCACAACACACAAACAGGCCTGTGATCCAGTCCCAGAACACACAAACAGGCCAGTGATCCAGTCCCACAGCACAGAAACAGGCCAGAGATCCAGTCCCACAACACACAAACAGGCCAGAGATCCAGTCCCACAACACAAAAACAGGCCAGAGATCCAGTCCCACAACACAGAAACAGGCCAGTGATCCAGTCCCACAGCACACAAACAGCCCAGTGATTCTATCCCACAACACACAAACAGCCCATTGATCCAGTCCCACAACACACAAACAGGCCAGTGATCCAGTCCCACAACACACAAACAGGCCAGTGATCCAGTCCCACAACACACAAACAGGCCACTGATCCAGTCCCACAATACAGAAACAGGTCAATGATCCAGTCCCACAACACACAAACAGGACTGTGATCCAGTCCCACAGCACAGAAACAGTCCAGTGATCCAGTCCCAGAACACACAAACAGGGCAGTGATCCAGTCCCACAGCACAGAAACAGTCCAGTGATCCAGTCCCAGAACACACAAACAGGCCAGTGATCCAGTCCCACAGCACAGAAACAGGCCAGAGATCCAGTCCCACAACACACAAACAGGCCAGAGATCCAGTCCCACAACACACAAACAGGCCAGAGATCCAGTCCCACAACACAGAAACAGGCCAGTGATCCAGTCCCACAGCACACAAACAGCCCAGTGATTCTATCCCACAAGACACAAACAGGCATGTGATCCAGACCCACAGCACAGAAACAGCTCAGTGATCCAGTCCCACAGCACAGAAACAGGCCAGAGATCCAGTTCCACAACACAGAAACGGGTCAGTGATCCAGTCCCACAACACACAAACCGCCCAGTGATTCTATCCCACAACACAAAAACAGGCCAGTGATCTAGTCCCACAACACACAAACAGCCCACTGATCCAATCCCACAACACAGAAACAGGTCAGTGATCCAGTCCCACAACACACAAACAGGCCAGTGATCCAATCCCACAGCACAGAAACAGGTCAGTGATCCAGTCCCACAACACACAAACAGCCCATTGATCCAGTCCCACAACACAGAAACAGGCCAGTGATCCAGTCCCACAACAGACAAACAGGCCAGTGATCCAGTCCCACAACACACAAACAGCCCACTGGTCCAATCCCACAGCACTGAAACAGGCCTGTGATCCAGTCCCACAACACACAAACAGGCCTGTGATCCAGTCCCACAGCACACAAACAGGCCACTGATCCAGTCCCACAATACAGAAACAGGTCAATGATCCAGTCCCACAACACACAAACAGGCCTGTGATCCAGTCCCACAGCACAGAAACAGTCCAGTGATCCAGTCCCAGAACACACAAACAGGCCAGTGATCCAGTCCCACAGCACAGAAACAGTCCAGTGATCCAGTCCCAGAACACACAAACAGGCCAGTGATCCAGTCCCACAGCACAGAAACAGGCCAGAGATCCAGTCCCACAACACACAAACAGGCCAGAGATCCAGTCCCACAACACACAAACAGGCCAGAGATCCAGTCCCACAACACAGAAACAGGCCAGTGATCCAGTCCCACAGCACACAAACAGCCCAGTGATTCTATCCCACAAGACACAAACAGGCCTGTGATCCAGACCCACAGCACAGAAACAGCTCAGTGATCCAGTCCCACAGCACAGAAACAGGCCAGAGATCCAGTTCCACAACACAGAAACGGGTCAGTGATCCAGTCCCACAACACACAAACCGCCCAGTGATTCTATCCCACAACACAAAAACAGGCCAGTGATCTAGTCCCACAACACACAAACAGCCCACTGATCCAATCCCACAACACAGAAACAGGTCAGTGATCCAGTCCCACAACACACAAACAGGACAGTGATCCAATCCCACAGCACACAAACAGGCCAGTGATCCAGTCCCACAACGCAGAAACAGGTCAGTGATCCAGTCCCACAGCACAGAAACAGGTCAGTGATCCAGTCCCACAACACACAAACAGGCCTGTGATCCAGTCCCACAGCACAGAAACAGTCCAGTGATCCAGTCCCACAGCACAGAAACAGGCCAGAGATCCAGTCCCACAACACACAAACAGGCCAGAGATCCAGTCCCACAACACACAAACAGCCCACTGATCCAGTCCCACAACACACAAACAGCCCACTGATCCAGTCCCACAACACACAAACAGCCCACTGATCCAATCCCACAACACACAACCGGGCCACTGATCCAGTCCCACAACACACAACCGGGCCACTGATCCAGTCCCACAACACACAAACAGCCCACTGATCCAATCCCACAACACAGAAACAGGCCACTGATCCAGTCGCACAACACAGAAACAGGCCAGTGATCCAGTCCCACAACGCAGAAACAGGCCAGTGATGCAGTCCCACAACACAGAAACAGGCCAGTCAACCAGTCCAACAACACAGAAACAGGTCACTGATCCAATCCCACAACACACAAACAGCCCACTGATCCAGTCCCACAGCACAGAAACAGGCCAGTGATCCAGTTCCACAACACACAAACAGGCCAGTGATCCAGTCCCACAACACAGAAACAGCCCAATGATCGAATCCCACAACACAGAAACAGGCCAGTGATCCAGTCCCACAACGCAGAAACAGGCATGTGATGCAGTCCCACAACACAGAAACAGGCCAGTGATCCAGTCCAACAACACAGAAACAGGTCACTGATCCAATCCCACAACACACAAACAGCCCACTGATCCAGTCCCACAGCACAGAAACAGGCCAGTGATGCAGTTCCACAACACACAAACAGGCCAGTGATCCAGTCCCACAACACACAAACAGGCCAGTGATCCAGTTCCACAACACAGAAACGGGTCAGTGATCCAGTCCCACAACACACAAACCGCCCAGTGATTCTATCCCACAACACAAAAACAGGCCAGTGATCTAGTCCCACAACACACAAACAGCCCACTGATCCAATCCCACAACACAGAAACAGGTCAGTGATCCAGTCCCACAATGCACAAACAGGCCAGTGATCCAATCCCACAACACACAAACAGGTCAGTGATCCAGTCCCACAACACACAAACAGGCCAGTGATCCAATCCCACAGCACAGAAACAGGTCAGTGATCCAGTCCCACAGCACAGAAACAGGTCAGTGATCCAGTCCCACAACACACAAACAGGCCTGTGATCCAGTCCCAGAACACACAAACAGGCCAGTGATCCAGTCCCACAGCACAGAAACAGGCCAGAGATCCAGTCCCACAACACACAAACAGGCCAGAGATCCAGTCCCACAACACAAAAACAGGCCAGAGATCCAGTCCCACAACACAGAAACAGGCCAGTGATCCAGTCCCACAGCACACAAACAGCCCAGTGATTCTATCCCACAACACACAAACAGCCCATTGATCCAGTCCCACAACACACAAACAGGCCAGTGATCCAGTCCCACAACACACAAACAGGCCAGTGATCCAGTCCCACAACACACAAACAGGCCACTGATCCAGTCCCACAATACAGAAACAGGTCAATGATCCAGTCCCACAACACACAAACAGGACTGTGATCCAGTCCCACAGCACAGAAACAGTCCAGTGATCCAGTCCCAGAACACACAAACAGGGCAGTGATCCAGTCCCACAGCACAGAAACAGTCCAGTGATCCAGTCCCAGAACACACAAACAGGCCAGTGATCCAGTCCCACAGCACAGAAACAGGCCAGAGATCCAGTCCCACAACACACAAACAGGCCAGAGATCCAGTCCCACAACACACAAACAGGCCAGAGATCCAGTCCCACAACACAGAAACAGGCCAGTGATCCAGTCCCACAGCACACAAACAGCCCAGTGATTCTATCCCACAAGACACAAACAGGCCTGTGATCCAGACCCACAGCACAGAAACAGCTCAGTGATCCAGTCCCACAGCACAGAAACAGGCCAGAGATCCAGTTCCACAACACAGAAACGGGTCAGTGATCCAGTCCCACAACACACAAACCGCCCAGTGATTCTATCCCACAACACAAAAACAGGCCAGTGATCTAGTCCCACAACACACAAACAGCCCACTGATCCAATCCCACAACACAGAAACAGGTCAGTGATCCAGTCCCACAACAGACAAACAGGCCAGTGATCCAATCCCACAGCACAGAAACAGGTCAGTGATCCAGTCCCACAACACACAAACAGCCCATTGATCCAGTCCCACAACACAGAAACAGGCCAGTGATCCAGTCCCACAACAGACAAACAGGCCAGTGATCCAGTCCCACAACACACAAACAGCCCACTGGTCCAATCCCACAGCACTGAAACAGGCCTGTGATCCAGTCCCACAACACACAAACAGGCCTGTGATCCAGTCCCACAGCACACAAACAGGCCACTGATCCAGTCCCACAATACAGAAACAGGTCAATGATCCAGTCCCACAACACACAAACAGGCCTGTGATCCAGTCCCACAGCACAGAAACAGTCCAGTGATCCAGTCCCAGAACACACAAACAGGCCAGTGATCCAGTCCCACAGCACAGAAACAGTCCAGTGATCCAGTCCCAGAACACACAAACAGGCCAGTGATCCAGTCCCACAGCACAGAAACAGGCCAGAGATCCAGTCCCACAACACACAAACAGGCCAGAGATCCAGTCCCACAACACACAAACAGGCCAGAGATCCAGTCCCACAACACAGAAACAGGCCAGTGATCCAGTCCCACAGCACACAAACAGCCCAGTGATTCTATCCCACAAGACACAAACAGGCCTGTGATCCAGACCCACAGCACAGAAACAGCTCAGTGATCCAGTCCCACAGCACAGAAACAGGCCAGAGATCCAGTTCCACAACACAGAAACGGGTCAGTGATCCAGTCCCACAACACACAAACCGCCCAGTGATTCTATCCCACAACACAAAAACAGGCCAGTGATCTAGTCCCACAACACACAAACAGCCCACTGATCCAATCCCACAACACAGAAACAGGTCAGTGATCCAGTCCCACAACACACAAACAGGCCAGTGATCCAATCCCACAGCACAGAAACAGGTCAGTGATCCAGTCCCACAACACACAAACAGCCCATTGATCCAGTCCCACAACACAGAAACAGGCCAGTGATCCAGTCCCACAACAGACAAACAGGCCAGTGATCCAGTCCGACAACACACAAACAGCCCACTGATCCAATCCCACAGCACTGAAACAGGCCTGTGATCCAGTCCCACAACACACAAACAGGCCTGTGATCCAGTCCCACAGCACACAAACAGGCCACTGATCCAGTTACACAACACAGAAACAGGCCACTGATCCAATCCCACAGCACAGAAACAGGCCAGTGATCCAGTACCACAGCACACAAACAGGCCAGTGATCCAGTCCCACAACACACAAACAGGCCACTGATCCAGTCCCACAATACAGAAACAGGTCAGTGATCCAGTCCCACAACACACAAACAGGCCTATGATCCAGTCCCACAGCACAGAAACAGTCCAGTGATCCAGTCCCAGAACACACAAACAGGCCAGTGATCCAGTCCCACGGCACAGAAACAGTCCAGTGATCCAGTCCCAGAACACACAAACAGGCCAGTGATCCAGTCCCACAGCACAGAAACAGGCCAGAGATCCAGTCTCACAACTCACAAACAGGCCAGAGATCCAGTCCCACAACACACAAACAGTCCAGTGATCCAGTCCCACAACACAGAAACAGGCCAGTGATCCAGTCCCACAGCACACAAACAGCCCAGTGATTCTATCCCACAAGACACAAACAGGCCTGTGATCCAGTCCCACAGCACAGAAACAGGCCAGTGATCCAGTTCCACAACACAGAAACGGGTCAGTGATCCAGTCCCACAACACACAAACCGCCCAGTGATTCTATCCCACAACACAAAAACAGGCCAGTGATCTAGTCCCACAACACACAAACAGCCCACTGATCCAATCCCACAACACAGAAACAGGTCAGTGATCCAGTCCCACAACACACAAACAGGCCAGTGATCCAATCCCACAGCACAGAAACAGGTCAGTGATCCAGTCCCACAACACACAAACAGCCCATTGATCCAGTCCCACAACACACAAACAGGCCAGTGATCCAGTCCCACAACAGACAAACAGGCCAGTGATCCAGTCCCACAACACACAAACAGGCCACTGATCCAAACCCACAACACACAAACAGCCCACTGATCCAATCCCACAGCACTGAAACAGGCCTGTGATCCAGTCCCACAACACACAAACAGGCCTGTGATCCAGTCCCACAGCACACAAACAGGCCACTGATCCAGTTACACAACACAGAAACAGGCCACTGATCCAATCCCACAGCACAGAAACAGGCCAGTGATCCAGTCCCACAACACACAAACAGGCCTGTGATCCAGTCCCAGAACACACAAACAGGCCAGTGATCCAGTCCCACAGCACAGAAACAGGCCAGAGATCCAGTCCCACAACACACAAACAGGCCAGAGATCCAGTCCCACAACACACAAACAGGCCAGTGATCCAATCCCACAGCACAGAAACAGGTCAGTGATCCAGTCCCACAGCACAGAAACAGGTCAGTGATCCAGTCCCACAACACACAAACAGGCCTGTGATCCAGTCCCAGAACACACAAACAGGCCAGTGATCCAGTCCCACAGCACAGAAACAGGCCAGAGATCCAGTCCCACAACACACAAACAGGCCAGAGATCCAGTCCCACAACACAAAAACAGGCCAGAGATCCAGTCCCACAACACAGAAACAGGCCAGTGATCCAGTCCCACAGCACACAAACAGCCCAGTGATTCTATCCCACAACACACAAACAGCCCATTGATCCAGTCCCACAACACACAAACAGGCCAGTGATCCAGTCCCACAACACACAAACAGGCCAGTGATCCAGGCCCACAACACACAAACAGGCCACTGATCCAGTCCCACAATACAGAAACAGGTCAATGATCCAGTCCCACAACACACAAACAGGACTGTGATCCAGTCCCACAGCACAGAAACAGTCCAGTGATCCAGTCCCAGAACACACAAACAGGCCAGTGATCCAGTCCCACAGCACAGAAACAGGCCAGAGATCCAGTCCCACAACACACAAACAGGCCAGAGATCCAGTCCCACAACACACAAACAGGCCAGAGATCCAGTCCCACAACACAGAAACAGGCCAGTGATCCAGTCCCACAGCACACAAACAGCCCAGTGATTCTATCCCACAAGACACAAACAGGCCTGTGATCCAGACCCACAGCACAGAAACAGCTCAGTGATCCAGTCCCACAGCACAGAAACAGGCCAGAGATCCAGTTCCACAACACAGAAACGGGTCAGTGATCCAGTCCCACAACACACAAACCGCCCAGTGATTCTATCCCACAACACAAAAACAGGCCAGTGATCTAGTCCCACAACACACAAACAGCCCACTGATCCAATCCCACAACACAGAAACAGGTCAGTGATCCAGTCCCACAACACACAAACAGGCCAGTGATCCAATCCCACAGCACAGAAACAGGTCAGTGATCCAGTCCCACAACACACAAACAGCCCATTGATCCAGTCCCACAACACAGAAACAGGCCAGTGATCCAGTCCCACAACAGACAAACAGGCCAGTGATCCAGTCCCACAACACACAAACAGCCCACTGGTCCAATCCCACAGCACTGAAACAGGCCTGTGATCCAGTCCCACAACACACAAACAGGCCTGTGATCCAGTCCCACAGCACACAAACAGGCCACTGATCCAGTCCCACAATACAGAAACAGGTCAATGATCCAGTCCCACAACACACAAACAGGCCTGTGATCCAGTCCCACAGCACAGAAACAGTCCAGTGATCCAGTCCCAGAACACACAAACAGGCCAGTGATCCAGTCCCACAGCACAGAAACAGTCCAGTGATCCAGTCCCAGAACACACAAACAGGCCAGTGATCCAGTCCCACAGCACAGAAACAGGCCAGAGATCCAGTCCCACAACACACAAACAGGCCAGAGATCCAGTCCCACAACACACAAACAGGCCAGAGATCCAGTCCCACAACACAGAAACAGGCCAGTGATCCAGTCCCACAGCACACAAACAGCCCAGTGATTCTATCCCACAAGACACAAACAGGCCTGTGATCCAGACCCACAGCACAGAAACAGCTCAGTGATCCAGTCCCACAGCACAGAAACAGGCCAGAGATCCAGTTCCACAACACAGAAACGGGTCAGTGATCCAGTCCCACAACACACAAACCGCCCAGTGATTCTATCCCACAACACAAAAACAGGCCAGTGATCTAGTCCCACAACACACAAACAGCCCACTGATCCAATCCCACAACACAGAAACAGGTCAGTGATCCAGTCCCACAACACACAAACAGGCCAGTGATCCAATCCCACAGCACACAAACAGGCCAGTGATCCAGTCCCACAACGCAGAAACAGGTCAGTGATCCAGTCCCACAGCACAGAAACAGGTCAGTGATCCAGTCCCACAACACACAAACAGGCCTGTGATCCAGTCCCACAGCACAGAAACAGTCCAGTGATCCAGTCCCACAGCACAGAAACAGGCCAGAGATCCAGTCCCACAACACACAAACAGGCCAGAGATCCAGTCCCACAACACACAAACAGCCCACTGATCCAGTCCCACAACACACAAACAGCCCACTGATCCAGTCCCACAACACACAAACAGCCCACTGATCCAATCCCACAACACACAACCGGGCCACTGATCCAGTCCCACAACACACAACCGGGCCACTGATCCAGTCCCACAACACACAAACAGCCCACTGATCCAATCCCACAACACAGAAACAGGCCACTGATCCAGTCGCACAACACAGAAACAGGCCAGTGATCCAGTCCCACAACGCAGAAACAGGCCAGTGATGCAGTCCCACAACACAGAAACAGGCCAGTCAACCAGTCCAACAACACAGAAACAGGTCACTGATCCAATCCCACAACACACAAACAGCCCACTGATCCAGTCCCACAGCACAGAAACAGGCCAGTGATCCAGTTCCACAACACACAAACAGGCCAGTGATCCAGTCCCACAACACAGAAACAGCCCAATGATCGAATCCCACAACACAGAAACAGGCCAGTGATCCAGTCCCACAACGCAGAAACAGGCATGTGATGCAGTCCCACAACACAGAAACAGGCCAGTGATCCAGTCCAACAACACAGAAACAGGTCACTGATCCAATCCCACAACACACAAACAGCCCACTGATCCAGTCCCACAGCACAGAAACAGGCCAGTGATGCAGTTCCACAACACACAAACAGGCCAGTGATCCAGTCCCACAACACACAAACAGGCCAGTGATCCAGTTCCACAACACAGAAACGGGTCAGTGATCCAGTCCCACAACACACAAACCGCCCAGTGATTCTATCCCACAACACAAAAACAGGCCAGTGATCTAGTCCCACAACACACAAACAGCCCACTGATCCAATCCCACAACACAGAAACAGGTCAGTGATCCAGTCCCACAATGCACAAACAGGCCAGTGATCCAATCCCACAACACACAAACAGGTCAGTGATCCAGTCCCACAACACACAAACAGGCCAGTGATCCAATCCCACAGCACAGAAACAGGTCAGTGATCCAGTCCCACAGCACAGAAACAGGTCAGTGATCCAGTCCCACAACACACAAACAGGCCTGTGATCCAGTCCCAGAACACACAAACAGGCCAGTGATCCAGTCCCACAGCACAGAAACAGGCCAGAGATCCAGTCCCACAACACACAAACAGGCCAGAGATCCAGTCCCACAACACAAAAACAGGCCAGAGATCCAGTCCCACAACACAGAAACAGGCCAGTGATCCAGTCCCACAGCACACAAACAGCCCAGTGATTCTATCCCACAACACACAAACAGCCCATTGATCCAGTCCCACAACACACAAACAGGCCAGTGATCCAGTCCCACAACACACAAACAGGCCAGTGATCCAGTCCCACAACACACAAACAGGCCACTGATCCAGTCCCACAATACAGAAACAGGTCAATGATCCAGTCCCACAACACACAAACAGGACTGTGATCCAGTCCCACAGCACAGAAACAGTCCAGTGATCCAGTCCCAGAACACACAAACAGGGCAGTGATCCAGTCCCACAGCACAGAAACAGTCCAGTGATCCAGTCCCAGAACACACAAACAGGCCAGTGATCCAGTCCCACAGCACAGAAACAGGCCAGAGATCCAGTCCCACAACACACAAACAGGCCAGAGATCCAGTCCCACAACACACAAACAGGCCAGAGATCCAGTCCCACAACACAGAAACAGGCCAGTGATCCAGTCCCACAGCACACAAACAGCCCAGTGATTCTATCCCACAAGACACAAACAGGCCTGTGATCCAGACCCACAGCACAGAAACAGCTCAGTGATCCAGTCCCACAGCACAGAAACAGGCCAGAGATCCAGTTCCACAACACAGAAACGGGTCAGTGATCCAGTCCCACAACACACAAACCGCCCAGTGATTCTATCCCACAACACAAAAACAGGCCAGTGATCTAGTCCCACAACACACAAACAGCCCACTGATCCAATCCCACAACACAGAAACAGGTCAGTGATCCAGTCCCACAACAGACAAACAGGCCAGTGATCCAGTCCCACAGCACAGAAACAGGCCAGAGATCCAGTCCCACAACACACAAACAGGCCAGAGATCCAGTCCCACAACACACAAACAGGCCAGAGATCCAGTCCCACAACACAGAAACAGGCCAGTGATCCAGTCCCACAGCACACAAACAGCCCAGTGATTCTATCCCACAAGACACAAACAGGCCTGTGATCCAGACCCACAGCACAGAAACAGCTCAGTGATCCAGTCCCACAGCACAGAAACAGGCCAGAGATCCAGTTCCACAACACAGAAACGGGTCAGTGATCCAGTCCCACAACACACAAACCGCCCAGTGATTCTATCCCACAACACAAAAACAGGCCAGTGATCTAGTCCCACAACACACAAACAGCCCACTGATCCAATCCCACAACACAGAAACAGGTCAGTGATCCAGTCCCACAACACACAAACAGGCCAGTGATCCAATCCCACAGCACAGAAACAGGTCAGTGATCCAGTCCCACAACACACAAACAGCCCATTGATCCAGTCCCACAACACAGAAACAGGCCAGTGATCCAGTCCCACAACAGACAAACAGGCCAGTGATCCAGTCCCACAACACACAAACAGCCCACTGGTCCAATCCCACAGCACTGAAACAGGCCTGTGATCCAGTCCCACAACACACAAACAGGCCTGTGATCCAGTCCCACAGCACACAAACAGGCCACTGATCCAGTCCCACAATACAGAAACAGGTCAATGATCCAGTCCCACAACACACAAACAGGCCTGTGATACAGTCCCACAGCACAGAAACAGTCCAGTGATCCAGTCCCAGAACACACAAACAGGCCAGTGATCCAGTCCCACAGCACAGAAACAGTCCAGTGATCCAGTCCCAGAACACACAAACAGGCCAGTGATCCAGTCCCACAGCACAGAAACAGGCCAGAGATCCAGTCCCACAACACACAAACAGGCCAGAGATCCGGTCCCACAACACACAAACAGGCCAGAGATCCAGTCCCACAACACAGAAACAGGCCAGTGATCCAGTCCCACAGCACACAAACAGCCCAGTGATTCTATCCCACAAGACACAAACAGGCCTGTGATCCAGACCCACAGCACAGAAACAGCTCAGTGATCCAGTCCCACAGCACAGAAACAGGCCAGAGATCCAGTTCCACAACACAGAAACGGGTCAGTGATCCAGTCCCACAACACACAAACCGCCCAGTGATTCTATCCCACAACACAAAAACAGGCCAGTGATCTAGTCCCACAACACACAAACAGCCCACTGATCCAATCCCACAACACAGAAACAGGTCAGTGATCCAGTCCCACAACACACAAACAGGCCAGTGATCCAATCCCACAGCACAGAAACAGGTCAGTGATCCAGTCCCACAACACACAAACAGCCCATTGATCCAGTCCCACAACACAGAAACAGGCCAGTGATCCAGTCCCACAACAGACAAACAGGCCAGTGATCCAGTCCGACAACACACAAACAGCCCACTGATCCAATCCCACAGCACTGAAACAGGCCTGTGATCCAGTCCCACAACACACAAACAGGCCTGTGATCCAGTCCCACAGCACACAAACAGGCCACTGATCCAGTTACACAACACAGAAACAGGCCACTGATCCAATCCCACAGCACAGAAACAGGCCAGTGATCCAGTACCACAGCACACAAACAGGCCAGTGATCCAGTCCCACAACACACAAACAGGCCACTGATCCAGTCCCACAATACAGAAACAGGTCAGTGATCCAGTCCCACAACACACAAACAGGCCTATGATCCAGTCCCACAGCACAGAAACAGTCCAGTGATCCAGTCCCAGAACACACAAACAGGCCAGTGATCCAGTCCCACAGCACAGAAACAGTCCAGTGATCCAGTCCCAGAACACACAAACAGGCCAGTGATCCAGTCCCACAGCACAGAAACAGGCCAGAGATCCAGTCTCACAACTCACAAACAGGCCAGAGATCCAGTCCCACAACACACAAACAGTCCAGTGATCCAGTCCCACAACACAGAAACAGGCCAGTGATCCAGTCCCACAGCACACAAACAGCCCAGTGATTCTATCCCACAAGACACAAACAGGCCTGTGATCCAGACCCACAGCACAGAAACAGGCCAGTGATCCAGTCCCACAGCACAGAAACAGGCCAGTGATCCAGTTCCACAACACAGAAACGGGTCAGTGATCCAGTCCCACAACACACAAACCGCCCAGTGATTCTATCCCACAACACAAAAACAGGCCAGTGATCTAGTCCCACAACACACAAACAGCCCACTGATCCAATCCCACAACACAGAAACAGGTCAGTGATCCAGTCCCACAACACACAAACAGGCCAGTGATCCAATCCCACAGCACAGAAACAGGTCAGTGATCCAGTCCCACAACACACAAACAGCCCATTGATCCAGTCCCACAACACACAAACAGGCCAGTGATCCAGTCCCACAACAGACAAACAGGCCAGTGATCCAGTCCCACAACACACAAACAGGCCACTGATCCAAACCCACAACACACAAACAGCCCACTGATCCAATCCCACAGCACTGAAACAGGCCTGTGATCCAGTCCCACAACACACAAACAGGCCTGTGATCCAGTCCCACAGCACACAAACAGGCCACTGATCCAGTTACACAACACAGAAACAGGCCACTGATCCAATCCCACAGCACAGAAACAGGCCAGTGATCCAGTCCCACAACACACAAACAGGCCTGTGATCCAGTCCCAGAACACACAAACAGGCCAGTGATCCAGTCCCACAGCACAGAAACAGGCCAGAGATCCAGTCCCACAACACACAAACAGGCCAGAGATCCAGTCCCACAACACAAAAACAGGCCAGAGATCCAGTCCCACAACACAAAAACAGGCCAGTGATCCAGTCCCACAGCACACAAACAGCCCAGTGATTCTATCCCTCAACACACAAACAGCCCATTGATCCAGTCCCACAACACACAAACAGGCCAGTGATCCAGTCCCACAACACACAAACAGGCCAGTGATCCAGTCCCACAACACACAAACAGGCCACTGATCCAGTCCCACAATACAGAAACAGGTCAGTGATCCAGTCCCACAACACACAAACAGGCCTGTGATCCAGTCCCACAGCACAGAAACAGTCCAGTGATCCAGTCCCAGAACACACAAACAGGCCAGTGATCCAGTCCCACAGCACAGAAACAGTCCAGTGATCCAGTCCCAGAACTCACAAACAGGCCAGTGATCCAGTCCCACAGCACAGAAACAGGCCAGATATCCAGTCCCACAACACACAAACAGGCCAGAGATCCAGTCCCACAACACACAAACAGGCCAGAGATCCAGTCCCACAACAGAGAAACAGGCCAGTGATCCAGTCCCACAGCACACAAACAGCCCAGTGATTCTATCCCACAACACACAAACAGCCCATTGATCCAGTCCCACAACACACAAACAGGCCAGTGATCCAGTCCCACAACACACAAACAGGCCAGTGATCCAGTCCCACAACACACAACCGGGCCACTGATCCAAACCCACAACACACAAACAGCCCACTGATCCAATCCAACAACACAGAAACAGGCCACTGATCCAGTCGCACAACACAGAAACAGGCCAGTGATCCAGTCCCACAACGCAGAAACAGGCCAGTGATCCAGTCCCACAACGCAGAAACAGGCCAGTGATGCAGTCCCACAACACAGAAACAGGCCAGTGATCCAGTCCCACAACACACAACAGCCCACTGATCCAGTCCCACAACACAGAAACAGGCCAGTGATCCAGTTCCACAACACACAAACAGGCCAGTGATTCAGTCCCACAACACACAAACAGCCCAGTGATCCAGTCCCACAACACAGAAACAGGCCACTGATCCAGATCCACAACACAGAAACAGGCCACTGATCCAATCCCACAGCACAGAAACAGGTCAGTGATCCAGTCCCACAACACACAAACAGGCCTGTGATCCAGACCCACAGCACAGAAACAGCTCAGTGATCCAGTCCCACAGCACAGAAACAGGCCAGTGATCCAGTTCCACAACACAGAAACGGGTCAGTGATCCAGTCCCACAACACACAAACCGCCCAGTGATTCTATCCCACAACACAAAAACAGGCCAGTGATCTAGTCCCACAACACACAAACAGCCCACTGATCCAATCCCACAACACAGAAACAGGTCAGTGATCCAGTCCCACAACACACAAACAGGCCAGTGATCCAATCCCACAGCACAGAAACAGGTCAGTGATCCAGTCCCACAACACACAAACAGCCCATTGATCCAGTCCCACAACACACAAACAGGCCAGTGATCCAGTCCCACAACAGACAAACAGGCCAGTGATCCAGTCCCACAACACACAAACAGGCCACTGATCCAGTCCCACAACACACAAACAGGCCACTGATCCAAACCCACAACACACAAACAGCCCACTGATCCAATCCCACAGCACTGAAACAGGCCTGTGATCCAGTCCCACAACACACGAACAGGCCTGTGATCCAGACCCACAGCACAGAAGCAGCTCAGTGATCCAGTCCCACAGCACAGAAACAGGCCAGTGATACAGTTCCACAACACAAAAACGGGTCAGTGATCCAGTCCCACAACACACAAACAGGCCAGAGATCCAGTCCCACAACACAGAAACAGGCCAGTGATCCAGTCCCACAGCACACAAACAGCCCAGTGATTCTATCCCACAACACACAAACAGCCCATTGATCCAGTCCCACAACACACAAACAGGCCAGTGATCCAGTCCCACAATGCAGAAACTGGCCAGTGATGCAGTCCCACAACACAGAAACAGCCCATTGATCCAGTCCCACAACACACAAACAGGCCAGAGATCCAGTCCCACAACAGAGAAACAGGCCAGTGATCCAGTCCCACAGCACACAAACAGCCCAGTGATTCTATCCCACAACACACAAACAGCCCAGTGATCCAGTCCCACAGCACAGAAACAGGCCAGTGATCCAGTTCCACAACACACAAACAGGCCTGTGATCCAGTCCCACAACACAGAAACAGCCCAGTGATCCAGTTCCACAACACAGAAACAGGTCAGTGATCCAGTCCCACAGCACACAAACAGGCCACTGATCCAGTTACACAACACAGAAACAGGCCACTGATCCAATCCCACAGCACAGAAACAGGCCAGTGATCCAGTCCCACAGCACAGAAACAGGTCAGTGATCCAGTCCCACAACACACAAACAGGCCTGTGATCCAGTCCCACAGCACAGAAACAGTCCAGTGATCCAGTCCCAGAACACACAAACAGGCCAGTGATCCAGTCCCACAGCACAGAAACAGGCCAGAGATCCAGTCCCACAACACACAAACAGGCCAGATATCCAGTCCCACAACACAAAAACAGGCCAGAGATCCAGTCCCACAACACAGAAACAGGCCAGTGATCCAGTCCCACAGCACACAAACAGCCCCGTGATTCTATCCCACAACACATAAACAGCCCATTGATCCAGTCCCACAACACACAAACAGGCCAGTGATCCAGTCCCACAACACACAAACAGGTCAGTGATCCAGTCCCACAACACACAAACAGGCCTGTGATCCATTCCCACAGCACAGAAACAGTCCAGTGATCCAGTCCCAGAACACACAAACAGGCCAGTGATCCAGTCCCACAGCACAGAAACAGTCCAGTGATCCAGTCCCAGAACACACAAACAGGCCAGTGATCCAGTCCCACAGCACAGAAACAGGCCAGAGATCCAGTCCCACAACACACAAACAGGCCAGAGATCCAGTCCCACAACACACAAACAGGCCAGAGATCCAGTCCCACAGCACAGAAACAGGCCAGTGATCCAGTCCCACAGCACACAAACAGCCCAGTGATTCTATCCCACAACACACAAACAGCCCATTGATCCAGTCCCACAACACACAAACAGGCCAGTGATCCAGTCCCACAACACACAAACAGGCCAGTGATCCAGTCCCACAACACACAAACAGGCCACTGATCCAGTCCCACAACACACAACCGGGCCACTGATCCAAACCCACAACACACAAACAGACCACTGATCCAATCCCACAACACAGAAACAGGCCACTGATCCAGTCGCACAACACAGAAACAGACCAGTGATCCAGTCCCACAACGCAGAAACAGGCCAGTGATGCAGTCCCACAACACAGAAACAGGCCAGTGATCCAGTCCCACAACACACAAACAGCCCACTGATCCAGTCCCACAACACAGAAACAGGCCAGTGATCCAGTCCCACAATGCAGAAACAGGCCAGTGATGCAGTCCCACAACACAGAAACAGGCCAGTGATCCAGTCCCACAACACACAAACAGCCCACTGATCCAGTCCCACAACGCAGAAACAGGCCTGTGATCCAATCACACAACACACAAACAGCCCACTGATCCAATCCCACAGCACAGAAACAGGTCAGTGATCCAGTCCCACAACACAGAAACAGCCCAGTGATCCAGTCCCACAGCACAGAAACAGGCCAGTGATCCAGTCCCACAACACACAAACAGCCCACTGATCCAATCCCACAGCACAGAAACAGGTCAGAGATCCAGTCCCACAACACACAAACAGGCCTGTGATCCAGTCCCACAGCACAGAAACAGGCCTGTGATCCAGTCCCACAACACAGAAACAGGTCAGTGATCAAGTCCCACAACACACAAACAGGCCTGTGATCCAGTCCCACAGCACAGAAACAGGCCTGTGATCCAGTCCCGCAGCACAGAAACAGGTCAGTGATCCAATCCCACAACACACTAACAGGCCTGTGATCCAGTCCCACAGCACAGAAACAGGTCAGTGATCCAGTCCCACAGCACAGAAACAGGCCAATGATCCAGTCCCATAACACACAAACAGCCCACTGATCCAATCCCACAGCACAGAAACAGGTCAGTGATCCAGTCCCACAACACACAAACAGGCCTGTGATCCAGACCCACAGCACAGAAACAGCTCAGTGATCCAGTCCCACAACACACAAACAGGCCAGTGATCCAGTCCCACAATGCAGAAACTGGCCAGTGATGCAGTCCCACAACACAGAAACAGCCCATTGATCCAGTCCCACAACACACAAACAGGCCAGAGATCCAGTCCCACAACAGAGAAACAGGCCAGTGATCCAGTCCCACAGCACACAAACAGCCCAGTGATTCTATCCCACAACACACAAACAGCCCAGTGATCCAGTCCCACAGCACAGAAACAGGCCAGTGATCCAGTTCCACAACACACAAACAGGCCTGTGATCCAGTCCCACAACACAGAAACAGCCCAGTGATCCAGTTCCACAACACAGAAACAGGTCAGTGATCCAGTCCCACAGCACACAAACAGGCCACTGATCCAGTTACACAACACAGAAACAGGCCACTGATCCAATCCCACAGCACAGAAACAGGCCAGTGATCCAGTCCCACAGCACAGAAACAGGTCAGTGATCCAGTCCCACAACACACAAACAGGCCTGTGATCCAGTCCCACAGCACAGAAACAGTCCAGTGATCCAGTCCCAGAACACAGAAACAGGCCAGAGATCCAGTCCCACAACACACAAACAGGCCAGATATCCAGTCCCACAACACAAAAACAGGCCAGAGATCCAGTCCCACAACACAGAAACAGGCCAGTGATCCAGTCCCACAGCACACAAACAGCCCCGTGATTCTATCCCACAACACATAAACAGCCCATTGATCCAGTCCCACAACACACAAACAGGCCAGTGATCCAGTCCCACAACACACAAACAGGTCAGTGATCCAGTCCCACAACACACAAACAGGCCTGTGATCCATTCCCACAGCACAGAAACAGTCCAGTGATCCAGTCCCAGAACACACAAACAGGCCAGTGATCCAGTCCCACAGCACAGAAACAGTCCAGTGATCCAGTCCCAGAACACACAAACAGGCCAGTGATCCAGTCCCACAGCACAGAAACAGGCCAGAGATCCAGTCCCACAACACACAAACAGGCCAGAGATCCAGTCCCACAACACACAAACAGGCCAGAGATCCAGTCCCACAGCACAGAAACAGGCCAGTGATCCAGTCCCACAGCACACAAACAGCCCAGTGATTCTATCCCACAACACACAAACAGCCCATTGATCCAGTCCCACAACACACAAACAGGCCAGTGATCCAGTCCCACAACACACAAACAGGCCAGTGATCCAGTCCCCACAACACACAAACAGGCCACTGATCCAGTCCCACAACACACAACCGGGCCACTGATCCAAACCCACAACACACAAACAGACCACTGATCCAATCCCACAACACAGAAACAGGCCACTGATCCAGTCGCACAACACAGAAACAGACCAGTGATCCAGTCCCACAACGCAGAAACAGGCCAGAGATCCAGTCCCACAACACAGAAACAGGCCAGTGATCCAGTCCCACAGCACACAAACAGCCCCGTGATTCTATCCCACAACACATAAACAGCCCATTGATCCAGTCCCACAACACACAAACAGGCCAGTGATCCAGTCCCACAACACACAAACAGGTCAGTGATCCAGTCCCACAACACACAAACAGGCCTGTGATCCATTCCCACAGCACAGAAACAGTCCAGTGATCCAGTCCCAGAACACACAAACAGGCCAGTGATCCAGTCCCACAGCACAGAAACAGTCCAGTGATCCAGTCCCAGAACACACAAACAGGCCAGTGATCCAGTCCCACAGCACAGAAACAGGCCAGAGATCCAGTCCCACAACACACAAACAGGCCAGAGATCCAGTCCCACAACACACAAACAGGCCAGAGATCCAGTCCCACAGCACAGAAACAGGCCAGTGATCCAGTCCCACAGCACACAAACAGCCCAGTGATTCTATCCCACAACACACAAACAGCCCATTGATCCAGTCCCACAACACACAAACAGGCCAGTGATCCAGTCCCACAACACACAAACAGGCCAGTGATCCAGTCCCACAACACACAAACAGGCCACTGATCCAGTCCCACAACACACAACCGGGCCACTGATCCAAACCCACAACACACAAACAGACCACTGATCCAATCCCACAACACAGAAACAGGCCACTGATCCAGTCGCACAACACAGAAACAGACCAGTGATCCAGTCCCACAACGCAGAAACAGGCCAGTGATGCAGTCCCACAACACAGAAACAGGCCAGTGATCCAGTCCCACAACACACAAACAGCCCACTGATCCAGTCCCACAACACAGAAACAGGCCAGTGATCCAGTCCCACAATGCAGAAACAGGCCAGTGATGCAGTCCCACAACACAGAAACAGGCCAGTGATCCAGTCCCACAACACACAAACAGCCCACTGATCCAGTCCCACAACGCAGAAACAGGCCTGTGATCCAATCACACAACACACAAACAGCCCACTGATCCAATCCCACAGCACAGAAACAGGTCAGTGATCCAGTCCCACAACACAGAAACAGCCCAGTGATCCAGTCCCACAGCACAGAAACAGGCCAGTGATCCAGTCCCACAACACACAAACAGCCCACTGATCCAATCCCACAGCACAGAAACAGGTCAGAGATCCAGTCCCACAACACACAAACAGGCCTGTGATCCAGTCCCACAGCACAGAAACAGGCCTGTGATCCAGTCCCACAACACAGAAACAGGTCAGTGATCAAGTCCCACAACACACAAACAGGCCTGTGATCCAGTCCCACAGCACAGAAACAGGCCTGTGATCCAGTCCCGCAGCACAGAAACAGGTCAGTGATCCAATCCCACAACACACTAACAGGCCTGTGATCCAGTCCCACAGCACAGAAACAGGTCAGTGATCCAGTCCCACAGCACAGAAACAGGCCAATGATCCAGTCCCATAACACACAAACAGCCCACTGATCCAATCCCACAGCACAGAAACAGGTCAGTGATCCAGTCCCACAACACACAAACAGGCCTGTGATCCAGACCCACAGCACAGAAACAGCTCAGTGATCCAGTCCCACAACACACAAACAGGCCAGTGATCCAGTCCCACAATGCAGAAACTGGCCAGTGATGCAGTCCCACAACACAGAAACAGCCCATTGATCCAGTCCCACAACACACAAACAGGCCAGAGATCCAGTCCCACAACAGAGAAACAGGCCAGTGATCCAGTCCCACAGCACACAAACAGCCCAGTGATTCTATCCCTCAACACACAAACAGCCCATTGATCCAGTCCCACAACACACAAACAGGCCAGTGATCCAGTCCCACAACACACAAACAGGCCAGTGATCCAGTCCCACAACACACAAACAGGCCACTGATCCAGTCCCACAATACAGAAACAGGTCAGTGATCCAGTCCCACAACACACAAACAGGCCTGTGATCCAGTCCCACAGCACAGAAACAGTCCAGTGATCCAGTCCCAGAACACACAAACAGGCCAGTGATCCAGTCCCACAGCACAGAAACAGTCCAGTGATCCAGTCCCAGAACTCACAAACAGGCCAGTGATCCAGTCCCACAGCACAGAAACAGGCCAGATATCCAGTCCCACAACACACAAACAGGCCAGAGATCCAGTCCCACAACACACAAACAGGCCAGAGATCCAGTCCCACAACAGAGAAACAGGCCAGTGATCCAGTCCCACAGCACACAAACAGCCCAGTGATTCTATCCCACAACACACAAACAGCCCATTGATCCAGTCCCACAACACACAAACAGGCCAGTGATCCAGTCCCACAACACACAAACAGGCCAGTGATCCAGTCCCACAACACACAACCGGGCCACTGATCCAAACCCACAACACACAAACAGCCCACTGATCCAATCCAACAACACAGAAACAGGCCACTGATCCAGTCGCACAACACAGAAACAGGCCAGTGATCCAGTCCCACAACGCAGAAACAGGCCAGTGATCCAGTCCCACAACGCAGAAACAGGCCAGTGATGCAGTCCCACAACACAGAAACAGGCCAGTGATCCAGTCCCACAACACACAACAGCCCACTGATCCAGTCCCACAACACAGAAACAGGCCAGTGATCCAGTTCCACAACACACAAACAGGCCAGTGATTCAGTCCCACAACACACAAACAGCCCAGTGATCCAGTCCCACAACACAGAAACAGGCCACTGATCCAGATCCACAACACAGAAACAGGCCACTGATCCAATCCCACAGCACAGAAACAGGTCAGTGATCCAGTCCCACAACACACAAACAGGCCTGTGATCCAGACCCACAGCACAGAAACAGCTCAGTGATCCAGTCCCACAGCACAGAAACAGGCCAGTGATCCAGTTCCACAACACAGAAACGGGTCAGTGATCCAGTCCCACAACACACAAACCGCCCAGTGATTCTATCCCACAACACAAAAACAGGCCAGTGATCTAGTCCCACAACACACAAACAGCCCACTGATCCAATCCCACAACACAGAAACAGGTCAGTGATCCAGTCCCACAACACACAAACAGGCCAGTGATCCAATCCCACAGCACAGAAACAGGTCAGTGATCCAGTCCCACAACACACAAACAGCCCATTGATCCAGTCCCACAACACACAAACAGGCCAGTGATCCAGTCCCACAACAGACAAACAGGCCAGTGATCCAGTCCCACAACACACAAACAGGCCACTGATCCAGTCCCACAACACACAAACAGGCCACTGATCCAAACCCACAACACACAAACAGCCCACTGATCCAATCCCACAGCACTGAAACAGGCCTGTGATCCAGTCCCACAACACACGAACAGGCCTGTGATCCAGACCCACAGCACAGAAGCAGCTCAGTGATCCAGTCCCACAGCACAGAAACAGGCCAGTGATACAGTTCCACAACACAAAAACGGGTCAGTGATCCAGTCCCACAACACACAAACAGGCCAGAGATCCAGTCCCACAACACAGAAACAGGCCAGTGATCCAGTCCCACAGCACACAAACAGCCCAGTGATTCTATCCCACAACACACAAACAGCCCATTGATCCAGTCCCACAACACACAAACAGGCCAGTGATCCAGTCCCACAATGCAGAAACTGGCCAGTGATGCAGTCCCACAACACAGAAACAGCCCATTGATCCAGTCCCACAACACACAAACAGGCCAGAGATCCAGTCCCACAACAGAGAAACAGGCCAGTGATCCAGTCCCACAGCACACAAACAGCCCAGTGATTCTATCCCACAACACACAAACAGCCCAGTGATCCAGTCCCACAGCACAGAAACAGGCCAGTGATCCAGTTCCACAACACACAAACAGGCCTGTGATCCAGTCCCACAACACAGAAACAGCCCAGTGATCCAGTTCCACAACACAGAAACAGGTCAGTGATCCAGTCCCACAGCACACAAACAGGCCACTGATCCAGTTACACAACACAGAAACAGGCCACTGATCCAATCCCACAGCACAGAAACAGGCCAGTGATCCAGTCCCACAGCACAGAAACAGGTCAGTGATCCAGTCCCACAACACACAAACAGGCCTGTGATCCAGTCCCACAGCACAGAAACAGTCCAGTGATCCAGTCCCAGAACACACAAACAGGCCAGTGATCCAGTCCCACAGCACAGAAACAGGCCAGAGATCCAGTCCCACAACACACAAACAGGCCAGATATCCAGTCCCACAACACAAAAACAGGCCAGAGATCCAGTCCCACAACACAGAAACAGGCCAGTGATCCAGTCCCACAGCACACAAACAGCCCCGTGATTCTATCCCACAACACATAAACAGCCCATTGATCCAGTCCCACAACACACAAACAGGCCAGTGATCCAGTCCCACAACACACAAACAGGTCAGTGATCCAGTCCCACAACACACAAACAGGCCTGTGATCCATTCCCACAGCACAGAAACAGTCCAGTGATCCAGTCCCAGAACACACAAACAGGCCAGTGATCCAGTCCCACAGCACAGAAACAGTCCAGTGATCCAGTCCCAGAACACACAAACAGGCCAGTGATCCAGTCCCACAGCACAGAAACAGGCCAGAGATCCAGTCCCACAACACACAAACAGGCCAGAGATCCAGTCCCACAACACACAAACAGGCCAGAGATCCAGTCCCACAGCACAGAAACAGGCCAGTGATCCAGTCCCACAGCACACAAACAGCCCAGTGATTCTATCCCACAACACACAAACAGCCCATTGATCCAGTCCCACAACACACAAACAGGCCAGTGATCCAGTCCCACAACACACAAACAGGCCAGTGATCCAGTCCCACAACACACAAACAGGCCACTGATCCAGTCCCACAACACACAACCGGGCCACTGATCCAAACCCACAACACACAAACAGACCACTGATCCAATCCCACAACACAGAAACAGGCCACTGATCCAGTCGCACAACACAGAAACAGACCAGTGATCCAGTCCCACAACGCAGAAACAGGCCAGTGATGCAGTCCCACAACACAGAAACAGGCCAGTGATCCAGTCCCACAACACACAAACAGCCCACTGATCCAGTCCCACAACACAGAAACAGGCCAGTGATCCAGTCCCACAATGCAGAAACAGGCCAGTGATGCAGTCCCACAACACAGAAACAGGCCAGTGATCCAGTCCCACAACACACAAACAGCCCACTGATCCAGTCCCACAACGCAGAAACAGGCCTGTGATCCAATCACACAACACACAAACAGCCCACTGATCCAATCCCACAGCACAGAAACAGGTCAGTGATCCAGTCCCACAACACAGAAACAGCCCAGTGATCCAGTCCCACAGCACAGAAACAGGCCAGTGATCCAGTCCCACAACACACAAACAGCCCACTGATCCAATCCCACAGCACAGAAACAGGTCAGAGATCCAGTCCCACAACACACAAACAGGCCTGTGATCCAGTCCCACAGCACAGAAACAGGCCTGTGATCCAGTCCCACAACACAGAAACAGGTCAGTGATCAAGTCCCACAACACACAAACAGGCCTGTGATCCAGTCCCACAGCACAGAAACAGGCCTGTGATCCAGTCCCGCAGCACAGAAACAGGTCAGTGATCCAATCCCACAACACACTAACAGGCCTGTGATCCAGTCCCACAGCACAGAAACAGGTCAGTGATCCAGTCCCACAGCACAGAAACAGGCCAATGATCCAGTCCCATAACACACAAACAGCCCACTGATCCAATCCCACAGCACAGAAACAGGTCAGTGATCCAGTCCCACAACACACAAACAGGCCTGTGATCCAGACCCACAGCACAGAAACAGCTCAGTGATCCAGTCCCACAACACACAAACAGGCCAGTGATCCAGTCCCACAATGCAGAAACTGGCCAGTGATGCAGTCCCACAACACAGAAACAGCCCATTGATCCAGTCCCACAACACACAAACAGGCCAGAGATCCAGTCCCACAACAGAGAAACAGGCCAGTGATCCAGTCCCACAGCACACAAACAGCCCAGTGATTCTATCCCACAACACACAAACAGCCCAGTGATCCAGTCCCACAGCACAGAAACAGGCCAGTGATCCAGTTCCACAACACACAAACAGGCCTGTGATCCAGTCCCACAACACAGAAACAGCCCAGTGATCCAGTTCCACAACACAGAAACAGGTCAGTGATCCAGTCCCACAGCACACAAACAGGCCACTGATCCAGTTACACAACACAGAAACAGGCCACTGATCCAATCCCACAGCACAGAAACAGGCCAGTGATCCAGTCCCACAGCACAGAAACAGGTCAGTGATCCAGTCCCACAACACACAAACAGGCCTGTGATCCAGTCCCACAGCACAGAAACAGTCCAGTGATCCAGTCCCAGAACACAGAAACAGGCCAGAGATCCAGTCCCACAACACACAAACAGGCCAGATATCCAGTCCCACAACACAAAAACAGGCCAGAGATCCAGTCCCACAACACAGAAACAGGCCAGTGATCCAGTCCCACAGCACACAAACAGCCCCGTGATTCTATCCCACAACACATAAACAGCCCATTGATCCAGTCCCACAACACACAAACAGGCCAGTGATCCAGTCCCACAACACACAAACAGGTCAGTGATCCAGTCCCACAACACACAAACAGGCCTGTGATCCATTCCCACAGCACAGAAACAGTCCAGTGATCCAGTCCCAGAACACACAAACAGGCCAGTGATCCAGTCCCACAGCACAGAAACAGTCCAGTGATCCAGTCCCAGAACACACAAACAGGCCAGTGATCCAGTCCCACAGCACAGAAACAGGCCAGAGATCCAGTCCCACAACACACAAACAGGCCAGAGATCCAGTCCCACAACACACAAACAGGCCAGAGATCCAGTCCCACAGCACAGAAACAGGCCAGTGATCCAGTCCCACAGCACACAAACAGCCCAGTGATTCTATCCCACAACACACAAACAGCCCATTGATCCAGTCCCACAACACACAAACAGGCCAGTGATCCAGTCCCACAACACACAAACAGGCCAGTGATCCAGTCCCACAACACACAAACAGGCCACTGATCCAGTCCCACAACACACAACCGGGCCACTGATCCAAACCCACAACACACAAACAGACCACTGATCCAATCCCACAACACAGAAACAGGCCACTGATCCAGTCGCACAACACAGAAACAGACCAGTGATCCAGTCCCACAACGCAGAAACAGGCCAGAGATCCAGTCCCACAACACAGAAACAGGCCAGTGATCCAGTCCCACAGCACACAAACAGCCCCGTGATTCTATCCCACAACACATAAACAGCCCATTGATCCAGTCCCACAACACACAAACAGGCCAGTGATCCAGTCCCACAACACACAAACAGGTCAGTGATCCAGTCCCACAACACACAAACAGGCCTGTGATCCATTCCCACAGCACAGAAACAGTCCAGTGATCCAGTCCCAGAACACACAAACAGGCCAGTGATCCAGTCCCACAGCACAGAAACAGTCCAGTGATCCAGTCCCAGAACACACAAACAGGCCAGTGATCCAGTCCCACAGCACAGAAACAGGCCAGAGATCCAGTCCCACAACACACAAACAGGCCAGAGATCCAGTCCCACAACACACAAACAGGCCAGAGATCCAGTCCCACAGCACAGAAACAGGCCAGTGATCCAGTCCCACAGCACACAAACAGCCCAGTGATTCTATCCCACAACACACAAACAGCCCATTGATCCAGTCCCACAACACACAAACAGGCCAGTGATCCAGTCCCACAACACACAAACAGGCCAGTGATCCAGTCCCACAACACACAAACAGGCCACTGATCCAGTCCCACAACACACAACCGGGCCACTGATCCAAACCCACAACACACAAACAGACCACTGATCCAATCCCACAACACAGAAACAGGCCACTGATCCAGTCGCACAACACAGAAACAGACCAGTGATCCAGTCCCACAACGCAGAAACAGGCCAGTGATGCAGTCCCACAACACAGAAACAGGCCAGTGATCCAGTCCCACAACACACAAACAGCCCACTGATCCAGTCCCACAACACAGAAACAGGCCAGTGATCCAGTCCCACAATGCAGAAACAGGCCAGTGATGCAGTCCCACAACACAGAAACAGGCCAGTGATCCAGTCCCACAACACACAAACAGCCCACTGATCCAGTCCCACAACGCAGAAACAGGCCTGTGATCCAATCACACAACACACAAACAGCCCACTGATCCAATCCCACAGCACAGAAACAGGTCAGTGATCCAGTCCCACAACACAGAAACAGCCCAGTGATCCAGTCCCACAGCACAGAAACAGGCCAGTGATCCAGTCCCACAACACACAAACAGCCCACTGATCCAATCCCACAGCACAGAAACAGGTCAGAGATCCAGTCCCACAACACACAAACAGGCCTGTGATCCAGTCCCACAGCACAGAAACAGGCCTGTGATCCAGTCCCACAACACAGAAACAGGTCAGTGATCAAGTCCCACAACACACAAACAGGCCTGTGATCCAGTCCCACAGCACAGAAACAGGCCTGTGATCCAGTCCCGCAGCACAGAAACAGGTCAGTGATCCAATCCCACAACACACTAACAGGCCTGTGATCCAGTCCCACAGCACAGAAACAGGTCAGTGATCCAGTCCCACAGCACAGAAACAGGCCAATGATCCAGTCCCATAACACACAAACAGCCCACTGATCCAATCCCACAGCACAGAAACAGGTCAGTGATCCAGTCCCACAACACACAAACAGGCCTGTGATCCAGACCCACAGCACAGAAACAGCTCAGTGATCCAGTCCCACAACACACAAACAGGCCAGTGATCCAGTCCCACAATGCAGAAACTGGCCAGTGATGCAGTCCCACAACACAGAAACAGCCCATTGATCCAGTCCCACAACACACAAACAGGCCAGAGATCCAGTCCCACAACAGAGAAACAGGCCAGTGATCCAGTCCCACAGCACACAAACAGCCCAGTGATTCTATCCCACAACACACAAACAGCCCAGTGATTCAGTCCCACAGCACAGAAACAGGCCAGTGATCCAGTTCCACAACACACAAACAGGCCTGTGATCCAGTCCCACAACACAGAAACAGCCCAGTGATCCAGTTCCACAACACAGAAACAGGTCAGTGATCCAGTCCCACAGCACACAAACAGGCCACTGATCCAGTTACACAACACAGAAACAGGCCACTGATCCAATCCCACAGCACAGAAACAGGCCAGTGATCCAGTCCCACAGCACAGAAACAGGTCAGTGATCCAGTCCCACAACACACAAACAGGCCTGTGATCCAGTCCCACAGCACAGAAACAGTCCAGTGATCCAGTCCCAGAACACAGAAACAGGCCAGAGATCCAGTCCCACAACACACAAACAGGCCAGATATCCAGTCCCACAACACAAAAACAGGCCAGAGATCCAGTCCCACAACACAGAAACAGGCCAGTGATCCAGTCCCACAGCACACAAACAGCCCCGTGATTCTATCCCACAACACATAAACAGCCCATTGATCCAGTCCCACAACACACAAACAGGCCAGTGATCCAGTCCCACAACACACAAACAGGTCAGTGATCCAGTCCCACAACACACAAACAGGCCTGTGATCCATTCCCACAGCACAGAAACAGTCCAGTGATCCAGTCCCAGAACACACAAACAGGCCAGTGATCCAGTCCCACAGCACAGAAACAGTCCAGTGATCCAGTCCCAGAACACACAAACAGGCCAGTGATCCAGTCCCACAGCACAGAAACAGGCCAGAGATCCAGTCCCACAACACACAAACAGGCCAGAGATCCAGTCCCACAACACACAAACAGGCCAGAGATCCAGTCCCACAGCACAGAAACAGGCCAGTGATCCAGTCCCACAGCACACAAACAGCCCAGTGATTCTATCCCACAACACACAAACAGCCCATTGATCCAGTCCCACAACACACAAACAGGCCAGTGATCCAGTCCCACAACACACAAACAGGCCAGTGATCCAGTCCCACAACACACAAACAGGCCACTGATCCAGTCCCACAACACACAACCGGGCCACTGATCCAAACCCACAACACACAAACAGACCACTGATCCAATCCCACAACACAGAAACAGGCCACTGATCCAGTCGCACAACACAGAAACAGACCAGTGATCCAGTCCCACAACGCAGAAACAGGCCAGTGATGCAGTCCCACAACACAGAAACAGGCCAGTGATCCAGTCCCACAACACACAAACAGCCCACTGATCCAGTCCCACAACACAGAAACAGGCCAGTGATCCAGTCCCACAATGCAGAAACAGGCCAGTGATGCAGTCCCACAACACAGAAACAGGCCAGTGATCCAGTCCCACAACACACAAACAGCCCACTGATCCAGTCCCACAACGCAGAAACAGGCCTGTGATCCAATCACACAACACACAAACAGCCCACTGATCCAATCCCACAGCACAGAAACAGGTCAGTGATCCAGTCCCACAACACAGAAACAGCCCAGTGATCCAGTCCCACAGCACAGAAACAGGCCAGTGATCCAGTCCCACAACACACAAACAGCCCACTGATCCAATCCCACAGCACAGAAACAGGTCAGAGATCCAGTCCCACAACACACAAACAGGCCTGTGATCCAGTCCCACAGCACAGAAACAGGCCTGTGATCCAGTCCCACAACACAGAAACAGGTCAGTGATCAAGTCCCTCAACACACAAACAGGCCTGTGATCCAGTCCCACAGCACAGAAACAGGCCTGTGATCCAGTCCCGCAGCACAGAAACAGGTCAGTGATCCAATCCCACAACACACTAACAGGCCTGTGATCCAGTCCCACAGCACAGAAACAGGTCAGTGATCCAGTCCCACAGCACAGAAACAGGCCAATGATCCAGTCCCATAACACACAAACAGCCCACTGATCCAATCCCACAGCACAGAAACAGGTCAGTGATCCAGTCCCACAACACACAAACAGGCCTGTGATCCAGACCCACAGCACAGAAACAGCTCAGTGATCCAGTCCCACAGCACAGAAACAGGCCAGTGATCCAGTTCCGCAACACAGAAACGGGTCAGTGATCCAGTCCCACAACAGACAAACAGGCCAGAGATCCAGTCCCGCAACACACAAACAGGCCAGAGATCCAGTCCCACAACACAGAAACAGGCCAGTGATCCAGTCCCACAGCACACAAACAGCCCAGTGATTCTATCCCACAACACACAAACAGCCCATTGATCCAGTCCCACAACACACAAACAGGCCAGTGATCCAGTCCCACAACACACAAACAGGCCAGTGATCCAGTCCCACAACACACAAACAGGCCACTGATCCTGTCCCACAACACACAACCGGGCCACTGATCCAAACCCACAACACACAAACAGACCACTGATCCAATCCCACAACACACAAACAGCCCACTGATCCAGTCCCACAACACAGAAACAGGCCAGTGATCCAGTCCCACAATGCAGAAACAGGCCAGTGATGCAGTCCCACAACACAGAAACAGGCCAGTGATCCAGTCCCACAACACACAAACAGCCCACTGATCCAGTCCCACAACGCAGAAACAGGCCTGTGATCCAATCACACAACACACAAACAGCCCACTGATCCAATCCCACAGCACAGAAACAGGTCAGTGATCCAGTCCCACAACACAGAAACAGCCCAGTGATCCAGTCCCACAGCACAGAAACAGGCCAGTGATCCAGTCCCACAACACACAAACAGCCCACTGATCCAATCCCACAGCACAGAAACAGGTCAGAGATCCAGTCCCACAACACACAAACAGGCCTGTGATCCAGTCCCACAGCACAGAAACAGGCCTGTGATCCAGTCCCACAACACAGAAACAGGTCAGTGATCAAGTCCCACAACACACAAACAGGCCTGTGATCCAGTCCCACAGCACAGAAACAGGCCTGTGATCCAGTCTCACAGCACAGAAACAGGCCAATGATCCAGTCCCATAACACACAAACAGCCCACTGATCCAATCCCACAGCACAGAAACAGGTCAGTGATCCAGTCCCACAACACACAAACAGGCCTGTGATCCAGACCCACAGCACAGAAACAGCTCAGTGATCCAGTCCCACAGCACAGAAACAGGCCAGTGATCCAGTTCCGCAACACAGAAACGGGTCAGTGATCCAGTCCCACAACAGACAAACAGGCCAGTGATCCAGTCCCACAACACACAAACAGGCCACTGATCCAGTCCCACAACACACAAACAGGCCACTGATCCAGACCCACAGCACAGAAGCAGCTCAGTGATCCAGTCCCACAGCACAGAAACAGGCCTGTGATCCAGTCCCACAACAAACAAACAGGCCTGTGATCCAGACCAACAGCACAGAAGCAGCTCAGTGATCCAGTCCCACAGCACAGAAACAGGCCAGTGATCCAGTTCCACAACACAGAAACGGGTCAGTGATCCAGACCCACAGCACAGAAGCAGCTCAGTGATCCAGTCCCACAGCACAGAAACAGGCCTGTGATCCAGTCCCACAACACACAAACAGGCCTGTGATCCAGACCCACAGCACAGAAGCAGCTCAGTGATCCAGTCCCACAGCACAGAAACAGGCCTGTGATCCAGTCCCACAACACACAAACAGGCCTGTGATCCAGTTCCGCAACACAGAAACGGGTCAGTGATCCAGTCCCACAACAGACAAACAGGCCAGAGATCCAGTCCCACAACACACAAACAGGCCAGAGATCCAGTCCCACAACACAGAAACAGGCCAGTGATCCAGTCCCACAGCACACAAACAGCCCAGTGATTCTATCCCACAACACACAAACAGCCCATTGATCCAGTCCCACAACACACAAACAGGCCAGTGATCCAGTCCCACAACACACAAACAGGCCAGTGATCCAGTCCCACAACACACAAACAGGCCACTGATCCAGTCCCACAACACACAACCGGGCCACTGATCCAAACCCACAACACACAAACAGACCACTGATCCAATCCCACAACACACAAACAGCCCACTGATCCAGTCCCACAACACAGAAACAGGCCAGTGATCCAGTCCCACAATGCAGAAACAGGCCAGTGATGCAGTCCCACAACACAGAAACAGGCCAGTGATCCAGTCCCACAACACACAAACAGCCCACTGATCCAGTCCCACAACGCAGAAACAGGCCTGTGATCCAATCACACAACACACAAACAGCCCACTGATCCAATCCCACAGCACAGAAACAGGTCAGTGATCCAGTCCCACAACACAGAAACAGCCCAGTGATCCAGTCCCACAGCACAGAAACAGGCCAGTGATCCAGTCCCACAACACACAAACAGCCCACTGATCCAATCCCACAGCACAGAAACAGGTCAGAGATCCAGTCCCACAACACACAAACAGGCCTGTGATCCAGTCCCACAGCACAGAAACAGGCCTGTGATCCAGTCCCACAACACAGAAACAGGTCAGTGATCAAGTCCCACAACACACAAACAGGCCTGTGATCCAGTCCCACAGCACAGAAACAGGCCTGTGATCCAGTCCCACAGCACAGAAACAGGCCAATGATCCAGTCCCATAACACACAAACAGCCCACTGATCCAATCCCACAGCACAGAAACAGGTCAGTGATCCAGTCCCACAACACACAAACAGGCCTGTGATCCAGACCCACAGCACAGAAACAGCTCAGTGATCCAGTCCCACAGCACAGAAACAGGCCAGTGATCCAGTTCCGCAACACAGAAACGGGTCAGTGATCCAGTCCCACAACAGACAAACAGGCCAGTGATCCAGTCCCACAACACACAAACAGGCCACTGATCCAGTCCCACAACACACAAACAGGCCACTGATCCAGACCCACAGCACAGAAGCAGCTCAGTGATCCAGTCCCACAGCACAGAAACAGGCCTGTGATCCAGTCCCACAACAAACAAACAGGCCTGTGATCCAGACCAACAGCACAGAAGCAGCTCAGTGATCCAGTCCCACAGCACAGAAACAGGCCTGTGATCCAGTCCCACAACACACAAACAGGCCTGTGATCCAGACCCACAGCACAGAAGCAGCTCAGTGATCCAGTCCCACAGCACAGAAACAGGCCTGTGATCCAGTCCCACAACACACAAACAGGCCTGTGATCCAGACCCACAGCACAGAAGCAGCTCAGTGATCCAGTCCCACAGCACAGAACCAGGCCAGTGATCCAGTTCCACAACACAGAAACGGGTCAGTGATCCAGTCCCACAACACACAAACAGGCCTGTGATGCAGTCCCACAACACAGAAACAGCCCAGTGATCCAGTTCCACAACACAGAAACAGGTCAGTGATCCAGTCCCACAGCACACAAACAGGCCACTGATCCAGTTACACAACACAGAAACAGGCCACTGATCCAATCCCACAGCACAGAAACAGGCCAGTGATCCAGTCCCACAGCACAGAAACAGGTCAGTGATCCAGTCCCACAACACACAAACAGGCCTGTGATCCAGTCCCACAGCACAGAAACAGTCCAGTGATCCAGTCCCAGAACACACAAACAGGCCAGTGATCCAGTCCCACAGCACAGAAACAGGCCAGAGATCCAGTCCCACAATACACAAACAGGCCAGAGATCCAGCCCCACAACACAAAAACAGGCCAGAGATCAAGTCCCACAACACAGAAACAGGCCAGTGATCCAGTCCAACAGCACACAAACAGCCCAGTGATTCTATCCCACAACACACAAACAGCCCATTGATCCAGTCCCACAACACACAAACAGGCCAGTGATCCAGTCCCACAACACACAAACAGGCCAGTGATCCAGTCCCACAACACACAAACAGGCCACTGATCCAGTCCCACAATACAGAAACAGGTCAGTGATCCAGTCCCACAACACACAAACAGGCCTGTGATCCAGTCCCACAACACAGAAACAGTCCAGTGATCCAGTCCCAGAACACACAAACAGGCCAGTGATCCAGTCCCACAGCACAGAAACAGTCCAGTGATCCAGTCCCAGAACACACAAACAGCCCAGTGATTCTATCCCACAACACACAAACAGCCCATTGATCCAGTCCCACAACACACAAACAGGTCAGTGATCCAGTCCCACAACACACAAACAGGCCAGTGATCCAGTCCCACAACACACAAACAGGCCACTGATCCAGTTCCACAACACACAACCGGGCCACTGATCCAAACCCACAACACACAAACAGCCCACTGATCCAATCCCACAACACAGAAACAGGCCACTGATCCAGTCGCACAACACAGAAACAGGCCAGCGATCCAGTCCCACAACGCAGAAACAGCCCACTGATCCAGTCCCACAACACAGAAACAGGCCAGTGATCCAGTCCCACAACACACAAACAGCCCACTGATCCAGTCCCACAACACAGAAACAGGCCAGTGATCCAGTCCCACAACGCAGAAACAGGCCAGTGATGCAGTCCCACAACACAGAAACAGGCCAGTGATCCAGTCCCACAACGCAGAAACAGGCCAGTGATGCAGTCGCACAACACAGAAACAGCCCACTGATCCAGTCCCACAACGCAGAAACAGGCCTGTGATCCAATCACACAACACACAAACAGCCCACTGATCCAATCCCACAATACACAAACAGGCCAGAGATCCAGTCCCACGACACAAAAACAGGCCAGAGATCCAGTCCCACAACACAGAAACAGGCCAGTGATCCAGTCCCACAGCACACAAACAGCCCAGTGATTCTATCCCACAACACACAAACAGCCCATTGATCCAGTCCCACAACACACAAACAGGCCAGTGATCCAGTCCCACAACACACAAACAGGCCAGTGATCCAGTCCCATAACACACAAACAGGCCACTGATCCAGTCCCACAATACAGAAACAGGTCAGTGATCCAGTCCCACAACACACAAACAGGCCTGTGATCCAGTCCCACAGCACAGAAACAGTCCAGTGATCCAGTCCCAGAACACAAAAACAGGCCAGTGATCCAGTCCCACAGCACAGAAACAGTCCAGTGATCCAGTCCCAGAACACACAAACAGGCCAGTGATCCAGTCCCACAGCACAGAAACAGGCCAGAGATCCAGTCCCACAACACAAAAACAGGCCAGAGATCCAGTCCCACAACACACAAACAGGCCAGAGATCCAGTCCCACAACACAGAAACAGGCCAGTGATCCAGTCCCACAGCACACAAACAGCCCAGTGATTCTATCCCACAACACACAAACAGCCCATTGATCCAGTCCCACAACACACAAACAGATCAGTGATCCAGTTTCACAACACACAAACAGGCCAGTGATCCAGTCCCACAACACACAAACAGGCCACTGATCCAGTTCCACAACACACAACCGGGCCACTGATCCAAACCCACAACACACAAACAGCCCACTGATCCAATCCCACAACACAGAAACAGGCCACTGATCCATTCGCACAACACAGAAACAGGCCAGTGATCCAGTCCCACAACGCAGAAACAGGCCAGTGATGCAGTCCCACAACACAGAAACAGGCCAGTGATACAGTCCCACAACACACAAACAGCCCACTGATCCAGTCCCACAACACAGAAACAGGCCAGTGATCCAGTCCCACAACGCAGAAACAGGCCAGTGATGCAGTCCCACAACACAGAAACAGGCCAGTGATCCAGTCCCACAACACACAAACAGCCCACTGATCCAGTCCCACAACGCAGAAACAGGCCTGTGATCCAATCACACAACACACAAACAGCCCACTGATCCAATCCCACAGCACAGAAACAGGTCAGTGATCCAGTCCCACAACACAGAAACAGCCCAGTGATCCAGTCCCACAGCACAGAAACAGGCCAGTGATCCAGTCCCACAACACACAAACAGCCCACTGATCCAATCCCACAGCACAGAAACAGGTCAGAGATCCAGTGCCACAACACACAAACAGGCCTGTGATCCAGTCCCACAGCACAGAAACAGGCCTGTGATCCAGTCCCACAACACAGAAACATGTCAGTGATCAAGTCCCACAACACACAAACAGGCCTGTGATCCAGTCCCACAGCACACAAACAGCCCACTGATCCAATCCCACAGCACAGAAACAGGTCAGAGATCCAGTCCCACAACACACAAACAGGCCTGTGATCCAGTCCCACAGCACAGAAACAGGCCTGTGATCCAGTCCCACAACACAGAAACATGTCAGTGATCAAGTCCCACAACACACAAACAGGCCTGTGATCCAGTCCCACAGCACAGAAACAGGCCTGTGATCCAGTCCCACAGCACAGAAACAGGTCAGTGATCCAATCCCACAACACACTAACAGGCCTGTGATCCAGTCCCACAGCACAGAAACAGGTCAGTGATCCAGTCCCACAGCACAGAAACAGGCCAATGATCCAGTCCCATAACACACAAACAGCCCACTGATCCAATCCCACAGCACAGAAACAGGTCAGTGATCCAGTCCCACAACACACAAACAGGCCTGTGATCCAGTCCCACAGCACAGAAACAGGTCAGTGATCCAGTCCCACAACACACAAACAGGTCAGTGATCCAGTCCCACAACACACAAACAGGTCAGTGATCCAGTCCCACAACACAGAAACAGGCCAGTGATCCAATCCCACAACACACAAACAGCCCACTGATCCAGTCCCACAACACACAAACAGCCCACTGATCCAGTCGCACAACACACAAACAGGCCAGTGATCCAGTCCCACAACACAGAAACAGGCCAGTGATCCAGTCCCACAACACACAAACAGGCCTGTGATCCAGTCCCACAACACAGAAACAGACCAGTGATCCAATCCCACAACACACAAACAGCCCACTGATCCAGTCGCACAACACACAAACAGGCCAGTGATCCAGTCCCACAACACAGAAACAGGCCACTGATCCAGTCGCACAACACACAAACAGGCCAGTGATCCAGTCCCACAACACAGAAACAGGCCAGTGATCCAGACCCAAAACACACAAACAGGCCTGTGATCCAGTCCCACAACACTCAAACAGGCCTGTGATCCAGTCCCACAACACAGAAACAGACCAGTGATCCAATCCCACAACACACAAACAGCCCACTGATCCAGTCACACAACACACAAACAGGCCAGTGATCCAGTCCCACAACACAGAAACAGGCCACTGATCCAGTCGCACAACACGCAAACAGTCCAGTGATCCAGTCCCACAACACAGAAACAGGCCAGTGATCCAGACCCACAACACACAAACAGGCCTGTGATCCAGTCCCACAACACACAAACAGGCCAGTGATCCAATCCCACAGCAGAGAAACAGGTCAGTGATCCAGTCACACAGCACAGAAACAGGCCAGTGATTAAGTTCCACAACACACAAACAGGTCAGTGATCCAGTCCCACAACACACAAACAGCCCAGTGATTCAATCCCACAACACACAAACAGCCTAGTGATCCAGTCCCACAACACACAAACAGGCCTGTGATCCAGTCCCACAGCACAGAAACATGTCAGTGATCCAGTACCACAACGCAGAAACAGGTCAGTGATCCAGTCCCACAACACACAAACAGGCCTGTGATCCAGTCCCACAGCACAGAAACAGGCCAGTGATCCAGTCCCACAACGCAGAAACAGGTCAGTGATCCAATCCCACAGCACAGAAACAGGCCTGTGATCCAGTCCCACAACACACAAACAGCCCACTGATCCAGTCCCACAACACACAAACAGGCCAGTGATCCAGTCCCACAACACACAAACAGGCCTGTGATCCAATCACACAACACACAAACAGCCCACTGATCCAATCCCACAGCACAGAAACAGGTCAGTGATCCAGTCCCACAACACAGAAACAGCCCAGTGATCCAGTCCCACAGCACAGAAACGGGCCAGTGATCCAGTCCCACAACACACAAACAGCCCACTGATCCAATCCCACAGCACAGAAACAGGTCAGAGATCCAGTCCCACAACACACAAACAGGCCTGTGATCCAGTCCCACAGCACAGAAACAGGCCTGTGATCCAGTCCCACAGCACAGAAACAGGTCAGTGATCCAGTCCCATAACACACTAACAGGCCTGTGATCCAGTCCCACAGCACAGAAACAGGTCAGTGATCTAGTCCCACAACACTCAAACAGGCCAGTGATCCAATCCCACAGCACAGAAACAGGCCAATGATCCAGTCCCATAACACACAAACAGCCCACTGATCCAATCCCACAGCACAGAAACAGGTCAGTGATCCAGTCCCAGAACACACAAACAGGTCAGTGATCCAGTCCCACACCACACAAACAGGCCAGTGATCCAGTTCCACAACACAGAAACAGGCCAGTGATCCAATCCCACAACACACAAGCAGCCCACTGATCCAGTCCCACAACACACAAACAGCCCACTGATCCAGTCGCACAACACACAAACAGGCCAGTGATCCAGTCCCACAACACACAAACAGCCCAGTGATCCAGACCCACAACACACAAACAGGCCACTGATCCAGTTCCACAACACAGAAACTGGCCACTGATCCAATCCCACAGCACAGAAACAGGCCAGTGATCCAGTTCCACAACACACAAACAGGCCAGTGATCCAATCCCACAGCACACAAACAGGCCTGTGATCCAGTCCCACAACACTCAAACAGGCCTGTGATCCAGTCCCACAACACAGAAACAGACCAGTGATCCAATCCCACAACACACAAACAGCCCACTGATCCAGTCGCACAACACACAAACAGGCCAGTGATCCAGTCCCACAACACAGAAACAGGCCACTGATCCAGTCGCACAACACGCAAACAGTCCAGTGATCCAGTCCCACAACACAGAAACAGGCCAGTGATCCAGACCCACAACACACAAACAGGCCTGTGATCCAGTCCCACAACACACAAACAGGCCAGTGATCCAATCCCACAGCAGAGAAACAGGTCAGTGATCCAGTCACACAGCATACAAACAGCCCCGTGATTCTATCCCACAACACACAAACAGGCCAGTGATCCAGTCCCACAGCACAGAAACAGGCCAGTGATCCAGTCACACAGCACAGAAACAGGCCAGTGATTAAGTTCCACAACACACAAACAGGTCAGTGATCCAGTCCCACAACACACAAACAGGCCAGTGATCCAATCCCACAGCACAGTAACAGGCCAGTGATCCAGTCCCACAACACACAAACAGGCCTGTGATCCAATCCCACAACACACAAACAGCCCACTGATCCAATCCCACAGCACAGAAACAGGTCAGTGATCCAGTCCCACAGCACAGAAACAGGCCAGTGATCCAGTTCCACAACACAGAAACAGGTCAGTGATCCAGTCCCACAGCACAGAAACAGGCCAGTGATCCAGTCCCACAGCACAGAAACAGGCCAGTGATCCAGTTCCACAACACAGAAACAGGTCAGTGATCCAGTCCCACAGGACATAAACAGGCCAGTGATCCAGTTCCACAGCACAGAAACAGGTCAGTGATCCAGTCCCACAGCACACAAACAGCCCAGTGATTCTATCCCACAACACAAAAACAGGCCAGTGATCCAGTCCCACAACACACAAACAGCCCACTGATCCAATCCCACCGCACAGAAACAGGTCAGTGATCCAGTCCCACAACACACAAACAGCACACTGATCCAATCCCACAACACACAAACAGCCCAGTGATCCAATCCCACAACACACAAACAGGCCACTGATCCAGTCCCAGAACACACAACCGGGCCACTGATCCAAACCCACAACACACAACAGGCCTGTGATCCAATCCCACAACACAGAAACAGGTCAGTGATCCAGTCCCACAACACACAAACAGGCCTGTGATCCAGTCCCACAGCACAGAAACAGGTCAGTGATTCAGTCCCACAGCACAGAAACAGGTCAGTGATCCAATCTCACATCACAGCTACGTGGTTCACATCTTCTGGAGAAGACCATAAGACATGTGTGCAGAATTAGGACATTCAGCCCATCGAGTCTGATCCCCCATTCCATCATGGCTGATCCTATATCCCACTCAACACCATACATCTGCCTTCTCACCATCTCCTTTGATGCCCTGTCCAGTCAGGAAACGATCAACTTCCACCTTAAATGAATCCACATGATTTGGCCTCCGCCGCGGTCTGTGGCAGAGCGTTCCACATATTTACTACTCGCTGGCTAAAAAAATTGGACTCTCATGTTCTCAATACTAATTGCTTATTTATTTAATAATATTATTATTTCTTTCTTTTTGTTTTTGCACAGTTGTCTTTTGCACGCTGGTGGAATGCCCAAGTTGGTGCAGTCTTTCATTGATTCTTTTATGGTTATTTTTCTATTTTGGGATTTATTGAGCATGCCTGCAAGAAAATGAATCTCAAGGTTGTATATGGTGACATATATGTATTTTGATAATATATTTGCTTTGAACTTCAATTTAAATAGTTGGATCCAACAGCCCCTCCATGACATTCACCTGTCCTTTCTGGGAATTGCAGCTGGCAGTGCATTTGAGCGCACAGAACAGACTTGCCATTGTGTTTGGATCTAGCTGACGCAGAGGGAGATTACTGCATCTATAGACGTGTAGTTCATTGGCAGGCTCTACACTTCGCATGGCCTTGGGGTGCGATTGTATAAACAGGGTCCAGTTACTCTGGTGATCCTATCCTTCCGGACCAAGCTTTAAATAACATCCAACTGGACCGCTTGTTGAGGAGAATTTAATAGACTCAATGGAATATAATCCTCCTACCACGAACAAGTGCAGATGCAAAACCAATTGAGATATTACTGTCACATACACTGTTTTTAGAGTATTTTGAACAGTTTGTGTTGGAGAGGGTTCAGAGGAGGCTGACGAGAATGGTCCTGATAAAGGGTTAACGTATGAGGTACGTTTGATGGTTCTGGGCCTGTACATGGTGGAATTTAGAAGAAGAGTGGGGGGCGGGGGGGTGGGGTTCACATTGAAGCCTATTGAATATTGAAATTCCTCAGTAGAGTGTATGTAGATAGGATGTTTCATGCAGTGGGGGAGTCTAGGACCAGAGGACACAGCCTCAGAAAAGAGAAACGTCCATTTAGGATGGAGATGAGGAGGAATTTCTTTAGCCAGAGTTTGGTGAATCTGTGGAATTCATTGCCGCAGACAGCTGTGGAGGCCAAATCATTCAGTATATTGAAACTGGAGGTTGATATTAGTCAAAGGTAGTGGGTAGAGGCAGGAGAATGCAGCTGAGAGGGATAATAAATGGCATGATGGAATGGCAGAGCGGACTCAGTGAGCCTAACGGCTTAATTCTGCTTATATGGCTTATAGTCGTTATTCCTTTTCATAGATGTTGCCTGACCTGCTGAGTTCCTCCTGCATTTTGTCTGTGTGTTACTCAAGATATCTCTGCCATACAGAAGATGGCAGCCCAACTGACAGGTTGTCAATGAACACCCTAAACAACCATTCCCTCTACCGCAGTGCTCTGTGCTCCCCAGAGTAGGTACTCAGCTTCACTTACTACATCACCGGGACAATTAAGCTATAAGACACAGGAGCAGAATTCGGCTATTTGGCCCATCGAGTCAGCTCTACAATTGGGCAGCACGGTAGCATAGTGGTTAACACAATGTTTTACAGTACAGGTAGCCAGGGTTCAATTCCTGTCACTGCCTGTAAAGAATTTGTGCATTCTCTCCATGACTGTGTGCATTTCCTCCGGGTGATCCAGTTTCCTCCCACAGTCCAAAGTCATGCCAGTTGGTAGGTTAATTGTTCATTGTAAATTGTCCTGTGATTAGGCTAAGATTAAATTGGGGGATTCTGAGAAGATGTGGCTCAAAAGGCCGGAAGGGCCAATATTCTGCACCGTATCTCAATAAATAAAATTCCAACATCGATGATTTATTAACCCTCTCAACTCCTTACTTAGTCCAAGCATTGAGAATCTTGTCTTGCACCCTGTTCAATCAGGTCAAACCATTGCACGTTGCATTCAGATTGAACATCCCTTTGGCCCACAATGTTGTGTTGATCTTATAACCAATCAAACTCTTCCCTCCATCCATTTTCCACACACCCCTCTGCTTCCACCCTCCCCTCCTCCTCTCCCTCTCCCTTCCTACTTCCCTTTCCATCTCCCTCCCTCCTCTTCTTCCACCCTCCCCTTCACCTTCTCTCTCTCCATTTCCATCCTCCTCCTGCCCCTCCCCTTTACCCTCCTCCTCTTCCTCCTACCCCCTCATCCTTCCCTCCCTCCCTGTTCCCCTTCCACCCACCTCTCCCTTCCCCTTCCCCCTCCCTAACTCCCCCTTCACCTTCCCTTTCCCACAATCTTCCTCCCTCCCCTCCCCTCCCCTTTTTTTCCCCTCCCCATTCCCTTCCACCTTTCCCCTTCCTCCTCCTCCCCTCCCCATCCTCCCTCCCCTTTCACCTACCACCCCCTCTTCTTTTTCTCTTCACCTCCCCTTCCCATTCTACCTCATCCTTCCCTTCCTCTCACTCCCTCCCTTCCCCTTCCCCCCACTCTTCCTTTCCCTCCACCCTCCCCCTCCCCTTTCCTCCCTCTCCCTCCCCTTTCCTCCCTCTCCTTCCTCCTTCTTTGCCCAACTTTACCTCGCACTTGCACGCTTCGACCTCACACAATTAGTGTTTGGGTGTTTATGATTTGCTCTGTAGCTGGTTCAGCTTGATTGTGGTCTGAATGTTCAACTCTGCTTCTCCTTTGCTTGCCTCTTCATTGTTTGCAATGATCATTTACCACAATTTTCAACAGAAAAAGTGTTATTAATAAAGTATTCAGTTGAATTCCTTGTTTTGTTAACTCCCAGTAAGTAGTCCCTCATCTTCGGCAGCACCATCTTAAACCAGAAGGGGAAATTTCAAAGGAAGTGTGAGGGGCGAGTTTTTTACACAGCAAATGGTGGGGGCCTGGAATGTGCTGCCTGGGGGGGGGGGGGGGGGGATGGTGGAGGCAGATACATTAGAGACATTTAGATAGGCACAGGGATGTGAGGAAAATGGAGGGATGTGGGTATTGTGCAGGCAATAGGGATTAATTTATGAATTTAACTGGCTTGGAACAACATTGTGGGCTGCAGGCCCTGTTCCTGTGCTGTATGGTTCGATGTTCTGTATCTCTGAGGAAGCGGGTAATGCTGCTGGTGTTGATTTATTGAAACAAATCTTCTTCTTTGCCGCAGGTACTTTGAGCTGCAGGAAGGCCATTTTGAATACAACTCCTCTACGTGCAGGAAGCTGCGGAACGACATCATGGAGGTGAAGGTACTCTCCATGTGAGTCATTGTGAATTCAGGCCAGGGACCCATGGATCCATGCAGTCAGTAAAAGTTAAACTATGATTTAAAAAGCTGTGTGAGAACTATGGCAAAAGTGACCAAATGCAGGAAGATGTCTCAGGAATGGATGAAAAGTAAGAGATTAGAGAAGCTGAAAGAAAGCTAATGAAGAAATGCTGTGCTGGCATTGGAGAGGGTCCAGAGGAGTCATAGAGTCACAGAACACTACAGCACAGAAAAGGGCCAATCGACCTATCTAGTTCATGCTGAACTATTGATCTGCCTAGTACCATTGACCTGCACCCGGACCATACCCCTCTCATCCATGTACCTATCCAAATTTCTCTTAAATGTTCGAATTGAACTTGCACTGACAGCTCGTTCCACACTCTCACCACCCTCTGAGTGAAGAAGTTCCTCTCGCGTTCCACTTAAACATTTCGCCTTTCACTCTTAACCCATGACCTCTAGTTGTAGTCTCACCCAACTTCAGTGGAAAAATCCTGCTTGCGTTTACCTCTTTCAAATCTTCCCTCATTCTCATATGCTCCAGGGAATAAAGTCTTAATCTATTCAATCTTTCCTATAACTCAGGTCTACAATATCCTTGTAGATTTTTTCTGCACTCTTTCAATCTTATTTACATCTTCCCTGCAGGTAGGTAACCATAACTGCACTCAATTATCCAAATATGGCCTCACCAACGTCTTATAAAACTTCAACATAACATCCCAACTCCTGTACTCAGTACTTTGATTTATGAAGGCCAATGTGCCAAAAGCATTCTTTATGACCTTATCTACCTGGGATGACAATTTCAAGGAATTATGCCTAATTCCGCTAATATGTTCTATAATCTAAAGGTTACCAGAGAGTGGTACTAGATGGTTGCCCCTCTGTTTAGAAGCCTGTGACTAGCACATCAGAATGGGTATCAATAGAAGATCATAAGTCACAGGAGCAGAATCAGGCTGTTAGGTCCATCAAGTCTGCTCTTCCATTTAATCATGGCTGATTCTTTTTTATCCTCCTCCTCAGCCCCACTCCCCAGCTTTCTCCCCATAACCTTTGATGCGTATCCAATCAAGAACCTATTAAGCTCTGTCTTAAATACGTACACCCAACGACCTTGCCTCCACATCTGCCTGTGGTAGTAAATTCCACAAGTTCACCACCTTCTGGCTAAAGAAATTTTTCTGCATCTCTGTTTTAAATGGACGCCCCTCTACTCTGAGGGTGTGCCCTGTTGTCTGAGACTCCTGTAATGCCACGGGCTCTTAACTTGGTAAGCAGCCTCCTGTATAGCATCTTGTTAAAGGCCTTACAAAAAGCCAAATATACATCTTTTCCACATCCAGGCCTTTCAACATTCAAAAGGTTTGAATGAGATTCCCTCCTCATCCTTCTAAATTCCAGTGAGTACAGACCCAGAGCCATTGAATGTTCTCGTATGATAACCCATTCATTTCTGAAATCATCGTTGTGAAAATCCTCTGAACCCTCTCCAATGCCAGCACATCTTTTCTTAGATGAGGGGCCCAAAACTGTTCACAGTACTCAAGGTGAGGCTTCACCGATGCCTTATAACGCCACAGCATCACATCCCTGCTCTTGTATTCTAGACCTCTTGAAATGAATGCTAACATTGCATTTGCCTTCCTCACTACCAACTCTACCTTTAGAGTGTTCTGCACAAGGACTCCCAAGACCCTTTGCATCTCAGATTTTTGGATTTACTCCCCATTTAGAAAATAGTCTGTACATTTACTTCTTCTTGTATCATCTGCAAACTTGACAACAAAGCCATCTATTCCATCATCTAATATCATTGATATACAGCATAAAAAGAAGCAGTCCCAACACCGACCCCTGCGGAACACCACTAGTCACTGGCAGCCAACCAGAAGATGATCCTTTTATTCCCACTCACTGCCCCCTACCAATCAGCCAATGCCAGTAACTTTCCTGTAATACCATGGGCTCTTAACTTTGCAAGCAGCCTCATGTGTGGCACCCTGTCGAAGGTCTTCTGAAAGCCTAAATGCACAACATCCACTGCATCCTCTTTATCGATCCTACTTGTAATCTTCTCAAAGAATTCCAAGGTTCATCAGGCAAGATTTGTCCTACCTTGTCCTATGTCACCAAATCCACTGTAACTTTATCCTTAACAAGTGATTCCAACATCTTCCCAACCACTGAGGTCAGACTAACTGGTCTATAATTTCTTCTGTCTTCCTCCTTTCTTAAAGAGTTGGGTGATATAAGCTGACAAGGAGTAAACAGATACTTTAAAGTGGATGGGTGATAGCAACATGGCATCATTTAGTGGAAATAATTTATTTAGCCAGAGGGTGGTGAATCTGTGGAATTTATTGCCACAGATGGCTGTGGAGCCAGGTCATTGGGTATATTTAAATCAGATGTTGGTAGGTTCTTGATTAGTCATGGCATGAAAGGTTACGGGGAGAAGGCAGCGGAATGGGGTTGAGAGAGATATTAAATCAGCCATGATGGAATGAAGTTGAGAGGGAACAAGCAAACAGAGTGCCATGAGAATACAGAATGGGAGGGGGAGCGGAGCAAAGCAGACATTGAAATGCTGCCCAGTTAAAGGTGGAAATCTACTGAGTGCAAGATGCAAACATCTAGTACACTCCAAATGGTGAATTAACAGCACCTACACTAACTAATGATAAAGGTTAGTTTTATTTACCACAAATATATCAAAACGTAGAGTGAGATGCATCAATGACTAACACAGTCTGAGGATGTGCTGGGGTCAGCCTACAAGTGTCACCATTCTTCTGGTGTCAACATAGCATGCCCACAGTTCAGTAATCCATATGTCTTTGGACTGTGGGAGGAAACCGGAGCACCCACAGGAAATCCACATGGTTACAGGGAGAAAGTACAGACTCCTTACAGACAACAGTGGGAAGTGAACTCTGATCTTCTGATTGCGGGTGTTGTAAAGCATTTAATTAACAACTGCGATACTATGCTACCCTTAGAGACCAGAGCAATAACAGGCCCTTTGTCTGACCTCAGAATCAGACTTAATATCACTGTGAAATTTGTTGTTTTGTGGCAGTAGTATATAATTATAAAATCTATAAATCACTATAATTAATTAATTAATTAATTAAGTAGTTCAAAATCACAGGGAAAAAAATACTGAAGTAGTCTTCATGGGTTCATTGTCCATTCAGAAATCTGATGGTGGAGGGGAAGAGGCTGCTCCTGAGAAGTTGAATGTGTGTCTTCAGGTTCATGTACCTCTTCCTTGATGAGAAGAGGGCATGCCCTGGGTGATGGGCGACCGTAATGATGGATGCCACTTTTTTGAAGCACCACTTTTTGAAGGTGTCCTCGATCAGGAAGCTGCTGCCCCTGATGGAGCTGGCTGAGTTTACAACTTTCTGCAGCTTATTTCATTTCCATGAAATGGACCTCCATACCAGACTGTGATGCAACCAGTTAGAATGCTCTCCACGGCACATTTGTAACATACCAATTGTCCTAATGTTATATGAGACTATAAGACATCGGAGCAGAATTAGGTCATTCAGCCCATCAAGTCTGCTCCAACATTCCATCATGGCTGATCCCGAATCCCATTCAACCCCATACATCTGCCTTCTCACCATAACCTTTGATGGCCTGACCAATCAGGAAACTATCCATTTTTGCTTTAAATACACCCATGGTCTTGGACTCCATAGCTGTCTGTGGCAGAACATACCACAGATTTACTACTCACTGGCTAAAAGAATTCCTCCTCACCTCTGTTCTAAAGGGTCACCCCTCAATTTTGAGGCTGTGCCCTCTAGTTTCAGACACTCCCATCATAGGAAGCATCCTCTGCACATCCACCTTATCAAGTACTTTCAACATGCGATAGGTTTCAATAAGATCCCCTCGCATTCTTCTAAATTCCAGTGAGTACAGGCCCAAAGCTGCCAAATGCTCTTCATATGTTAACCCCTTAATTCCCAGAACATCCTCATGGACCTCCTCTGGACTCTCCAATGACAATACATCCTTTCTGAGATATGGGGCCCAAAGTGCAGCCTGACCAGCGACTTATAAAGCCTCAAAATTATCTCTTTTTTCATATTCTATTCCCCTTAAATTGAATACCAACATTGCATTTGAATTAACCTTCTAAGTCTTGCATGAGGACTCCTGAATCCCTCTGCACCTCTGATGTTTGAACCTTCTCCCCATTTAGATAATAGTCCACACTATTGTTCCTTTTACCAAAATGCATTATCATATATTTCCCAACACTGTATTCCATCTGCCACTTTTCTGCCCATTCTTCCAAGCTGTCTGCAAACTTTGCCATGATATAATTCACTGACAAACAATGTGAAAAGCAGCGGTCCCAATACTGACCCCTGAGGAACACCACTAGTCACCGGCAGCCAACCAGAAAAGGCTCTTTTTACTCCCACTCGCTGCCTCCTGCCTATCAGCCATTTCTCTATCTATGCTAGTATCTTTCCTGTAATGCCATAGGGTTTTATCTTGTCAAGCAACCTCATGTATGGCACTTTATCAAATGCCTTCTGAAAATCTAAGTAAATTACATCCACTGCCTCTCCTTTGTCCACCCTGCTTGTTACTTCCTTGAATAATGCTAATAGATTTCCCTTTACAGAAACCATGCTTGCTTTGACTTATTTTATCAATAATTTCTAAGTACCCCAAATCCTCATCCTTAATAATAGACCCAACATTTTCCCATCCACTGAGGTTAGGCTCACTGGCCTATAGTTTTCTTTCCCTTATCTTCCTTCCTTCTTAAAGAGGAAATTGACACTCAACCTATTCTCATAAGGCATGCTGCCCAATCCAGGCAACATCCTGGTAAATCTTCTCTGCACCCTTGCTATGGTTTCCACATCCTTCCTGTAGTGAGGCAACCAGAAGTGAGCACAGTACTCCAAGTGGGGTCTGACCAGGGTCCTATATAGCTGCAACATTACCTCTCGGCTCCTAAACTCAATCCCACGATTGATGAAGGCCAATGCACCGTATGCTTTCTTAACCACAGAGTCAACCTGCACAGCAGCTTTGAGTGTCCTGTGGACTTGGACCCTCTGATCCTCCACACTGCCAAGTGTCTTACCATTAATAATATATTCTGCTATCATATTTGAACTACCTAAATGAACCTCCTCACACTTATCTAGGTTGAACTCCATCTGCCACTTCTCAGCCTAGTTTTGCATCCTATCAATGTCCCACTGTAACCTCTGACAGCCCTCCACACTATTCACAACACCCTCAACCTTTGTGTCATCAGCAAATTTACTAACCCATCCCTCCAATTCTTCATCCAGATCACTTATAAAAACCACGAAGAGTAGAGGTCCCAGAACAGTTCCTTGAGGCACACCACTGGTCATCACCGGCCTCCATGCAGAATATGACCCATCTAGAACCACTCCTTGCCTTCTGTGGGCAAGCCAGTTCTGGATCCACAAAGCAATGTCCCCTTGGATCCCATGCCTCCTTACTTTCTCAATAAGCCTATTGGATTTTGTTGGATTTCAAAAAATTCCCAATCATACAACTTCCCTCTCACTTTTGCTACCTTATATGCCCTTTCCTTGGCTTTTATGCAGTCCTTAGCTCCCCTTGTCAGCCACGGTTGCCTACCACTGCCATTGGAGAACTTATTCTGTGGGACATATCCATCTTGCACCTTGTCAACTTTCCCAGAAACTTCAGCCACCTCTGCTCTGTCATCATCTCTGATAGTATCCCTCTCTAATCCACCCAGGCAAGCTCATCTCTCGTGCCTCTGTAATTCCCTTTATCCCATTGTGATGCTGATACATCTAACTTGTGCTTCTCGCTCTCAAATTGCAGTATGAATTCAGTCATATTATTATCACTGCTTCCTCAGGGTTCCTTTACCTTAAGCTCCCTAATAAGATCTGGATTATTATAAATCACCCAATCTAAGATTTTTCCTGAGTAGGCTCAAGCACGAGCTGCTCTAAAAAGCCATCTTGTAGGTATTCAACAACTTCCCTCTCTTGCAATCTGACACCAATCTGTATTTCCCAATACCTTTGCATATTGAATCCCCCCCCCCCATTACAATTATGACATTACCCCCTATTACATGCCCTTTCCAGCTTCCCTTGCAATCTCAACCCTACATCTTCGCTACAATTTGGAGGCCTTTATATGACTTCCGTAATGGTTTTTATTTTACCCTTGCAGTTTCATAACTCCAACCACAAAATATATAGCCAGCCACCGTCATACCTTCTTTATAATTGCATCACTATGTTGGGACCAGAACTAGTAACTGCTCACCTTTTCCACTTCTGATCAACTAATCCCACCGGTAGCACAGGATCCTGTCAAGTATGTGCCTATCTAATTGCCTCAGACCTTGCTTTAGTATCTACATCTCCTACCAGCCCGGTAATGCACTCCTGCCTGAACCTGCTCTGTCATTCAGTTAGATAAGGCTGGTCTGTAACTCTTGAAGTACCGGTCTTTGTCACACATCATTTTGTACCTTAGATTACAGAGATCATACCACTCTCAGATTTACAGAGAACACTGTTGGTGTTGGTGAGGTCTAACTGCCCAGCAGCCTCTGTGTATGGAGGAACCTCCTCAGCTTACTCCTGAAATGCCTGGATGTGTGACGCTTTCACAGCTGGACTTCAATCTATAAGGAATTTGTACATTGTCCCTGTGACAGTTTCCTCCAGGTGCTCTGGGTTCCTCCCACTGTCCAAAGACGTACTGGTCGGTAGGTTATTGGTCCTGTGACTAGGCTGGGGTTAAATCGGTGGGTGCTGGGTGGTGTAGCTCGGTCGGCCGGAAGAGCCTGTTCTGCACAACATCTCGTAATAGTAAATAATAACAAGCCGAGGTGCTAGAGGAATGCAGTGGGTCAGGCAGTGACTGTTATCCATGCCTCAGATGCTCTCACCTGCTGAGTTCCTCCAGCAGACAGTTGTTGCTTCAAATTCCAACACCGTGGATCTGAGATGCCTGTCTCTAATCCTACAACTACTGCCACCAGCCCTGGACTCCCCAGCCAGATTCAGGTTCAGCTTTGTTTTTCGCATGTACAGCAAAGTGATCATTTGCATTAGTTAGCACCCATCACAACATTGCAGTACCAACATATTGTTCAGCAAAACAAGCCCCTTTCCTCCCAGCACCCACTCATACAGTCCTCCAACCCTCGGACAGGCTGCGTCTGGGCCTCCAGCCTCCACGGGACTCGGGAACTCAGAGGCACCGGGCCGCTGGCTTCCTGACCAGACTCACCGAATTTGGGCTCCGATCTTCAGTTTCGACCCCAGGACTTGCTGATGACGGGACCTCGAACTCCAGACTCACCTCCAATCCCCAAATTCAAAGTTCAAAATAAATTTATAATCAAAGTTCAATTACTGTGTGTCACCATATACAACCCAGAGATTCATCTTGTGAGGATTCACAGTAGATACAAAGAAACACAATAGAATCAATGAAAAACTGCTCACTAACACAGACTACTGACCAATGTGAAAAACACAACAAAGTGCAAATATAAGAAAAACAAAATCATAATAATAATTAATAAGTAATAAATATTGGGAACATGAGATGAAGAGTCCTTGAAAGTGAGTCCATAGGTTGAGGGAATAGTTCAATAATGGGGCAAGTGAAGTTGAGTGAAGTTCTCCCCTCTGGTTCAGGAGCCTGGTGTTTGAGGGGTAATAACTGTTCCTGAACCTGGTGGTGTGGGTCCTGAGGCTCCTGTACCTCCTTCCTGATGGTTGTGGGATGATAACTGTTCCTGAACCTGGTGGTGTGGGTCCTGAGGCTCCTGTACCTCCTCCCTGATGGCTGAGAGGTAATAACTGTTCCTGAACCTGGTGGTGTGGGTCCTGAGGCTCCTGTACCTCCTTCCTGATGGGTGAGGGGTAATAACTGTTCCTGAACCTGGTGGTGTGGGTCCTGAGGCTCCTGTATCTCCTTCCTGATGGTTGAGGGGTAATACCTGTTCCTGAACCTGGTGGTGTGGGTCCTGAGGCTCCTGTACCTCCTTCCTGATGGTTGTGGGATGATAACTGTTCCTGAACCTGGTGGTGTGGGTCCTGAGGCTCCTGTACCTTTCTCCCTGATGGCAGCCGTGAGAAGAGTATGACCTGGGTGCTGGTGGTCCACATGGCAGAACAACTATCCCTCGTTCACAGACCTTCATCAGTTTGGGTATTTATTTGAGTGGCTGGAAGTATCATCCTGACCAGCGAGGTGGTCGCTTCTTACAACCTACAGGCAATCTAAATGAACTCTCTCAGAAATGTTGGGTTGAGGTTCCCATAAGCCCCTTCCTGCTGATGATGTGGAAAAGATTCACACAGCAGGAGGTTGATCTCACATACTGAGGTGGTTAGATTCATGTCCCTTATCTCAACTGCATAAGGTTCACTAAGGGTATCATAGCCGGGCTGGGTGGGGGAGTGGGGATAAACTCCCACTGCCTATTAAATGCTTCCAGTGAGGTGCGTGTCAAGTAGCCTCTGACAACCAAGTCAAGTTCCTGGTCTTCACACCTGCTCAGCCCTGCTGTACAATTTCTACTGATAGGTGAAGGGGCAAAGGCAGATTGCTGCCACATTGAAACCAGTCGCTTTCTGCAGATGGGGCTCATCAGTCGTGGTTGGCAGCTCATTTAGGAGAAGGAAAACTCTGATCTCAAACCTCCACTGCCTTGTATCCCATTTATGCCTGTGTACCCAATTATGGGGCTTTGGAATGTGTGCTATCCAACGAAGGGAGTTTATTTTTCTTTCTTGTGTGCCCGAGAGTGAAGGATTCGCGGCTTTTGTTCAGTGGAAGATGGACAGAGAAGATGCTGGAACAGAGGGATCATAGACTGACGGACGGAGTGGGTGGAATGGGGCCAGGAGTCGACACCTCCCAGGGGAAATGGATGGGAAAATCGTGAGCTTCAACGTGCCATTAGACTGTTTCATTAAAATAGGCCCTTTTTGTGTCCTTTACTAACCCTATAGTCAAATTAAGAATTCTAAAGCTAAATCGTTTAATTGCACATGGTGTACTGTTTGTTATTTTGTGGTACTGATTTGCAACAGGGGAAACACATCACACAGCATCCACACAAACAAGAGGTTTTGCACCTCAGATTTCACACATTTGATGGGGCCAGAGATTGTCTTCCCTAGACTAATGCCGCTGGCCGAACCTGAGGGCTCCAATCATTCGGGATTGATTTTGTTGGATGCTGTGTGATTGCCCTGAGCATTGAATCGGTGGGTTGTGTGTTTAAGTCTGTGCTAGTATTGATGCTGCCGGGGTGGAATGATGGTGTTCATCCACGGGGTTACTGGTAACTAATGTTGAGTGGCCTAGATATTTGTACTCCAGATGAATTGTTAATTCGCCTGTTAAGTACTGTTAAAGTTGTCGGCAAAGTTACGTTTGCGAGACGGAGGTTTGATAAAATGGTAGGCACAGACTTCATTTTACTGCAGACTAGCGCTGACTTAACGGCAGTGGAGCTGCCCCGTAATATCAGGGGCCCAAATGGGGGCGGGGGGGAGGCGTGGACTGTCCATACTCTCAGGGAGGAGGAGAGTATAGTGGAGTGGGCCGAATCACAAGTCAAGTTTCCTGTAGCTGGGGGCAGAGCCTTCAAAGACAGGGCTCTATCATTTCTGAAGAGTGGGGGGAAGGAGTGGTCAGATTTGGAATTAGTCCCCGTCCCCCAGGGAAGAGTGAGAGTTCTGAGTTGCTATCAGCCCTTACCTCTCTGGTGAACAAATGGAAAAACGCCCAGGTTCAAAGTCCCAGCTATCGTAGGCTCTGCCTATTCTCAGGAATGAAGCTTACCCCTGAGGGGGAAGAGGGGTATGAGACTTGGGTGGAGCAGACCTCTCAGTTGTTAGATGAGTGGCAATGCTCTGATGACGTAAAACGACAGCGATTGGTGGAGAGTTTGAGTCGGGTACAGCTAGAGGACACCAGGATTTGCTTTATGAAATCTTGTTTGCAAATTCAAGACTGGCTAGACAAGGCAAAGATATCGCATTCATGTGGGTTCCAGCACATTCGGGTATTATGGGAAATGAGACAGCAGATAAGCTGGCAAAAGCAGCAGTCAAAAAGGGATCTGTAGAGGTCAATATTAAACTATCAAAGTCAGAGGGGAAGAGCATAGTGTGGAGAAGGATAAATCAACAGTGGCAGCAGCATTGGGATAGAGCAATAAAAGGAAGACATTTACATTCAATTCAGAACAGAGTAGATATGGGAAGGAGTAGGGGAGTAAAGTGGAAGGAGCAAGTAATTATAAGTAGACTGAGAATTGGGCACAGCAACCTTAATGGTACTCTGGCCATCATAAATAAACATCTGACAGGTCTTTGCGATCTATGTCAGGAGACTGAAACAGTAGAGCATATCCTTATTTCATGCAGGAAATTTGCACAGGAAAGACAACAAATGCTACAACAATTAGGCAAAATAGGACTGGTAGAGAACAGTGTTAATGGTTTATTGGAATGTGGGGAGAATGATCGGGGAGGAAATGGTTGTTTAGTTTTTTAAGGGCGACGGGACTGGAAAGACGACTTCAGGCAGTCAAGTGAATGGACGATGAGAGACAGTAAATCCTGAAGATGGCAGTAATGCAACAGTGTGGATGCCAACTCCGTAAAAACTCAAGGAAGACGAAGAGAGTTTGAGTGACATTGTGAGAACAATGAAGTCCCGGTATCCCAGCCAATGCTGCCGCTTACATGGGAATACTGGAAAATGCCTTTGGCACGACAGGAAGCCCAGTGGAGCTCATGGCAGGGTTTCAGAATGTGTCAGGAGAAGGGGGAGAAGCTTTCTGCCTACAGTTTTTGGCTAGAGAGGCGGCTAAATAGCTTGTGGTGCAGAGGAGCCATTCAGAGGGCTGAGGTGGATCAGTGAAGAATGGACTAAATAGTGAAAGGTGCCCAGTCCCAGAACCTGATCGCTTGGAGTCTCTGACTGTCTCGTAAGACGCGCCCCCCCCCCTTCCCCGTTTGTTGTTCAGGGAAGTACAAGAGGAGGAAGATGCGTTGGAGGCACGGGAGGCCTCCGTCAGCAGGATACAGTCCTCAGTAGTGGTCCCCTGCAATGAAATGACCACGGCTGGCCTGCCCTGGGGAGTGGCAGAGGAGATCGTGGCAGAGCTGAGAACTGAGATGTCCCAGTTGTTATCAGCGGGTGTGACCCCTCCGTATGATGGAGCTGACAGGGAGACAGATCCTCTAAGGGAACGGACTATGCAGAGGGCTGCTGGCAGCCGGTGTCATGCGAGTAGGGGAGCAGTCGTATTGTCTGTACTAACTATGGTGAAGAGGGACACTTCAGGTGGGAGTGTGAACGATGGGAAACCCCTCAGAGAGTGAGCCCCCGGGTACCTAAACAGAGAGATGCGTTGGGAAAACTTAAAAGACACCCAGTGAGGGGATGGCCTGGCGTATCGGGGGCAACACATTCCCAGCAATATATCAAGGAACACTCTAAAGCAAAGAACCATATTCCTGAAGACTTAGTGGGGCCAAGCTCCAGTGTATCGCAACAGATAGAGAGTATTTATGCTCGGGCCATACTTGACACAAGGTCGCCAGTCACTTTTGCTGTACCGTTCACTTTACAACCGGTATCTGATGCATTTACCTTTGACACCACTCAGTGCACCAGAGATCTGGGGACATAGTGCGGGTGATTATCCAAATGATGGTTATTTGTCAGTGAAGCTGGAGTTTTCGGAGGCCGATGTGGGAGTGGCTGAGGTCCTTGATACATTAGCGCTAGTCTGACCAGACCCCATTGAGAAGGGCAGCGTTTCAATTCTTGTGGGGACCAACACTCCTATTGTGAGGAGGCTCATGGGAGCCTGCAAGGAAAAAGCTGGAGAGACCTTCCTTTGAACATTATCCGTTCACCCGGTGTTTCGAGCTGCTTTTGTGGAAGCGCATGACTACATTGGGCTGGATCATGAGTTTAGATGAGGGACTGTGTAGTTCACCCAGTCCAAGCCAATCATGTTATGGCCTGGGGAAGTAGCAAAAGTAATGGGAAACCCCACAGTTCCCAGAATGCCTAAGAGCAAGGCCTTCTTGGTGGATGCTCCGGAAGACCACGAAGAGGGGTCGGGAGTTCCTGCTGGGGTACTGGTGAGGCCTGAAATGCAGAAGCCCTCGGTTGTACAGGCAAGCAGGATGGCACTGATTGTCAAGAACACTAGGAAGAGAGAGGTCACCTTCAAGTGGGGGATGCCATTGGTGCACCTGTTCCCGGTGACGGTAATGTCTAGTGTCCCGGTGACGGTAATGTCTAGTGTCCCTGTGACGGTAACGTCTAGTGTCCCGGTGACGGTAATGTCTAGTGTCCCGGTGACGGTAATGTCTAGCGTCCCTGTGACGGTAACGTCTAGTGTCCCGGTGACGGTAACGTCTAGTGTCCCTGTGACGGTAACGTCTAGTGTCCCGGTGACGGTAACGTCTAGTATCCCGGTGACGGTAATGTCTAGTGTCCCTGTGACGGTAACGTCTAGTATCCCGGTGACGGTAATGTCTAGTGTCCCTGTGACGGTAATGTCTAGTGTCCCGGTGACGGTAATGTCTAGTGTCCCTGTGACGGTAACGTCTAGTGTCCCGGTGACGGTAATGTCTAGTGTCCCGGTGACGGTAACGTCTAGTGTCCCGATGACGGTAACGTCTAGTGTCCCTGTGACGGTAATGTCTAGTGTCCCTGTGACGGTAACGTCTAGTATCCCGGTGACGGTAATGTCTAGTGTCCCTGTGACGGTAACGTCTAGTGTCCCGGTGACGGTAATGTCTAGTGTCCCGGTGACGGTAACGTCTAGTGTCCCGGTGACGGTAATGTCTAGTGTCCCTGTGACACAAGCCAGGGAGAAACTATTAGAAACTGGGGGAAAGTTGACCAATGAGTCATTCAATTTCGGGGACTCCCTGGTTCCTGCAGGTTGGAAAAGGAGGCTGGTAGAGAAGATGTTGAAACTGGAAGGTGCCTTTTACACTGACAAGTTTGATGTGAGTTGTTCCAAGACCACTCGTCACACTATCCGGGTGACCGAGGATACCCCATTCAGAGAGACGTTGCAGTGATTGGCCCCTGCGGAGGTGGAAGACATTCGGCAGCATTTGTGTAAGTTGAAGGAAGCTGGGATCGTCACCGAGTCCCGGAGTCACTATGTGTCTCCAGTAGTAGTGGCCCAGAAGAATGGGAAGATACGGATGTGTGTGGACTACAGGACTCTGAATAGGTGTACCGTCCCCGACCAGTATACAGTCCCGAGGGTCGAAGATGCGTTGGCCTGTCTGAGTGGTGCGAAGTGGTTCAGTGTGCTGGATTTGAGGAGTGGATATGACCAGATCCCCCATGAGTGAGGCTGACAAAGAGAAAACGTCCTTTATAGGCCCTCTGGGATTTTTCCAGTTCGAAAGGATGCCCCAGGGCATCTTGGGAGCCCCTGCAACCTTCCAGCAGGTCATGGAGAAGACGGTGGGGGATGAGACCTTGCTTGAGGTATTGGTGCACCTGGATGACCTCATAGTGTTTGGGTCCACCTTGGAGGAACATGAATTGAGGCTGCTGAGGGTGCTGTGCCACCTGAAAACTGAAGGGTTGAAACATTCCCTGGACAAGTGCCAGTTCTGCAAGATGTTTGTTAACTACGTTGGGCACATTGGGCACGTCTGTTAGCTCTGTTGGAGTAGCTACAGATCCGTCTAAGATAGAGGCCAAGGCCCCAGACTGAGCGCTTTGTGCTTGTTCCTTGGGTTCTGTGGTTACTATCAGAGGCTTGTGAAGGGTGACGCAAAAGTGAGTCACCTGGTGAATCAGCTTCTGTGTGGTTACCCTCCTTGGGGAAGAAAGGAAGGAGGAGAAAAGGAGAGGGGAGGGTAAAGAGTATCTTAGCCCTTTGGAGCCTTTTGGACCAAGGTGGGATGTGAAATGTGAAGAGGCCTTTCAGTTGCTGAAGAAGATACTGACACAAGTGCCTGTGCTGGCTTTTGCAGACCCCCGATTGCCATATGTACTGCATATGGATGCCAGCACAGAGGGCTTAGGGGGTGTCCTGTATCAGGATCAGGGCACAGGGTTGAGACCTGTTGCGTTTGTCAGCCAGACTCTGTTGCCCTCCTAGAAAAACTATCCCAGGCACAAATTGGAGATCCTGGCATTGAACCAGTGGGCTGTGGTGGATAAGCTGAGTGACTTCCTCTGTGGGGCCAAGTTTGAGGTGAGGATGGACAACAATCCCCTAACTTGTATCCTGACCTCAGCAAAATTGGATGCCACAGGCCATCGGTGGTTGGCGGTGTTGTCTGCCTCTGATTTCAGCCTGAAGTACCGGCCGGGAAGCAGGAACATTGAGGCTGATGCATGAAGGGCTGGATAGGGATGAGGAGTGGGAGAGCATTCCTGCCCTGGGAGTGAAACCCATGTACCAGTTTTCCATCACAGTGAAGGCACGGGCAGGATTGAGCAGTAGATCAATTGGGAGTTTCTGATGACACCATTCCACAAGTTTCCTGTAACCTGACTGCTCTGAAGACAAACCAGTTACCGGAATTGAGTTCTGGAGGAAGTGGCAGCTGCTCAGTGAGATGACCCGAGCATCAGTACCGTTTGGTCAGTGGTTGAAAAGAGAGACATGGCTCAGGCGGAGAAGACGAAATATACTGTGGTGCCTCCATTACTGACAGAATGGCCCACGTTGGAGTTGAGGAAACAGATCCTATATCGGGTCACGTCACCCCCGGACCAACCTCGGCGTTCCCAGCTGGTTCTGCCTGAGAAGTATTGGAGGATTGTGTTGACGTCACATCATGATGATACTGGGCATTTGGGGGTTGAAAAGACTATGGATTGCTCAGAGACGGGATCTACTGGCCCCGAATGAAACCAGAGGTTGAGGAATACTGCAAGTCGTGCATTCGATGCATATGGAGAAAGACGCTGCCTACGCAGGCAGCTCCCTTGTCCCACATGCAGAGTGTGGGACCTGGCGTGTATGGATTTCCTGTCAACAGAACCTGATGTCAGCAACACGGCGAATGTCTTAAGTCATCACAGATCACTACACCAGATATGCACAGGCTTTCCCTACCAAGCACCAGAGTGTGTCTATGGTGGCCAAAGTATTATGGGAGATGTATTTAATTTACTATGGCCTCCCCAGGGGGATACATAGTGATCACGGAAGGGATTTCGAGAGTAGGCTCATATATGAGTTACTGAGCATGCTTGGAGTTGAGAAGTCGAGGACTATTCTCTAACATCCACAGGGTGATCCCCAGCCCGAGAGGGTTAGTCGGACCTTGCTAGACATGCTCGGGACCTTGGAGATCAGCAAGTGAAGCAGGAGGGGTCAACATATTGGGCATCTGGTTCACTGTTACAACTGCACACCAAATTAAACTACTGGGTACTCGCCATATTATCTGATGTTTGGACGCGAGGCGAGGTTGCCCATTGACCTTTGTTTTGGGACTGATGGGGGTGATTTACCACCGAAGACTGATCTGAAGTATGTGTCTGACATAAGAAGAGATCTGAAAAGGGCTTATGAATTAGCTGCCAAGCAGAATCAAGGAAATAAGAAGAGGTATGATCAAAAGAGGAGGTTCTCCCAACTCATGCCAGGAGACCGGGTCCTCATAAGGAATTTAGGGCTACCTGGAAAGCACAACTTGGCTGACTGCTGGGCGGCTGCGCCCTATGTAATGGAGAGTCAGATGCCAAACCTGCCAGTTTTCCGAGTGAAACCAGAGGATGGGAAAGGGCCTGTCAAGATTCTCCATTGGAACCACCTGCTGCCCCTGGGACAAGAGGTGCAGGTAGATCATGGGTGTTGTATTCCAGCTGTCTACATGATACCCAGGTCAGTATGATATGGAGAGCAAGCTATTGCCTATGCAGCCGGCTCCCCTGTCCATGCAGTTGATATATCCAAAGGATCAGCAGAGACCGATAGAGTCTGGCACCAGCAGCATTGCAGTAGTTGCCAGTCAGTGTTAAACTCAACATAGGACTGCCTTAGGGACTCCAGCTCCAGAGTTTTCCTCGGGATTTATTCCCGAAACCTTCCCCATAAGTGGGTACACAGGCATTCCAAAGCCCCCGTTATCTCTAGCCATAACCCACACACTGCAGCTACAGAGAAGCCATTACATTAGCAGTGAAACCTTTCCCCAGGCGTTACGTTTACATGAATAGTTGTGACAGTGAAAGGATGATTTCTGCTGTGAATTTCACCTGGTTCCCTGATCTCTTGTTTGGCAGGGTGAAGCAGTCTGAGCTATTCGACCGATGGAAAACTCTTCAGCTGTGCAAGTGGGAAAGAAACCAGACAGCAGCGAACATCTTTAAGTAAGTGGATGAGCAAGCAGGGAGTTGAAGGAAGGGAGGTGAATGTACAATAGCAGGTAAATGTAGAGACAATGTGAGAAACACTCCTGAGAAGAGAAAGAAATGGAGCAATCAGGAGGCTGAGGGATGAGAGAAGAGCGTCTTTGGAAGAGTTGATGAGGCCTAATTTGGAGTATTGTGTGCAGTTTTGGTCATCTCCCTACAGGGCAGGTGTCAATAAGATTGAAAGAGTGCAGAGAAAATTTACAAGGATGTTGCTGGAACTTGAGGATCCGAGTTACACAAAAAGGTTGAATATGTTGGTACTTTATCCCCTGAAGAGTGAGAGGAGATTTGATAGAAGTATTCAAAATTATCAGGAGTACAGATGCAAGCAGGCTTTTCCCACGGAGGTGGGATGTGACTCGAGCCAGAGGTCATAGGTGAAATATTTAAGGAGAACTTGAGGGGGAACTTCTTCACCCAAGAGGTGTAGTCTCTTAAATATGCCTAATGTATCTGCCTCTAACACCACCCCAGCGGTGCATTCCACACACCCACCACTCTCTGTAAAAACCTAACCCTTTACTTTCCTCCAATCACCTTACAATTATGCCCTCTCATATAAGCCATTTCTTCCCTGGGAAAAGTCTCAGACTGTCCACTCATTCTGTGCCTCTTATCATCTTTAACATCTGTATCAAGGTTCCTCTCATCTTTCATCACTCTGCGCAACCTATCATAGAAACATAGAACATAGAAATTTACAGCACGTTACAGGCCCTTCGGCCCATAATGTTGTAACCTATTCTAGAAACTGCCTAGAATTACCCTCCTCATTGCCCTCTATTTTTCTAAGCTCCATGTACCTTTCTAAGAGTCTCTTAAAAGACCCTATTGTATCTGTCTCTACCATCACAGGCAGGGCATTCCATAAGCCCGCCACTCTGTGTGAAAAACTTAACTCTGACATCCCCTCTGCACCTACTTCCAAGCACCATGAAATTATACCCCCTCACGTCAGGCACTTAAGCCCTGGGAAAAAGCCTCTGACTATCCACACAATCAATGCCTCTCATCATCTTATACACCTCTATCAGGTCACCTCTCATCCTCTGTCCCACCAAGGTGAAAAGGCTGAGTTCACTCAACTTATTCTCATAAGGCATGCTCCCCAATCCAGGCAACATCCTTGTAAATCTCCTCTGCACTCTCTCTATGGCTTCCACATCCTTCCTGTAGTGAGGTGACCAGAATTGAGCGCAGTACTCCAAGTGGGGTCTATTTATTTATTTTCTATATTTTCATGTACTGTATTGAACTGCTGCCTCTAAGTTAACAAATTTCACAACATATGCCGATGATATTAAACCTGATTCTGATTCTGAAGTTTTGTGCCTCTTTCCTGACTTGAGAAAAAACCCTGGATTAAAAACATCAGAATCCAACAGAAGAACCTAACTATTTTTTCTCTCTTTTCACACTACTTCTTTAATTTTATTTATAAATTTCTTGTTATATATAATTTTATATATATTTCCTCTCCAGTCTTTACCTTTCCTACCCATCTGACTATTCACGTGATCAATGCCTCTCATCATCTTATACACCTCTATCGGGTCACCTCTCATCCTCCGTCGTTCCAAGGAGAAAAGGCCGAGTTCACTCAACCTATTCTCATAAGGCATGCTCCCCAATCCAGGCAACATCCTTGTAAATCTCCTCTGCACACTCTATAGTATCCACATCTTTCCTGTTGTGAGGTGACCAGAACTGAGCACAGTACTCCAAATGGGATCTAACTAAGGTCTTATATAGCTGTAATACTACCTCATGGCTCTTGAATTCAATCCCACGGTTGATGAATGCTAACACACCATACGCCTTCTTAACAACACTGTCAACCCACGCAGCAGTTTTGTGTGTCCTATGGACATGGACTGCAAGATCCCTCAGATCCTCCACCCTGCAATGAGTATTAGAAACATAGAAAACCTACAGCACAATATAGGCCCTTCAGCCCACAAAGCTGTGAGCTGTGACGAACATGCCCTTACCTTAGAAATTACCTGCGGTTACCCATAGCCCTCTATTTTACTGAGCTCCATGTACCTGTCCAGGAGTCTCTTAAAAGACCTTATCATATCCACCTCCACCACCGTCACTGGCAGCCCACTCCACACACTCACCACTCTCTGTGTAAAAAAACTTACCCCTGATATCTCCTCTGTACCTATTATATTTTGTCTTCAAATTTGACCTACCAAAATGAACCACTTCACAATTTTCTGGGTTGAACTCCATCTGCCACTTCTCAGCCCAGTTCTGCATCCTATCAATGCCCTGCTGTAACCTCTGACAATCCTCCACACTATCCACAACACCTCCAAACTTTGTGTTATCAGAAAACTTACTAACCCATCCCTTCTACTTCCTCATTCAGGTCATTTATAAAAATCACAAAGAGGAGGGGTCCCAGAACAGATCCCTGCGGAACACCACTGGTCACTGACCTCCATGCAGAATACGAACCATCTACATCCATGCTGTACCTTTTGTTGGCAAGCCAATTCTGAATCCACAAAGCAAGGTCGCCTTGCATCCCGTGCTTCATTACTTTCCGAATGAGCCTTGCATGGTGAACCTTACCAAATGCCTTACTGAAATCCATATACACTACATCCACTGATCTACCTTCATCAATGTGTTTTGTCACATCCTCAAAGAATTCAATCAGGCTCGTAAGGCACAACCTTCCCTTGACCTATCCCTAATCAGATTGTGTTTCTCCAAATATAAATCCTGCCTCTCAGGATCTTCCCCAACAACTTGCCCACTACTGAAGTAAGACTCACTGGTCTATAATTTCCTGGGTTATCTCTACTCCCTTTCTTGAACAAAGGAACAACATTTGCAACCCTCCAATCTTCCAGTACTTCTCCCATCCGTATTGATGATAGAAAGATCATCACCAGAGTCTCAGCAATCTCCCCCCTTGCTTCCCACAGTAACCTGGGGTATATCTCTTTTGGTCCTGGCTATTTATCTAATTTAATACCTTTCAAAGGCTTCAGTAAATCCTTTTTCTTGATGTCTATATGCTCAAGCATTTCAGTGTGCTGTAAATCATCCCCACAATTTCCAAGGTCCTGTTCACTGGTGAATATTCTGACCTTCCCCAGCTCTTGGCATTGGGAATCCTGCTCTTCAGCCTCCTTCTAAACTTACTGTGCAGGACCTCTACCCCTCTTCTGCCTATGTCATCTGTACCAACATTTACCATGACCTCTGGCTGTTCACCCTCCCCTTCAAGAATATTCTGCAATGCTCAGAGACACCCTGGGACCCCAGCACCCAGGAGGCAACACACTATCCTGGTGTCTCTTTTGCTGCTGCAGAATCTCCTATCTGTCCCGATAACGATCGAGTCCCCTATGACTGCCTCGGAAGGCAGTGGAGGCCAATTCTCTGGATGCTTTCAAGAAGGAGCTATATAGGTATCTTATGGTTAGGGGAATCAAGGGATATGGGGACAAGGCAGGAACCGGGTATTGATAGTAGTTGATCAGCCATGATCTCAAAATGGCGGTGCAGGCTCGAAGGGCCAAATGGTCTATTTCTGCACCTATTGTCTATTGACTATTGCTCCACCTGACTTCACCCTACCCTGCTGAGGCTCAGAGCCGACAACAGTGCTATTGATCTCGCTGCTGCTGCCTTGCCCGGATAGGTCATCCCTCTCAGCAGTATCTAAAGGGTTCACCTGTTGCTGAGGGGAATGGTCACAGGGGGACCCTGCGCTGACTTCCTTCTCCCTTTACCTCTCTCGGTGTTTGCCCATCTACTCCCCACATTCTGCAGCTTGGGTGTAACCACCTGCTCAAAAGTCGTACCTATCAATTCCTCTGCTTCCCCTAAGTTCATCCAACTCCAGTTCCAGCTCCTTAATGCTGTCTTTCATGAACTGTAGGTGGCTGCACTCCCCACAGGTGTAGTCATCAGAGAGACCATCCATCCAGTTCCGTGAATTCCCCCATCCTAGAGGAGGAGCATTCCACTGCCATATCTGCCATCCTGCCTGCACTGAACAATGGGCAAGCAAGACCAAATCAGCAATAGCACGAGGAAAAACCATCCCTTCTTACCCGTTTCTTTGCCCTCAGCTTCTTGAGTCAAAGCCTCTAAGTTCCCACTCTGACTCTAGCCCCCAATCCAATGATGGCCACCACTCCGCTATCCTCATAAGACATGTTCTCTAATCCAGGCAGCATCATGGTAAATCTTCTCTGTCCCTCTCTAAAGCTTCAACATCCTTCCTATAATGATGCAACCAGAACTGAACACAATATTCCAAGTATGGTCTAAGCAGGGTTTTATAGAGCTGCAAGATTATCTCATGGCACTAGAACTCAATCCCCAACCCCTGACTAATGAAGACCAACACACAAAACACCTTCTTAGCCACCCTATCAACTTGTACTGCAACCTTGAGGGACCTGTTCCTCCCACACTGCCAGTATCCTGTACTCTGCCTTCAAGTTTGGCCTTCCAAAGTGAATCACTTCTCGGTATTCTGCATTGGACCTCATCTGCCACTTCTCAGCCCAGCTCTGCACACGGTCGTTGTCCCAAAATCTCTCAGCTTGTGTCTCCATCTTTTGCTTCCTCAGATCCCACCTGAGTCGATGCTGCAATGCGCCAGCGTTTCTATTTACAACACAGAAGAACACACCCCAGGGGGTCAAGCTGAAGTATGAGGTGGACAGCAGTGGCTTCCTCTTCATTGACGCAGAGGTTTTTGAATTATTTCCAAAGGTAAATTCACCAGACAGTGTGATGTGTTGAGAACAAGGGCTGTTGGGATGGGTAACAGCTTCTTCCCCCAGGCTGTGAGACTTCTGAACACCATGTTACCACCCAGTACACATGACAGCACCAGTAGCAGAGTCTGTATCAGTTTTAACATCACCGGCATATGTCATGATATTTGTTAACTTTGCAGCTGCAGTACAAGGCAATCATGATAACTATTGAAAAAAAACCTGAATTACAGTTATTGTTAAATTCAAGTAAGTAGTGCAAAAACAGAAGAAGTAGTAGTGAGATAGTGTTCATGGGTTCAAAGTCCATTTAGAAATTGGATGGCAGAGGGGAAGAAGCTGTTCCTGAATAGTACAGTTCAATATTTAACTATATCTTTTATGTCAACTTATACATCTACAGAATGTTTTTTTTTTAAATTTGTCTGTGTTATTTATGTGTTGTATGTGAGATAATGTGTGTACTGTGCTTTTCACCTTGTTTGCAGAGGAACGTTGTTTTGTTTAGCTGTTTACGATTATCGAGCTCTATGAGTAATGGGTTTTAATAGTTCAAGGCAGAAAACGGCTGTTCACTTTTAAAATGCATCCCTGTGAATCTGCTTATTCACTGAGAAGCTGGAAGGAAGAATGTCAGTCATCAGGAACTTTATCATAAAGTTATGAAATCTGTTATGAGTTATTTCAAAGGTCATTGAAGGTATGAACTGGGTGTGATTTTGGACAGGGTTAGTGAAGGGCTTGCAGGAAGCCAGGCAGATGGATTCATTCTGTCTCCAAGAACTCCAAAGGTACAGTCAATCTGACTTTGAAAAACATTTGGACACCAGGAAAGGGGATCCTCAGGAAAACAAATGTATCTGTATCTTCATCCACATGCCTGTCAGATGGAAGAGGAGAGGATTGAGAATGTCTGGACATTTTCTCTTCTTCTTTCTTCCATTGGCCAGAAGACATAAAGCCTGATAGCGCCTACCACCGGGCTCAAGGACAGCTTCTACCCCGCTGTTATCAGACTATTGAACAGTTCCCAGGTAGACATCACAATCTACCTCTTTGCACCTTATTGTCTATGTGCACTTCTCTTTCTCTGTACCATAGAAAACATTCTAATTGGATTCATAATGGCTTAGAATGACAACTATCCTGCCAAGACCACAAGAACCAATAGAGAGTTGTGAACAAAGCTCTGTACATCTGTGTGAGAGAAGCTGATGCCGATCAAACACAAAGTAGGCAAAGACCTTGAAACTAGTTACCACCTTAATTCACGGGGAGCCTTTCCGCATGTCTCCGTCAACACAAGGTTACAATTCCAATTTATACAGTTAATCTAATCACACTAGGTCAGCCGGTCTCCAGACACTTTTTTCGCAATTTACACAACATTAGCGCCTGTACAATCGGTTTCTCATTGATCAGAGTACCAGATGATCGGTTAATCACATTGCCTCTCAGACGATAAGCACCTATACAATCTGCAAAGTCCTACCTAGTCCTGCCGAAGGGTTTCAGCCCAAAATGTTGACTGTACATTTTTTTTCCATAGATGATGCCTGGTCTGCTGAGTTCTTCCAGCATTTTTTGTGTGTGGTTCAGATTTCCAGCATCTGCAGATTTTCTTTTGTTTGTGATTGTTAGTTGGGACAAAGAAGATAGACTTTTTAAAAAATCATACTCAGTCCTCAAGCTTAATTTTCCCTCCACAGTCCCCTCCTTTTTGATGCTAGAACAACCCTACTCCTCTTCATTGTTCAGATCTGAGCCTTCATAATCTGTGATCCTCATTGTTCAGATTTGGGCCTTCATAATCTGTGATCCTCATTGTTCAGATCTGGGCCTTCATAATCTGTGATCCTCATCATTCAGATCCAGGCCTTCATAATCTGTGATCCTCATCGTTCGGATCCAGGCCTTCATAATCTGTGATCCTCATTGTTCAGATCTGGGCCTTCATAATCTGTGATCCTCTTTGTTCAGATCCGGGCCTTCATAATCTGTGATCCTCATCGTTCGGATCCGGGCCTTCATGACCTGTGATCCTCATTGTTCGGATCCAGGCCTTCACAATCTGTGATCCTCATCGTTCAGATCTGGGCCTTCATAATCTGTGATCCTCATCATTCAGATCCAGGCCTTCATAATCTGTGATCCTCATCGTTCGGATCCAGGCCTTCATAATCTGTGATCCTCATTGTTCAGATCCGGGCCTTCATAATCTGTGATCCTCATTGTTCAGATCCGGGCCTTCATAATCTGTGATCCTCATCGTTCGGATCCGGGCCTTCATAACCTGTGATCCTCATTGTTCGGATCCAGGCCTTCACAATCTGTGATCCTCATCGTTCAGATCTGGGCCTTCATAACCTGTGATCCTCATTGTTCAGATCTGGGCATTCATAATCTCTGATCCTCATCGTTCAGATCTGGGCCTTCATAATCTGTGATCCTCATCGTTCGGATCCGGGCCTTCATAATCTGTGATCCTCATCGTTCGGACCTTGGCCTTCATAATCTGTGATCCTCATCGTTCGGATCCGGGCCTTCATAACCTGTGATCCTCATTGTTCGGATCCAGGCCTTCACAATCTGTGATCCTCATTGTTCAGATCTGGGCCTTCATAATCTGTGATCCTCATTGTTCAGATCTGGGCATTCATAATCTGTGATCCTCATCGTTCGGATCCAGGCCTTCACAATCTGTGATCCTCATTGTTCAGATCTGGGCCTTCATAATCTCTGATCCTCATTGTTCAGATCTGGGCCTTCATAATCTGTGATCCTCATCGTTCAGATCTGGGCTTTCATAATCTGTGATCCTCATCGTTCAGATCCAGGCCTTCATAATCTGTGATCCTCATCGTTCGGACCTGGGCCTTCATAATCTGTGATCCTCATCGTTCGGATCCGGGCCTGCATAATCTGGGGGCAGGGGCGCATGTTTAAGCAAGCGACTTCATCATACTCGGGATCAAATGTCTCTGGTTTCATTTTAGGAAACATCGCCACAGGTCTGGGTTGGGACCTGAGTGTCAGGGTACATGTACATCAGATTACCAGTGCCACTGTCAGCCCATACATATGATGGGACCCCACCATTCTCCAAAAATATTCCTTAGTGACCACCAAGAACCTGGGGAATTACCATCATGAAACTCTTCTCCTGCCTTCTTTATCTTTTCCACTTTCTCCTTAATATTTCTGCCAGATTAGTGATTCTGTCTCGTCAGGAATATAAGTACAGCAGTCCTGTCCTATGATGGCACAAGAGCCTCCTCTCTCAGCTAATACTAAATCTAGGGCCATAGGATTCTGCAAACCCACAGTTCTAGTTGCTACTATTTCAGTAATTAATTATTTTATCTGCAATTGCGTACCCTCCGGAGCTAAGATAGTGTCATTAGCTAACTGTCCGAGGGCTGAATCCATCTGTGTCAATTCTTGAGCTGCCCTGCCTGCCTCATACATAGGAAGTACAATTATCCAGAATGTTCCTGTATCAGTAATCGCCCTCTTCCTTGGGGATGGGCAACGGGGTATGAGTCATGAGAGTGACATCCCACTGGTACTACAGATCCGGGGTAATAACATCCGGTCCAGTGAAGAGGTAACCGGGAGTTAGCTCAACACCCGCATATCCAGTATGTTTACCCAACCATTAATCAGTCTTTTCTTTGCTCCTACTCCTTCCCATTAACTGACCTATCTTGTTTTCCGGGCCCCAGCACCTCTCAGCTGTTTGAGTAGCTGCATGCACATTACGATTTGTTGAATTATAGTTAGGCCGAGGCCACCCCTCAAAGCAATTTTCCTTAAAGAATACCGGTCCAATTGCCATCCATATAGCCTGTTCTTCTGTTGATGATCTGTTCCCTCCTTTGTCTGGCCAGTAATAGCTGCTGGTTATTAAATTGAAGTACTCTCTCTCCTTCTCATTGAAGGGAATTGACCATAAGGGTACAGCTCCTGCTCGATAGGGATCTCCATACACACCCAACAACTGACGACATTAGTCCGTGTGGCATATTGATAAACTAAGCCCAAGTAAGTATTATAGATTCTCCCCAGCATAATAAACCCCAGCAGTCCACACAACTAAAGTAATTTCTTCATAATTCAATTTCCCATCTTCCCTTCTTCAGGAGACGATAACTTGCACTTGGTTCTGTGTGCCCAGGCAGATTTCCCCTGGACTTTCACTGCAGTCCTTGTCACCAGGATCACTCGGTACCCTTTCCACCTAGGAGAAAGAGGGCCTTTCCTGAGCGTCTTTACGTATACATAGTCTCCAGGTTTAAAGGGATGAGTGTTTCTTCCCCTGGCTGAGGTATCGCAGCAGCTACCTGTCCTGGCTTTGCTTGGACATTGGGCATCTCTGAGGCTGAAGTACGCAGGTGTTTCCAATGAGTGGACATTCGCAAGGCTGCGGGACCGGACGGCATCCCAGGGCGGGTACTCGTAGTGTGCGTGGCACAATGTTTACAGACATTTTTAATCTCTCCCTCTCCCAGTGTAGAGTGCCCTCCTGCTTCAAAACATCCACCATTGTCCCTGTATCTAAAAAGACCAAGGTAACATGCCTGAACGACTGGCGTCCTGTCACACTCACCTCAATAATAAGCAAATGCTTTGAGAGGCTGGTCAAGGACTACATCAGCAGCATGCTACCACCCAAACTGGACCCCCTACAATTTGCCTACCGACACAACCTCTTAATAAGCTTAACGTCTTAATAAGCTGGTAAGGAAGGCGGGCTCTGTCGTGGGCAAAGTACTGGAGAGTTTAACATCGGTAGCTGAGCGAAGGGTGCTGAGTAGGCTACGGTCAATTATGGATAACTCTGAACATCCTCTACATAGCACCATCCAGACACAGAGAAGCAGTTTCAGCGACAGGTTACTATCGATGCAATGCTCCTCAGACAGGATGAAGAGGTCAATACTCCCCAATGCCATTAGGCTTTACAATTCTACCGCCAGGACTTAAGAACTTTTTAAAAGCTATTATTAATGCTTTTTGAGATAGTGATTTAGATGCATATCATATTTTTTTACTGAGTTAAGTATTGTATGTAATTAGTTTTGCTACAACAAGTGTATGGGACATTGGAAAAAAGTTGAATTTCCCCATGGGGATGAATAAAGTATCTATCTATCTATCTATCTATCAACCGATCTACCGACGACGCAATAGCCACAGCTCTACATACCGTCCTTACACACTTGGAGAAGGATGCTTATGTGAGAATGCTGTTCTTGGACGACAGTTCAGCATTCAATACCATAATTCCCTCCAGGCTTGTCAAGAAGCTCAGAGACCACAGCCTTCACTCTGTCTTGTGCAGCTGGATCCTGGACTTCCTGTCAGATCGCCGGCAGGTGGTAAGAGTGGGCTCCCTCACCTCTGCCTCTCTGGCCCTCAACACAGGAGCCCCTCAGGTCTGTGTCCTAAGCCCCCTCCTTTACTCTGTATACCCATGACTGTGTTGCCACCCACAGCTCTAATCTGCTAATTAAATTTGCTGACAATACTACACCGATTGGCCGAATCTCAAATAATAATGAGGCAGCCTATAGAGAAGAAGTTATCACCCTGACACAGTGGTGTCGAGGAAACAACCTCTCTCTCAATGTTGCAAAAACAGAGGAGCTGGTTGTGGACTACAGGAGGAATGGAGACGGGCTAACCCCTATTGACATCAGCGGATCTGGGGTAAGAAGGTGAACAGCTTTAAGTTCCTCAGTGTACACATCATGTGGTCTGTACATACCGACTGTGTGGTGAAAAAGGCACAACAGTGCCTCTTTTACCTCAGACGGTTGAGTAGGTTTGGTATGAGATCCAAATCCTAAGGACATTCTATAGGGGCACAATTGAGAGCATCTTGACTGGCTGTATCACTGCCTGGTATGAGAACTGTACCTCCCTTAATCACAGGACAGCCCAGCACTGTTACCTTCCCATGATTCAGGACGTTTACAAAGACGGGTGTGTAAAAAAGGCCCGAAGGATCATTGGGGACCCAAGCCGCCCCAGCCACAATCTATTCTAGCTGCTACCAACTGGGAAACGGTACCACAGCATGAACACCAGGACCAATAGTCTCCGGGACAGCTTCTTCCACCAGGCCATTAGACTGGTCAACTCATGCTGATTTCAGTGTATTTTATGTTACATGAATGTTCTATTTATTATAAACTATAAATTACTATGATTGCACATTGCACATTTAGACGGAGATGTAACGTAGAGATTTTTACTCATGTAAGTGAAGGATGTAAGAAATAAAGTCAATTGAATTCAATTCAAAAAGTAGAAGCATTGGTGAACTTTCCTGATTGTGCAGTTTGTGTTCGGGATCCAGTAAGGTGTTCAGTCATAGAACGCTGTAGCCTAGAAACAGGCCTCAACTCCCTGTGTTCTTCAATCATTTTGGCATTTTCCTGCACATCTATCACTAAATACAGAATCAACCCAATGTTGCTCGCACTCCAAATCCAGCACAGTTGGCAGCTGTCAAACAGCTATCCTGCCCATTTCCATGAAGGACGTACTCCCTCCACCTTATGTATTGTGCACTAACTCCACCTGGATCCAACTGGAAAGACAGAGGCTCATTCCTACCACCACCACCCCTCCCCACCTCACTGAATAGGGTGGGTGAGGGAGCTGATTCACAGCTGTATTTTACAGTACTAATCTGGCTCCTCTCTCATGATGAATGAGATAAAGATCAGACCAATCTGCAAGGTAGCATAGCAGTTACTCAAGAGATTCACAGATGCTGGAAATCCAGAGCAACACAGAGACTGCTAGAGGAACCTAGCAGGTCAGGCCGTATCTACGGAAATGATAAACAGTTGCCATTTGGGGCCAAGATGAAGGGTCTCAACCTGAAAGTCAACTGTTTATTCATTTCCATTGAAGTTGCAAGACCCTCCAGCATTTTCAGAAGGCATTTGATAAGGTCCCACATAGGAGATTGGTGGGTAAAACCAGAGCTCATGGCATTGGGGGGAAGATATTGACATGGGTAGAAAACTGGTTGGCAGATAGAAAGCAAAGGGTAGCGGTGAATGAGTGTTTCTCGGAATGGCAGGTGGTGACTAGTGGGGTGCCACAGGGCTCGGTATTGGGACCACAGCTGTTTACCATTTACGTCAATGATTTAGATGAAGGCATTGAGAATAACATCAGCAAGTTTGCTGATGATATTAAGCTGGGTGGCAGTGTGACATGTGATGAGGATGTTAGGAGAATTCAGGGTGACTTGGATAGGCTGAGTGAGTGGGCAGATACTTGGCAGATGACGTTTAATGTGAATAAGTGTGAGGTTATCCACTTTGGGAGTAAGAACAGGAAGGCAGATTATTATCTGAATGGTGTAGAGTTAGGTAAGGGAGAAATACAAAGAGATCTAGGAGTCCTTGTTCATCAGTCACTGAAGGTGAATGAGCAAGTGCAGCAGGCAGTGAAGAAGGCTAATGGAATGTTGGCCTTTATTACAAAGGGAATTGAGTACAAGAGCAAGGAAATCCTCTTGCATTTGTACAGGGCCCTGGTGAGACCACACCCGGAGTATTGTGTACAGTTTTGGTCTCCAGGGTTAAGGAAGGACATCCTGGCTGTAGAGGAAGTGCAGCGTAGATTCACAAGGTTAATTCCTGGGATGTCCGGACTGTCTTACACAGAGAGGTTAGAGAGACTGGGCTTGTACACGCTGGAATTAAGGAGATTGAGAGGGGATCTGATTGCAACTTATAAGATTATTAAGGGATTGGACAAGATAGAGGCAGGAAATATGTTCCAGATGCTGGGAGAGTCCAGTACCGGAGGGCATGGTTTGAGAATAAGGGGTAGGTCATTTAGGACAGAGTTAAGGAAAAACTTCTTCTCCCAGAGAGTTGTGGGGGTGTGGAATGCACTGCCTCGGAAGGCAGTGGAGGCCAATTCTCTGGATGCTTTCAAGAAGGAGCTAGATAGGTATCTTATGGATAGGGGAATCAAGGGATATGGGGACAAGGCAGGAACCGGGTATTGATAGTAGTTGATCAGCCATGATCTCAGAATGGCGGTGCAGGCTCGAAGGGCCAAATGGTCTACTTCTGCACCTATTGTCTATTGTCTATTTTACATGTGTTGTAGCAGTTGGTAGAACACTATTACAGTGCCAGTGATCAGGGTTCAAATCCCGAAGCTGAATCTAAGGAGTTTGTACATCCTCCCTGTGACAACGTGTGGTTTCCTCCAAATGCTTAACCCAATTCTCCTGGCTTCTCCCTCTCACCTTTAACACCCTGACTAATCAAAAATCTGTCAACCTGTGCTTTAAATATACCCAATGACTTGGCCTCCACAGCTCTCTGTGGCAATGAATACCACAGATTCACCACCTCTGGCTAAAGAAATTCCTCCTCATCTCTGTTCTAAAGGGATGCCCCTCAGTTCTGAGGCCGTACCCCCCCCCCCCCCGGTCCTAGAGTCCCCCATTACAGGAAACATCCTCTCCACATCCGCCCTATATAGGCCTTCCAATGTTCAATAGATGTTCAATATCTCAATGAGATCTCCTCTTCATTCTTCTGAACTCCAGTGAGTACAGGTCCAATAGTTCACAAGTCAGTTGAGTAACAACAGGATTCAGGCTTTGGGCCTCATGCACTTTATTCTCCAATGAACTTTATTATGCAGTGAAATTATTTGTGCCTCAAAGATAATCTACAATGAGATGTTTCTTGACACAATATGTAGATAAGCCTACAAGAGGAAAGACTGTACTTGATTTAGTATTGGGAAATTTACCTGGTCAGGTGTCAGATCTCTCAGTGGGAGAGCATTTTGGAGATAGTGATCATAATTCTACCTCCTTTACAATAGCATTGGAGAGAGATAGGAACAGACAAGTTAGAAAAGCGTTTAACTGGAGTAAGGGGAATTATAAGGCTATCAGGCAGGAAATTGCGGACAGCCCAGCACATCTGTAGGTGTGAACTTCTCACCATTCAGGACATTTACAAAGACAGTTGTATAAAAAGGACCCGAAGGATCATTGGGGACCTGAGTCACCCCAACCATAAACTGTTCCAGCTGCTACCGTCCAGGAAATGGTATCACAGCATAAAAGCCAGGACCAACAGGCTCTGGGATAGCTTCTTCCACCAGGCCGTCAGACTGATTAACTCATGCTGATACAGTATTTCAGACTGTATTTCTATGTATTCTAGTGGGAAATGCCTCCACCCATTTGGAGAACATGTCCACTGTTACTAATAGGCATTTATAACCCCTACCTGGCTGGCACATGCACAAAGTGTATTTGTAGTTTGGTAAATCGTGCCTCCACAAGGTGGGAAATGGTTAAATTTAGCAGGTGACTTACCCCTGGTGTTTCTCTGGCAAATCTGACAGCTTTGCACAACCTGCCCCACAATGGCTGTTAACCGCGGTGCAAACCATTGTTGTGTTTGATGTGTACTTTCCACCCTTACCTACATATCCTTTCCCATGTACTACACAAACAAGGGCATGTAGGAGAGTCCTGGGACACACTGGACATTTATCCAGATGTCTCCAGACCCCCTCAGAGTCCATAAAACATTGTTTTTTCCTCCCATATTCCCTTCTCCTTTTCCGGGTTCCCTGCTTGGGTGGAAGTTAAATCTTGCAGGTTTAGGGAAGGGTTACATTGTCAGACAGACATACTTTATTGATCCCGAGGGAAACTGGGTTTCGTTATAGCCGCACCAACCAAGAATAGTGAAGAAATATAGCAATATAAAACCATAAATAACAATAATTAAATAATTGCATCTACATACGTACCAGCGTAGCTGCTCCTGCACCAGCGGTTTCCTAACAGCCGCATCAGCAGCATCTCCTTTCGTTATGGGGTCTGAGGCTTTGCACGTAATGACAGCAATTTGTTCGGGCAATTGCACTGCTTGTAGCAGATTTTTAATGAGATATGCATGCTGGACGAGTTTACCTGCGGATAAGATGAACCCTCGATTTTGCCAAAGTGACCCAGAATCATGTAGTCCTAAGTCCCTCTGCACCCCTGACATTTGAGCCTTTTCTCCATTTAGATAACAGTCTGCACTATTCTGCCTTTTACCAAAATACATTATCATACATTTCCCAACACTGTATTCTATCTGCCACTTTTTTGCCCCGTTCTTCCGATCTGTGTAAGTCCTGCTGGAATCGCATTGTTTCCCCAGCACTACCTACCCCTCCAACTATCTTTGTATCATCCGCAGTTTGCCACAAAGCCATCGTCCAAATCATTGACAAACAATGTGAAAAATTGTGGTCCCCTGAGGAACACTGTTAGTCACTAGCAGACAACCAGAAAAGGTCCCCTTTATTGCCACTGGCTGCCTGTCAGCCATTCCTCTGTCCATGCCAGTATCTTTTCTGTAATGCCATTATCTTTTACGCAGCCTCTTGTGTAACACCTTATTAAATGCCACTAATGCCTCTGCCTTCCTGCCTGTCCTTTCAATACAAAGTATATCCTTTGATTTTAAGCTCCTAACTGTGGCCTTCATTCAGCCATGACTCAGTGATGCACACAATTTCATACCAACCATTCTCTAATCATGCCACAAATTCATCCACCTTATTCCGATACTACGCGGATTTAAATACAGCACCTTCAGTCCTAGATTCTGCGCCCTTTTGAATTTTGCCTCTGTGGTACAAGTTAACTGTTTGTTTTGTCTGCATTTGTACCCAATCATTGGCTTGTCCTTCCTTACATTCATGTTACATCCATCATCTACTTGTAACCCTGCTGGCTCATCCTCAGCTCTATCAGACAGGTTCCCATCCCCCTGCCATAACATATCGGACCCCCACTTAAATTGTCCAGAAACTCCCCTGCTTAGTATCAGCTTCAGTTTGCTGCCATAGCCAGTCTCCCCAGGGATTTCCCTCAATGCGCCAGTCTCCCCAGGGATTTCCCTCAATGCGCCAGTTTCCCCAGGGATTTCCCTCAATGCGCCAGTGGGGTCCCCTCATTGTTCAGTTTCTTGTAGCAGAGCCTCGGCAGTCCGCTCAGGGATTTCCGGATATAATCCTTTGACAGTACGGTGAATAACGACATTTAATCTGTAGACTGCTTGGTGTCCAAGCAAATTAACAGGTGAGTTCTCGGCTATAACGAATGTTTCATCATTCAAATTGTTCTCTATCTTTATTTCAACTGGCTCAGACAGGGGTTCTATCACAGGAACTCCAGATGTTCCTACAGACTTTAATACTTCTACTGCCTTTAACTAACAGCCCAGGAGGGTGTACAGACAATACTGTAGCACCAGAACTTGCATTCTCCTTTCATCTATCTCTATGTCTAACATGGGGTCCTCTAGGGCGTTTCTTGAAAGCCTGTATCATTGCTCCCTTTGTGGCCCTCGATTGTTGGTTAAAGGAGGCTTCCCCACTCTTGTTGTTATCAGGGTCTCTTCCCTTTTCACTCCATCCGGTTCGGTACTCCTTAGCCCAACGTCCTATCTTCCCGCACCGCCTGCGTACATCCCGACTTAACCCTGTGCTTCAGTCCTTCCCTTTTTTGTTGCATACGCTGTCCCCTTTCTCTCTGATTTGTAAACAACCAATTCCTATCCATGTCAATGAGGGATGTTCTGACATCCTCCCAATTTTTGTTTTGCCATTTCAGATCGGTCAATTTAAAAAAAGGTGCTACCTCTGGTTGGAGACAATTTATAAATGTTTGCACTGTCAAGGGGTTGTTTGCTGCTGGGGGACGGGGGTGGGGGGGGAATGAAATCCTGCACTAGATTCCCAAGTGTCTTTTAAACTGGCCAATAAAATCAGTAATAGTCCCTCCCTTCTTTTGCTGACATCGAGTTACTTCTCCAAATTCACTGTGTTGCCTGGCTCCTGCAAGAATGGCATCTTTTGCTGTGTTTGGCCAATCACTCATTGTCAGTAGGACTCCCATCACCATTCCCCTCGTCCCCCAGTGGAGGGGCCCAGTCCCCTGTAGTCATTGGGGTGCATTAGGGAAATCCTATTTTCACACCTGGTCAGGAAGTTCCATAGCCTACGTGAAGCCATGCCTGGACATCTCCAGGTAATGGATAAAAAATTCGGCAAGTCTGCTCCAACCAATTATGGAAGGCTACTAGGTCTGCGTAGTGGACTGGGGGCTCTGCTAATCATGTTGCGTACCTCAGCCGGGGTCCAGGGTTTATGGAACATTCCCTAGTATTTGCGAGGAGCCTGGAGCAGAGAGTCTGAGCTATTCACCGGCCCCTCCTCAGCTTGGCCCCCACATGCCCTGTATGTTTGTGATCTTATCGCAGGTCCGTCTCTTGACTTGGTCTGTGAATGGTTCTACCCTCAGTCCCTGGGCTGGGCTGTCCCCATCCTCGCTCCCCCACTGGAACCACCGGTCCCCTCGGTTGCCACTGCTGTGGGTGGTCATGATGCTGGGGCACTCCAACAGCCATGTCTATGACTTCCATGTCATCTGGAAGTTCCAGAAAAGGATGGGAGGGGAGCTATTCGAGGATAGTCTGGTGCCTGAGGCCATCGGAGCTGAAGATCCTGATCGGCATAATTTGCATAATTTTGCATAATTTGTTTTTCCTCTTTTTTATGTTTAACCTTTGGAGGCTGGTGCCATTTCGCCAGCTCGTCCCATTTGTTAAAACTCCACATCATATCCTCTAAATCCCAAATGTGATCTCTGTCCCCAGCTTTCGTTTCATTTCACCATTACTGAATCTTTTTTAGACCAAAGAATTTGCCAAGTGGCCAATCCCCACCAGAAACCCATAGTGATCTCAAGAAAGTCACAGAGTACCTGCTGTCGCCTGTTTCCAGCCAAAGCTCATCTGCTGGCAAACCCGGGGGAACCATCGGGTTGCCTAAGAGCTGTTTCGTCCTAACTATATTAACCATATAACATATAACAATCACAGCACGGAAACAGGCCATCTCGGCCCTCCTAGTCCATGCCGAACTCTTAATCTCACCTAGTCCCACCTACCCGCACTCAGCCCATAACCCTCCACTCCTTTCCTGTCCATATACCTATCCAATTTTACCTTAAATGACACAACTGAACTGGCCTCTACTACTTCTACAGGAAGCTCATTCCACACAGCTGTCACTCTCTGAGTAAAGAAATACCCCCTCGTGTTTCCCTTAAACTTTTGCCCCCTAACTCTCAAATCATGTCCTCTCGTTTGAATCTCCCCTACTCTCAATGGAAACAGCCTATTCACGTCAACTCTATCTATCCCTCTCAAAATTTTAAATACCTCGATCAAATCCCCCCTCAACCTTCTATGCTCCAATGAATAGAGACCTAACTTGTTCAACCTTTCTCTGTAACTTAAGTGCTGAAACCCAGGTAACATCCTAGTAAATCGTCTCTGCACTCTCTCTAATTTATTGATATCTTTCCTATAATTCGGTGACCAGAACTGTACACCATATTCCAAATTTGGCCTTACCAATGCCTTGTACAATTTTAACATTACATCCCAACTTCTGTACTCAATGCTCTGATTTATAAAGGCCAGCGTTCCAAAAGCCTTCTTCACCACCCTATCTACATGAGACTCCACCTTCAGGGAACTATGCACTGTTATTCCTAGATCTCTCTGTTCCACTGCATTCCTCAATGCCCTACCATTTACCCTGTATGTTCTATTTGGATTATTCCTGCCAAAATGTAGAACCTCACACTTCTCAGCATTAAACTCCATCTGCCAACGTTCAGCCCATTCTTCTAACCGGCATAAATCTCCCTGCAAACTTTGAAAACCCACCTCATTATCCACAACACCTCCTACCTTAGTATCATCGGCATACTTACTAATCCAATTTACCACCCCATCATCCAGATCATTTATGTATATTACAAACAACATTGGGCCCAAAACAGATCCCTGAGGCACCCCGCTAGTCACCGGCCTCCATCCCGATAAACAATTATCCACCACTACTCTCTGGCATCTCCCATCTAGCCACTGTTGAATCCATTTTATTACTCCAGCATTAATACCTAATGACTGAACCTTCTTAACTAACCTTCCATGTGGAACTTTGTCAAAGGCCTTGCTGAAGTCCATATAGACTACATCCACTGCCTTACCCTCGTCAACATTCCTCGTAATGTTATTCCTCGTATATCTTTCAGTCTTTTGTCTTTTTCGGGTGTTGTTGTCTGTGGGTGCTGTCATTAGGGCTGTGGGTAACCCTAGGTAGTTCTAAGGCAAGGACATGTTCGGCACAGCATTGTGGGCCAAAGGGCCTGTATTGTGCTGTAGGTTTTCTATGTTTCTAAGTCTCACGCGTGGGTATCCTGGTCCGATCTTAATGATAAGCAGGTTTCTCGGATGGGTTCGTTGGGATCCTGTATCATTGGGATGCTTGTCACCAGGTTCTGTTAGAGAATTTAGTACCAATCAAACACAAAGTAGGCAAAGACCTCGAGGCTACTTGCCGCCTTAATTTTGTGAATCGGGAGAGCTCTTCTGCACAACATCTCCACCAATTCAACGTTACAATTCCAATCTATACAGTAAGTCCAAACACACTCAGCCAGCCGGTACTGCTTCCGCAATTTACACATTAACACCTATACAATCGGTTCCTCATTGATGACATGATCTATTGTTTGTTAGTACAAAGAAGACAAACCTATTCCTGTTTTTTAATCATGGTCTCTGGACGATTCTGCCAACCCCAGTCCTCAAGCTTAATTTTTCCTCCACAACATCAGAAAAACCAGCCTCTCCTCTCTAGACTCTGTCTACACTTCCGACTGCAATACAAAGCAGAACGTATAATCAAAGACCTCACACATTCTCCTTTCTCCTCTTTCTCACTGGACAGAGGATGCAAAATCCTGAAAGCACAAACCACCAGGCTCGAGGATAGCTTATACCCCACTGTCATCAGACTCTTGAATGGGTCTCTAGTACAAGTCATCTTTGTTCTCCAGTCCTGATGAAAGATCTCAGCCTGAAATGTTGACTGTATTCCTTTCTATAGATGCTGCCTGGCCTGCTTAGTTCCTCCAGCATTTTGTGTGTGTTGCTTGAATTTGCAGTATCTGCAGATTTTCTCTTGTTTGGAATTACAGTATATGTACTGTAATTCCCATGCACCCCTCATACAATCTCTTCTCCCTCCTGCCATCTGGGAAAAGGCTCCGAAGCATTCGGGCTCTCTCGGCCAGACTATGTAACAGTTTCTTTCCTCAAGCTATCAGACTCCTCAGTACCCGAAGCCTGGACTGACACCTTACTGCCCTATTGTCCTGTTTATTATTTATTGTAATGCCTGCACTGTTTTTGTGCACTTTATGCAGTCCTGTGTAGGTCTGTAGTCTAGTGTAGTATTCTCCGTGTTGTTTTTTTACGTAGTTCAGTCTAGTTTTTGTACTGTGTCATGTAACACCATGGTCCTGAAACGTTGTCTCATTTTTACTATGTGTATGGTCGAAATGACAATAAAAGTGACTTGACTTGACGATGTACAGTACATACTGTGACCACAAGTGGAACAATGGAAAAACTGCATATACACACTGTGGCCACTAGGGGGAACACTGAACAACTGCATATACATACAACACACACACAAAATGCTGGTGGAACACAGCAGGCCAGGCAGCATCTAGAGGAGAAGCACTGTCGACATTTCAGGCCGAGACCCTTCATCAGGAGGGTTCCACCAGCATTTTGTGTGTGTTGCTTGAATTTCCAGCATCTGCAGATTTCCTCGTGTTTGCATATACATACTAGGGGGAACACTGAAAAACTGCATATACACACTGTAACCACAACAAGGAACACTGAAAAACTGCATATACACACTGTAACCACAACGGGGAACACTGAAAAACTGCATATACACACTGTAACCACAACAAGGAACACTGAAAAACTGCATATACACACTGTAACCACAACAAGGAACACTGAAAAACTGCATATACACACTGTAACCACAACAAGGAACACTGAAAAACTGCATATACACACGGTGACCACAACGGGGAACACTGAAAAACTGCATATACACACTGTAACCACAACAAGGAACACTGAAAAACTGCATATACACACTGTAACCACAACAAGGAACACTGAAAAACTGCATATACACACTGTAACCACAACGGGGAACACTGAAAAACTGCATATACACACTGTAACCACAACGGGGAACACTGAAAAACTGCATATACACACTGTAACCACAACAAGGAACACTGAAAAACTGCATATACACACGGTGACCACAACAAGGAACACTGAAAAACTGCATATACACACTGTAACCACAACAAGGAACACTGAAAAACTGCATATACACACGGTGACCACAACGGGGAACACTGAAAAACTGCATATACACACTGTAACCACAACAAGGAACACTGAAAAACTGCATATACACACTGTAACCACAACGGGGAACACTGAAAAACTGCATATACACACGGTGACCACAACGGGGAACACTGAAAAACTGCATATACACACTGTAACCACAACGGGGAACACTGAAAAACTGCATATACACACTGTAACCACAACAAGGAACACTGAAAAACTGCATATACACACGGTGACCACAATGGGGAACACTGAAAAACTGCATATACACACTGTAACCACAACAAGGAACACTGAAAAACTGCATATACACACTGTAACCACAACGGGGAACACTGAAAAACTGCATATACACACTGTAACCACAACGGGGAACACTGAAAAACTGCATATACACACGGTGACCACAACGGGGAACACTGAAAAACTGCATATACACACTGTAACCACAACAAGGAACACTGAAAAACTGCATATACACACGGTGACCACAACGGGGAACACTGAAAAACTGCATATACACACTGTAACCACAACGGGGAACACTGAAAAACTGCATATACACACTGTAACCACAACGGGGAACACTGAAAAACTGCATATACACACTGTAACCACAACGGGGAACACTGAAAAACTGCATATACACACTGTAACCACAACGGGGAACACTGAAAAACTGCATATACACACGGTGACCACAACGGGGAACACTGAAAAACTGCATATACACACTGTAACCACAACAAGGAACACTGAAAAACTGCATATACACACTGTAACCACAACGGGGAACACTGAAAAACTGCATATACACACTGTAACCACAACGGGGAACACTGAAAAACTGCATATACACACTGTGACCACAACGGGGAACACTGAAAAACTGCATATACACACTGTAACCACAACAAGGAACACTGAAAAACTGCATATACACACTGTAACCACAACGGGGAACACTGAAAAACTGCATATACACACTGTAACCACAACAAGGAACACTGAAAAACTGCATATACACACTGTAACCACAACAAGGAACACTGAAAAACTGCATATACACACTGTAACCACAACGGGGAACACTGAAAAACTGCATATACACACTGTAACCACAACGGGGAACACTGAAAAACTGCATATACACACTGTAACCACAACAAGGAACACTGAAAAACTGCATATACACACTGTAACCACAACGGGGAACACTGAAAAACTGCATATACACACTGTAACCACAACGGGGAACACTGAAAAACTGCATATACACACTGTAACCACAACGGGGAACACTGAAAAACTGCATATACACACTGTAACCACAACGGGGAATACTGAAAAACTGCATATACACACTGTAACCACAACGGGGAACACTGAAAAACTGCATATACACACTGTAACCACAACAAGGAACACTGAAAAACTGCATATACACACGGTGACCACAACGGGGAACACTGAAAAACTGCATATACACACTGTAACCACAACAAGGAACACTGAAAAACTGCATATACACACTGTAACCACAACGGGGAACACTGAAAAACTGCATATACACACGGTGACCACAACGGGGAACACTGAAAAACTGCATATACACACGGTGACCACAACGGGGAACACAGAAAAACTGCATATACACACGGTGACCACAACGGGGAACACTGAAAAACTGCATATACACACTGTAACCACAACAAGGAACACTGAAAAACTGCATATACACACTGTAACCACAACAAGGAACACTGAAAAACTGCATATACACACTGTAACCACAACGGGGAACACTGAAAAACTGCATATACACACTGTAACCACAACGGGGAACACTGAAAAACTGCATATACACACTGTAACCACAACGGGGAATACTGAAAAACTGCATATACACACTGTAACCACAACGGGGAACACTGAAAAACTGCATATACACACTGTAACCACAACGGGGAACACTGAAAAACTGCATATACACACTGTAACCACAACGGGGAACACTGAAAAACTGCATATACACACTGTAACCACAACGGGGAACACTGAAAAACTGCATATACACACTGTAACCACAACGGGGAACACTGAAAAACTGCATATACACACTGTAACCACAACGGGGAACACTGAAAAACTGCATATACACACGGTGACCACAACGGGGAACACTGAAAAACTGCATATACACACTGTAACCACAACAAGGAACACTGAAAAACTGCATATACACACTGTAACCACAACGGGGAACACTGAAAAACTGCATATACACACTGTAACCACAACGGGGAACACTGAAAAACTGCATATACACACTGTAACCACAACGGGGAACACTGAAAAACTGCATATACACACTGTAACCACAACGGGGAATACTGAAAAACTGCATATACACACTGTGACCACAACAAGGAACACTGAAAAACTGCATATACACACTGTAACCACAACAAGGAACACTGAAAAACTGCCTATACACACTGTAACCACAACAAGGAACACTGAAAAACTGCATATACACACGGTGACCACAACGGGGAACACTGAAAAACTGCATATACACACTGTAACCACAACAAGGAACACTGAAAAACTGCATATACACACTGTAACCACAACGGGGAACACTGAAAAACTGCATATACACACTGTAACCACAAAGGGGAACACTGAAAAACTGCATATACACACTGTAACCACAAAGGGGAACACTGAAAAACTGCATTTACACACTGTAACCACAACGGGGAACACTGAAAAACTGCATATACACACTGTAACCACAACGGGGAACACTGAAAAACTGCATATACACACTGTAACCACAACGGGGAACACTGAAAAACTGCATATACACACTGTAACCACAACAAGGAACACTGAAAAACTGCATATACACACTGTAACCACAACAAGGAACACTGAAAAACTGCATATACACACGGTGACCACAACGGGGAACACTGAAAAACTGCATATACACACTGTAACCACAACAAGGAACACTGAAAAACTGCATATACACACTGTAACCACAACGGGGAACACTGAAAAACTGCATATACACACTGTAACCACAACGGGGAACACTGAAAAACTGCATATACACACTGTGACCACAACAAGGAACACTGAAAAACTGCATATACACACTGTAACCACAACGGGGAACACTGAAAAACTGCATATACACACTGTAACCACAACAAGGAACACTGAAAAACTGCATATACACACTGTAACCACAACGGGGAACACTGAAAAACTGCATATACACACTGTAACCACAACAAGGAACACTGAAAAACTGCATATACACACTGTAACCACAACGGGGAACACTGAAAAACTGCATATACACACTGTAACCACAACAAGGAACACTGAAAAACTGCATATACACACTGTAACCACAACGGGGAACACTGAAAAACTGCATATACACACTGTAACCACAACGGGGAACACTGAAAAACTGCATATACACACTGTAACCACAACAAGGAACACTGAAAAACTGCATATACACACTGTAACCACAACAGGGAACACTGAAAAACTGCATATACACACTGTAACCACAACGGGGAACACTGAAAAACTGCATATACACACTGTAACCACAATGGGGAACACTGAAAAACTGCATATACACACTGTAACCACAACGGGGAATACTGAAAAACTGCATATACACACTGTAACCACAACGGGGAACACTGAAAAACTGCATATACACACGGTGACCACAACGGGGAACACTGAAAAACTGCATATACACACGGTGACCACAACGGGGACCACTGAAAAACTGCATATACACACTGTAACCACAACAAGGAACACTGAAAAACTGCATATACACACGTTGACCACAACGGGGAACACTGAAAAACTGCATATACACACTGTAACCACAACGGGGAACACTGAAAAACTGCATATACACACTGTAACCACAACAAGGAACACTGAAAAACTGCATATACACACTGTAACCACAACGGGGAACACTGAAAAACTGCATATACACACTGTAACCACAACGGGGAACACTGAAAAACTGCATATACACACTGTAACCACAACAAGGAACACTGAAAAACTGCATATACACACTGTAACCACAACAAGGAACACTGAAAAACTGCATATACACACTGTAACCACAACGGGGAACACTGAAAAACTGCATATACACACTGTAACCACAACGGGGAATACTGAAAAACTGCATATACACACTGTAACCACAAAGGGGAACACTGAAAAACTGCATATACACACGGTGACCACAACGGGGAACACTGAAAAACTGCATATACACACGGTGACCACAACGGGGACCACTGAAAAACTGCATATACACACTGTAACCACAACAAGGAACACTGAAAAACTGCATATACACACGGTGACCACAACGGGGAACACTGAAAAACTGCATATACACACTGTAACCACAACGGGGAACACTGAAAAACTGCATATACACACTGTAACCACAACAAGGAACACTGAAAAACTGCATATACACACTGTAACCACAACGGGGAACACTGAAAAACTGCATATACACACTGTAACCACAACAAGGAACACTGAAAAACTGCATATACACACTGTAACCACAACGGGGAGCACTGAAAAACTGCATATACACACTGTAACCACAACAAGGAACACTGAAAAACTGCATATACACACTGTAACCACAACGGGGAACACTGAAAAACTGCATATACACACGGTGACCACAATGGGGAACACTGAAAAACTGCATATACACACTGTAACCACAACGGGGAACACTGAAAAACTGCATATACACACGGTGACCACAACGGGGAACACTGAAAAACTGCATATACACACTGTAACCACAATGGGGAACACTGAAAAACTGCATATACACACTGTAACCACAACAAGGAACACTGAAAAACTGCATATACACACTGTAACCACAACAAGGAACACTGAAAAACTGCATATACACACGGTGACCACAACAAGGAACACTGAAAAACTGCATATACACACTGTAACCACAACGGGGAACACTGAAAAACTGCATATACACACGGTGACCACAACGGGGAACACTGAAAAACTGCATATACAAACTGTAACCACAACGGGGAACACTGAAAAACTGCATATACACACTGTAACCACAACGGGGAACACTGAAAAACTGCATATACACACGGTGACCACAACGGGGAACACTGAAAAACTGCATATACACACTGTAACCACAACGGGGAACACTGAAAAACTGCATATACACACTGTAACCACAACGGGGAACACTGAAAAACTGCATATACACACGGTGACCACAACGGGGAACACTGAAAAACTGCATATACACACTGTAACCACAACGGGGAACACTGAAAAACTGCATATACACACGGTGACCACAACAAGGAACACTGAAAAACTGCATATACACACTGTAACCACAACGGGGAACACTGAAAAACTGCATATACACACGGTGACCACAACGGGGAACACTGAAAAACTGCATATACACACTGTAACCACAACAAGGAACACTGAAAAACTGCATATACACACTGTAACCACAACGGGGAACACTGAAAAACTGCATATACACACTGTAACCACAACAAGGAACACTGAAAAACTGCATATACACACTGTAACCACAACAAGGAACACTGAAAAACTGCATATACACACTGTAACCACAACGGGGAACACTGAAAAACTGCATATACACACTGTAACCACAACAAGGAACACTGAAAAACTGCATATACACACTGTAACCACAACAAGGAACACTGAAAAACTGCATATACACACTGTAACCACAACAAGGAACACTGAAAAACTGCATATACACACTGTAACCACAACGGGGAACACTGAAAAACTGCATATACACACTGTAACCACAACGGGGAACACTGAAAAACTGCATATACACACTGCAACCACAACGGGGAACACTGAAAAACTGCATATACACACTGTAACCACAACAAGGAACACTGAAAAACTGCATATACACACTGTAACCACAACGGGGAACACTGAAAAACTGCATATACACACTGTAACCACAACAAGGAACACTGAAAAACTGCATATACACACTGTAACCACAACGGGGAACACTGAGAAACTGCATATACACACTGTAACCACAACAAGGAACACTGAAAAACTGCATATACACACTGTAACCACAACAAGGAACACTGAAAAACTGCATATACACACTGTAACCACAACAAGGAACACTGAAAAACTGCATATACACACTGTAACCACAACGGGGAACACTGAAAAACTGCATATACACACTGTAACCACAACGGGGAACACTGAAAAACTGCATATACACACTGTAACCACAACAGGGAACACTGAAAAACTGCATATACACACTGTAACCACAACAAGGAACACTGAAAAACTGCATATACACACTGTAACCACAACAAGGAACACTGAAAAACTGCATATACACACTGTAACCACAACAAGGAACACTGAAAAACTGCATATGCACACTGTAACCACAACAAGGAACACTGAAAAACTGCATATACACACGGTGACCACAACGGGGAACACTGAAAAACTGCATATACACACTGTAACCACAACAAGGAACACTGAAAAACTGCATATACACACTGTAACCACAACGGGGAACACTGAAAAACTGCATATACACACGGTGACCACAACGGGGAACACTGAAAAACTGCATATACACACTGTAACCACAACGGGGAACACTGAAAAACTGCATATACACACGGTGACCACAACGGGGAACACTGAAAAACTGCATATACACACTGTAACCACAACGGGGAACACTGAAAAACTGCATATACACACTGTAACCACAACAAGGAACACTGAAAAACTGCATATACACACTGTAACCACAACAAGGAACACTGAAAAACTGCATATACACACTGTAACCACAACGGGGAACACTGAAAAACTGCATATACACACGGTGACCACAACGGGGAACACTGAAAAACTGCATATACACACGGTGACCACAACGGGGAACACTGAAAAACTGCATATACACACTGTAACCACAACGGGGAACACTGAAAAACTGCATATACACACTGTAACCACAACGGGGAACACTGAAAAACTGCATATACACACGGTGACCACAACGGGGAACACTGAAAAACTGCATATACACACTGTAACCACAACGGGGAACACTGAAAAACTGCATATACACACTGTAACCACAACAAGGAACACTGAAAAACTGCATATACACACTGTAACCACAACAAGGAACACTGAAAAACTGCATATACACACTGTAACCACAACAAGGAACACTGAAAAACTGCATATACACACTGTAACCACAACGGGGAACACTGAAAAACTGCATATACACACTGTAACCACAACGGGGAACACTGAAAAACTGCATATACACATTGTAACCACAACGGGGAACACTGAAAAACTGCATATACACACTGTAACCACAACGGGGAACACTGAAAAACTGCATATACACACAGTAACCACAACGGGGAACACTGAAAAACTGCATATACACACTGTAAAACTGCATATACACACTGTAACCACAACGGGGAACACTGAAAAACTGCATATACACACTGTAACCACAACGGGGAACACTGAAAAACTGCATATACACACTGTAACCACAACGGGGAACACTGAAAAACTGCATATACACACTGTAACCACAACGGGGAACACTGAAAAACTGCATATACACACTGTAACCACAACGGGGAACACTGAAAAACTGCATATACACACTGTAACCACAACAAGGAACACTGAAAAACTGCATATACACACTGTAACCACAACAAGGAACACTGAAAAACTGCATATACACACTGTAACCACAACGGGGAACACTGAAAAACTGCATATACACACGGTGACCACAACGGGGAACACTGAAAAACTGCATATACACACTGTAACCACAACGGGGAACACTGAAAAACTGCATATACACACTGTAACCACAACGGGGAACACTGAAAAACTGCATATACACACTGTAACCACAACGGGGAACACTGAAAAACTGCATATACACACTGTAACCACAACAAGGAACACTGAAAAACTGCATATACACACGGTGACCACAACGGGGAACACTGAAAAACTGCATATACACACTGTAACCACAACGGGGAACACTGAAAAACTGCATATACACACTGTAACCACAACAAGGAACACTGAAAAACTGCATATACACACTGTAACCACAACAAGGAACACTGAAAAACTGCATATACACACTGTAACCACAACGGGGAACACTGAAAAACTGCATATACACACTGTAACCACAACGGGGAACACTGAAAAACTGCATATACACACTGTAACCACAATGGGGAACACTGAAAAACTGCATATACACACGGTGACCACAACGGGGAACACTGAAAAACTGCATATACACACTGTAACCACAACGGGGAACACTGAAAAACTGCATATACACACTGTAACCACAACGGGGAACACTGAAAAACTGCATATACACACTGTAACCACAACGGGGAACACTGAAAAACTGCATATACACACGGTGACCACAACGGGGAACACTGAAAAACTGCATATACACACTGTAACCACAACAAGGAACACTGAAAAACTGCATATACACACTGTAACCACAACGGGGAACACTGAAAAACTGCATATACACACTGTAACCACAACGGGGAACACTGAAAAACTGCATATACACACGGTGACCACAACGGGGAACACTGAAAAACTGCATATACACACTGTGACCACAACAAGGAACACTGAAAAACTGCATATACACACGGTGACGACAACGGGGAACACTGAAAAACTGCATATACACACTGTGACCACAACGGGGAACACTGAAAAACTGCATATACACACTGTAACCACAATGGGGAACACTGAAAAACTGCATATACACACGGTAACCACAACGGGGAACACTGAAAAACTGCATATACACACTGTAACCACAACGGGGAACACTGAAAAACTGCATATACACACTGTAACCACAACGGGGAACACTGAAAAACTGCATATACACACTGTAACCACAACGGGGAACACTGAAAAACTGCATATACACACTGTAACCACAACGGGGAACACTGAAAAACTGCATATACACACGGTGACCACAACGGGGAACACTGAAAAACTGCATATACACACTGTAACCACAACAAGGAACACTGAAAAACTGCATATACACACTGTGACCACAACAAGGAACACTGAAAAACTGCATATACACACTGTAACCACAACAAGGAACACTGAAAAACTGCATATACACACGGTGACCACAACGGGGAACACTGAAAAACTGCATATACACACTGTAACCACAACAAGGAACACTGAAAAACTGCATATACACACTGTAACCACAACGGGGAACACTGAAAAACTGCATATACACACGGTGACCACAACGGGGAACACTGAAAAACTGCATATACACACTGTAACCACAACAAGGAACACTGAAAAACTGCATATACACACTGTGACCACAACAAGGAACACTGAAAAACTGCATATACACACTGTAACCACAACGGGGAACACTGAAAAACTGCATATACACACTGTAACCACAACGGGGAACACTGAAAAACTGCATATACACACGGTGACCACAACGGGGAACACTGAAAAACTGCATATACACACTGTAACCACAACGGGGAACACTGAAAAACTGCATATACACACTGTAACCACAACAAGGAACACTGAAAAACTGCATATACACACTGTAACCACAACGGGGAACACTGAAAAACTGCATATACACACTGTAACCACAACGGGGAACACTGAAAAACTGCATATACACACTGTAACCACAACAAGGAACACTGAAAAACTGCATATACACACTGTAACCACAACGGGGAACACTGAAAAACTGCATATACACACTGTAACCACAACAAGGAACACTGAAAAACTGCATATACACACGGTGACCACAACGGGGAACACTGAAAAACTGCATATACACACGGTGACCACAACGGGGAACACTGAAAAACTGCATATACACACGGTGACCACAACGGGGAACACTGAAAAACTGCATATACACACTGTAACCACAACAAGGAACACTGAAAAACTGCATATACACACTGTAACCACAACAAGGAACACTGAAAAACTGCATATACACACTGTAACCACAACGGGGAACACTGAAAAACTGCATATACACACTGTAACCACAACGGGGAACACTGAAAAACTGCATATACACACTGTAACCACAACAAGGAACACTGAAAAACTGCATATACACACTGTAACCACAACGGGGAACACTGAAAAACTGCATATACACACGGTGACCACAACGGGGAACACTGAAAAACTGCATATACACACTGTAACCACAACGGGGAACACTGAAAAACTGCATATACACACTGTAACCACAACAAGGAACACTGAAAAACTGCATATACACACTGTAACCACAACAAGGAACACTGAAAAACTGCATATACACACTGTAACCACAACAAGGAACACTGAAAAACTGCATATACACACTGTAACCACAACGGGGAACACTGAAAAACTGCATATACACACTGTGACCACAACGGGGAACACTGAAAAACTGCATATACACACTGTAACCACAACGGGGAACACTGAAAAACTGCATATACACACTGTAACCACAACGGGGAACACTGAAAAACTGCATATACACACTGTAACCACAACGGGGAACACTGAAAAACTGCATATACACACTGTAACCACAACAAGGAACACTGAAAAACTGCATATACACACTGTAACCACAACGGGGAACACTGAAAAACTGCATATACACACTGTAACCACAACGGGGAACACTGAAAAACTGCATATACACACTGTAACCACAACGGGGAACACTGAAAAACTGCATATACACACTGTAACCACAACAAGGAACACTGAAAAACTGCATATACACACTGTAACCACAACGGGGAACACTGAAAAACTGCATATACACACTGTAACCACAACGGGGAACACTGAAAAACTGCATATACACACTGTAACCACAACGGGGAACACTGAAAAACTGCATATACACACTGTAACCACAACGGGGAACACTGAAAAACTGCATATACACACTGTAACCACAACGGGGAACACTGAAAAACTGCATATACACACGGTGACCACAACGGGGAACACTGAAAAACTGCATATACACACTGTAACCACAATGGGGAACACTGAAAAACTGCATATACACACTGTAACCACAACGGGGAACACTGAAAAACTGCATATACACACTGTAACCACAACGGGGAACACTGAAAAACTGCATATACACACTGTAACCACAACGGGGAACACTGAAAAACTGCATATACACACTGTAACCACAACGGGGAACACTGAAAAACTGCATATGCACACTGTAACCACAACGGGGAACACTGAAAAACTGCATATACACACTGTAACCACAACGGGGAACACTGAAAAACTGCATATACACACTGTAACCACAACAAGGAACACTGAAAAACTGCATATACACACGGTGACCACAACGGGGAACACTGAAAAACTGCATATACACACTGTAACCACAACGGGGAACACTGAAAAACTGCATATACACACTGTAACCACAACGGGGAACACTGAAAAACTGCATATACACACTGTAACCACAACGGGGAACACTGAAAAACTGCATATACACACTGTAACCACAACAAGGAACACTGAAAAACTGCATATACACACTGTAACCACAACAAGGAACACTGAAAAACTGCATATACACACTGTAACCACAACAAGGAACACTGAAAAACTGCATATACACACTGTAACCACAACAAGGAACACTGAAAAACTGCATATACACACTGTAACCACAACGGGGAACACTGAAAAACTGCATATACACACTGTAACCACAATGGGGAACACTGAAAAACTGCATATACACACGGTGACCACAACGGGGAACACTGAAAAACTGCATATACACACTGTAACCACAACAAGGAACACTGAAAAACTGCATATACACACGGTGACCACAACGGGGAACACTGAAAAACTGCATATACACACTGTGACCACAACAAGGAACACTGAAAAACTGCATATACACACTGTAACCACAACAAGGAACACTGAAAAACTGCATATACACACGGTGACCACAACGGGGAACACTGAAAAACTGCATATACACACGGTGACCACAACGGGGAACACTGAAAAACTGCATATACACACGGTGACCACAACGGGGAACACTGAAAAACTGCATATACACACTGTAACCACAACAAGGAACACTGAAAAACTGCATATACACACTGTAACCACAACAAGGAACACTGAAAAACTGCATATACACACTGTAACCACAACGGGGAACACTGAAAAACTGCATATACACACTGTAACCACAACGGGGAACACTGAAAAACTGCATATACACACTGTAACCACAACAAGGAACACTGAAAAACTGCATATACACACTGTAACCACAACGGGGAACACTGAAAAACTGCATATACACACGGTGACCACAACGGGGAACACTGAAAAACTGCATATACACACTGTAACCACAACGGGGAACACTGAAAAACTGCATATACACACTGTAACCACAACAAGGAACACTGAAAAACTGCATATACACACTGTAACCACAACAAGGAACACTGAAAAACTGCATATACACACTGTAACCACAACAAGGAACACTGAAAAACTGCATATACACACTGTAACCACAACGGGGAACACTGAAAAACTGCATATACACACTGTGACCACAACGGGGAACACTGAAAAACTGCATATACACACTGTAACCACAACGGGGAACACTGAAAAACTGCATATACACACTGTAACCACAACGGGGAACACTGAAAAACTGCATATACACACTGTAACCACAACGGGGAACACTGAAAAACTGCATATACACACTGTAACCACAACAAGGAACACTGAAAAACTGCATATACACACTGTAACCACAACGGGGAACACTGAAAAACTGCATATACACACTGTAACCACAACGGGGAACACTGAAAAACTGCATATACACACTGTAACCACAACGGGGAACACTGAAAAACTGCATATACACACTGTAACCACAACAAGGAACACTGAAAAACTGCATATACACACTGTAACCACAACGGGGAACACTGAAAAACTGCATATACACACTGTAACCACAACGGGGAACACTGAAAAACTGCATATACACACTGTAACCACAACGGGGAACACTGAAAAACTGCATATACACACTGTAACCACAACGGGGAACACTGAAAAACTGCATATACACACTGTAACCACAACGGGGAACACTGAAAAACTGCATATACACACGGTGACCACAACGGGGAACACTGAAAAACTGCATATACACACTGTAACCACAATGGGGAACACTGAAAAACTGCATATACACACTGTAACCACAACGGGGAACACTGAAAAACTGCATATACACACTGTAACCACAACGGGGAACACTGAAAAACTGCATATACACACTGTAACCACAACGGGGAACACTGAAAAACTGCATATACACACTGTAACCACAACGGGGAACACTGAAAAACTGCATATGCACACTGTAACCACAACGGGGAACACTGAAAAACTGCATATACACACTGTAACCACAACGGGGAACACTGAAAAACTGCATATACACACTGTAACCACAACAAGGAACACTGAAAAACTGCATATACACACGGTGACCACAACGGGGAACACTGAAAAACTGCATATACACACTGTAACCACAACGGGGAACACTGAAAAACTGCATATACACACTGTAACCACAACGGGGAACACTGAAAAACTGCATATACACACTGTAACCACAACGGGGAACACTGAAAAACTGCATATACACACTGTAACCACAACAAGGAACACTGAAAAACTGCATATACACACTGTAACCACAACAAGGAACACTGAAAAACTGCATATACACACTGTAACCACAACAAGGAACACTGAAAAACTGCATATACACACTGTAACCACAACAAGGAACACTGAAAAACTGCATATACACACTGTAACCACAACGGGGAACACTGAAAAACTGCATATACACACTGTAACCACAATGGGGAACACTGAAAAACTGCATATACACACGGTGACCACAACGGGGAACACTGAAAAACTGCATATACACACTGTAACCACAACAAGGAACACTGAAAAACTGCATATACACACGGTGACCACAACGGGGAACACTGAAAAACTGCATATACACACTGTGACCACAACAAGGAACACTGAAAAACTGCATATACACACGGTGACCACAACGGGGAACACTGAAAAACTGCATATACACACTGTAACCACAACAAGGAACACTGAAAAACTGCATATACACACGGTGACCACAACGGGGAACACTGAAAAACTGCATATACACACTGTAACCACAACAAGGAACACTGAAAAACTGCATATACACACTGTAACCACAACGGGGAACACTGAAAAACTGCATATACACACTGTAACCACAACGGGGAACACTGAAAAACTGCATATACACACTGTAACCACAACGGGGAATACTGAAAAACTGCATATACACACTGTAACCACAACGGGGAACACTGAAAAACTGCATATACACACTGTGACCACAACAAGGAACACTGAAAAACTGCATATACACACTGTAACCACAACGGGGAACACTGAAAAACTGCATATACACACTGTAACCACAACGGGGAACACTGAAAAACTGCATATACACACTGTAACCACAACGGGGAACACTGAAAAACTGCATATACACACGGTGACCACAACGGGGAATACTGAAAAACTGCATATACACACTGTAACCACAACGGGGAACACTGAAAAACTGCATATACACACTGTAACCACAACGGGGAACACTGAAAAACTGCATATACACACTGTAACCACAACGGGGAACACTGAAAAACTGCATATACACACTGTGACCACAACAAGGAACACTGAAAAACTGCATATACACACTGTAACCACAACGGGGAACACTGAAAAACTGCATATACACACTGTAACCACAACGGGGAACACTGAAAAACTGCATATACACACGGTGACCACAACGGGGAACACTGAAAAACTGCATATACACACTGTAACCACAACAAGGAACACTGAAAAACTGCATATACACACTGTAACCACAACGGGGAACACTGAAAAACTGCATATACACACTGTAACCACAACAAGGAACACTGAAAAACTGCATATACACACTGTAACCACAACGGGGAACACTGAAAAACTGCATATACACACTGTAACCACAACAAGGAACACTGAAAAACTGCATATACACACTGTAACCACAACGGGGAACACTGAAAAACTGCATATACACACTGTAACCACAACAAGGAACACTGAAAAACTGCATATACACACTGTAACCACAACAAGGAACACTGAAAAACTGCATATACACACTGTAACCACAACGGGGAACACTGAAAAACTGCATATACACACTGTAACCACAACGGGGAACACTGAAAAACTGCATATACACACTGTAACCACAACGGGGAATACTGAAAAACTGCATATACACACTGTAACCACAACAAGGAACACTGAAAAACTGCATATACACACTGTAACCACAACGGGGAACACTGAAAAACTGCATATACACACTGTAACCACAACAAGGAACACTGAAAAACTGCATATACACACTGTAACCACAACGGGGAACACTGAAAAACTGCATATACACACTGTAACCACAACGGGGAACACTGAAAAACTGCATATACACACTGTAACCACAACGGGGAACACTGAAAAACTGCATATACACACTGTAACCACAACAAGGAACACTGAAAAACTGCATATACACACTGTAACCACAACAAGGAACACTGAAAAACTGCATATACACACTGTAACCACAACGGGGAACACTGAAAAACTGCATATACACACTGTAACCACAACAAGGAACACTGAAAAACTGCATATACACACTGTAACCACAACGGGGAACACTGAAAAACTGCATATACACACTGTAACCACAACAAGGAACACTGAAAAACTGCATATACACACTGTAACCACAACAAGGAACACTGAAAAACTGCATATACACACTGTAACCACAACGGGGAACACTGAAAAACTGCATATACACACTGTAACCACAACGGGGAACACTGAAAAACTGCATATACACACTGTAACCACAACGGGGAATACTGAAAAACTGCATATACACACTGTAACCACAACAAGGAACACTGAAAAACTGCATATACACACTGTAACCACAACGGGGAACACTGAAAAACTGCATATACACACTGTAACCACAACAAGGAACACTGAAAAACTGCATATACACACTGTAACCACAACGGGGAACACTGAAAAACTGCATATACACACTGTAACCACAACGGGGAACACTGAAAAACTGCATATACACACTGTAACCACAACGGGGAACACTGAAAAACTGCATATACACACTGTAACCACAACAAGGAACACTGAAAAACTGCATATACACACTGTAACCACAACAAGGAACACTGAAAAACTGCATATACACACTGTAACCACAACGGGGAACACTGAAAAACTGCATATACACACTGTAACCACAACAAGGAACACTGAAAAACTGCATATACACACTGTAACCACTACGGGGAACACTGAAAAACTGCATATACACACTGTAACCACAACGGGGAACACTGAAAAACTGCATATACACACTGTAACCACAACGGGGAACACTGAAAAACTGCATATACACACTGTAACCAAAATTGGGTACACTGAAAAACTGCATATACACACTGTAACCACAACGGGGAACACTGAAAAACTGCATATACACACTGTAACCACAACAAGGAACACTGAAAAACTGCATATACACACTGTAACCACAACGGGGAACACTGACAAACTGCATATACACACTGTAACCACAACAAGGAACACTGAAAAACTGCATATACACACTGTAACCACAACAAGGAACACTGAAAAACTGCATATACACACTGTAACCACAACGGGGAACACTGAAAATCTGCATATACACACTGTAACCACAACGGGGAACACTGAAAAACTGCATATACACACTGTAACCACAACGGGGAATACTGAAAAACTGCATATACACACTGTAACCACAACAAGGAACACTGAAAAACTGCATATACACACTGTAACCACAACGGGGAACACTGAAAAACTGCATATACACACTGTAACCACAACAAGGAACACTGAAAAACTGCATATACACACTGTAACCACAACGGGGAACACTGAAAAACTGCATATACACACTGTAACCACAACGGGGAACACTGAAAAACTGCATATACACACTGTAACCACAACAAGGAACACTGAAAAACTGCATATACACACTGTAACCACAACAAGGAACACTGAAAAACTGCATATACACACTGTAACCACAACGGGGAACACTGAAAAACTGCATATACACACTGTAACCACAACAAGGAACACTGAAAAACTGCATATACACACGGTGACCACAACGGGGAACACTGAAAAACTGCATATACACACTGTAACCACAACGGGGAACACTGAAAAACTGCATATACACACTGTGACCACAACAAGGAACACTGAAAAACTGCATATACACACTGTAACCACAACAAGGAACACTGAAAAACTGCATATACACACTGTAACCACAACGGGGAACACTGAAAAACTGCATATACACACGGTGACCACAATGGGGAACACTGAAAAACTGCATATACACACTGTGACCACAACGGGGAACACTGAAAAACTGCATATACACACTGTAACCACAACGGGGAACACTGAAAAACTGCATATACACACTGTAACCACAACAAGGAACACTGAAAAACTGCATATACACACTGTAACCACAACGGGGAACACTGAAAAACTGCATATACACACTGTAACCACAACGGGGAACACTGAAAAACTGCATATACACACGGTGACCACAACGGGGAACACTGAAAAACTGCATATACACACTGTAACCACAACTGGGAATACTGAAAAACTGCCTATACACACATTGACCACAACGGGGAATACTGAAAAACTGCATATACACACTGTGACCACAACAAGGAACACTGAAAAACTGCATATACACACTGTGACCACAACAAGGAACACTGAAAAACTGCATATACACACGGTGACCACAACGGGGAACACTGAAAAACTGCATATACACACTGTAACCACAACGGGGAACACTGAAAAACTGCATATACACACTGTAACCACAACGGGGAACACTGAAAAACTGCATATACACACTGTAACCACAACGGGGAACACTGAAAAACTGCATATACACACTGTAACCACAACGGGGAACACTGAAAAACTGCATATACACACTGTAACCACGACAAGGAACACTGAAAAACTGCATATACACACTGTAACCACAACGGGGAACACTGAAAAACTGCATATACACACTGTAACCACAACAAGGAACACTGAAAAACTGCATATACACACTGTAACCACAACGGGGAACACTGAAAAACTGCATATACACACTGTAACCACAACGGGGAACACTGAAAAACAGCATATACACACTGTAACCACAATGGGGAACACTGAAAAACTGCATATACACACTGTAACCACAACGGGGAACACTGAAAAACTGCATATACACACTGTGACCACAAGAAGGAACACTGAAAAACTGCATATACACACTGTAACCACAACGGGGAACACTGAAAAACTGCATATACACACTGTAACCACAAAGGGGAACACTGAAAAACTGCATATACACACTGTAACGACAACGGGGAACACTGAAAAACTGCATATACACACTGTAACCACAACGGAGAACACTGAAAAACTGCATATACACACTGTAACCACAACGGGGAATACTGAAAAACTGCATATACACACTGTAACCACAACGGGGAATACTGAAAAACTGCATATACACACTGTAACCACAACGGGGAATACTGAAAAACTGCATATACACACTGTGACCACAACGGGGAACACTGAAAAACTGCATATACACACGGTGACCACAACGGGGAACACTGAAAAACTGCATATACACACTGTAAAACTGCATATACACACTGTAACCACAACGGGGAACACTGAAAAACTGCATATACACACTGTAACCACAACGGGGAACACTGAAAAACTGCATATACACACGGTGACCACAACGGGGAACACTGAAAAACTGCATATACACACTGTAAAACTGCATATACACACTGTAACCACAACGGGGAACACTGAAAAACTGCATATACACACTGTAACCACAACGGGGAACACTGAAAAACTGCATATACACACTGTAACCACAACGGGGAATACTGAAAAACTGCATATACACACTGTAACCACAATGGGGAACACTGAAAAACTGCATATACACACTGTAACCACAACAAGGAACACTGAAAAACTGCATATACACACTGTAACCACAACGGGGAACACTGAAAAACTGCATATACACACTGTAACCACAACAAGGAACACTGAAAAACTGCATATACACACTGTAACCACAACGGGGAACACTGAAAAACTGCATATACACACTGTAACCACAACAAGGAACACTGAAAAACTGCATATACACACTGTAACCACAACGGGGAACACTGAAAAACTGCATATACACACTGTAACCACAACGGGGAACACTGAAAAACTGCATATACACACTGTAACCACAACAAGGAACACTGAAAAACTGCATATACACACTGTAACCACAACGGGGAACACTGAAAAACTGCATATACACACTGTAACCACAACGGGGAACACTGAAAAACAGCATATACACACTGTAACCACAACGGGGAACACTGAAAAACTGCATATACACACTGTAACCACAACGGGGAACACTGAAAAACTGCATATACACACTGTAACCACAACGGGGAACACTGAAAAACTGCATATACACACTGTAACCACAACAAGGAACACTGAAAAACTGCATATACACACATTGACCACAACGGGGAACACTGAAAAACTGCATATACACACTGTAACCACAACGGGGAACACTGAAAAACTGCATATACACACTGTAACCACAACAAGGAACACTGAAAAACTGCATATACACACTGTAACCACTACGGGGAACACTGAAAAACTGCATATACACACTGTAACCACAACGGGGAACACTGAAAAACTGCATATACACACTGTAACCACAACGGGGAACACTGAAAAACTGCATATACACACTGTAACCACAACGGGGAACACTGAAAAACTGCATATACACACTGTAACCACAACAAGGAACACTGAAAAACTGCATATACACACTGTAACCACAACAAGGAACACTGAAAAACTGCATATACACACGGTGACCACAACGGGGAACACTGAAAAACTGCATATACACACTGTAACCACAACGGGGAACACTGAAAAACTGCATATACACACTGTAACCACAACGGGGAATACTGAAAAACTGCATATACACACTGTAACCACAACGGGGAACACTGAAAAACTGCATATACACACTGTGACCACAACAAGGAACACTGAAAAACTGCATATACACACTGTAACCACAACGGGGAACACTGAAAAACTGCATATACACACTGTAACCACAACGGGGAACACTGAAAAACTGCATATACACACGGTGACCACAACGGGGAATACTGAAAAACTGCATATACACACTGTAACCACAACGGGGAACACTGAAAAACTGCATATGCACACTGTAACCACAACGGGGAACACTGAAAAACTGCATATACACACTGTAACCACAACAAGGAACACTGAAAAACTGCATATACACACGGTGACCACAACGGGGAACACTGAAAAACTGCATATACACACTGTAACCACAACGGGGAACACTGAAAAACTGCATATACACACGGTGACCACAACGGGGAACACTGAAAAACTGCATATACACACGGTGACCACAACGGGGAACACTGAAAAACTGCATATACACACTGTAACCACAACGGGGAACACTGAAAAACTGCATATACACACTGTAACCACAACAAGGAACACTGAAAAACTGCATATACACACTGTAACCACAACGGGGAACACTGAAAAACTGCATATACACACTGTAACCACAACGGGGAACACTGAAAAACTGCATATACACACTGTAACCACAACGGGGAACACTGAAAAACTGCATATACACACTGTAACCACAACGGGGAACACTGAAAAACTGCATATACACACTGTAACCACAACGGGGAACACTGAAAAACTGCATATACACACTGTAACCACAACGGGGAACACTGAAAAACTGCATATACACACTGTAACCACAACAAGGAACACTGAAAAACTGCATATACACACTGTAACCACAATGGGGAACACTGAAAAACTGCATATACACACTGTAACCACAACAAGGAACACTGAAAATCTGCATATACACACTGTAACCACAACGGGGAACACTGAAAAACTGCATATACACACTGTAACCACAACGGGGAACACTGAAAAACTGCATATACACACTGTAACCACAACGGGGAACACTGAAAAACTGCATATACACACGGTGACCACAACGGGGAACACTGAAAAACTGCATATACACACTGTAACCACAACGGGGAACACTGAAAAACTGCATATACACACGGTGACCACAACGGGGAACACTGAAAAACTGCATATACACACTGTAACCACAACGGGGAACACTGAAAAACTGCATATACACACTGTGACCACAACAAGGAACACTGAAAAACTGCATATACACACTGTAACCACAACGGGGAACACTGAAAAACTGCATATACACACTGTGACCACAACAAGGAACACTGAAAAACTGCATATACACACTGTAACCACAACGGGGAACACTGAAAAACTGCATATACACACTGTAACCACAACGGGGAACACTGAAAAACTGCATATACACACTGTAACCACAACGGGGAACACTGAAAAACTGCATATACACACTGTAACCACAACGGGGAACACTGAAAAACTGCATATACACACTGTAACCACAACGGGGAACACTGAAAAACTGCATATACACACTGTAACCACAACGGGGAACACTGAAAAACTGCATATACACACTGTAACCACAACGGGGAACACTGAAAAACTGCATATACACACTGTAACCACAACGGGGAACACTGAAAAACTGCATATACACACTGTGACCACAACAAGGAACACTGAAAAACTGCATATACACACTGTAACCACAACGGGGAACACTGAAAAACTGCATATACACACTGTAACCACAACGGGGAACACTGAAAAACTGCATATACACACTGTAACCACAACGGGGAACACTGAAAAACTGCATATACACACTGTAACCACAACGGGGAACACTGAAAAACTGCATATACACACTGTAACCACAACGGGGAACACTGAAAAACTGCATATACACACTGTAACCACAACGGGGAACACTGAAAAACTGCATATACACACTGTAACCACAACGGGGAGCACTGAAAAACTGCATATACACACTGTAACCACAACAAGGAACACTGAAAAACTGCATATACACACGGTGACCACAACAAGGAACACTGAAAAACTGCATATACACACTGTAACCACAACGGGGAGCACTGAAAAACTGCATATACACACGGTGACCACAACAAGGAACACTGAAAAACTGCATATACACACTGTAACCACAACGGGGAACACTGAAAAACTGCATATACACACTGTAACCACTAGGATGCATACTAAATCGTTATCTGTAGATAGACAATTACATGTATATAAAATACAAGCAAATAATTGTTAAACTACAAAGAAAATAATACTTGAACAGTCTAATCCAACAGCTCCCTCTTCACAGGAAATGCCATACTCACGCTCCCAGTTTAAGAAATGTGCAGTGGTTGGGAACGGAGGAATTCTGAAGAACAGCAGGTGTGGCAACGAGATCGATTCTACGGATTTTGTGTTCAGGTATGATGGAGCAGAGCCTTCACTGGCAAATGCTTACACAATACATAGTAGGAGTATTTTAGTGCTTGTTCTTATACTTATACTTTATTGTCACCAAACAATTGATACTAGAGCATACTATCATCACAGTGATATTTGTTTCATGCTCCTGAACCTTCTCCCAGAGGGAAGTGGGACAAAAGGTGTGTTGGCTGGGTGGGTCTTGTCTTGTAAAGTGAGTCCAAAGATGGAAGATTGGTTTGTGTGATGTGCTGGGATATGTTCACGATCTTCTGCAGCTTCTTCCAGTCTTGGACAGGACAACTTCCATACCAGGTTGTGATGCACCCTAGAAGAATGCTTTCTATGGTGTACCTATAAAAAATTAGTGAGGGTTTTAGGGGACAGGCCAAATTTCTTCAGCTTTCTCTGGAAGTAAAGGCGTTGGTGGGCCTTCTTGGCAATGGACTCTGCTTGGTTAGACCAAGTCAGGTCATTTGTGATATTCACCCCGAGGAACTTTTGACCTGTTCCGCCTGCACAGCGCCGATGTAGATGGGGTTGTGCGGTCTGCTACTCCTTCTGAAGTCAACAACCAATTCCTTCGTCTTGCGTACGTTGAGGGATAGGTTATTGTCTTTGCACCATGCCACCAGGTTCTTAATTTCCTCTCTGTCCTCAGACTCATCATTACCCAAGATACGACCTACAATTGTGGTGTCATCAGCAAACTTATATATTGAATTCAATGGACACTTGGCTACACAATCATGGGTGTACAGTGAGTACAGCAGGGGGCTGAGTACACAGCCTTGTGGGGCACCGGTGATCAGAATGATTGTAGAGGAGAGCTTGTCCCCTATTTTTACAGCCTGGGTCCTGTCTGTGAGGAAGTTGAAGATCCAGCTGCAGATCTGAGTGCTAAGACCCAGGTTCCGGAGCTTAGGAATCAGTTTATTGGGAATGATGGTATTAAAGGCAGAGCTGTAGTTGATGAAAAGGAGCCTTACATATGTGTCTTTATTCTCCAGGTGTTCTAAGGAGGAATGTAGTGCCAGAGAGATGGCATCTGCCGTTGACCTGTTGCTCCGGTTAGGCGAATTGCAAAGCATCGAGGTTGACCGGTAGGTTATGGTTGATGTGTGCCATAACCAATTGCTCAAAGCACTTCATAGCAATTGATGTTAGAGCCACAGGTCGGTAGTCATTCAGGCATGCCAGCTTGCTTTTCTTCGGCACCGGGATTATCGTTGCCTTCTTAAAACAGAAGGGGATCTTAGACTGAAGCAGGGAGCAGTTGAAGATGTCAGCAAACACTCCAGCTAGCTCGCTTGCACAGGTGTGGAGAACCCGTCCCAGAATGCCATCTGGGCCCGTCGCCTTCCTTGGATTTATCTTCAGGAAGGCTCTTCTAACGTCTTTCTCTGTGACGATGAATCTTGATGCCACTAGGTCCGGTTCATCCAGAGGGGGCGGGATGCTCCTCTTCTGTTTGAATCTTGCGTAGAATACGTTAAGTTCGTCAGGAAGAGAAGTGCTACAGTTATTGATATTCCCAAACACAAAGTGCACTACAGATGCTGTGGTCAAATCAAGACGTACAAAAAAGCTGGATGAACTCAGCAGGTCGGGCAGCATCCGTTGAAAGAAGCAGTCGACGGATGCTGCCCAACCTGCTGAGTTCATCCAGCATTTTTGTACGTCTTGATATTCCCAGCCTTTTCTTTGCACCCAGTGATCTCACTTAGACCCTGCCATTGTCTACTGGCATCCCTCTGATTAGCCTGGGCTTCCAACTTGGCTCGATATTGCCTTTTGGCATCCTTAATGGCTTTCCGGAGTTCACGCCTGGATTCCATGTAGTGACTGGTATCCCCGGACCTAAAAGGTGCAGCTCTAGCCTTCAAAAGGGACTGGACCTCATAATTCATCCAAGGTTTCTGGTTAGGGAATACCCGGATCGTCTTGCGAGACACACAGTCCTCTGCATTTCCAGATGAAGTCCATGACAGCTGAGGCATACTCATCGAGGTTAGCTGCCGAGTCTTTGAATACTAACCAGTCCACCGATTCAAAGCAGTCACGGAGGACCTCATCCATTTCCACTTTTGACACTTTTGACACCGTGACCTTCCACTTCAGTTTCTGTTTGTAAGCCAGGAGGAGGAGTACGGCCTGTTGGTCCGATTTCCCCAAGTGAGGTCGTTGGACGGAACGGTAGGCATCCTTGACTGCTGTGTAGCAGTGGTCAAGTATATTCGGGCCTCTAGTGGAGCAGGAGACATGTTGGTATAACTTTGGCAGCGCTTTTCTGAGGTTGGCCTGGTTATAGTCCCTGGCTGTAATGAGCAAAGCCTCCAGATACCTGGTCTCAAGTTCACTGATGCTGGCATACAGTGTATTCACAGCACACTCCACATCCGCCTGTGGGGGGAATGTAGACCGCTGTCAGTATGACTGAGGTGAATTCCCATGGCAGATAATAAGGACGACACTTCACCGACAGATGTTCGAGGTCTGGACTGCAGGAGCTTGTCAGTGACACTGTGTCTGAGCACCACGCAGTGTTGATCAGTAGGCAGACACCACCTCCCTTCGTCTTGCCCGAAGACGCCGTGCGGTCCATCCGATGGATCGAAAATCCCTCTGGTCGGATGGCACAGTCGGGGGTGGCAGGGAGAGCCAGGTCTCTGAAACAGAATACACAGCAGTGTTCTTTCCACTGAATTGAAGTTCTCTGGATGTTTCCCATTTACAAGTGTCTCCATTAGATTACTCAAGGTTCAAGATTTTCAGTATAAAGGAGAAATTGTTCCTCTGGATCTGATGCAGCACAAAAAAAAGCACATTGAGGCCTCACCTTGAGTATTGTGAAAGTTTTGTGCTCCTCATCTTAGAAAAGATGTGATGGCATTGCAGAGAGTGCAGAGGAGGGTCACAAGGATGATTCTGGGAATGAAAGGGTTATCATACGAGGAACGTTTGATGGCTCTGGGTCTGTACTCACTGGAATTTAGAAGGATGTGGGGGATCTCATTGAAACCTTTCGAATGCTGAAAGACGTAGACAGAGTAGATGTGGAAAGGTTGTTTCCTATGGTTGGGGAGTGCAAGACAAGAGGGCACAGCCTCAGAATGGAAGGTGTCCTTTCAAAACAGAGATGCAGAAGAATTTCTTTAGCCAGAGGGCTGTCAATTTGTGGAATTTGTTACTACAGGCAGCTGTGGAGGCCAAGTTGTTGGGTGTATTTAAGGCAGAGATTGATAAGTTCTTGATGGAACATAGCATCAAAGGTTACGGAGAGAAGGCTGGGGAGTGGGGCTGAGGAGGGGTAAAAAAGGATCATCCATGATTGAATGGTGGAGCAGATTCAATGGGCCAAATGGCCTAATTCTGCTCCTAAAAAAGTAGAATAAATATAAATACATAAGATAGCTTACTTACATTGATTGTATGTCCATAAAGTGACACTAGGCACAGGAGTGTCTGTACATAAAATAACTCTGACAAGAAATGATGAAGTACTGGATGGGTGGGTTAATGGGTGGAGGAGTTTTTCTGCTTGGGGGAAGTAACTATTTTTGAGCCTGGTGGCCTCTGTGTGGATATTATGTGTCTCCTCCCTGATAGGAGTCCATGAGCAGAATGGGTGAGACAAACAGAACATATTGCCATCACGGTTAGTATAATACTTCACAGCATCAGCAATCTCTAGTTGGGGGTTCAATTCCTGCCACTCCCTGTAAGGAGTTTGTACGCTCTTCCTGTGACCGTGTGGGTTTCCTTCGGGTGCTCCGGTTTCCGACACATTTCAAAGACGTAGGGTTAGGGTTAGAGAGTTGTGACCATGCTACGTTGGTGCCAGAAATGTGACAACACTTGTGGGCTGCCCAGCACAATCCTCGCTGATTTTGTTTGACAGAAATGAATTATTCACTGTCCATTTCAATGTACATGTGATAAATAAAGCGAATCTGTAATCACTGATATCTCATTTTTACTGATATTGAAGACATTGCCTTCCTCTGTAAAATTTCGGCAGCCTAACTGCCCGTTCACCGGCCTGTCCACATCTTCTTGGTGTCTACTCACTTCACTTCTAATTCGTAATTTTTCACAAGTAACTTTTAAATGTCAAGCGTTTGAGAGCCACAAATTCTCAATTGGAGTGAGGTTTAGACTCTGACTGGAGCCATTCCTGTGCCTTCTCCATAAGAGGTTAACAGGCTTGGTTCTACACGAACCAAACATGGAGGTCATCCTTTTGGCTTACACAGATGATGTGACGTCCTCATCATGGTCACCAACCCAGTTGACTTGCAAAGAATGCAAGACTCCCAGCAGATCTTCTCGGCTGTGTCCTCTGCAAGGGTCAACTGGGAAAAGTGTGTGGGTCTCTTGGTGGGTCAGTGGCAGGAGGACTTCCTACCGGAGGGACTGAGACCCTTGGTGTGGAGCGCCACCCACCTTCTCTACTTGGGGATCTACCCGTGCTTGACAGAGCAGGCCTGGATGGCAAACAGGCAGGAATTGGAGACAAAGATCTCTGCTCGACTAGGATGCTGGTCAGGCCTCCTTCATGCGATCTCATCCCAGGGAAGGGCTGGTCGCCTCGATGATCTTGTACCGGCTGATTACGTTAGTCCCACCCAGTTCTTTTGTCATCAGGGCCCAGAAGAGCCTGGTGGACTTCCACTGGGGCAATGGGAAGCATTGGGTCTCTTCTGTGGTTCCGAGTCTTCCAATCACAGAGGGTGGTCAGTCACTGGTGTGTGGGCACCCAGCTGGTGGCTCTCTGCCTCAGACCCTGCAGAGACACCTGTACAGCAACCAATGCACTGCTGACTCACTTTCTCCACCACGGGCACTGCCTGCAGGAGGGCACGTGGCTTCCAGTAGACAGCCTGAGCTGTGCCATCTGAGGGACTGCCTCGCTGTTACCGAGAGCTGTTGAAGGAACGAGCTCTGCTTTCATCCAGACAGGTGCTCCCACGCAGGTGGGGGAAGACACTCTGGCTGCCGGGGGACTGGTCCCCACCCTATCATGGTGGGTGTCAAGGGGTTCTGCCTGCACCACCGACTGCTGGGCGGGAAGTGCTTGTCGGACCAGGCCTCAGGATACCACGCGGGAGAGGGTCCCACTCAACTGGAGCTGTCTCGTGGGGATGTTCATCGTACCCTTTTGTGACGCTCCCAAGTGTTTCCTGTACGGTCTGCTCCCGCACGTCTCTCACTCGCCATGGCGGCCTGGTTTACCAGCTGGCAGCCGAGGAGGGCAGTGCCCTTTCCCCGTACATCAGGGACCTGGGGTGGAAGGTGTTGCATCGGCAGGTTCACTGATACCCCGTCCACCTGTTCATCCTGTGAACGGGAGGAGTGAGAGGTCGCGGCCCCTGTCAGAGTGTCTGAAGGGGCTGTCGTTCAGGTTCAACCCCTTGATCCTCGTATACGGGCCCCCAGTACGGAAAGGGGCGGGTCAGCCTAAGACCATCAGATATAGGAGCAGAAATAGGCCATTCGGCCCATCAAGTCTGTTCTGCCATTCAGTCATGGGCTGAGCCAATTCTTCCAGTCATCCACACTCCCCTGCCTTCACCCCATACCCTTTGATTTCCTGGCTAATCAGGAACCTATCTATCTCTGCCTTAAATCACCCAACGACTTGGCCTCCACAGCCGCTTGTGGCAACAAATTCCACAGATTTACCACCCTCTGACTAAAGTAATTTCTCTGCATCTCTGTTCCAAATGGACGTCCTTCAATCGTGAAGTTGTGCCCTCTTGTCCTAGAATCCCCTACAATGGGAATTAACTTTGCCATATCTAATCTGTTCAGGCCTTTTAACATTCAGAATGTTTCTATGAGATCCCCCCTCATTCTTCTGAACTCCAGGGAATACAGCCCAAGAGCTGCCAGACATTCCTGATACAGTAACCCGTTCATCCCTGGAATCATTCTTGTGAATCTTCTCTGAACCTTCTCCAATGTCAGTGTATCCTTTCTAAAATAAAGAGTCCAAAACTGCACACAATACTCCAAATGTGATCTCACGAGTGCCTTATAGAGCCTCAACATCACATCCCTGCTCTTATATTCTATACCTCTAGAAATGAATGCCAACATTGCATTCACCTTCTTCACCACTGACTCAATCTGGAGGTTAACCTTTAGGGTATCCTGCACAAGGACTCCCAAGTCCCTTCGCATCTCTGCATTTTGATTCTCTCCCCATCTAAGTAATAGTCTGCCTGTTTATTTCTTCCACCAAAGTGCAGGATTTTACTGTTGGGCTTGCTCCTAGGCCTGGACCAGATGGCCATTCACAGGTCTGGGTGGCGGAAAGTCGAGGGCTGTGCCAGGGCCGACTGCCTGCCCCTCTTCTGAGGAGAAATGGGGTGGTAAATTAGTAATGATACTAAGTAATGATACAAATAATACTAAGATAGGTGGTGTTGTGGATAATGAAGCAGGTTTTCAAAGCTTGCGGAGAGATTTAGGCCAGTTAGAAGAGTGGGCTGAAAGATGGCAGATGGAGTTTAATGCTGATAAGTGTGAGGTGCTACATTTTGGTAGGAATAATCAAAATAGGACATACATGGTAAATGGTAGGGCATTGAAGAATGCAGTAGAGTGATCTAGGGATAATGGTATATAGTTCCCTGAAGGTGGAATCTCATGTGGATGGGGTGGTGAAGAAAGCTTTTGGTATGCTGGCCTTTATAAATCAGAGCATTGAGTATAGGAGTTGGGATGTAATGTTAAAATTGTACAAGGCATTGGTGAGGCCAAATTTGGAGTATTGTGTACAGTTCTGGTCACTGAATTATAGGAAAGATGTCAACAAAATAGAGAGAGTACAGAGAAGATTTACTAGTATGTTACCTGGGTTTCAGCACCTAAGTTACAGAGAAAGGTTGAACAAGTTAGGCCTTTATTCTTTGGAGCATAGAAGGTTGAGGGGGGACTTGATCGAGGTATTTAAAATTATGAGGGGATAGATAGAGTTGACGTGGATAGACTTTTTCCATTGAGGGTAGGGGAGATTCAAACAAGAGGACATGAGTTGAGAGTTAAGAGGCAAATGTTTAGGGGTAACACGAGGGGGAACTTCTTTACTCAGAGAGTGGTAGCTGTGTGGAACGAGCTTCCAGTAGAAGTGGTAGAGGCAAGTTCGATTTTGTCATTAAAAAAAAAATTAGATAGGTATATGGACAGGAAAGGAATGGAGGGTTATGGGCTGAGTGCAGGTAGGTGAGACTAGGTGAGAGTAAGCGTTCGGCACGGACTAGAAGGGCCGAGATGGCCTGTTTCCGTGCTGTAATTGTTATACGGTTATATGGTTATATGATATGTTCATGCCTGTCTGTCCTTGGAGAGGGAGCATTTTCTGTTTATCAGTGTAAAAATAAAGCCAAACTAAATCCACTGTGATTCAATGTTGTAGAACAATAAAACATGAAAACTTCCCGGGGGGGGGGGGGGTGAATACTTTTTATAGGCACTGTATATGCCTTGTGTTTTGCACCTTAGTCCTGGAGAAATACGGAGGAATTTAAGGTGGGGGGTTATATGGGAGGCAGGGTTTGAGGGTCGGCACAACATTGTGGGCTGAAGGGCCTGTAATGTGCTGTACTATTCTATGTTCTATGAAACACTCTTTCATTCGGCTGTATTCGTGGGTACTCATTCATGTATGGCTGAATGATAATTAAACTTGAACGTGGGGAATGTGACCGTTTTTTGATCCTGTGGTCCTGACATGGATACTGCTCTAGTACTTTACACACCTCTTTACTCAGCACTCCAAAGCGGAGTTTGATAGGTTGGTGATCAGTCAGGCTGTCAACAGGGAGAAGGCAGGAGAATGGGGTTGGGAGGGGAAATAAATCAGCCATGATGAAATGGTGGAGCAGACACAATGGGCCGAATCACTGGAGTCTGCTGCTATGTCTTATGTTCTTATGATCTGCTTATTTCAGTCGAGATGAAAGACATTCTCACATCATCAGCATGCTGAGGTTTAGATTATGATTCTACTTCCCATTCACACTTTCAAGACTTCTCAGGTTAGAACAGTTTGTGCTCAAGCCTACCAGAGAAAAGGCTATCATAGATTGGGTGTGGTGTAAAGACTCAGATCTTGTTAGGGAGCTTAACGTAAAGGAACCCTTAGGAGGCAGTGATCATAATGTGATTGAATTCATACTGCAGTTTGAGAGGGAGAAGCATAACTCACATGTATCAGTATCACAATGGAATAAAGGGAATTACAGAGGCATGAGGGAGGAGCCTGTCCAGGTGGATTGGAGGGGGATACTGGTGGGGATGATGGCAGAGCAGAGGTGGCTGAAGTTTTCAGGGAATATTTCACAAGGTGCAGGATAGATATGTCCCACAGAGGAAGAGGTTCTCAAATGACAGGGGTGGGTAACAGTGACTGACAAGGGAAGTTGAGGACTGTATCAAAGTCAAGGAACGAGCATATAAGGTAACAAAAGTGAGTGGGAAGTTGGATGATTGGGAAGCTTTTAAAATCCAACCAAAGGCAACTTAAAAAGTTATAAGAAGAGAAAAGATTAAATATGAGGACAAAGTAGCCAATAATACAAAGCAAAACACTAAAAGTTTTTTTCAGTTGTATAAAGAGTACAAGAGAGGTGAGAGTTCATATTGGACCACTGGAAAATGATGCAGGTGAGTTAGTAATGGGGAACAATGAAATGGCAGATGAACCTAATGGGTACTTCACTGTGTGCCACTGGTGTGTGAGTGTCAGGGAGCTGGAGTGAGTACCATTGTTATTACAAAGGAAAACGTGCGAGGCAAACTGAAGGGCGTTAAGGTGGATATGTCACTGGGCCAGATGGACTACATCCCAGAGTCCTGAGAGAGGTTGCTGACAAGATAACAGATGCATTGGTCATGAGTCATTCCTCAGGGGTCAGTATTGGGATCGCTACTTTTCAGATTGTTTGTCAGTGATTTGGATAATGGAATTGATGGCTTTATGGCAAAGTCTTTGGATGATACAATGATAGGTGCAGGGGTGGGTAGTGCGATTGTAGCAGGACTTAGACAAATTGGAAGATTGGTCAAAACGTGGCAGATGGAATATAATGTTGGAAAATGTATGATAATGCATTTTGCTGAAAGGAACAATAGTGTGGATTGTTATCTAAATGGGGAGAAGGTTAGAACATCAGAGGTGCAGAGGGACTTTGGAATCCTTGTGCAAGACTCCCAGAAGGTTAATTTTCAGGTTGAGTCTATGGTAAAGAAGGCAAATGCAATGTTGGCATTTCTTTCAAGGGGAGGTAATGCGGAATCTTGCTAAGATACTAGTCAGGCCTGACTTGGAGTACTGTCGACAGTTTTGGGCCCCATATCTCAGAAAGGATGTGTTGTCAATGGAGAGAGTCCAGAACAGGTTCACAAGGATGATTCCAGGAATGATGGGGTTAACATATGAGGAGTGTTTAGCAGCTTTGGGCCTGTACTCACTCGAATTTAGAAGAATGCCTGGGGATCTCATTGAAACATACCGAATGTTGAAAGGACTACATAAGGTAGGAGGGGGAGAGGATGTTTCCTATGCTGAGGTTATCCTAACTAGGGGGCACAGCCTCAAAATTGAGGGGTGACCTTTTAAAACAGAATCAGAATCAGGTTTATTATCACCGACATGTGTCATAAAATTTGTTAACTTAGCAGCTGCAGTTCAATGCAATGCATAATATAGAAGAAAGAAAAAAATAAAATAATAGTAAGTATATAAGTAAATCAATTACAGTATATGTATATTAAATTATCTAAAAATTGTACAAAAAACAGAAATAATATAGATTTAAAAAGTGAGATAGTGTCCAAGGTTTCAATGTCCATTTAGGAATCGGATGGCGGAGAGGAAGAAGCTGTTCCTGAATTGCTGAGTGTGTGCCTTCAGGCTTCTGTACCTCCTACCTGATGGTAACAGTGAGAAAAGGGCATGTCCTGGGTGCTGGAGGTCCTTAATAATGGACGCTGCCTTTCTGAGACACTGCTCGCTGAAGACGTCCTGGGTACTTTGTAGGCTAGTACCCAAGCTGGAGCTGACTAGATTTACAACCTTCTGCAGCTTCTTTTGGTCCCATGCAGTAGCCCCTCCATATCAGACAGTGATGCAGCCTGTCAGAATGCCCTCCACGGTACATCTTTAGAAGTTTTTGAGTGTATTTGTTGACATACCAAATCTCTTCAAACTCCTAATGAAGTATAGTCAATGTCTTGCCTTTATAACTGCATCGATATGTTGGGACCAAGTTAGGTCCTCAGAGATCTTGACACCCAGGAACTTGAAACTGCTCACTCTCTCCACTTCTGATCCCTCTATGAGGATTGGTATGTGCTCCTTTGTCTTACCCTTCCTGAAGTCCACAATCAGCTCTTTCATCTTACTGATGTTGAGTGCTAGGTTGTTGCTGTGACACCACTCCACTAGTTGGTATATTTCACTCCCGTTCGCCTTCTCATCACCACCTGAGATTCTACCAACAATGGTTTTATCATCAGCAAATTTATAGATGGCATTTGAGCTATGCCTAGCCACACAGTCGTGTATATAGAGGGTAGAGTAGTGGGCTAAGCACACACCCCTGAGATTTGCCAGTGTAGATCGCCAGCGAGGAGGATATGTTATCTCCAATCTGCACAGACTGTGGTCTTCCGGTTAGGAAGTCAAGGATCCAATTGCAGAGGGAGGTACAGAGGCCCAGGTTCTGTAACTTATCAATCAGGATTGTGGGAATGATGGTATTAAATGCTAAGCTATAGTTGATGAACAGCATCCTGACGTAGGTGTTTGTTTTGTCCAGGTGGTCTAAAGCCATGTGAAGAGCCATTGAGATTGCGTCTGCCGTTGACCTATTGTGACAATAGGCAAATTGCAATCGGTCCAGGTCCTTTCTGAGGCAGGAGTTCAGTCTAGTCATGACCAACCTCACAAAGCATTTCATCACTGTCGATGTGAGTGCTACCTAATGATAGTCATTAAGGCGCTGGTATAATTGCTGCCTTTTTGAAGCAAGTGGGAACTTCTGCCCGTAGCAGTGAGAGGTAAGGAGGAAATTTTTTTAGCCAGAGAGTGGTGATTCTGTGGAATTCTCTGCCACTGACTGCAGTGGAGACCATCCATGGGTATATTTAAAGTGGAAGTTGATCATTTCCTAATCAGTCAGGGCATCAAAGGATATGGTGAGAAGACAGGTGTATGGGGGTGAGTGGGATTGGGGTTAGTCATGATGAATGGTGGAGCAGACTCGATGGGCTGAATGGCCTACGTGTTCCCATGTCTTCTGGTCTAACTAGATTTGTACTGGAGTTGAGAAGAATGAGGGGGAGGGAGGATCTCATTGAAACCTATCAAATATGGAAAAGTCTTGATAGAGTGGATGTGGAGAAGATGTTTCCTGCCGTGGGTGAGTCTGGGACCAGAGGACACAGTATCAGAATTCAAGGATGTTCCTCTAGAACAAGGATGATGAGGAATTTCCTTATCCAGAGGGTAGTGAATCTCTGGTATATTTAAGGCTCTGGATCAGTTAGGGCATCAAAGATTATGTGGAGAAGGCAGGAAAATGGGGTTGAGAGCGATAATAAATCAGCCATGACTCGATAAGCTGAATGGCCGAACTCTTCTCCTGTGTCTTGTGGTCTGTCTCATTGTTGGATTCTGTGTCAGGTGTAACTTGCCACCGATCTCGGAGAAGTACAGCACGGACGTTGGACTGAAGACAGATATTGTGACAATAAATCCAAGCATTGTGACTGAGAGGTGAGTAGGTTCACTCACTCTATCCCAGCTTGAGTGCTTCGTGATCACATTCATTCAGGGTCACATGATTGTACAAGCCTGTTTCACCTGCAGTATCCTGGGAAAGTGTACTGGAGCGAGAATGGACTGGGGGTACTGTCCCACACTGCTCCCGTACTGGTGTAGCCTGTGGAAGCCGAGGATGATGGAGACGTTATCCGGGAACTTTCACCATTAGTCTTAATGGAGAGAGGATCTGATAACATCGGAGATGAGGAACAATGGTTCCGGGAGTATGACTCACTGATCCACTCTGGCAACACAGGTTGTTGCTGGATCCGTTCCAGTTCTCTTAACTGTTGCTGTTGTTGCAGGATGTAGGCATGCTGGATGTGGGTTACTGATGTTGAATGTATGTTCTGGCTGTATCACTGACTCAGTAAAACAGCCAGTGTAACCAAATCCCACCCACCCTGAAACCTCAGATACCCCAGACATTCTCCCTTCTCCCCTCTCCCATCAGGCAGTATAGTCATAAACACCCCCACCCCAGACATTATCCCCTCTCCCAATGGGCAGTATAGTCATAAACACCCCCAACCCAGACATTCTCCCCTCTCCCATCGGGCAGTATAGTCATAAACACCCCCACCCACCCCACACATTCTCCCCTCTCCCAATGGGCAGTATAGTCATAAACACCCCCACCCCACACATTCTCCCCTCTCCCATCGGGCAGTATAGTCATAAACACCCACAACCCAGACATTCTCCCCTCTCCCATCGGGCAGTATAGTCATAAACACCCCCACCCACCCCAGACATTCTCCCCTCTCCCATCGGGCAGTATAGTCATAAACACCCCCACCCCAGACATTCTCCCCTCTCCCATCGGGCAGTATAGTCATAAACACCCCCACCCACCCCACACATTCACCCCTCTCACATCGGGCAGTATAGTCATAAACACCCCCAACCCAGACATTCTCCCTTCTCCCATCGGGCAGTATAGTCATAAACACCCCCACCCACCCCACACATTCACCCCTCTCACATCGGGCAGTATAGTCATAAACACCCCCAACCCAGACATTCTCCCCCTTCTCATCGGGCAGTATAGTCATAAACACCCCCACCCACCCCAGACATTATCCCCTCTCCCAATGGGCAGTATAGTCATAAACACCCCCACCCCAGACATTCTCCCCTCTCCCATCGGGCAGTATAGTCATAAACACCCCCACCCCAGACATTCTCCCCTCTCCCATCGGGCAGTATAGTCATAAACACCCCCACCCACCCCACACATTCACCCCTCTCACATCGGGCAGTATAGTCATAAACACCCCCACCCCAGACATTCTCCCTTCTCCCATCGGGCAGTATAGTCATAAACACCCCCACCCACCCCACACATTCTCCCCTCTCACATCGGGCAGTATAGTCATAAACACCCCCAACCCAGACATTATCCCCTCTCCCAATGGGCAGTATAGTCATAAACACCCCCACCCACCCCAGACATTCTCCCCTCTCCCATCGGGCAGTATAGTCATAAACACCCCCAACCCAGACATTCTCCCCCTTCTCATCGGGCAGTATAGTCATAAACACCCCCACCCACCCCAGACATTCTCCCCTCTCCCATCGGGGAGTATAGTCATAAACACCCCCAACCCAGACATTCTCCCCCTTCTCATCGGGCAGTATAGTCATAAACACCCCCACCCACCCCAGACATTCTCCCCTCTCCCATCGGGGAGTATAGTCATAAACACCCCCAACCCAGACATTCTCCCCCTTCTCATCGGGCAGTATAGTCATAAACACCCCCACCCACCCCACACATTCTCCCCTCTCCCATCGGGCAGTATAGTCATAAACACCCCCACCCCACACATTCTCCCCTCTCCCATCGGGCAGTATAGTCATAAACACCCCCAACCCAGACATTCTCCCCTCTCCCATCGGGCAGTATAGTCATAAACACCCCCAACCCAGACATTCTCCCCTCTCCCATCGGGCAGTATAGTCATAAACACCCCCACCCCAGACATTCTCCCCCCTCCCATCGGGCAGTATAGTCATAAACACCCCCACCCACCCCAGACATTCTCCCCTCTCCCATCGGGCAGTATAGTCATAAACACCCCCACCCCACACATTCTCCCCTCTCCCATCGGGCAGTATAGTCATAAACACCCCCACCCACCCCACACATTCTCCCCTCTCCCATCGGGCAGTATAGTCATAAACACCCCCAACCCAGACATTCTCCCCCTTCTCATCGGGCAGTATAGTCATAAACACCCCCACCCACCCCAGACATTCTCCCCTCTCCCATCGGGCAGTATAGTCATAAACACCCCCACCCACCCCAGACATTCTCCCCCCTCCCATCGGGCAGTATAGTCATAAACACCCCCACCCCACACATTCTCCCCTCTCTCATTGGGCAGTATAGTCATAAACACCCCCAACCACCCCACACATTCACCCCTCTCACATCGGGCAGTATAGTCATAAACACCCCCAACCCAGACATTCTCCCCCTTCTCATCGGGCAGTATAGTCATAAACACCCCCACCCAGACATTCTCCCCCTTCTCATCGGGCAGTATAGTCATAAACACCCCCACCCACCCCAGACATTATCCCCTCTCCCAATGGGCAGTATAGTCATAAACACCCCCACCCCAGACATTATCCCCTCTCCCAATGGGCAGTATAGTCATAAACACCCCCACCCCAGACATTATCCCCTCTCCCAATGGGCAGTATAGTCATAAACACCCCCAACCCAGACATTCTCCCCCTTCTCATCGGGCAGTATAGTCATAAACACCCCCACCCAGACATTCTCCCCCTTCTCATCGGGCAGTATAGTCATAAACACCCCCACCCACCCCAGACATTATCCCCTCTCCCAATGGGCAGTATAGTCATAAACACCCCCACCCACCCCAGACATTATCCCCTCTCCCAATGGGCAGTATAGTCATAAACACCCCCACCCCAGACATTCTCCCCTCTCACATCGGGCAGTATAGTCATAAACACCCCCACCGCAGACATTCTCCCTTCTCCCATCGGGCAGTATAGTCATAAACACCCCCACCCCAGACATTCTCCCCCTCTCCCATCGGGCAGTATAGTCATAAACACCCCCAACCCAGACATTCTCCCCCTTCTCATCGGGCAGTATAGTCATAAACACCCCCACCCACCCCAGACATTCTCCCCTCTCCCATCGGGGAGTATAGTCATAAACACCCCCACCCCAGACATTCTCCCCCTTCTCATCGGGCAGTATAGTCATAAACACCCCCACCCACCCCAGACATTCTCCCCTCTCCCATCGGGGAGTATAGTCATAAACACCCCCAACCCAGACATTCTCCCCCTTCTCATCGGGCAGTATAGTCATAAACACCCCCACCCACCCCAGACATTCTCCCCTCTCCCATCGGGCAGTATAGTCATAAACACCCCCACCCACCCCACACATTCTCCCCTCTCCCATCGGGCAGTATAGTCATAAACACCCCCAACCCAGACATTCTCCCCTCTCCCATCGGGCAGTATAGTCATAAACACCCCCAACCCAGACATTCTCCCCTCTCCCATCGGGCAGTATAGTCATAAACACCCCCACCCCAGACATTCTCCCCCCTCCCATCGGGCAGTATAGTCATAAACACCCCCACCCACCCCAGACATTCTCCCCCCTCCCATCGGGCAGTATAGTCATAAACACCCCCACCCCACACATTCTCCCCTCTCCCATCGGGCAGTATAGTCATAAACACCCCCAACCCAGACATTCTCCCCCTTCTCATCGGGCAGTATAGTCATAAACACCCCCACCCACCCCAGACATTCTCCCCTCTCCCATCGGGCAGTATAGTCATAAACACCCCCACCCACCCCAGACATTCTCCCCCCTCCCATCGGGCAGTATAGTCATAAACACCCCCACCCCACACATTCTCCCCTCTCTCATTGGGCAGTATAGTCATAAACACCCCCACCCACCCCAGACATTCTCCCCTCTCCCATCGGGCAGTATAGTCATAAACACCCCCACCCACCCCAGACATTCTCCCCCCTCCCAACGGGCAGTATAGTCATAAACACCCCCCACCCACCCCAGACATTATCCCCTCTCCCATCGGGGAGTATAGTCATAAACACCCCCACCCACCCCACACATTCTCCCCTCTCCCATCGGGCAGTATAGTCATAAACACCCCCACCCACCCCAGACATTCTCCCCTCTCCCATCGGGCAGTATAGTCATAAACACCCCCACCCAGACATTCTCCCCTCTCCCAATGGGCAGTATAGTCATAAACACCCCCAACCCAGACATTCTCCCCTCTCCCATCGGGCAGTATAATCATAAACACCCCCACCCACCCCACACATTCTCCCCTCTCCCATCAGGCAGTATAGTCATAAACACCCCCAACCCAGACATTCTCCCCTCTCCCATCGGGCAGTATAGTCATAAACACCCCCACCCACCCCACACATTCTCCCCTCTCCCATCGGGCAGTATAGTCATAAACACCCCCAACCCAGACATTATCCCCTCTCCCAATGGGCAGTATAGTCATAAACACCCCCAACCCAGACATTCTCCCCTCTCCCATCGGGCAGTATAGTCATAAACACCCCCAACCCAGACATTCTCCCCTCTCCCATCGGGCAGTATAGTCATAAACACCCCCACCCCAGACATTATCCCCTCTCCCATCGGGCAGTATAGTCATAAACACCCCCACCCCAGACATTCTACCCTCTCCCATCGGGCAGTATAATCATAAACACCCCCACCCACCCCAGACATTCTCCCCCCTCCCAACGGGCAGTATAGTCATAAACACCCCCAACCCAGACATTCTCCCCTCTCCCATCGGGCAGTATAGTCATAAACACCCCCACCCCAGACATTATCCCCTCTCCCATCGGGCAGTATAGTCATAAACACCCCCACCCCAGACATTCTCCCCTCTCCCATCGGGCAGTATAATCATAAACACCCCCAACCCAGACATTCTCCCCTCTCCCATCGGGCAGTATAGTCATAAACACCCCCACCCACCCCACACATTCTCCCCTCTCCCATCGGGCAGTATAGTCATAAACACCCCCACCCACCCCACACATTCTCCCCTCTCCCATCGGGCAGTATTGTCATAAACACCCCCAACCCAGACATTCTCCCCCTTCTCATCGGGCAGTATAGTCATAAACACCCCCACCCACCCCACACATTCACCCCTCTCACATCGGGCAGTATAGTCATAAACACCCCCACCCACCCCACACATTCACCCCTCTCACATCGGGCAGTATAGTCATAAACACCCCCACCCACCCCACACATTCACCCCTCTCACATCGGGCAGTATAGTCATAAACACCCCCACCCACCCCACACATTCACCCCTCTCACATCGGGCAGTATAGTCATAAACACCCCCACCCACCCCACACATTCACCCCTCTCACATCGGGCAGTATAGTCATAAACACCCCCACCCACCCCACACATTCACCCCTCTCACATCGGGCAGTATAGTCATAAACACCCCCACCCACCCCACACATTCACCCCTCTCACATCGGGCAGTATAGTCATAAACACCCCCACCCACCCCACACATTCACCCCTCTCACATCGGGCAGTATAGTCATAAACACCCCCACCCACCCCACACATTCACCCCTCTCACATCGGGCAGTATAGTCATAAACACCCCCACCCACCCCACACATTCACCCCTCTCACATCGGGCAGTATAGTCATAAACACCCCCAACCCAGACATTCTCCCCCCTCCCATCGGGCAGTATAGTCATAAACACCCCCACCCACCCCACACATTCTCCCCTCTCCCATCGGGCAGTATTGTCATAAACACCCCCAACCCAGACATTCTCCCCCTTCTCATCGGGCAGTATAGTCATAAACACCCCCACCCCAGACATTCTCCCCCTTCTCATCGGGCAGTATAGTCATAAACACCCCCACCCCAGACATTCTCCCCCTTCTCATCGGGCAGTATAGTCATAAACACCCCCACCCACCCCAGACATTCTCCCCTCTCCCATCGGGCAGTATAATCATAAACACCCCCAACCCAGACATTCTCCCCCTCTCCCATCGGGCAGTATAGTCATAAACACCCCCACCCACCCCACACATTCTCCCCTCTCCCATCGGGCAGTATAGTCATAAACACCCCCAACCCAGACATTCTCCCCCTTCTCATCGGGCAGTATAGTCATAAACACCCCCACCCCACACATTCTCCCCTCTCCCATCGGGCAGTATAGTCATAAACACCCCCACCCACCCCAGACATTCTCCCCCCTCCCATCGGGCAGTATTGTCATAAACACCCCCAACCCAGACATTCTCCCCCTTCTCATCGGGCAGTATAGTCATAAACACCCCCACCCCAGACATTCTCCCCCTTCTCATCGGGCAGTATAGTCATAAACACCCCCACCCCAGACATTCTCCCCTCTCCCATCGGGCAGTATAATCATAAACACCCCCAACCCAGACATTCTCCCCTCTCCCATCGGGCAGTATAGTCATAAACACCCCCACCCACCCCACACATTCTCCCCTCTCCCATCGGGCAGTATAGTCATAAACACCCCCAACCCAGACATTCTCCCCCTTCTCATCGGGCAGTATAGTCATAAACACCCCCACCCCACACATTCTCCCCTCTCCCATCGGGCAGTATAGTCATAAACACCCCCACCCACCCCACACATTCTCCCCTCTCCCATCGGGCAGTATAGTCATAAACACCCCCACCCACCCCACACATTCTCCCCTCTCCCATCGGGCAGTATAGTCATAAACACCCCCAACCCAGACATTCTCCCCCTTCTCATCGGGCAGTATAGTCATAAACACCCCCACCCCAGACATTCTCCCCCTTCTCATCGGGCAGTATAGTCATAAACACCCCCACCCCAGACATTCTCCCCTCTCCCATCGGGCAGTATAATCATAAACACCCCCAACCCAGACATTCTCCCCTCTCCCATCGGGCAGTATAGTCATAAACACCCCCACCCACCCCACACATTCTCCCCTCTCCCATCGGGCAGTATAGTCATAAACACCCCCACCCACCCCACACATTCTCCCCTCTCCCATCGGGCAGTATTGTCATAAACACCCCCAACCCAGACATTCTCCCCTCTCCCATCGGGCAGTATTGTCATAAACACCCCCAACCCAGACATTCTACCCTCTCCCATCGGGCAGTATAGTCATAAACACCCCCACCCACCCCAGACATTCTCCCCTCTCCCATCGGGCAGTATTGTCATAAACACCCCCCTCCCAAACGTTTTCTCTTCTCCCCTTTCCCAACAGGCAGAAACTACAAAAGGCTGAAAGTGTGTGTCATCCAGCTGAAGGAGTTTCTATCCCGCTAATTTAAGACTATTGAATGGTATTCTCTTCTGTACTCAAGGCCATCTCACATACCGGACCATTGGCCACTGACATCTCTCACCAGAGGCCACAGTCCTGGGCCAGCCTTTCAAGTTGTCACCAGGTGCAACCTGTCTTCTCGATGTACCCCTCTCTCCCAGGGAGGAGGACTTTGGAGTTTCTGTAGTCTGGGTTTTTACCGGATGAGGTTGCTAGCCCGATGCCCAATCCTCCTCCTTTCACAGCTCGGCTTGGGACTGTGCATGGCTGAGTAACTAAGTGGTTCCCTATTATGATAAGGTGGACTCTTAACTTCACAATTAACCTCATTATGATTTTGCACCTTATTGATCCCTGGGCGCTAGTGAGGGTAGAAACAGGATGATTTGGCAAATTAAGGTGTGGCTGACAAGCTTGTGTAGGGGGCAAGGCTTCAGGTTCTTGGATCACTGGGATGACCCTTTCTTCAAAAGGGTCAGGCTGCACCTGAACCCGAGGGGGCCCAATATTCTGGTGGGCAGGTTTGTTCGAGCTGTTGGGCAGTGGTTAAACTAATTTGGTGGGGAGGCTGGAAAGCAGAATGAAGAGACCCAGGATAGGGCAGATGGTAAAAAGGTAAAGATAGCGTGCAGTCAGACTGTCAGGAAGGGCAGGCAGGTATTAGGACAAAATTGCAGCCAGCAGGGTGAGTATCAGTGCATTAGGGTTTCAGAATCAAAAAGGGTAGCAAATACAGAACTCAAAGTGTTATATCTCAATGCATGGTGTTACGAATCTGTAACCTTTTAGAAACAAACCAGCAACAATAGATTTCACACTGGAGTCTGGTTTTGATGTTAAAACCACTGTCTTTATTAGTATCTACTTATAATATAGTAACAACCAAGATAAACAAAAGATAACGGTGTAATGTGTATAAATGTATGCATATATAACTCCCAAACTATCGAGCCTGGGCAAACAAAGCTTAGAGTCTTGAGATGGTAAAGTAGGAAAGTTCAGTCATCCACGGAATAAATGATGGGAGAGAGATATTTGTAATCCAAGGTAAATGTAGAGAGATGGCAATTATGTTGAATTCCACAGGTAAACGAAAACCGTCATCGAAGATCTTGTCCGTTGAATCAATCCAAAGTCACTCAGATATATCACCAAAGTGACCTGTCAAAGGAATGTCGTCTTCCAGTGATTACCACATAACATACCCAGGCAAGGGTTAACTTCGAGTGGCCCCACAGGACATTCCTAAATCCCCTCCTTTGGATTATGTGAAGTGACGGACACACATTCTGGAGCAAACTTTGCCCTGGCAGTTCTTAAATCCAAGTCTTACTCAGACTACAAGAGTAGCTGTTCTGTCTCTCATAGAAACATAGAAAATAGGTGCAGGAGTTGGCCATTCGGCCCTTCGAGCCTGCACCGCCATTCAGTATGATCATGGCTGATCATCCAACTCAGAACCCTGTACTTGCTTTCTCTCCATACCCCCTGATCCATTTTGCCACAAGGGGCATATCTAACTTCCTCTTAAATATAGCCAATGAACCGGCCTCAACTGTTTCCTGTGGCAGAGAATTCCACAGATTCACCACTCTCTGTGTGAAGTTTTTCCTCATCTCGGTCCTAAAAGGCTTCCCCTTTATCCTTAAACTGTGACCCCTCGTTCTGGACTTCCCCAACATCGGAAACAATCTTCCTGCATCGAGCCTGTCCAATCCCTTTAGAATTTTATACGTTTCAATAAGATCCCCCCTCAATCTTCTAAATTCCAGTGAGTATAAGCCTAATCGATCCAGTCTTTCTTCATATGAAAGTCCTGCCATCCCAGGAATCAATCTGGTGAACCTTCTCTGTACTCCCTCTATGGCAAGAATGTCTTTCCTCAGATTAGGGGACCAAAACTGCACACAATATTCTAGGTGCGGTCTCACCAAGGCCTTGCATAACTGCAGTAGAACCTCCCTGCTCCTGTACTCAAATCCTTTTGCTATGAATGCCAACATACCATTTGCCTTTTTCACTGCCTGCTGTACCTACATGCCCACCTTCAATGACTGGTGTACAATGACACCCAGGTCTCGTTGCATCTCCCCTTTTCCTAATCGGCCACCGTTCAGATAATAATCTGCTTTCCTGTTCTTGCAACCAAAGTGGATAACCTCACATTTATCCACATTAAATTGCATCTGCCATGAATTTGCCCACTCACCTAACCTATCCAAGTCACCCTGCATCCTCTTAGCATCCTCCTCACAGCTAACACCGCCGCCCAGCTTCGTGTCATCCGCAAACTTGGAGATGCTGCATTTAATTCCCTCATCTAAATCATTAATATATATTGTAAACAACTGGGGTCCCAGCACTGAGCCTTGCGGTACCCCACTAGTCACTGCCTGCCATTCTGAAAAGGTCCTGCTTACTCCCACTCTTTGCTTCCTGTCTGCCAACCAATTCTCCATCCACATCAATACCATACCCCCAATACCGTGTGCTTTAAGTTTGCACACTAATCTCCTGTGTGGGACCTTGTCAAAAGCCTTTTGAAAATCTAAATATACCACATCCACTGGCTCTCCCCTATCCACTCTACTAGTTACATCTTCAAAAAAATTCTATAAGATTCGTCAGACATGATTTTCCTTTCACAAATCCATGCTGACTTTGTCCAATGATTTCACCTCTTTCCAAATGTGCTGTTATCACATCTTTGATAACCGACTCTAGCATTTTCCCCACCACTGATGTCAGACTAACCGGTCTATAATTCCCCGGTTTCTCTCTCCCTCCTTTTTTAAAAAGTGGGGTTACATTCGCCACCCTCCAATCCTCAGGAACTGATCCAGAATCTAAGGAGTTTTGAAAAATTATCACTAATGCATCCAATATTTCTTGGGCTACTTCCTTAAGCACTCTGGGATGCAGACCATCTGGCCCTGGGAATTAATCTGCCGTTAATCCCTTCAATTTACCTAACACCACTTCCCTACTAACATGTATTTCCCTCAGTTCCTCCATCTTACTAGACCCTCAGTCCCTTACCATTTCCGGAAGATTATTTACGTCCTCCTTAGTGAAGACAGAACCAAAGTAGTTATTCAATTGGTCTGCCATGTCTTCACCCTCCCACCAGTGTTTTCTGCTCCTTAGTGTTATGCAGCTCTACCCATATTGATTCCACATCCTCCAGGCTAATGTCCTTCCTTTCTATTGCATTAATCTCCTCTCTAACCAGCAATGCTACCCCACCTTCTTTTCTTTCCTGTCTATCCCTCCTGAATATTGAATATCCCTGGATGTTGAGCTCCCATCCTTGGTCACCCTGGAGCCATGTCTCTGTGATCCAAACTATATCATATTCATTAGTAACTATCTGCACATTCAATTCATCCACCTTGTTATGAATGCTCCTCGCATTGATACACAAAGCCTTCAGGCTTGTTTTTACAACACTCTTAGCCCTTATACAATTATGTTGAAAAGTGGCTCTTTTTGTTTTTTGCCCTGGATTTGCCTGCCTGCCACTTACTTTTCACTTTACTACTTTTTGCTTCTACCCTCATTTTACACCCCTCTGTCTCTCTGCACTTGTTCCCATCCCCCTGCCACATTAGTTTAAAGCCTCCTGAACAGCAGTAGCAAACGCTCCCCCTAGGACATTGGTTCCAGTCCAGCCCAGGTGCAGACCGTTCTGTTTATACCAGTCCCACCTCCCCCAGAACTGGTTCCAATGCCCCAGAAATTTGAATCCCTCCCCCTTGCACCATTTTTCAAGCCACGCATTCATCTGAAATAGCCTCCTATTTTTACTCTGACTAGCACATGGCACTGGTAGTAATCCAGAGATTATTACCTTTGTGGTCCTACTTTTTAGTATATCTCTTAACTCCCTAAATTCACCTTGTAGGACCTCATCCCGTTTTTTACCTATATCGTTGGTACCTATGTGCACCACGACCACTAGCTGTTCACCCTCCCATTCCAGAATGTCCTGCAGCCGCTCAGAGACATCCTTGACCCTTGCACCAGGGAGGCAACATATCATCCTGGAGTCTCGTTTGCGGCCGCAGAACCACCTATCTATTCCCCTTACAATCGAATCCCCTATCACTGTAGCTCTCCCACTCCTTTTCCTTCCCTCCTGTGCCACAGAGCCACCCATGGTGCCATGAACTCAGCTGCTGCTGCCTTCCCCGATGAGACATCTCCCCCAACAGTATCCAAAACAGTATATCTGTTTAGGAGGGAGATGACCTCAGGGGACCCCTGCACTACCTGCCTACTGTTACACTGTCTAGTGGCCACCCCTTCCCTTTCTGCCTGTGTAGCCTTTACCTGCTGTGTGGCCAACTCACTGAACGTGCTATTCACAACTTTCTCAGTATTGCGGATGCTCCAGACTGAATCCAATCGCAGCTCCAGACGCTCAATGTGGTTTGCCAGAAGCTGCAGCTGGACACACTTCCTGCACACGTAGTCGTCAGGGACACTGGAAGTATCCCTGATTTCCCACATACTGCAGGATGAACAAACCACGGGGCCGATCTCATCTGCCATGACCTACCCAATACTTGCCTCAACTTTTGAAACTTTCTCCTTTGAAAGGAACTTACCCGGCCTTACCTCACTTGGAGTGAAGCTCGTCTGCCGCCTCTTCTCGTCGAAGCCTCTTGAGTCAAAGCCTCAAATCTCCACTTCTTCACTGGCGCACTCACTTACTGGCCGCTTTCCACAGGCCGCTCCGCTTGAGGTAACCCTCTATTTATTTGTTTGATCTTTTCAAACTGTTTGGTCACCTGACCTCGATTGCCCAATCAGCTGCTTTCTGCTGAGTCTGAGCTATTCAAATCTTGATTGTCTAATCAACGGCTTTCTGCTGAGCTATTCAAATCTTGATTGACTTGATCGCACAGTCCAACTGCCAAAACTGCCAGAATCTCTCGAGTCAAAGCCTCAAATCTCCACTCCTTCACTGGCCCACTCACTCACTGGCCTCTTTCCACAGGCCGCTCTGCTTGAGGTTTCTCTCGTTCCAACTGACTGTTTCTGTCTCTCTCTCTGACTCTGTCTCTCTCTCTCTCTCTCTCTCTCTCTCTCTCTCTCTCTCTCTCTCTCTCTCTCTCTCTCTGTCTCTCTCTGTCTCTGTTTCTGTCTCTCTCTCTGACTCTGTCTCTGTCTGTCTCTCTCTCTGACTGTTTCTGTCTCTCTCTGACTCTGTCTCTCTCTCTCTCTCTCTCTCTCTCTCTCTCTCTCTGTCTCTGTCTCTCTCTGTCTCTGTCTCTCTGACTCTGTCTGTCTGTAAAAACCAGAAGTGAGCTGAGAAAGCTGCCGGCTGATGTCACTGTTAGTCTCGCCTCAATCGGGCACTCTCTTAAAGTGACAGTCCACAGCAAACAAAACCTATGGGTTTGTAACAATGGAGTATAAGAAATAAGGTGGATGATCTTGTTGCATTATTACAGATCATCAGGTATGATGTTGTGACCATCACTGAATCGTGGCTGAAGGATGGTTGTAGTTGGGAGCTGAATGTCCAAGGTTACACGTTGTATCGGAGGGATAGGAAGGTAGCCGGGGGGAGGCGTGGCTCTGCTGGTACAGAATGACATCAAATCAGTGGAAAGATGTGACATAGGCTTGGAAGATGTTGAATCCTTGTGGGTTGAGTTAAGAAACTGCAAGGGTAAAAGAACGTTGACGACAGTTATATACAGGCCTCCCAACAGTAGCTGGGAGGTGGACTACAGATTGCAACAGGAAATGGAAAGGTGTGTTAAATGGGCAATGTTATGGTAGTCATGGGAGATTTTAACATGCAGGTTGATTGGGAAGATCCGGTTGGAAATGGATCCCAAGAGAGTGAGTTTGTTGAATGCCTACAAGATGGCTTTTTAGAGCAGTTTGTCGTTGAGCCTATTTGGGGATCAGCTATACTGGATTGGGTGTTATGTAATGAACCAGAGGTGATTAGGGAGCTAAAGGTAAAAGAGCCCTTAGGAGCCAGTAAACACAATATGATTGAGTTCAACTTGAAGTTTGATAGGGAGAAAGTAGTGTGATATAACGGTATTTCAGTGGAGTAAAGGAAATTACAGTGGTATGAGAGAGGATTTAGCCAAAGTAAGTTGGAAGAAGCTGCTGGCAGGGATGTCAGCAGAGCAGCAGTGGTGTGCATTTCTGGGAAAAATGAGGAAGGTGCAGGATAGATGTACTCCAAAAACAAAGAAATACTCAAATGGTAAAATAGTACAACAGTGGCTGACAACGGAAGTCAAAGCTATTGTAAAAGCAAAAGAGAGAGCATACAACAAAGCAAAAATTAGCAGGAAAATAGAGGATTGGGAAGCTTTTAAAAACCTTCAGAGAGCAACTAAAAGAATCATTAGGAGTGAAAGGATGAAATATGAAAGCAATCTAGCAAACAATATCAAAGTAGACAGTAAAAACTTTACCAAGTATGCAAAAATTAAAGAGAGATGAGAGTAGATATAGGACCAGGAGAAAATGAGGCAGGAGAAATAACAGGGGACAAGGAAATGGTTGATGAACTAAATGAGCATTTGGCATCAGTCTTCACTGTGGAAGACACTAGCAGTGTGCCAGGTGTTGTAGTGTGTGAGGGGAGAGATGTGAGTACAGTTACTATTACAAGGGAGAAGGTGCTCAAAAAGCTGAAAGACCTAAAGGTACATAAGTCACCTGGATCAGATGAACTGCACCCTAGGGTTCTGAAAGAGGTAATTAGTAGAGATTGTGGGGGCATTAGTGATTATCTTTCAAAAATCATTAGATTCTGGGATGGTGCCAGAGGACTGGAAAATTGCAAATGTCACTCTATTCTTTAAGAAAGGAGGAAGGCAGTAGGAAGTAAATTATAGACCAGTTAGCCTGACCTCAGTGGTTGGGAAGATGTTAGACTCAACTGTTAATGATGAGGTGATGGAGTACTTGGTGACACAGGACAAGGTAGTACAAAGTCAGAATGGTTTCCATAAGGGAAAATCCTGTCTGACGAACCTGTTGGAATTCTTTGAGGAGATTACAAGTAGGACAGATAAAGGGGATGCAGTGGATGTTGTAAATTTGGACTTTCAGAAGGCCTTTGTCAAGGTGCCACACAGGAGGCTGCTTACCAAGTTAAGAGCCCATGGTATTACAGAAAAGTTACTAACATGGTTAGAGCTTTGACTGATTAGTTGAGGCAGCGAGTGGGAATAAAAGGATCCTTTTCTGGTTGGCTGCCAGTGACGAGTGATGCTCTGCAATGGTTGGTGTTGGGACCACTTCTTTTTCTGCTGTATATCAATGATTTAGATGATGGAATAGATGGCTTTGTTGCCAAGTTTGCAGATGATATGAAGATTGGTGGAGAGGTAGGTAGTGTTGATGAAACAGATAGGATGCAGAAGGACTCAGACAGATTAGGAGAATGGGCAAGAAAGTGGCAAATGAAATACAATGTTGGAAAATGGCATGGTTATTCACTTTGGTGGTAGAAATAAATGTGCAGACTATTTTCTAAATGGGGAGAAGATCCAAAAATCTGAGATGTAAAGGGACTTGGGAGTCCTTGTGCAGAACACCGTAAAAGTTAATTTGCAGGTTGAGTCGGTGATGAGGAAGGCAAATGCAATGTTAGCATTTATTTCAAGAGGTTTAAAATACAAGAGCAGGGATGTAATGCTAAGGCTGTTAAGGCACTGGTGAGGCCTCACCTTGAGTATTGTAAAAGTTTTGTGCGCCTCATCTAAGAAAAGATGTGCTGGCATTGCAGAGGGTGCAGAGGAAGGTCACAAGGATGATTCTGGGATGAAAGGGTTGTTGTACGAGGAATGCTTGATTGCTCTTAGTCTGTACTCACTGGAATTCAGAAGGGTGAGGGGTGATCTCATTGAAACCTTTCAAATGTTGTAAGGCCTAGACAGAGTAGATGCGGAAAGGATGTCTCCCATGGTGGGAGAGTCTAGGACAAGAGGGGCAGCTTCAGGATAGAGGGCCATCCATTTAAAAACAGAAATGCGGAGAAATTTCTTTAGCCAAAGGCTGGTGAATTGGTGGAATTCATTACCACAGGCAGCTGAGGAGGCATATTTAAGGTAGAGATTGGGTATATTTAAGGCAGAGATTGATAGGTTCTTGATGGGACATGGCATCAAAGGTTATAGAGAGAAGGCTGGGGAGTGGGGCTGAGGAGGGGAAAAAGGATTATCCATGATTGTGGGTTTAGTACCTTTTTTTAAGGATTATATGGGTTGGCACAACATGGAGGGCTGAAGGGCCTGTACTGTGCTGTAGTGTTCCATGGTTCTATGGAATGTAGAGCAGACTCATAGAACATATAGAACATAGACTAGTACAGCACAGTACAGGTCCTTCGGCCCACAATGTTGTGCCAACCCTTAAAACCTGCCTCCCATATAACCCCCCACCTTAAATTCCTCCATATACCTGTCTAGTAGTCTCTTAAACTTCACTAGTGTATCTGCCTCCACCACTGACTCAGGCAGTGCATTCCACGCACCAACCACTCTCTGAGTAAAAAACCTTCCTCTAATATCCCTCTTGAATTTCCCACCCCTTACCTTAAAGCCATGTCCTCTTGTATTGAGCAGTGGTGCCCTGGGAAAGAGGCGCTGGCTGTCCACTCTATGTATTCCTCTTAATATCTTGTATACCTCTATCTTGTCTCCTCTCATCTTCCTTCTCTCCAAAGAGCAAAGCCCTAGCTCCCTTAATCTCTGATCATAATCTATACTCTCTAAACCAGGCAGCATCCTGGTAAATCTCCTCTGTACCCTTTCTAATGCTTCCACATCCTTCCTAATAGTGAGGCAACCAGAACTGGACACAGTACTCCAAGTGTGGCCAAACCAGAGTTTTATAGAGCTGCATCATTACCTCACGATTCTTAAACTCTATCCCTCGACTTATGAAAGCTAACACCCCATAAGTTTTCTTAACTGCCCTATCTACCTGTAAGGCAACTTTCAGGGATCTGTGAACATGTACCCCCAGATCCCTCTGCTCCTCCACATTACCAAGTATCCTGCCATTTACTTTGTACTCTACCTTGGAGTTTGTTCTTCCAAAGTGTACCACCTCACATTTCTCTGGGTTGAACTCCATCTGCCACTTCTCAGCCCACTTCTGCATCCTATCAATGTCTCTCTGCAATCTTCGACAATCCTCTACACTATCCACAGCACCTCCAAACTTTGTGTCGAATGCAAACTTGCCAACCCACCCTTCTACCCCCTCATCCAGGTCGTTAATAAAAATCATGAAAAGTAGAGGTCCCAGAACCGATCCTTATGGGACACCACGAGTCACAACCCTCCAATCCGAATGTACTCCCTCCACCACGACCCTCTGCTATCTGCAGGCAAACCAATTCTGAATCCACTTGGCCAAACTTCCCTGGATCCCATGCCTTCTGACTTTCTGAATAAGCCTATTGTATGGAACCTTGTCAAAGGGCCAAATGGCCTAATTCTGCTCCTGTGTCTTATGGTCTACTTGCACTGCACTTTCTCTGTAGCTGTTACACCGTATTCCACACGGAGGACATACAGACTCCTTACAGGTGACATTGGAATTGAGCGCTGAACTCTGACAGTCTGAGCTGCTATAGCGTCACGCTAACTGTTTCGCTTCCGTGGTACTTTTTCACTGTACATGTGACACTAATGAACCAATTTACAGATTAATGACTTTGGGAAATGGAAAAGTAATAATGGGGACAAAAATTGAAAGAGAAATTTCCCTTGTTGAGCTTTGTTGTGAAAATGTTTTTGCTTTTAGATTTCAAAAGCTGGAAAAGTGGAGGCGGCCATTTTATGAAGTCCTACAAGCCTATGAAAATGCATCTGTAGTCATGCCAGCTTTCTACAACACCCGTAACACGGACGTTTCATTCAGAGTCAAGTATGTTCTGGATGACTTTGAGTCCCAGCAGTCCATGTTCTATTTCCATCCCCGCTATCTTGAGAATGTTTCCCGTTTCTGGATGAGATATGGGCTGAGAGCCAAGCGCCTCAGCAGTGGTCTTATGCTGGTCACTGCTGCGATGGAGTTGTGTGAGGAGGTCCACCTGTATGGCTTCTGGGCATTTCCCATGGACCCCTCTGGGTTTTACATCACCCACCATTACTACGACAATGTCAAACCTCGGCCAGGCTTCCATAAGATGACTTCTGAAATCTTCAACTTTCTGCACATGCACAGTAAGGGGATTCTACAGGTCCACACAGGGATTTGTAGCTGATGTTTGTACTATGGAAACAGACACACCTAGAAATTCTGATTAGATAGATAAATGCAATACTCATTGAAATATTCATTGAAAGGGCCACCCTTTCATCTCAATGGGTAGATAAGTATGCAATAATTAGCCTAGTAATGCTATCACTGTGATAAGAAATACAAAGATGTCTTCAATAAAACTTTGACCTTTTAATAATCGTTGGTCAAAGGGTTAACACGAGGTTTTATGGAAAGTTGTTGTCCTTGTCAGTGGTATTTCCAGCTGTTTGATTCTTTAACCAGTTCAATGTGGAACCTTCTAAGCTGTTGATTTTCTGGTTATGATGATTTTTGTTTAAAGATTAGCTTTATTTGTAAGATGTACATCAAAACAAACAGTGAAACACCATTTTTTTTCAAATCAAATCAGTGAGGATTGTGCTGGGGGCAGCCCGCAAAGGTGCCACTCTTCTGGCACCAACGTAACATGCCCACGATTTACTACCCCTAAACCGCGCCATGGTAGTGTAGCAGTTAGCCCACTGCTGTTACAGCTCAGGGCGTTCTAGAGTTCAGAGTTCAATTCCGGCATCCTCTGTAAGGAGTTTGTACGCTGTCCCTGTGGAATGCATGGGTTTCCTCCAGCTGTCCCATTTCCTCACACAGTTAGATTAGGCTAAGGGTTGTTGGACAGCGTGGCTCATGGGCCTGAAGAACCTGTCCAGTGCTGTATCTACAAATGTAACCCGTATGTCTTCAGACTGTGGTAGGAAACTGGAGCACCTGGAGGAAACCCACGTGGTCACAGAGAGGATGTACAAACTTCTTTCAGACAGTGTCAGGAATTGAACCTTAAACTTACAGCTGGCTGAAGTGTTACACTAACCACGACTACACTATTATGCCGCCCATGTTTATTAAACACTGAGATCAGTTTCTACCCAAGTGTAGAGAGTAACACTAACCCTTATGCCAGGCACCAACTCTCAATCCCCAAAGCCAAAGTGAATCATTGAATCAAATTTACTTTTCAGAAGAGGACCAATCAGCTCAGTCTGTCCACGCTGGCTGGAAAGGCATTCTGGGTAATGGGGGACACATTGTGACCAGTACATTTTGATTAAGCAGCTGCCTCAATTAGCCAAAGTTTCATGGAACTAGTTAAAAAGTTACAGAGTTCAAAGTAAAATTTATAATCAGAGTACATACATGTCATCACATACAATCCTGCGACTATTTTTCTGCAGGTATATATAGCAAATCTATAGAACAGTAACTGTAAACTGTAAGCAAATTGTGTGGCTAGGCATAGCTCAAATACCATCTATAAATTTGCTGATGATACAACCATTGTTGGTAGAATCTCAGATGGAGATGAGAGGACAGGAGTGAGATATATCAACTAGTTGAGTGGTGTTACAGCAACAACCTTGCACTCACATCAATAAGATGAAAGAACTGGCTGTGGACTTCAGGAAGGGTAAGACGAAGGAACACATACCAATCCTGATAGAGGGATCAGAAGTGGAGAGAGTGAGCAGTTTCAAGTTCCTGGATGTCAAGATCTATGAGGATCTAACCTGGTCCCAACATATCGATATAGTTATAAAGAAGGCAAGACAGCAACTATACTTCATTAGGACTTGAAGAGGTTTGGTACGTCAACAAATACACTCAAAAACTTCTATAGATGTACCATGGAGAGCATTCTGACAGGCTGCATCACTGTCTGGTATGGAGGGGCTACTCCACAGGACGGAAAGAAGCTGCAGAGGGTTGTAAATCTAGTCAGCTCCATCTTGGGTACTAGCCTACAAAGTACCCAGGACATCTCCAGGGAGCAGTGTCTCAAAAAGGCAGCGTCCATTATTAAGGACCTCCAGCACCCAGGGCATGCCCTTTTCTCACTGTTACCATCAGGTAGGAGGTACAGAAGCCTAAAGGCACACACTCAGCGATTCAGGAACAGCTTCTTCCCCTCTACCATCTGATTCCTAAATGGACATTGAACCCATGAATACTACCTCACTTTTTTAATATATATTACTTCTGTTTTTGCATGATTTTTAATCTATTCAATATACGTACACTCTAATTGATTAACTTTTACTTTTTTCTTCTATATTATGTATTACATTGAACTGCTGCTGCTAAGTTAACAAATTTCACGACACATCCCGGTTATAATAAACCTGATTCTGATTCAAATGCAGATATACATAAATAGCAATAAATAATGAGCATGAAATAACAATGTAACAGAGTCCTTAAGTGAATGTAGTATTTCCTTTTGTTCAACAGCCTGATGGTTGAGGGGTAGTAACTGTTCTTGAACCTGATGTTGCGAGTCCTGAGATACCAATGCCTTCTACTTGATGGCAGCAGTGAGAAAAGAGCATGGACTGTGTAGTGAGGATCTTTGATGATGGATGCTGCTCTTCTACAGTAATGTTTCATATAGATGTGCTCAATGGTTGAGAGGGTTTTTACCCATGAGTACTGAGCTGAATCCACTACATTCTGTAGGATTTTCCGCTCAAAGGCATTGGTGCTCCTATAGCAGGCTGTAATGCAGCCAGTCAGCACACTTTCCAGCACAGATCTATAGAAATTTGCCAAAGTTTTCAATGACACGCCAAACCTCTGCAGACTCCTGAGGAGGAAGAGGCACTGTTGTGCTTTCTTCACAATAATATTTATATGATGGGTCCAAAACAGGTCTTCTGAGACAATGATACCCAGAAATTTAAAGTTACCCACCCTCTCCATTTCTGATCCTGCGATGATTACTGGCTCATTGACCTCTGGTTTCCCTCTCCTGAAGTCTGTCAGTTCCTTTGTCTTATTGACATTGAGGGAGAGGTTGTTGTTATTATACCACTCAGCCAAGTTTTCCATTTCCCTCCTGTACGCTGATTCATCACCCCCTTTGATACAGTCCACAACAGTGGTGTCATCAGCAAACTTGTATAGGGCCTTGGAGCTGTACTTAGCCACTTAGGTGTAAAGCCAGTAGAGCAGGGAGTAAGTACACAACCCTGCTGTGCTCTTGTACTGATGGAGATTGTGGAGGAGATGTTTTTGCCAATACGAACTGACGGGTCTGTAAGTGAGGAATTCCAGGATCACGCACGAGGGGGTGTCGAGGCCCAGATCTTGGAGTGCTTGAAACCACAGTGAGCAAAACAGTTCTGAATTGTCTTGCTGCTTAGTTCTCGCAAAATATCAGTGATATAAATCACTGCTTTTAGCACATACAATGGCTGCTATTCAAAAACAGTTTGCTCTAAGCATGGTGTAATGTCTAACGGCCACACAAGTTCCCATTGTTCAGGAACAGTCTCCTGTCCCAATTAAGAGGAATCCTGGCTCTTTTCTCCATTAGTTTTTATTCTTTAAGATTTGTCCCAAATAAGTGGCTGCCCCAATTAACCAATGGCCCAATTAACCAGAATCTACTGTATTTTGGTTAATCAGCTCTTTAGACATAACCATGGATTTACAGCAATTCATACGTTTATACAGATATTAAATCTGCTTCCATTCTGCCTCCAGCATATTTAAAGTTCCAGGTCCTCTCTGCTGTTTCATGAGCATGGGCTAACAGTGTTGTGTTTAGTGCATTGCCTTACAGAGCTAATATTCACTGACTGAGGTTCAATTCCCTCCACTGTGTGTAAGGACAAGAGATTCTCCAGATGCTGGATATCCAGAGCAGCACATACAAAATGCTGGAGGAACTCAGCAAATCAGGCAGCATCTGTGGAAATGAACAAACAGTCAATGTATGAAGACAGACAGACATACTTTATTGATCCCGAGGGAAATTGGGTTTCATTACAGCCACACCAACCAAGAATAGTGAAGAAATATAGCAATATAAAACCATAAATAATTAAATAATAATAAGTTAATCATGCCAAGTGAAAATAAGTCCAGGACAAGCCTATTGACTCAGGGTGTCTGACACTCCTAGGGAGGAGTTGTAAAGTTTGATGGCCACAGGCAGGAATGACTTCATATAAGTGTTACATCTCGGTGGAATGAGTCTCTGGCTGAATGTACTCCTGTGTCTAACCAGTACATTATGGAGTGGATGGGAGTCATTGTCCAAGATGGCATGCAACTTGGACAGCATCCTCCTTTCAGACACCACCGTCAAAGAGTCCAGTTCCACCCCCACTACATCACTGGCCTTACGAATGAGTTTGTTGATTCTGTTGGTGTCTGCTACCCTCAGCCTGCTGCCCCAGCACACAACAGCAAACATGATAGCACTGGCCACCACAGACTCGTAAAACATCCTCAGCATCATCCGGCAGATGTTAAAGTACCTCAGTCTCCTCAGGAAATAGAGATAGCTCTGACCCTTCTTGTAGACAGCCTCAGTGTTCTTTGACCAGTCCAGTTTATTGTCCATTCGTATCCCCAGGTATTTGTAATCCTCCACCATGTCCACACTGACCCCTTGGATGGAAACAGGGGTGACCACTGCCTTAGCCCCCCTCAGGTCCACCACCAGCTCCTTAGTCTTTTTCACATTAAGCTGCAGATGATTCTGCTTGCACCATGTGACAAAGTTTCCCACCGTAGCCCTGTACTCAGCCTCATCACCCCTGCTGATGCATCCAACTATGGCAGAGTCATCAGAAGGGTCTCATCCAGAAACATTGACTGATTATTCTACTTGACCTGCTAAGCTCCACCAGCATTTTGTGCATGCTGCACTATCTGTAAGGAGTCTGTAAGTTCTCCCCATGACTACGTAGGTTTCCTCCAGGTGATCCAGTTTCCTCCCGCATTCCAAGGATGTATGAGTTAGGGTTAATGAGTTGTGGGCATGGTCTGTTTGCTCTGGAAGCTTGGCAACACTTGCAGACTGCCCAGCACAATCTCTGCAGGTTTGATTCGATGCTAACTGCACCCTCACTGTATGTGACAAGTAAAGCTAATCTTTAATAGTCATAGAAAACTACAGCACAGAAACAGGCCCTTCAGCCCAATCGTTCCATGCTGACCTATTTAAATTGCCTACTCCCTGCATAGCCCTCCTATCTATGTACCTATCCAACCTATCAAAATCAAATGCACTACTTGTGCTGGCAGCTCGTTCCACACTCACACGACCCTCTGAGAGCAGAAGCTTCCGGTTATGTTTCCTTTAAACGTTTCACCTTTCAACATTATCATTTGATCTTTAAAGATAATCCTTTTCACTTTAATTTTCTTCTCTACTCCATCTAGTTCTCTGAACAATTGACAACTGTCAAGTCACTTTTTATTGTCATTAGGTCATTGATTGTCGGTCCTGTGATTATTGAAACATTAGTAAGAATTCCTGGATATGCCCCCAAAATCTTTCATCCTATTCAAAGCCTGTAATTCTCCTTGTCATAATGATGTAATGATTGATACCAGGGTCCAGAGGAGATTCACATGAATTATCCTGGGAATGAAAGGGTTAACATATCAGGAGCATGTGATGGCTCTGAGCCTGTACATGCTGGAGTTTAGAAGAATGAGATTGAAATTTACCAGATATTGAAAGGCCGAGATAGAGGACATGGGAAGGATGTTCCTATAGTGGGGGAATCCAGGAGCAGAGGGCACAGCTTCAGAATAGTGAGACATCTATTTAGAACAGACTTGACAAGGAATTTCTTTAGCCAGAGTGTGACAGATCTGGAGTTCATTGCCACAGTTGGCTGTGGAGGCCAAGTCTTTGGGTGTATTTAAAATGGAGATTGATAGGTTCTTCATTAATCAGGTGTCAAAGGTCACAGGGAGAAGGCTGGAGAATGGGGTTGAGAGGGATAATAAATTTAGCATGATGGAATGGTGGAGCAGACTCAATGGTCAAATTCTGCTCCTGTATTTTACTGTCTTGTGAAATATCATTAATTGTTCATTTACCTTTGCTGGTGGCCATAAGAAACTTTAAAAGCACTTATGTTACTCACCAGAAGGTTTATTTATAGAGTCATAGAGTTATACAGCATGGAAACAGGCCATTTGGCCCAACTGGTCTCTGCTGAGCAAAGTGTCTCAACCAAGCTGGGCCCATTTGCCAATATTCGGACTACTTATCCAATCAAGATCCCAGTGTAATCTTTGATAACCTTCCTTGCTCTCTCCATTTTAATGTAATCTGCAAAATTACTAACCCTTAAGTTAGTAATTTCTTATCCAAATATAGTGTAAGTTCTTATCCAAATTTCTGATACAGAACACAAAAAACAATAGGCCCAACACCAACCCCTGAGACACACTATTTGTCACAGGCCTTTAGGCCAAGAAACAAACCACTACCATCATCCTCTGATTCTTACCATCAAACTAGTTGTGTAACCAATTAGCCAGATCTTCCTGGATCCTATGCATAGAACATAAAGCAGAGAGCACTACAGCACAGCACAAGCCCTTTGGCCCACAACGTTGTGCTAAACATTTAGCCTAATCTAAGATCAATCTAACCCTTCCTGCCCACAGAGCCCTCCTTTATCCTACCTATCTAAGAGTCTCTTAAATTTCTGTAATGTATCCAGGTACAGTATTGTTTGCCAAGTATGAGGTTGTGGCCATCACTGAATCGCGGCTGAAGGATGGTTGTAGTTGGGAGCTGAATGTCCAAGCTTACACGTTGTATCGGAGGGATAGGAAGGAAGGCAGAGGGGGTGGTGTGGCTCTACTGGTAAAGAATGGCATCAAATCAGTAGAAAGAAGGATCAGAAACTGTTGAATCCTTGTTAAAAAACTGCAAGGGTAAATGGACGTTGATGACAGTTATATACAGGCCTCTCAGCAGTGGGTGGGAAGTGGAACACAGATTACAACAGGAAATAGAAAAGGTGAGTCAAAAGTGCAATGTTATGGTAGTCATGGGAGATTTTAACACACTGGTCGATTGGGAAAATCAGGTTGGTAATGGATCTCAAGAGAGTGAGTTTGTTGAATACCTAAGAGATGGCTTTTTAGAGCGGTTTGTCATTGAGCCTACTAAGGGATCAGCTATACTGGATTGGGTGTTCTGTAATGAACTGGAGGTGATTAGGGAGCTTAAGGTAACAAGAATTGGTAATCACAATATGATTGTGTTCAACTTGAAATTTGATAGGGACAAATTCCCTATCATAGCAGTATTTCAATGGAGTAAGGGAAATTACAGTGGTATGAGAGAGGAGTTGGCCAAAGTAAATTGGAAGGAGATGCTGGCAGGGATGTCAGCAGAGCAGCAATGGAATGCGTTTCGGGGAAAAATGAAGAAGCTGCAGGACATGTGTATTCCAAAACCAAAGAAATACTTAAATGGCAAAATAGTACAACCATGGCTGACAACAGGATTCAAAATTAATGTAAAAACAAAAGAGAGGGCATACACCAAAGCAAAAATTAGAGTGAAGATAGTGGATTTTGAAGTTTTTAAAAACCTACAGAGAGCAATTTAAAAAAATTAGAAGGAAAAAGAAGAAATATGAAAGCAAGATAGAAAATAATATCAAAATGGATAGGAGAAGTTTTTTCAAGTATGTAAAAAATAAAAGAGAGATAAGAGTTGATATAGGACTGCTAGAAAATGAGGCAGGAGAAATAATAATGGGGGACAAGGAGATGGCAGATGAACTACTAAGTATTTTGCATCAGTCTTCACTGTGGAAGTCACTAGCAGTGTGCCAGATGTTGTAGTGTGTGAGGGGAGAGATGTGAGTACAGTTACTATTACAAGAGAGAAGGTGCTCAAAAAGCTGAAAGACCTAAATGTACTTAAGTCACCTGAACCAGGAGAACTGCACCCTAGGGTTCTGAAAGAGTAGCATTAGAGATTGTGTCAGCGTTAGAAATGTTCTTTAAAAAATCATTTCACTCTGACATGGTGCCAGAGGACTGGAAAATTGCAAATGTCACTCCACTCTTTAAAAAAGGAGGAAGGCAGCAGAAAAGAAATTATAGAACAGTTAGCCTGACCTCAGTGGTTGGGAAAATGTTGGAGTCAATTGTTAAATATGAAGTTATGGAGCACTTGGTGACACAGGGAAAGGTAGTTCAAAGTCAGCATGGTTTCCTTCAGGGAAAGTCCTGCCTGACGAACCTGTTGGAATTCTTTGAGGAGATTACAAGTAGGATAGATAAAGGGGATTCAGTGGATGTTGTATATTTGGACTTTCAGAAGGCCTTTGACAAGGTGCCACACATGATGCTGCTTACCAAGATAGGAGCCCATGGTATTACAGAAAAGTTACTAAGGTAGTTAGAGCTTTGGCTGATTGGTAGGAGGCAGCAAGTGGGAATAAAAAGATAGTTGTCTGGTTGGCTGCCAGTGACTAGTGGTGTTCCTCAGGGGTCAGTGTTGGGACCACTTCTTTTTATGTTGTGTATCAATGATTTAGATGATGGAATAGATGGCTTTGTTGCCAAGTTTGCAGATGATACGAATATTAGTGGAGGGGCAGGTAGTGTTGATGAAACAGGTAGGACTTATACAGGTTAGGAGAATGGGCAAGAATGTGGCAAATGAAATATGATTTTCATTTAAAGTGCAGACTATTTTCTAAACAATGAGAAGATCCAGAAATCTGAGATGCAAAGGGACTTGTGCAGAGCACCCTAAAGGTTAACTTGCAGGTTGAGTCGGTGGTAAGGAAGGCAGATACAATGTTAGCATTCATTTGAGGAGGTCTAGAATACAAGAGCAAGGATTTGATGCTGAGGCTTTATAAGGCACTGGTGAGGCCTCACCTTGAGTATTGTGAACAGTTTTGGCTCCTCATCTTAGAAAAGATGTGCTGGCGTTGGAGAGGGTCCAGAGGAGGTTCACAAGGACGATTCCAGGAATGAAAGGGTTATCATTCCTGGAATTATCATTCCTGAGGAATGTTTGATGGCTCTGGGTCTGAACTCATTGGTATTCAGAAGGATGAGGGGGCTCTCATTGAAACATTTCGAATGTTGAAAGGCCTAGACAGAGTAAATGTTTCCCCATGGTGAGAGAGTCTAGGACAAGAGGGTACAGCCTCAGGATAGAGGGGCACCCTTTCAAAACAGAGACGCGGGGAAAATTCTTTAGCCAGAGGGTGGTGAATTTGTGGAATTTGTTGCCACCTGTGGAGGCTAGGTCATTGGGTTTATTTAAGGCAGAGATTGATAGGTTCTTGATTGGACATGGCATCAAAGGTTACAGGGAGGCCAGGAAATGGGGCTGAGGAGGAGAAAAAAGGGATCAGCCATGATTGAATGGCAGAGCAGACTCGATGGGCAAAATTGTCCTATTCTGCTCCTGTCCAAGTTGCATGCCATCTTGGACAATGACTCCCATCCACTCCATAATGTACTGGTTAGGCACAGGAGTACATTCAGCCAGAGACTCATTCCACCGAGATGTAACACTAAGCGTCATAGGAAGTCATTCCTCCTGTGGCCATCAAACTTTACAACTCCTCCCTCAGAGTGTCAGACACCCTGAGCCAATAGGCTGGTCCTGGACTTATTTCCACTTGGCATGATTAACTTATTATTATTTAATTATTTATGGTTTTATATTGCTATATTTCTTCACTATTCTTGGTTGGTGTGGCTGTAACGAAACCCAATTTCCCCTCGGGATCAATAAAGTATGTCTGTCTGTCTGTGTCTTATGGTCTTATGGCATCTGGCTCTACCACCAAGGCTAGCAGGAAAGAGCTTAAGAATAGAATTAGTAGATCCAGAAGGAGCCATGAGAAGGCCTTGGCGAGCAGGATTAAGGAAAACCCCAATGCATTCTACGAGTATGTCAAGAGCAAGAAGATGAGCCATGTGAGAATAGGACCAATCAGGTGCAATTGTGGAAACGTGTGAATGGAGTTGGAGGAGATAGTGGAGGGACTTAATGGATAATTTGCCTCAGTATCCAACAGGGAAAAAGACTTTGGCAATTGTGGGGATGACTTACAGCAGATTGAAACAGTTGAGCATATAGACATTAAGAAAGAGGATGTGCTGGAACTTTTGAAAACCATTGTTCGATAAGTCACGGGACCAGATGAGATATATCTCAGACTACTGTGGGAGGTGAGGGAGGAGATTGCTGAGCCTCTGGCGATGATGTTTGCGTCATCAATAGGGATGGGAGAAGTACCAGAGGATTGGAGGGTTGCAAATGTTGTTCCCTTGTTCAAGAAAGAGAGTAGAGATAACCCAGGAAATTATAGACCTGTGAGTCTGACTTCAGTGGTGGGCAAGTTGTTGGAAAAGATCCTGAAAGGAGGGATTTATGAGCATTTGGAGAGACTAAGGATAATCAGCATGGCTTTGTCAAAGGAAGGTTGTGCCTTATGAGCCTGATTGAATTCTTTGAGAATGTGACAAAACACATTGATGAAGGTAGAGCAGTGGATGTAGTGCTTTCTGTAATATATGGATTTTTGTAAGGCCTTTGATGAGGTACCCCAGGCAAGGCTCATTCAGAAAATAAGGAGGCATGGGATCCAAGGAGACCTTGCTTTGTAGATCCAGAATTGACTTGCCCACTGAAGGCAAAGGATGGTTGTAGATGGTTTGTATTCTGCATGGAGGATGGTGTTCCACAGGGATCTGCTCTGGGACCCCTCCTCTTTGTGATTTTCATAAATGACCTGGATGAGGAAGTAGTGTTGTTAAGAAGGTGTATGGTGTGTTGGCTTTCATCAACCGTGGGATTGAGTTCAAGAGCTGTGAGGTAACATTATAGCTATATAAGACCTTGGTCAGAATCCACTTGGTGTACTGTGTTCAGTTTTGATCACGTCACTACTTAAGGATATGGATGTTATAGAGTGCAGAGGAGATTTACAAAGATGTTGTCTGAATTGGAGAGCATGCCTTATAAGAATAGGTTGAGTGAACTTGGCCTTTTCTCCTTGGTGTGAAGGAGGATGAGAGGTTACCTGATAGCGGTGTATAAGATGATGAGAGGCATTGATCGTGTGGATAGCCAGAGCTTTTTCCAGGGCTGAAATGGCTAACATGAGGAGGCCTAGTTTTAAGGTGCTTGGAAGTAGATACAGAAGGAATGTCAGGGATAAGTTTTTCACACAGAGAGTGGTGGGTGCGTGGAATGCACTGCCAGCAAAGGTGGTAGAGGCTGACACAATAAAGTCTTAGATAGGTACATGCAGCTTAGAAAAATAGAGGGCTATGCGCTAAGGAAATTCTAGGTTGTTTCTAGAGTAGGTTACATTGTTAGCACAACATTGTGGGCCAAAAGGCTTGTAATGTGCTGTAGATTTCTAGGTTCCATTTATATGCTAGTGATATTAAACCTGATTTTGATTCTGATTCTGATTCTGACTAATGAAGAACCTATCAACCTCTGCTTTAAATATACCCAATGACTTGGTCTCCACAGCTATCTGTGCCAATGAATTTAACAGATTCACCACCCTTTGGTTAAAGAAATTTCTCCTCATCTCTGTTCTAAATAGACGCCCCTCTATTCTAAGGCTGTGTCCTCTAGCCCTAAAGACCTCTCTATCAGAAAAATCCTCTCCACATCTATTCTATCTTGGTCTTGCAACATTTGATAAGTTTCAAGATGATTCCCTCTCATTCACCACAGGTAAATCACTCAAAGGCATTATTTTTAATGACAAAGAGTTTCAAATCCCCAACTGTAAAGTACATGTTCACGTGCTTGGTTAAGAACTCTTCTGTTGGAGAGTAACACTTCTGTGGTGGTGCCCATGATGAACTAGCACAGAAGTGGTTGGAGATTGCATCCACAGCAATATCTGTCCCTCAGCTGAGATAAGCCACAGCTTCTGCAACCATGCAATTAGAAATATGAATAGAAATATTCAGCAGGTCAGGCGGCATCTGCTGAAGGAGAAGATGGGTTAATCTTTCAGGAAGAAGACCTTTCAGGCTCCAGCATCTGCAGGGTTTGATTTCCAATGCATTCAGAAAGTTCTGCACTCGTGTCATTCTTCTGCAAAGCACAAACTTGTCTTTACTATCCATTAAAAGTTTTAAAGATCTTTATTTTGTTCTTGTGTGGTGTTGACATTAATGTATGATGTGTGCTGTAAATAACTGATACTCACTGGTGATAAAAAAAAGTTGGTCGATGGAAGTTTTAAAGCTGAAGTGCAGGTTCACCAACACAATTCTTTTCTCAGAATAAATGTGTAAACTGAAATGGGCCGTCAGCGAACTTATTGATAAATCTGCTGTCCTGAAATGGGCCAACATTGAACTTATTGATAAATTAGTTGTCCTGAAATGGGCCAACAGTGAACTTATTGATAATAATCTGCTGTTCTGAAACGGGCCAACAGTGAACTTATTGATAATAATCAGCTGTCCTGAAATGGGCCAATGGTGAACTTATTGATAATTATCTGCTGTTCTGAAATGGGCCAACAGTGAACTTATTGATAAATTAGTTGTCCTGAAATGGGCCAACAGTGAACTTATTGATGATAATCTGCTGTTCTGAAATGGGCCAACAGTGAACTTATTGATGACAATCAGCTGTCCTGTAGTCCTACACTTCAGGACAGATCCTCACACTGTGTTTCCTTCTCATTTCCACCTTCCCTAGGTATCTACCAGAAGAACATATGACAGAGAGGCAGAATTAGGCCATTCAGCTCATCGAGTCTGCTCCACCATTCCATCATGACTGATCCCAGATCCCATTCAACCCCATAAACCTGCTTTCTCACCATATCCCTCGATGCTCTGACCCATCAGGAAATCTATCAACTTCACTTTAAGTATACCCACAGACTTGGCCTCCACTATAGTCTATGGCAGAGAATTCCACAGATTCACCACTCTTTGGCTAAAACAAAATCCTCCTTACTTCTGTTCTAAAAGGTCACCCCTCTAGTTTTGAGGCTGTTCCCCAGAGTTCTGGATACACGCCCCAGAAGAAACATCCTCTCCACATCCATCTTGTCTAGTCCTTTCAACATTCAGCAGGTTTCAATGAGATCGCCAGGCATTCTTCTAAATTCCAGTGAGTACAGGCCCAAAGCTGCCAAATGATCCTCATATGTTAACCCTTCATTCCTGGAATCATCCTTGTGAACCTCCTCTGGACTCTGTCCAATGATACCACATCCTCTCTGAGAGACGGGGTTCAAAACTATTGACAATAGTCTAAGTGCAGCCTGACTAGTGTCTTCGAAGGCTTCAGCATTATTGCCTTATTCTTATATTCTATTCCCTTTGAAATAAATACCAACATTGCCGTTGCCTTCTTTACCTCAGACTCAACCTGTGAATTAACCTTCTGGGAGTCTTGCATGAGGACTCCTATGTCCCTCTGCACCTCTGCCATTTGAATTTTCTCCCCATTTACGTACATAATAGTCCACACTGTTGTTCCTTTTACTAAAATACATTATCATACATTTCCCAAAACTGTATTCCATCTGCCACTTTTTTGCCCATTTTTCCAATTTGTCTAAGTCCTGCTGCAATCACATTGCTTCCTCAGCACTACCTACCCGTCCACCTGTCTTTGTATCATCCACAAACTTTGCCACAAAGCCATCAACTCCATTATCCAAAACATTGACAAACAATGTGAAAAGTAGCGGTCCCAATACTGATCCCTGAGGAACACCAGTAGTCACTGGCAGCTAACCTGAAAAGTCCCCTTTATTCCCACTTGTTGCCTCCAGCCTGTCAGCCATTCCTCTATCCATGCCGGTATCTTTCCTGTAACACCATAGGATTTTATCTTGTTAAACAGCCTCATGTGAGGCACCTTATCAAATGCCTTCTGAAAATCCAAGTAAATGATATCCACTGCCTCTCACTTGTCCACCCTGCTTGTTACTTCTTAAAAGAATCCCAACAGATTTGTCAGGCAAGATTACCCTTTACAGAAACCATGCTGACTTCGTCTTATTTTATCATTAGTCTCCAAGAACATAAAAACATAAGAAATAGGAGCAGGAGTAGGCCATCTGGTCTGTCGAGCCTGCTCTGCCATTCAATAAGATCACGGCTGATCTGGCCATGGACTCATCTCCATCTACCCACCTTTTCATAATAACCCTTAATTCCCCTACAATGTAAAAATCTATCCAACCTTGTCTTAAATATATTTACTGAGGTAGCCTCCACTGCTTCATTGGGCAGAGAATTCCACAGATTCACCACTCTCTGGGAAAAGCAGTTCCCCGACATCTCCGTCCTGATGAAGGGTTTCGGCTTAAAACATTGACTGTTTATTCATTTCTGTAGATGCTGCCCAACCTGCTGAGTTCCTCAAGCATTTTTGTGTGTGTGTGCATCTAATTTTAATAGACTTCTAAAGGCCAAGCCATCACTCAGGCCATGATTTTAAAAATGTTTTATCTTTAGTGAAGGTTATCCACTTCAGAAACATAACCGGCCTCTTCCTGCTCCTGGTGGCAGGTTCACAGCAGAGGAATTGAAGCCGGCTTTGGTCAGACTGAGTGGTGGGGCAGGTTCACAGCAGAGGGGTGGGGATTGGGGGCTGGTGATCTACTTCTGCTCCCATTTCCTTGTGCTAGTCATCCTCTTGTTTTAACAACCATCACCATCAATAATCTTCTAAACACTCAGATTTCTGCTCATTAACTCCAGCCCTTTCTATTCTTTTCCTGTGGCCCTCTAAGACTCTCCTTCTGCCAACCCCAGTCATTAGCATCTCATTGACTTAGAATCCTTCATCCCAACAACACACTCCCCTGCTAATCTTCTCCATACATCATATAACCATATAACAATTACAGCACAGAAACAGGCCATCTCGGCCCTTCTAGTCCGTGCTGTACGCTTACTCTCACCTAGTCCCACTGACCCACACTCAGCCCATAACCCTCCATTCCTTTCCTGTCCATATACCTATCCAATTTTGCTTTAAATGACAATACCGAACCTGCCTCTACCACTTCTACTGGAAGCTCATTCCACACACTCTCTGAGTAAAGAAATTCCCCCTTGTGTTACACCTAAACTTTTGCCTCCTAAGTCTCAACTCATGTCCTCTTGTTTGAATCTCCCCTACTCTCAATGGAAAAAGCCTATCCACGTCAACTCTATTTATCTCCCCCATAATTTTAAATACCTCTATCAAGTCCCCCCTCAACCTTCTACGCTCCAAAGAATAAAGACCTAACTTGTTCAATCTTTCCCTGTAACTTAGGTGCTGAAACCCAGGTAACATTCTAGTAAATCCTCTCTGTACTCTCTCTTTTTTGTTGACAAATCATCTTCAATATCTTCACATTAAGCTCATAACCCCTCACCACGCCCTCTCTCTAGTGTTTCACCCGACTTCCCTTTGCCCTTCCCACTGCATGTGTAACACACGCAAATTGCTGGAGGAGCTCAGCAAGTCAGGTGGCATTTATGAAGGGGAATAAGCAGTTCTGATGAAGGGTCTCAGCCTGAAACATCAACTGTGTACTCCCTTCTGTAGAAGCTGCCTGACCTGCTGAGTTCCTGCAGCATTTGTATGTGTTGTTCTGGATTCTGCAGCATCTGTTGAATCTCTAATTTGATTATGATTTCCTTTGAAGAGTTGTTGCAAATGACCGGTGGTGAGCCTCTCCTTTACAGTGAACAATAATACATTTCATATATGAAAGGAAATCATGCAAAAAATCAATGTGATCATTATATCCTGTTCTTCATGTGTTTATTCAACATTGGACTGGACATGGGTTTCAAAGAACAAATTGGGACTTGTGTATTGAAAATGATAGAGCAGCCTAGATAGAGCCATAGAGTCACAGAAAAGGACAGCACAGAAACAGGTCCTTCCGTTCATCTCGTCCATGCCAAACCATTTAAATTACCTACTCACATTGACCTGCACCAGAACTATAGTCCTCCTTACCTCTGATATCATGTACCTATCGAAATGTTGAAATCAAGCTCTCATGCACCACTTGAGCTGGCTGCTTGTTCCACACCCTCACGACCATCTGAGTGAAGAAGTTTCCCTCATGCTCCCCTTAAATTTTTCATCTTCACCCTTAACCCATGACCTCTAGTTCTAGTCCCATACTCAATGGAAAATGCCCGCTTGCATTTACTCTATATATACCCCTCATAATTTTGTATACTTCTATCAACTCTCTCCTCAATCTTCTAAGTTCAAGGGAATAAAGTCCTAACCTATTCAATCTTTCCATATAACTCAGGCCCTCCAGACCCAGCAACATCCTTGTCAATTTTCTCTGTACTCTTTCTTCACACAGCTGTGTTATTTCTTCACTCCCTGAGGAAGCCTGCAAAAGGTGCATCATTTCCTTTTGATCACCTACTGTAAAACAATTCACTCTAAATTATGTTGAGGTCCATCTGGGCAAAGCTTCTTCTGGGGTTTCCAAGTGTGAAGATGGTAAGGAAAGCAAATGCAATGTTAGTTTTCATTTTGAGACTAGAATATAGCAGCAAAGCTGTAATGCTAAAGTTTTATAAGGCATTACTTAGACTGCACTTGTGTATTGTGAGCAGTTTTGGGACTCTTATCTAAGAAAAGATGTGCTGGCATTGGAGAGGCTCCAGAGGAGCTTCACGGGAATTATTCCAGGAATCAAAGAGTTAATGTAATGAGGTGTTTGATGGCTCTGGGCCTGTACTTGCTGCAGTTTAGAAGAATGGCGGGGGGAGGGGGGGATCTCATTGAAACTTATCGAATACTGAGAGGCCTAGATACAGTGGATGTAGAGAGGGATGTGTATTTAGAACAGAGATGAGAAGGAATTTCTTTAAGTAGAGGGTGATGAAGCTATGGAATTCATTACTAGAAATGGCTGTGGAGGCCAGGTCATTGAGTATATTTAAAGCAGAGGTTGATAGGTTCTTGTTTAGTCAGGATGTCAAAGGTTACAGGGAGAGGACCGGAGAATGGGGTTGAGAGGGTTAATAAATTAGCCATGATGGAATAGCAGAGCAGACTCGATGGGCTGAATGGCCTAATTCTACTCCTGTGTCTAGGTACACAGTGTACTCATGCTATGATTAGAATTGGATTCCTCTCCAGGATACGTACTGAGAACATAGAATGTTACAGCACAGTACAGGTCCCTCGATGTGCCAACATTTTAACCTGCTCTGAGATTAATCTAACCCTTCCCTCCTACAAGCCCTCCATTTTTCTGTCATCCATGTGCCTGCATAAGAGTTTCCTGAATGTCCTTAATGTATCTTCCTCTGGCAAGGCATTCCATACACTCACCACTCTCTGTGATAAAAAGTCACCTTTACATCCACCTATACTTTCCTCCAATCACCATAAAATTATGACCTCTTGTAGTAGCCATTTCCACCCTGGAAGAAGTCTTTGTCTGTCCACTCTATCTATGTCTCTCTGCACCCTCTCTAAAGCTTCCATATCCTTCCTATAACGAGTTGAGTAAAACTGAACACAATATTCCAAGTGTGACATTACCTTGTGGCTCTTGAACTCAGTCCTCTGAATAATGAAGGACAACTCACCAAACACCTTCTTAACCTCCCTATGAAAGGAAAATCTCTGACTGAGTAATTTAGCAGAGGATTTAGTGGATCTGACTCACAGAATAGTGAAGAGTGAGCCAGTGGATCTGCATAATTTGGTTTTCTGAAGTTGTTTGATGAGAGGAGTTGGTCAATAAGGTCAGAGCAGATTGAAACAATCAAAAGAGTTCAACAATCAACATCAGAGCTGCATAAAAAGAGCTACCTTTTAATGCGGATGGCCATCGAGATTTTAAAGGCAGACTTTTGTGGCAGTTTCTCTGAGTTGAGGAGCGACCAGTCAGAGAGAAGTAGTGCATAAAAAGAGCTACCTTTCAATTAGGTCCGCATTCCAAATTTAAAGAGCAGAGCTTCACTGCAATTTTCTCTGAGTGGAGGGGTGACCAATCAGCAAGAAGGTTTCATAAGAAAAGGCAAATAAAAATAACTCAGTCAGAGCAGCCATTCTTTGAGTGCACCTGTGTTCAGAGTGACTTCAGCTCATCAGGCTTAAGCAAGAACAAGCTTGGGTGAGGTAAAGTCAGAATCAGATTTAATATCACCGGCATGTGTTGTGAGATTTGTTAACTATGGTAGCAGTACAATGAAATACATGATAAACAAATATAGAGAAAAAAGCTGAGTTACATTAAGCGTTTATATGTCTATTAAATAGTTAAGTTAAAATAACTAGTGCAAAATAACAGAACTAAAAATCAGTGAGGTAGTGTTGATAGGTTCAATGTCCATTCAGAAATTGGATGCCAAATGGGAAGAAGCTGTTCCTGGGTTGCCTAGTGTACGCCTTCAAGCTTTGAAAAAAGCTCTAAGAAGGGAAAAGATGGAATACAAGGTCAAACCAGCCAATAATATCAAACAGGTCACTGAAAGTATTTGTAGTCATATAAAGATTAAAAGGGAGCTGAGAGTTGATATTGTAGCACTGGAAAATGATTCTACTGAGGTAGTAATGGGGACAAAGAAATGGCAGATGAACTTAATGGGTACTTTGTTTCAGTCTTCACTGTAGAAGACACTAGCAGTGTGCCAGAGGTCCGTGAGCATCAGGGAGCAGGAGTGAGTGCCATTGTTATTACAAAGGAAAAGGTACTAGGCAAACTGAAAGTTTGTAAGGTGGATAAGTCACCTGGACCAGATGGACTACATCCCAGAGTCCTGAGAGAGGTTGCTGAAGAGATAACATGTATTGGTCATGATCCTTCAAGAATCACATGATTCTGGCATGGTCCTGGAGGACTGGAAGATTGCAATTGTCACACCACTCTTCAAGAAGGGAGGAAGGCAAAAGAAAGGAAATTATAGGCCAGTTAGCCTAACCTTAATGGTTGGGAAAGTTTTGGAGTTTATTATTAAGAAAAAAGTTTCAGGGTACTTGGAGACGAATGATAAAATAAGTCAAAGTCAGCATGGTTTCTGTCAAGGGAAATCTTGTCTGACAAATCTGTTAGAACTCTTTGAGGAAATAACAAGCAGGGTGGAGAAAGGAGAGGCAGTGGATGTCATTTACTTGGATTTTCAGAGGCGTTTGTTAAGGTGCCATACATGAGGCTGCTTAACAAGATAAAATCCTACAGTGTTACAGGAAAGATACTGGCATGGATAGAGGAATGGCTGACAGGCAGGAGGCAGTGAGTGGGAATAAAAGGCACTTTCTCTAGTTGGCTGCCAGTGACTAGTGGTGTTCCTCAGGGGTCAGTATTGGGACCGCTGCTTTTCACATTGTTTGTCAATGATTTGGATAATGGATATAATAGCTTTGTGGCAAAGTTTGCATATAATACAAACATAGGTGGAGGGGTAGGTAGTGCTGTGGAGGCAATGCAATTGCAGCAGGACTTAGACAAATTGGAAAAATGGGCAATAAAGTGGCAGATGGAATACAGTGTTGGGAAATGTATGATAATGCATTTTGGTAAAAGGAACAATAGTGCAGACTGTTATCTAAATGGGGAGAAGGTTCAAACATCAGAGGTGCAGAAGGACATAGGCATCCTCCTGGAAGATGCCCAGAAGGTTAATTTACAGGTTGAGTCTGTGGTAAAGCAGGCAAATGCAATGTAGGCATTTATTTCAAGGGGAATAGAATATAAAAGCAAGGAGATAATACAGAACTTTTATAAGACACTGGTCAGGCTGTATTTGGAATATCGACAACAGTTTTGGGCCCCTTATCTCAGAAAGGATGTGTTGTTAATGGAGAGAGTCCAGAGGAGGCTCACGAGGATGATCCAGGGAATGAAGGGGTTAACATATATATTTTAATTTATTCGCTTATGGGATATGGACATCACCAGCTAAGCCAGCATATGTTGCCCATCCCTTGTTGCCCTTGAGAAGACGGTGATGAGCTCCCTTCTTGAACTGCTGCTTTTCCTGAGGTGTCGGTACACCCACAGTGCTGTTGGGGGGGGGGGGGGGGAGGGTGGAATTCCATGATTTTGACCCAGTGACAATGAAGGAATGGTGATATGTTTCCAAGTCAGGATGGTGAGTGACTTGGAGGGGCATTTCCAAGTGGTGGTGTTCCCAGGTATCTGCTGTTCTCGTCCTTCTAGATGGTAGTGGTCATGGGTCTGGAAGGAGCTGCTTTAGGAACTTTGATGTGTTGTTGCAGTGCATTTTGTAGATAGTACAACTATTTGTCAATGGTGGAGGGACTGGATGCTTGAGGAAGGGGTACCAATCAAGTGGGCTGCCTTGTACTGATGGTGTTAAGCTTCTTGAGTGTTGATGGAGCTGCAGTCATCCAGGTGAGTGGCGAGTATTCCATTACACTCTTGACCTGAGCCTTGTAGTTGGTGGACAGGCTTTGGGGAGTCAGGGGATGAGTTACACACTGCAGGATTCCTAGCCTTTGACCTGCTCTGGTAGGCACAGTGTTAAATGGCTAGACCAGTTCAGTTTCCTGTCAATGGTAACCCGCATGATGTTGATAGTAGGGGATTCAGTAATGGTGAAGCCACAGGATGTCAAGGGATGATGGTTAGAGCCTCTCTTGTTGGAGATGGTCATTGTCTGGCACTTGCATGGCTCGAATGTTACTTGCCACTTGTTAGCCCAAACCTGGATATTGTTCAGGTCCTGCTGCTTTTGGGTATCTATCACTATCTGAGGAGTCACGAATGGTGCTGAAAATTGTGCAGTCATCTGTGATCATCCCCACTTCTGACCTTATGACGAAGGTCATTGATGAAGCAGCTGAAGATGGTTGGTCCTAGGACACTTCCCTGAGGAACTCCTGCAGTGATGTCCTGAGGATGAGATAATTGTTCCTTCAACTACCGCAACCATTTCCTTTGTGTCAGGTATGATTCCAACCAGTGGAGGGTTTCCCCCTAATACGCATTGATTCCGTTTTAACTAGGGCACCTTGATGCCATACTTGGTCAAATGCTGCCTTGATATTGAGGGCTAGCACTCTCACCTCACGTGAGGAGCGTTTGGCAGCTGTGGGCCTGTACTCACTGGAATTTGGAAGAATGTGGGGGGTGGGGGAATCTCATTGAAACCTACCGAATGTTGAAAGGACTAGATAGGGTGGTTGTGGAGAGGATATTTCCTATGTTGGGGGTATCCAGAATTAGAGAGCACAGCCTCAAAATTGAGGGGCGACTTCTTAGAATGGAGGTAAGAAAGAATTTTCTTAGCCAGAGAGTAGTTAAATTGTGGAATGTTCTGCCACAGACTGGTGGAGGCCAAATCAGTGGGTATATTTAAAGCAGAAGTTGATAGTTTCCTGATTGGTCAGGGCATCAAAAGATATGGGGAGAAAGCAGGTGAATGGAGTTGAGTGGGATCCGGAATCATTCATGATGGGATAGCGGAGCAGACTCGATGGGCTGAATGGCCTAATTCTGCTCCTATGTCTTATGGTCTTCTGTACCTCTTTTCTGTTGGTAACAGTGTGAAGAGGGCATGTGCTGGGTGGTGGGGATCCTTAATGATGGATGCCACATTTCTGAGGCACCACTCCTTGAAGATGTCTTAGATACTATCGAGGCTGGGTCCCATGATAGAGCTAATTTGACAAGTTTCTGCAACTTATTTTGATCTTGTGTAGTAGCACACCCCGCCCCAACACCAGAGAGTGATGCAGCTAGTCAGAATGCTCTCCATAGTACATTTGGTATGAGTGTTTTAATTGACAGACCAAATCTCCTCAAACTCCTAATGAAATATAGCCACTGTCTTGCCTGCATCAATACGTTGCATCCAGGTTAGGTTCTCAGAGACACTGACGCCCAGGAACTTGAAATTGCTTCCGCTGTCCACTACTGATCCTCCATGAGGATTGGTTTGTGTTCTCTCGTCTTACCCTTTCTGAAGTCCACAATCAAAATTTGGTCTTGCTGACGTTGAGTGCAAGGTTGTTGCTGCAACACCACCCACTAACTGGTAAATGCTTTATGTTACCCTCTCTGCTTATTAATTCTTTGTTCAGCTGTTAGGGCAGAGCAGTTTAGTGAGAATGGCTCCAGGGGCAGTGTTTTGTACTTTGTGTGGGATGTGGGAATTCCGAGAGACCTCCCGTCTCCCAGATAAACACATCTATGCCAGTGCACTAAGTTGCAGCTCCTGAGAGAATGTATTATTCTGATTCTGACATTAAGGAACTGGAGCTGCAGCTCAGTGATCTTCGACTCATATGGAGAATGAGGAGCTGCAGAGAAGTAGGCACTCTTAGGTTGAAGGAGACAGGTAACTGGGTGACTGTCAGGTGAAGGAGGGGAAATGCACAGCCAGAGTAAAGTACACCTGTGGCTGTTCCCCTCAAAAATTAGTATACAACTAAGTATACTATTGAGGGGGATGACCTGCTGGGGGGCAGTGGGGGGAGCCATGGTGACCAGGTCTCTGGCATGGAGTCTAGTGCTGTGGCTCAGAAGAGTAGAGAGGTGAAGAGGACGGCAGTGTTGATAGGAGATTCCACAGTCAGAGGAACAGAGACCATATTATGTGGGCATGATAGAGACACCCGGGTAGTATGTTGCCTCCCTGGTGCCAGGATCAGGGATGTCTCAGATCAGGTCCATGGCATTCTCAAGGGTGAGGGCGAGCAGTCAGAAGTCTTGGTACATATTGGCCCCAATGACATAGGTAGACAAGGTGAGGAGGTCCTGAAGAGAGATTTTAGGCAATTGGGTAGAAAGTTGATAATAATCCAGGGTAATAATCTCTGGATTGCTGTCTGTGCCACATGCCAGTGAGGGCAAGAATAGGATGACTTGGCAGGGGAGTGTGTGGTTGAGGAACTGGTACAGGGGGAAGGGGTTCAGATTTATAGATCATTTGGATCTCTTCTGAAGAAGTTATCCAAAAGGGATGCACAAAACCCATCCTGCACAAAAGGGATGGGTTACATCTGAACCCATAATAGACATCCGTTATTCTCGTAAGACTATGGATTTGCGCCTTGGAAGGTTTCCCGGGCAGGATTGTATGGGAGACTGGCATTTGCCCAAGCTGCAAGACTTCTCCTCTCCACACTACTGATGTTGTCCAAGGGAAGGGCACTAGGACCCATGCAGCTTGGCACCGGTGACGTCACTGAGCAATGTGTTGTTAAGTGCCTTCCTCAAGGACACAACATGCTGCCTCAGCTGAGGATCGAACCAGTGACCTTCAGATTACTAGATCGATGCCTTATCCACTAGGCCATGCGCCAACACATCTGAACCCAAGGCTGTCTAATATCCTTGCGGGTAAGTTGGCTAGAGTTGTTTGGGTGAGTTTAAACCAATTTGGCAGGGGGATGAGAACTGGAGTAATAGTGCTGAACATAATAAGTAGGAACAGGAGTGGGCCATCTGGCCCGTCGAGCTTGCTCTGCCATTCAATATCATGGCTGATCTGGCCATGGACTCATCTCCACCCACCTGCCTTTTCCCCGTAACCCTTATTTCCCCTACTATGCAAAAATCTATCCAACCTTGTCTTAAATATATTTACTGAGGTAGCCTCCACTGCTTCAGGCAGAGAATTCTACAGATTCACCACTCTTTGAGAAAGCAGTTCCTCTTCATCACTGTCTAAAGATAAGGTAGTTGGTTTACAAACAGAGGCAATGTGTAGTGAGACGCCTGGCAAGGAGAGGCTGTTGATAGGGCAACATTGAAATCAACAGGATGAGATGCATCGTAAAAGGTGGGCAATAAGGAAAAGGGTGAATACAGAACTGGGGATCAGTTATTCTGGATTGGATGTTATGCAATGAACTGGATTTAGAGAACTTAAGGTAAAAGAATCCAGGGGAAAGTGATTATAATAAGATCAAACTCACCCTGAAATTTGAGAAGGAGAAGCTAAAGTCAGATGTATCAGTAATACATTGGAGTAAAGGGAATTACAGAGGCATGAGAGAGGAGCTGATTGGAAAAGAACACTGGCAGGGAATGAGGGCAGAGCAGCAATGGCTTAAATTTCTGGAAGCAATTTGGAAGGCACAGGATATATACATCCCAAAGAAGAAGAAGTATTCTACAGGAAAGATGACACAACCATGGATAACAAGAGAAATCAAAGCCAACATAAAAGCCAAAGAAGGGCCTGTAATCGAGCAAAAGTTAGTGGGAAGTTAGAGGACTGGGAAGCTTTTAAAAACTAACATAAGGCAACTAAAAAGTCATTAAGAAGGTAAAGAAGGAATACAAAAGTAAGGTAGCCAATAATATTAACGAGGATGCCAGAAGTTTCTTCAGACACATAAAGTATAAAAGAGAGACAAGAGTGGATTCTGGCTCTGCTGGAAAACAATGCTTGAGAGGTAGTAATGGGGGACAAAGAAATGGTGGACGAACTAAGTATTTTGCATCAGTCTTCACTGTTATAGTTCTACCTCACTGTTTTACAGTCTGATCTCTATGAATAGTATGCAAGACAAGCTTTTCACTGTAATATATACGCACAAATGCCCCTCCACTTTGTGATTTTTATAAATGACCTGGATAAGGAAGTGGGAGGGTGGGTTAGTAAGTTTTCTGATGACACAAAAGTTGAGTGTGTTGTGGATAGTGTGGAGGGTTGTCAGAGGTTATACTGGGACATCAATAGGATACAGAACTGGACTGAGAAGTGGCAGATGGAGTTCAACCCAGGTAAGTGTGAGGTGGTTCATTTTGGTAGGTCAAATTTGAAGACAGAATATTAATGATAAGACTCTTGGCAGTGTGGAGGATCAGTGAGATCTTGGGGTCCATGGATAGTCAGAGGCTTTTTCCCAGGGCTGAAATGGTTAGCACAAGAGGACTTAGTTTTAAGGTGCTTGGAAGTAGGTACAGAGGGGATGTTAGGGATAAGTTTTTCCACACAGAGACTGGTGAGTGCGTGGAATGCACCGCCGGTGAAGGTGGTAGAGGGGGATACGATAGGGTTTTTTAAAAGACTTTAATAGGTACTTGGAGCTTAGAAAAAGAGAGGGCTATGCGGTAGGGGAATTCTAGGCAGCTTCTAGAGTGGGCTGCAGGGCCTGTAGTAGGCTGTAGGTTTCTATGTTTGTTTCCACCTGACCACCCAACATAGAACACTACAGCACTGAAACAGACCTTCGGCCCATCTAGTCCATGCCAAACTGTAATTCTGCCTGGTCCATTTGACCATAGCACTCCCATCCATCCATGTATTTTAATTAGAGATACAACACAGAACTTCTGGCCCAACGAGCTGCATCACCCAGCAACCCACCGATTTAACCCTCGGGTCACTGACCAATTAACCCGTACGTCTTTGGACTGTGGAAGGAAAGTTACTTCCAATCTTCTCTTCAATGGTGTAGCCTCTCGCGTCTTTAAATTATAGGGAAAGTTTTTGCAGAGATAAGTTACTGAGGGATTTACTGACGATTTCCCACCGGGATCATTCTGTGGTGTTCGGTGGGCGATTCCCCCGCCCCCGCTCCGTGTCTGAGCTCCAAATGTGTGGGCGGGGAAGCCCAGTGCCCCGTACTCCGCTGTTCTGCGGCTAACCTCTGCTTGCTGGAGGTGCCCCGCCTTACAATGACTTGTAATTAAATCAGAGGCGATCGGCTTAATTTCAAAACTGCTGTCTTCACTTCCTTAGTTACAGAGAGCTTTGGATAACAAGCAGGAGCGGAGCTGGATTCGCGCAATAGCGTTCAGCCGACCCATCTCAGCACGCCGTCCTGAGGACTCCGCTTGTCCTCAGGGGGCAACGGGAGCCGGCCCGAGATCGCCCCCGGCCCACTGGTAAACGGTGAGACACAGGTGAGATTTCTCTGCGGTTCGTAAGCACATCATCGCCTCCTCGCTCCTGGTGTCGTCAGCTAAACGATAAGACATGCATGGAGAATTAGGCCATTTGGCCCATCCAGCCTACTTCTTGTTTTTATGTATTGCACTGAACTACCTCATTTCAGGATAACACACACAAAAAGCTGGAGGAACTCAGCAGGTCAGGCAGCATTTATGGGAAAGTGTACAGTCGACATTTCTGGCCGAGATCCTTCAGCTGAACTGGAAAGGAGGGGGAAGACGCCAGAAGAAAAGGTGGCGGGAAGAGGAAGGAAGTCAAGCTAGAAAGTGATAGGTGAAGACAAGTGGGTAGGAAAGGTAAAGTGCTGCAGAAGAAGGAATCTTAAAGGAGAAGAGAATGGGCCATGGGAGAAAGGGAAGGAGGAGGGGACCCAGGGGGAGACGATAGGCAGTTGAGATGAGGTAAGAGGCCAGAGTGGGGGATGGAAGAAGGAGGAAGGCAAAATTACTTGAAGGATAAGTTGATGTTCATGCCATCAGTTTGGAGGCTACCTAGATGGAATATAAGATGTTCCTCATCCACCCTGAGGCTGGCCTCATTATGGCACAAGAGCCAGCCACAGACCAACATGTTGGAATGGGTTCTGAATTAAAATGTTTGGCCACCACAAAATTCTGCTTTTGGCGGATGGAGTGGAGATGCTCGGCAAATTGTTCCCCCAATTTATATTGGGTCTCACCAATATAGCGGAGGCCGCACCTGGGGCGGCAGATACAATAGACAACCCCAACAGATTGGCAAGTGAAGTGGGTGCCTCACCTGGAAGAACTGGTTAGTGTGTGGATGTCTGGGAAATGGAGGAGATCTGGGTGACGGCAGCATCAATGGTGGAGGAAGGGAAATCCCATTTTTTGAAGGAGGATATCTCTGATGTCCTGGAAAGGAAAGTCTCATTCTTGGAAGAGATGCACGGGAGATAACTGAACTGAGAAAAGAGAATAAAAACACAAAATGCTGGCAGAACTCAGCAGGCCAGACAGCATCAATGGGAGGAGGTAGTGACGACGTTTCGGCTCGAAACGTCGTCACTACCTCCTCCCTTAGATGCTGTCTGGCCTGCTGAGTTCTGCCAGCATTTTGTGTTTTTATTTATTTCCAGCATCTGCAGATTCACTTGTGTTGCCTGAGAAAAGAGAATAGCAGTTTTACAGGAGGCAGTGTGAGAAGAGGTATAATGGAGTAGTGATCAAGATATGATTGAATTCATTCTGCAATTTGAGAGGGAGAAGCACAACTCACATGTATCAGTATCGTAATGGAATAAAGGGAATTACAGAGGCATGAGAGAGGAGCTTGCTCAGGTGGATTGGAGGAGGACACTGGTGGGGATGATGGCAGAGCAGAGATGGCTGAGGTTTCTGGGAATAATTCACAAGGCGCAGGATAGGTATGTCCCACAGAGGAGGAAGTTCTCAAATGGCAGGCCTAGGCAACCATGGTTGACAAGAGAGCTGTAGTTGTGAACTTCCCACTATTCAGGACATTTACAACACACTTGCGTAAAAAAGGCCCGAAGGATCATTGGGGACCCAAGTCACGAACCACAAACTGTTCCAACTGCTACTATCTGGGAAACGGTACCGCAGCATAAAAGCCAGGACCAACAGGCTCTGGGACAGCTTCTTCCACCAGGCCATCAGACTGAATAATTCATGCTGACACAATTGTATTCCTATGCAATATTGACTGTCCTGTTGTACATACTATGTATTATAAATTACTATGAATTGTACATTCAGATGGAGAAGTAATGTACAGATTTTTACTCGTATGTTTAGGATGTAAGAAATAAAGTCAATTCAAATTAAAAAGAAACATAGGGGATGAAGATCTGGAGGGTGCAACTCAATTGTGTTGCATAGAGACGGTCCATTATCTGCACTAGGCGTCAGCTGATTCGGTTCACTTACACTCCATCAAAAGAATGTAGCAGTGTACATGATGAATTCCTCCTATAAGTATTTGGAAATAATACAGTTTTATAGAACTATTGGTAGTGTTCTGATTTGTTCTGTATTTCATTTAAATACGCCATTTGTTACTCAGTTAAATGGTAGTTTGTCTTTCTCTATACCTTCTAACAATTTCCATGCTATTTCGGCTAATTGGGGCAGGCACTATTGGAACAAAATGTGCTGGTCCTGATTAACCAAAATCCACGGTATGTTCACATATACATAAAACACACTGTTAGTTACAATAGGATTATATGTATTGCACTGTACTGCTACTACAAAACATTTCACCACCCAAATCTGTGAGATTATTTGATATTTATTGTAAACTCTTTGCTGTTATCTGATTATTTTAATACTTGTTAATTTGCGAAACCTTTTTGGAGAGCCTGATCCAGAGGCAGTCTGGAACAAGCTCAATGAGGAAGCAGTAGACAGACACTCTGTTGGTCAGGGTTGACTATGGGTGTTGTGTTGCAAGCCTGGACAGTGCGATAAGGAGAGCAAGCTGTTGACAATGTAGCAGGCTCCCCCTCTCCACACGTCTGATGGACACAAACGAATGGCAGAGACCGATAGAGTTTGGCACCAGGAGTGTCGCAGGCGTTGCCAGTCAGTGTCGAACTCGATGTGGGACTGCCTTAGGGACTCCAGCTCCAGAATTTGCCCTTTGGGTTCACTCCCGAAGCCTTCCCCATGAGTGGGTATTCCCGCAAGGCAGCGGAGGTTTGAGATCAGAGTTTCTCACGGCTGACGGGCCCCATGTGCCCGAAGCCCTCCATCGGCCCTTCTCCTGTCAGTAGAAACTGTTTCGCCGGGCTTTCTACCTAACAGATCTCGCAGCCCGCCTGGGTGGTAGGGCCGCTGTTCAGATCAGCCTGCAGCAATTGCCTCCATCTCTCATGGTTGTGGGCGAGGGCCTGGTCTCTCCGGTCCACTCTGCAATGTGGTCTGCCCATTTCTTCCCTGTCTGCCCCGTAGTCACAGGTAAAGGTCAGGAGTTGGACTTGGTTGTCTGTGGCTATTTGAAGGAAGCCCCTGCCATTGGGAGCATTTATTTAATAGTGAGAACTTATTCCCATCTATCCCCCCCCCCCCCCGCACCCAGCACCATTGGCAAATTACACACTACATTGATTGCGTTGCGGTTTCAGGTAGCCATGAGCAACAGGGCATCAACCAATCGGCTACAGCGGGCGAGTCTTGAACAGCAACTAAACAAGTTGCACAGAAAATAAACTGTTGGAAGAGTTAAGACAACGGAAACTACAACAACTCCACCCATTAAAGAACAAACGGTAGAAGGAGAAGAGTTTTCAGTTAATTATGTATATTGGATATCTCAGTGATAATAAACTTTTCTAGTTGCGGTTACAAAGATTGATTGACAGGGGAATAACCAGATCATCTCCTCTCTACCGAGTTGTAATGGCATGACCTGTAAGGGCAAGTGGTTAACCAGATTAATGAGTTGAGGTCATTATTAAGTATTCACGTCTTCCACCCCTCCACCACCCTAGCCCCGAGTTTTCATGTTTTATTGTTTTCTTGGGTCTTGGTTCTCCAAAATATTCCGCATGGAATTTAAACTGGAGCTGTTTTACAACAATGAATCATAGTGGATTTAATTTTGCTTTTTTTACCTGATCAACAGAAAAATCTCTTTCCTGTCAAAACAGATCTGTACTAAGTGATTTAAATTCATTACAAATTCATTCATTCAGGTGCCTTGCCGTTCGGTGTGGGCAATCATGTCTCTCCATCCATCACGGTCCCTGACCCTCCGAGTTGTAGTTGTTGCCTCCCCTGTTTCTAACCACAATGTTAATCCATCTCTCACTTCCATTCTCTGTCTGCCTCTGTGTCTTTTTCCTTCCAGCTTTCCAGTTGTAACTAAATGTTCCAATGTCTCTCTTCGCATGATGTGTCATTGCAAACACAAAACACAAAATAGTTGATGGCACAAGTACTCACCCTGTTTAATACGACACACCATACGACACACCAAATCATCACTGCTGCAGCCATTTGGTTTTAGAAGTCACATAATTAGTCAAATGGAGATCTGATTTTGGAGACCTGTGTGCAGTCAAGGTGTTTCAATTGATTGTAGTAAATATACACCTCTCTCTGGAAGGCCCAACTGCTGGGGAGTCAGTATCCTGGCAAAAACTACACCAGGAAGACAAAAGAACACTCCAAGCAACTCTGCGAAAAGGTTAATGAGAAACACATGTCAAGAAAATTTCCAAATCACTGAATATCCCTTGGATTACGATTAAGTCAATCATCAAGAAATGGAGAGAATATGGCACAGCTGTAAACCAGCCAAGAGCTGGCCGCCCTCAAAAACTGTGACCATGCAAGAAGGGGACTAGTGAGGGCAGCCACCAAGAGACTTATGACAGCAGTGAATGCAGCAAAATCCTGGAGGAAGACTTGATGCAGACTGCAAGGAACGGCTTAAAAGCTACAAAGTTAATGTTCTGGAGCAGCCAAGTCAGAGTCCAGACCTCAATCCAATTGAGAATTTGTGGCTGTTCACTCACAATCCCCACACAATCTGACAGAGCTTGAGTAGTTCTGTAAAGAAGAATGGGGAAAAATTGCAGTGTCCAGATGTGCAAAGCTGATAGAGACCTATCCACACAGACTCAAGGCTGTAATTGCTGCCAAAGGTGAATCTACTAAATACTGACCTGAAGGGGGTGAATACTTCTGCAATCAATTATTTTGTGTTTTATGTTTGTAATTAATTTAGATCACTTTGTAGAGATCTGTTTGCACTTTGACATGAAAAAGTCTTTTTCTGTTGATCAGTGTCAAAAAAGCCAAATTAAATTCACTGTGATTCAATGTTGAAAAACAATAAAATATGAAAACTTGCAAAGGTGGGGGTGAATACTTTTTATAGGCACTATATTGTTCTCCCACTCACTCAGAGGAACTGTGTATGAACTCCTACACTCAATGTGTGTTGTGCTGTGTCCAGGGGTTTCTGTGGATCCTAGGCTGGGAACCCCAGACCATTCAACCACATTTTATAACACTATTTACATTATCAATGCATGCTAGTATTTCTGTATATTCTATACTGGTAATATCTAACTTTATTTTTACATAATTCTTTATTCTTTATTGCTGATGAATGCTCCTTCTTGTTGCATGTTGCACCCTGAGCAGCACCCCACAGTAAATTCCCAATATATGTAAACAATGGCCAAGACAGGCAAACTCTGCCATCATGGTATGGGAAAAAGGGCAAACCCTAACCACAATGGCCAGAACAGGGCCAATCCCCACCACAATGGCCAAAACAGCGGAAACCCCCACCATCATGGCAAAAACAGGGCGAATCCCCAGAATGGACACAACAAGCCCCTTCAGCAGAGGTGTTACCCGTCCCTGGACACTTCAATATACCCCAGCTCATTTTATAACTATTATTTTAAGGTAGCAATATTATTTTAATTTGTTCTATAATATATCATTGTGTCAAATTTCTCCCTGATTTCCAGGAACGCAGGAACAAAATGCTGTCACAGACTCAGTACTATACCTCCTCAGCAGCTATGACTGGAATCTTGCAGCCTCAGATCTCTGACTGTGGAACCCAGACCTTCAGAGCAGTAGACCCTTACCCTGTCAAGGCTGTAGCACGCATTCGCCCAGCGACTGGTAAGTTTCTCTCTTTACAAATGAGGGAAAGGCAGTTCTGAGGCTGCAGAAGGACGTGGACGGATTAGAATAGTCAAAGAAGTGGCAGATGGAAAACACAGTAACACACACAAAATGCTGGAGGAACTGAGCAGGTCAGACAACATCTGTGGAAATGAATAAACAGTCAACACTTTGGGCCAAGATCCGTCATCAGAATCTCTTATTAGATAGAATATAGTGTTGGGAAGGTGTGGTTGTGCACTTTGGTAGAAGAAAGAAAGGCAGAGACTATATAGAATCAGACTCCGATTCTGTCTCTAACTTCCATCGGAATTACTCTTAAAATTAGCCTTCCTTAGGTCGTACCTGCAGTACTTGTATTGTTCTGGATCACTGGTCTCAGGTACCACTGATCGATCCCTGAGCAGACTGTGAATCTCCTGCTTCATCCATAGTTTTTGGTTTGGGTACGTCTGGTATACTCTTGAAGGCACACTCTCATCCTCATAGGTCTTGATTCAGATCTGAAGATGAATTCCTGAATATGATAAGTTCATAGCTAATCAAAGCAATCCTATAAGCACTCCTCTACCTCCCTTGATCATACCTTCATGGTCTTCACCACTGGTGCTGTGACCCTCAGTCTCTTTTCTATATGGGGAGTGATTTCAGAAATCGGAGGTGCAAAGAGACTTTGGAGGTTAATGCAGGTTGAGTCATTAGTAAGGATGGCAAATGCAATGTTACTATTAACTCCCAGAGACTACAATGTAAAAGCAACAATGCCTTACTTAGCAACACACACAACATGCTGGAGGAACTCAGCAGGTCAGGCAGCATCTGTGGAAGTGAATACACTGTCGATGTTTGAGGCTGACACCCCTCTTCAGGACTGGAAAGGAAGAGGGAAGATGCCAGGATAAAAATCTGGGAGTAGGGAAAGGACTAGCCAGAAGGTGATAGGTGAAGCCAGGTGGATGGGAAAGGTGATGGGTGATGGGCCAGTGATGTTGTGGGGGTGGAACTGGACTTTCTGACGGTGGTGTCTGAAAAGAGGATGTTGTCCAAGTTGCATGCCATCTTGGACAATGTCTCCCATCCACTCCATAATGTACTGGTTAGGCACAGGAGTACATTCAGCCAGAGAGTCATTCTACCGAGATGCAACACTGAGCGTCATAGGAAGTCATTCCTGCCTGTGGCCATCAAACTTTACAACTCCTCCCACGGAGTGTCAGACACTCTGAGCCAATAGGCTGGTCCTGGACTTATTTCCACTAGGCATAATTTACTTATTATTATTTAATTATTTCTGGTTTTATTTTGCTACATTTCTACTCTAGGTTGGTGCAACTGTAACAAAACCCAATTTTCCCTCGGGATCAATAAAGTATGTTTGTCTGTCTGTAAAGGGCTGGAGAAAGGGACCCAGGGTCTACTGTACTTCCATAGATGCTACCTGACCTGCCGAGTTCCTCCAGCATTTTGTGTGGGTTGCTTTAGGATTTCCAGGATCTGCAGAATCTCTTGCATTGATGTTTTATGAGGTATTGGTGCAGCGACTCTCAAACTATTGTGAGCAGTCTGTCACGGATAATCAATCCCAAGCCCGGCTGTGAAAGGAGGAGGGTTGTGTGTGGGGCTAGCAACCCCATTCCATAAAATCCCAGAGCTACAGGAACACCAACACAAGTTCCGAAGACCTCATCCCTAGGAGAGGAAGGAGACAGTGAGAAGCTGGGCTGTACTGGGTGAAAGACTGGTGCAGGACAGAGGGCTCTGCTGAGGTTCTGCTGGTCTGTTTGCCAGTATGGGTGATGGGGCTTAATTAGACCATAAGACCATCAGATATAGGAGCAGAAGTACACCATTCGGCCCATCGAGTCTGCTCCACTGTTCAATCATGGGTTGATCCAATTCTTCCAGTCATCCCCACTCCCATTTTGGAAAACAATGGCTCCTCCATCTCATCATCCTCAACAGGGCTGTCTCCCTGGGCTGTGTGCTGAGCCCATTGCTGTACACTCTGCTCACACGTGACAGCACGGCCAAACAGCCAAGCAATCATATCGTCAAATTTGTCATTGAGACGACAGTGGTGGGGCTCATCACCAACTATGATGAGACGGCCTACAGAGTGGAGGTGGAAGAGCTCGAGGTCAGGTGCCGGGCAAATAACACTTCCTCAATGTCAACAAGGCAAAGGACATGGTTATCGACTTAAGGAGAACTGGATCCACTCACACCATCCTTTTCATTGGCAGCACAGCAGTGAGCAATTTCAAACTCCTGGGAATACTCTCATGGTTCCAGAACACACCTTACACAGTCAGGAAAGCTTGGTATGACATTGCGGACATCACTGAGTCATGGCTGAAAGAAGGTCATAGTTGGGAGCTTAACATCAGAGGATATACTTTGTATCAAAAGGATGCAGGAAAGCATAGGTGGTGGTGTGGCTCTGTTGGTAAGAGATGGAATTACATCTTTACAAAGTGGTGACATAGGGTCTGAGAACGCTGAATCTTTGTGGGCGGAGTTAAGAAACTGCAAGGGTAAAAAAACATTATGGGAATCTTATATAGGCTTCCAAATAGTAGTCAGCAAAGGGAGCTGGAAAAGGCATGTAATAAAGGTAATGTCACAATTGTAATGGGGGACTTCAATGTGCAAAGGGATTGGGCAAATCAGGTTGGTGTCAGATTACAAGAGAGGTAATTGTTGAATGACTACGAGATGGCTTCTTAGAGCAGCTTGTGCTTGAGCCTGTTCGGACAAAGGCTGTCTGAGACTGGGTGTTGTGTAATAACCCAGATCTTATTAGGGAGCTTAATGGAAAGGAACACTAAGGAGTCACAGTTTATAATATGATTGAATTGATACTGCAGTTTGAGAGAGAGAAGCATAAGTCACATGTATCAGTATCGTAATGGGATAAAGGGAATTACAGAGGCATGAGAGAGGAGCTTGCCCAGGTGGATTGGAGGAGGATACTGGTGGGGATGATGGCAGAACAGAGATGGCTGAAGTTTCTGGGAATAGTTCACAAGTCGCAGGATAGATATGTCCCACAGAGGAGGAAGTTCTCAAATGGCAGTGGTAGGCAACTGTGGCTGACAAAGGAAATTAAGGACTGCATAAAAGCCAAGGAAAAGACATATAGCATAGCAAAAGTGAGTGGGAAATTGGATGATTGGGAAGCTTTTAATATTCAACAAAAGGTAACTGAAAAAGCTATAAGAAGGGAAAAGATGAAATATGAGGGCAAACTAGCTAATAATATAAGGCAGGATACCAAAATTTTTTTCAGTTATAAGAAGAGTAAAAGGGAGATGAGAGATGATATTGGATCACTGAAAAATGATGCTGGTGAGGTAGTAATGGGGGACAAAGAAATGGCAGATGGACTTAATGGGTACTTTGCATCAGTCTTCACTGTGGAAGACACTAGCAGTGTGCCAGAGGTCCAAGAGTGTCAGGGAGCAGGAGTGAGCGCCATTGCCATTACAAAGGAAAAAGTGCTAGGGAAGCTCAAAGGTCTGAGTGTGGATAAGTCACCTGGACCAGATGGACTACATCCCAGAGTCCTGAGAGAGGTTGCTGAAGAGATAACGGATGCATTGTTCATGGTTTTTCAAGAATCACTTGATTCTGGCATAGTCCCAGAGGACTGGAAGATTGGAAATGTCACTCCACTCTTTAAGAAGGGAGGAAGGCAAAAGAAAGGAAATTATAGGCCATTTAGTCTAAACTCAGTGGTGGGAAAGGGTTGGAGTTTATTATTACGGATAAGGTTTTAGGATACTTTGAGACTAATGATAAAATAAGTCAAAGTCAGTATGGCTTCTGTAAAGGGAATTCTTGCCTGACAAATCTGTTTGATGTGGCAAAGTTGTTTCCCATGGTGGGGGAGTCTAGTACGAGAGGACATGACTTGAGGATTGCAGGGCGCCCATTCAGAATGGAGATGCAAAAAAATTATTTTAGCCAGAGGGTGGTGAATCTATGGAATTTGTTGCCACGGGTGGCAGTGGAGGCCAAGTCCTTGTGTGTATTTAAGGCAGAGATTGAAAGGTATCTGAGTAGTCAGGGCATCAAAGGTTATGGTGAGAAGGCAGGGGAGTGGGACTAAAGGGGAGATTGGATCAGCTCATGATGAAATGGCAGAGTAGACTCGATGGGCCGAATGGCCGACTTCTGCTCCTTTGTCTTATGGAGTTCTTCGAGGAAGTAACAAGCAGGTGGACAAAAAAGAGGCAGTGGATTTCATTTACTTGGATTTTCAGAAGTAAGTTGATAAGATGCCACACATGAGGCTGCTTAACAAGATAAAATCCTATGGCATTACAGGAAAAATACCTGCATGGTTAGAGGAATGTCTGACAGGCAGGAGTCAGTGAGTGGGAATAAAGGGGGCCTTTTTTAGTGATGTTCCTCAGGGGTTAGTACTGAGACCGTTTCTTTCAAATGGTTTGTCAGTGATTTGGATAATGGATTTGATGGCTTTGTGGCAAAGTTTGCAGATGATATGAAAATGGAGGAGGGAGGAGGGAGGGAGTGTGAATGTGTGAGGGAGGCGGGAGGCACAGAGTGTGAATGTGTGAGGGAGGAGGGAGTGTGAATGTGTGAGGGAGGAGTGTGAATGGAGGAGGGAGGGAAGGAGTGTGAATGTGTGAGGGATGAGTGTGAATGGAGGAGGGAGGGAAGGAGTGTGAATGTGTGAGGGAGGGACGGAGTGTGAATGTGTGGGGGAGGAGGGAGGGATGAGTGTGAATGGAGGAGGGAGGGAGGGAGTGTGAATGTGTGAGGGAGGAGGGAGGGAGTGTAAATGTGTGAGGGAGGAGGGAGGGACGGAGTGTGAATGTGTGGGGGGGGGCGGAGTGTGAATGTGTGGGGGGGGCGGAGTGTGAATGTGTGAGGGAGGAGAGAGGGAGTGTAAATGTGTGAGGGGGAGGGAGGGAGTGTGAATGTGTGAGGGAGGAGGGAGGGATGGAGTGTGAATGTGTGAGGGAAGAGGGAGGGACGGAGTGTGAATGTGTCAGGGAGGAGGGAGGGAGTGTGAATGTGTGTGCGACGGTGAGATGGAGGGAACCTCTCAGGATCTTCTCCATCAACTTACCAGCCACTGAAGTAAGACTCACTGGTCTATAATTTCCTGGTCTATCTCTACTCCCTTTCTTGAATAAGGGAACAACATCCACAACCCTCCAGTCCTCTGGAACCTCTGCCGTCCTCACTGATGATGCAAAGATCATCGCCAGAGGCTCAACAACCTCCTCCCTTGCCTCCCACAGTAGACTGGGGTACATCTCATCCAGTCCGGAGACTTACCCAACTTGATGCTTTCCAAAAGCTCCAACAGGAATTTGTCTGTTCCTATCCCTCTCCAATGCAATGGTAAAGGAGATAAGATTGTGATCACTATCTCCAAAACGCTCCCTGTGAGAGACCTGACACCTGACCAGGTTCATTTCCCAATACCAGTTCAAGTACAGCTTATCTACATGGTTTTATCAAAAAGCTTATGTAGGCTTATCTATATGTTGTGTCAAGAAACCTTCCTGAACACACCTAACAAACTCCACCACATCTAAACCCCTCGCTCTAGGGAGATGCCAATCAATATTTGGGAAATTAAAATCTCCCACCGCAACAACCCTGTTATTATTACACCTTTCCAGAATCTGTCTCCCTATCCACTCCTCCATGTCCCTGTTACTATTGGGCGGTCTATAAAAAACACCCAGTGGAGTTATTGACCCCTTCCTTTCCTAACTTCCACCCACAGAGACTCCGTAGACAACAACCCCTCTATGACTTCCTCCTTTTCTGCAGCCGTGACACTATCTCTGACCAACAGTGTCACAACCCCCCCCCCCCCCCCCCCCTTTGCCTCCTTCCCTGTCCTTTCTGATACATCTAGAGCCTGGCAGTTGAAGTTGCCATTCTTGCCCCTGCACCATCCAGGTCTCTGTAATGGCCACAACATAATAGATCCGAGTGCTGATCCATGCTCTAAGTTCTTCTGCTTTATTCATGATACTCCTTGCATTACATTCGGTCTGAGCGCATCCCTCCTCTATCACTTGCCTATCCTCCCCTTCACACTGTCTCCAAGCTTTCTCTATTTGTGAGCCAACCTCCCTTTCCTCCGTCTCTTCAGTTCGATTCCCACCCCCCCCCCCCCCAGCAATTCTGGTTTAAACTCTTCCCAATAGCCTTAGCAAACCTCCCCGCTAGGATATTGGTCCCCCGGGATTCAAGTGCAACCCATCCTTTTTGTACAGGTCATTCCTGCCCAAAAGAGGTCCTGATGATCCAGAACTCTGAATCCCTGCCCACTGCTCCAATCCCTCAGCCACACATTTATCCTCCACCTCACACTATTCCTATACTCACTGTCACGTGGCACAGGCAGTAATCCTGAGATTACTACCTTTGAGGTCCTGCTTCTCAGCTCCCTCCCTAACCCCCTGTAGTCTGTTTTCTTGTTGAGCATTTTATTTAGAGATCAGTCACGGAACAGGCCCTTCCGGCCAAAGGAGTTGCTCTGTCCACTAACCCACCTATTTAACCCCAACCTAATCACGGGACAATTTACAACGAGCAATGAACTTATTACCCGGTCTGTCTTTGTACAGTGGGAGGAAACCGGAGCACCAGGAGCAAACCCAGGTGCAGATGGGAAAAACACTTCTCCTTCTGACCTTAGTTGTGACTATTGTGCAATGTTTCTCTAAGGTAATTCTACCACTGGGGACCACGGTAGCATTGCAGTTCCTGTGACCCTATTACAGCTTGGGGTGTCGGAGTTCAGAGTTCAATCCTGGCATCCTCTGCAAGAAGTCTGTATGTCCTCCCCATGGAATGTGTGGGTTTTCTCCAAGTGCTCTGGTTTCCTCCCACAGTCCAAGGACGTACCAGTTAGTAGGTTAGTTAACCATTGTAAATTGTCCTGTGATTAGGCTCGGGTGAATGAGGAGTTGCTGGGTGACGGGGCTTGATGGCCTGGAAGGGCCTGTTCAGTGCTGGCCGACTAAATAAAAGGAAAAGGCATAACTCCAACTTGTGATATTGGTTCACAAACACATTAAAGGTGTTCTCCCCTGTTCTTTTCAAACAGGATTCCAGTTCAGGAACATCTCTCCACCCAGAGGTAAACCAGTGTGGAATGATCCCAGAAAAACACGTGAACAGTGGACTGGTGCTTTAAGGAAGTACAGGGTGACCCTAAACCACAGGTTCACTGAGTCTGCCACCAGCAGGAGAGCCCCATATTCCGGTGAGTAATCTTCGTGGTCCATGAACCAAATCGGATGGATTGCACAAATGTGATGAGTATGCGTGCAGCTGATTCATTGCGGGGTAAATCGATCGATCGCAGGATGAATCGATTGATCGCGTGGTGAACCGATTGAGCCTCCTATGTACGCAGGCTCTCTCTTCGAGCAGGTTTTTGAGTGCGGATGTCTCTGATTCAGTGGACTTGGGTCATCACTCCCGCACTGTAATATAACAGGCATGAACCATTACTAACGTGACTCAGTAGAAACACTTAATCCTACTTCTCCATTGTTGTTCCTGCTGTACAGCTGTTCTTGGCACTTTCTTTGAAGTAATATCACAATAGGCAATGTTCATTAACACGGACCCCTGTATTTACCTCATTCACATTGTGGTGTACAGGAACATGGAGCATTCCAGCACAGTACAGTGCTGACTTCTTAACCTACTCTGAGATCAATCTAACCCTTCCCTCCCACACACCCATCCGTTTTTCTACAATCCATGTGCCTATCTAAGAGTTTCTTAAATGCTCCTAATTTATTTGTCTCTACCACATCCTCTGGAAGGGTTTTCCACACACCCACCACTCTGTAAAAAAAAAACCAAAGACAACAAATTATCTCTAACAACCTATCTATACTTTCCTCTAATCAGATTAAAATGATTCCTATTTGTATTAAGCATTTCTGCCCTGGGAAAAAGTCTCTGGCTGTCCACTCTATCTATCGTGTTGTACACCTCTATCAAGTCACCTCTCATTCCCCCAGCTCGCTCAACCTCTCCTCATAAGTGAATCTCCTCTGCATCCTCTCAGAAGCTCCCACATCCTTCCTATAATGAGGCAACCAGAACTGAACACAATATTCCAAGAAAATTAGGCAAGCTCTCTGATCCGGGATTGCTAATACCCAGAAATATGAGAGAAGGATGGATCCAGGGTGTAGATGCTGAGAACCGACAAGGATTCCCAGGATTTGCAGGTTGAATCTACTTGGGAGGGCTTCTGTTGAGACGTTCCAGCGGGTCTGGGTGGTAATGGATTGTCATCTGACTGTACATACATACAACAAAATGAAACACTGTTCCTCCAGACCATGGTGCACCCAGATATCTCACACAGCACATGAAACAAAATATTACTGTAAGTTAGTAAAATATCATTCAAAATGCATGTGGTGCACAACACAGGTAAACAGTAAACAGCTGGCTGTCCTGGTGATGAGACCTCCGTGCTGACAGGGAATTCATTAGTCTCACAGCCTGAGGGAAGAAGCTGCTACCCAGTCAGACGGTCCTCGTCCTGAAGCTTCTGTATCTTTTTCCTGACAGGAGTGGGTCAGGGAGATTGTAGGATGGGTGGTAGGGATCCTCAACAATGCTTCAGACCCTTTGTCTATAATGTTCCCAGTAAATGTCACAAATTGTGGGGAGGGAGATCCTGGTGATCCTCTGTAGGGCTTACGGTCTGATACTTTGCAGCTACCATACCACACAATGATGCAGACAGACAGGACACTCGATGGTGCTCCTGTAGAAAGTGTTAGAATGGGGGTGCAAAGCCTTGCACAGCTCAGACTCCTTGCTGCTGATGTTCCAGCGGGTCTGGGTGGTAAGGGAGTGGATCTGAAACAACATACAGATTTTCAGAGCACTGGAGTACATGCTGTGTAAGATTCGCTCTGGGGAAAGAAGTTCACATCTGTTCATGTGCTCAAAGCATAGCAGAGTAATGTTTGCACTTTTCACTCCGTTTCTCAGTCTGAAGTCACAAAGTGAAGCGAGTGTCTGTGAGTATTACCCAGTGTGAAACGAAGTCCAACCCTCTGTATTCACAGCACGGACTTCCAAGCCTGGTTCCAGATATAGAGACGGTCGCAGCTGCAAGTTTCCTCAGTACCACTCGCTTAACGACGCTCATCTTTTCAACTACTACCTCAGGAAGTTTGGGTTTCAGGAACAGCCACGCCGTCTTTCTGTATGTCCTTTTGTTTTTCTCAGTGAATAGCAGACAGTGCCAGCACCGTGAATCTCCATAAAAGCTGAGCTTTGCTAATATCTGTACAAGTCTTGGAAATGCTGTCAGTGAGTACAGTCACACCATTCCTAAACGTGTCTTTGCACAATTACATGTCCCTAATGTACCTGCCTATATAACTCCCCCACCCCACATCATGTTACACACATCCTTCACTCTCTGTTTCAAAACAAAAGCTGACCTCTGACACCCCCCTCTACTTGCCTCCAGTCACCTTAAAATGATGCCCCCCCTGTGTATTAGTCACTTCTGCCTTGGGAAAAAGGCAAAGGGAACTATATAAAGCATCCTTCTGCCTAAAGTGGAATTTTCCTGGAGGCCAGCCATTTTGATTCCAAACCCCATTCCCATTCCAGCATATCAGACAACAGCCTCCTCTTCTGCCATGATGAAGCCACCCTCATATTACTTCTAGGTAGCCCTAAACCTGATGGCATGAACGTCGATTTCTCCAACTTCTGGAATTTTTCCCCTTTCTTTTACTCTTCTATTCCCCACTCTGACCTCTTATCTCTTCTCCTTATCTACCTATCACCTCCCCCAGTACCTCTCCTCCTTCCCTTTCTCCCATGGTCCACGCTGCTCTCCTATCAGATTCCTTCTTCTCCAGCCCTTTCCTTTTCCCCCAATCACCTCCCAGCTTTTATTTAATCTGGCCACTTGGCTTCACCTATCACCTCCCAGCTTGTCTGCCTTCCCCTTCACCGTCTTCTTATTCTGGCATCTTCCACCTTCCTTCCCAGTCTCATCCCGAAATGTTGACATTTCATTTCCATAGGTGCTGCCTGACTTGCTGAGTTCCTCCAGCACTTTGTGTGTGTTGCTCTGGATTTCTAGCATCTGCAGAATCTTTTGTTTATGATATAAAATATAGTAGCTTGACTACACAAATATCTTTGCACTTTGGGAATAAAGAGAAACTCCCGTCTCTTTGGCTGATGTAATGCATTGAACAGAATTCATCCAATGCCAAAATATATCTGGCCCATGGATAGAATGTGCTTGAAAGACTGAATGGCCTTTTGATGTTCTCTGTGTTAGTCTTATGCCTGGGTTTACCCTGAAATTATTTTTCATTGCTTTTCCAGTTAATTTAATGTGACATAAATCAGTCTTTTATGAAACTGAGCATTACTTTCATGTGATTTTCAGAACTCCAGAAGCGTACTGCTTCCACAATCATCAAACTCGAGGCGTGACCTGTCCAGGACTGGATCCCAAGCGGATGGTGATGTTTTGTACAAAGTGACGGTACAAACAGGCAAGAAAAGAGAAGCAGGGACTGATGCAAAGGTGACATTATATAGATCTTTTAATATTGGCTAAGAAGTCCTCACCTGCATGTCTTATGAGGATATCAGGAACAGGTTTAATATTACTGGCATGTGTTGTGAAATGTGTTTTGTTTTGCAGCAGGACAATGTAATAAATAATAAGTAACTGTGAATGACAACAAGGAGTATCTCAAAAATAAATAAGTAGTGCACAAAGAGAAACAGGTGAGTGTGTGACTGTAATAGAATAGGTTGAGCACGCTCAGGCTTTTCTCTTGGGAGCGAAGGAGGGTGAGAGGTGATGACAGAGGTGTACAAGATGGTAAGAGGCACAGACTGAGTGAAGAGGCAGGAATTTTTCCCAGGGCAGAAGTGGTTAATCCTGGGTCATAACTTTAATGTGATTGGAAGGAAGTATCGGGGGGATGTCAGGGATAAGTTTATAACAGAGAGAGTAGAGTGGTGGGTGTGTGGAACGCAGTGCCAGGGACATTTGAGAAGCTCTTAGGTAGGCACATGGATGGCATACAAAGGGAGGGAAGGGTTCGATTGATCTAGGAGTCAGTTAAAGGTTGGCACAACATCATGGACCGAAGGGCCTGTACTGTGCTGTGCTGTTCTATGCTCTATGGTATCTCAGGGTAAGAACCTAACCTTTAGGAGGATGGTTCAGAATGCCACATTTTTCATCTCGATTCACACATCCTCTATTGAAAACTCATTTTCTCTTCGGTGCTTGCATCTGTGGTAATGTTTTGGATGGGTTATATGGGGAGATAATAGTAATATTACTGTAGATGTTTGCACCTGTGGTGACATTAGGCGTTTACACCTGTGGTGACATTAGGCGTTTACACCTGTGGTGACGTCTGGCGTTTACACCTGTGGTGATATTAGGCGTTTACACCTGTGGTGACGTTCGGCATTTACACCTGTGGTGACATTAGATGTTTGCACCTGTGGTGATGTCTGGTGTTTGCACCTGTGGTGATATTAGGCGTTTACACCTGTGGTGACGTCTGGCGTTTACGCCTGTGGTGATGTCAGGCGTTTGCGCCTGTGGTGACGTCAGGCGTTTGCGCCTGTGGTGACGTCAGGCGTTTGCGCCTGTGGTGACGTCCGGCGTTTGCGCCTGTGGTGACGTTCAGCGTTTGAGCCTATGGTAAGGTTAGGCGTTTGCGCCCTTGGTGATATTAGGCGTTTGCACCCGTGGTGACATTAGGTGTTTGCACCTGTGGTGACGCTCGGCATTTGCACCTGTGGTGATGTCTGGTGTTTACACCTGTGGTGACGTTCAGCATTTGAGCCTATGGTAAGGTTAGGCGTTTGCGCCAGTGGTGACATCTGGCGTTTATGTCTGTGGTGACGTCCGGTGTTTACACCTGTGGTAATGGTTTGGATGGGTTACATTGGGGGTGAAGTAGATAATTGAGAGTAATGCTTGTTTTTGCTGATCAGGCATAATCACACAATCTCATCATAAGTTTTAATATGAATTCTCATCAATAGACACGATTGCAATGGCTTTTTCTTTTATGGAATCAAACCTTAATGATAGTAGCTTGCTCATGAGATTCCCTGTTTTCAATACCGGTATTCGAGTTATGAGTCTAGTAGCAATCCTGTTCCCTGCTATTACAAAGGAAAATGTGCCAGGGAAGCTGAAAGGTCCAAGGTGGTGGGTCAGTCACCTGGACCAGATGGACTACATCCCAGAGTCCTGAGAGAGGTTGCTAAAGAGATAATGGATGCATTGGTCATGATCTTTCAAGAATAACTTGATTCTAGCATGGTCCTGGAGGAATGGAAAATTGCAAATGCCACTCCATTCTTTTAGAAGGGCGGATGACTAAAGCAGGGGATACCAACCTTTTTTGCACCACAGACTGGTTTAATATTGACAATATTCTTGCGGACCAGCCAATGGTGGGGGGGTTGTTGTGAGTGTTAATCATGACCAGAAAATAGGTGATAAATCAACTATAAATCACTTATAAGTGGCTAATACACTCAATTTCGTTTCTAAAAGGGTTTATCTAACGATTTTAATATTAAACACACAGTGCATATTTTCCTCGTATGAACATATAAAATCATTAAAACACACCAATATCGCTGAATCAGTGAGAGCCCTAGCCTTATTTCCCTGCAACAAGACGGTCCCATCGCAGGCTGATGGGAGACAGCGATACTCGAAGGAGGTTCCTTATGTCCAGTCTATTCTGCAATTTAGTTTTCGTGGCTCTCAGCATTTGCTTTTGTCCCGCTTGCTCACGTTTTTTTCACTCAAAAAAACTCAACAGGTTTGTCTTTAAGTGCAGGGTGCTTGGACTCAAGATACTGAAGCAGTTTTGAGTGTTTCATTGCCTCATTAGACAGCCTCCAGGCCCGAACTCCAGCCTCCCACCCGCCCACTGCCAGACGCCTTGGCCAGGTGCGGCTGGGGTGAGAGGACAAGGTCAGGGCCGGAGGTCCCTGTGCCGGGCCGCGGTGGTCACAGTCCGAAGAGAGCGACCGAGCGAGCGAGGAGTGCGACAGGGCACGTGCTCGCCCTTCTTGTAGGTAGGTAAGATCTATCGGCTGACAAAAGTTTGGCTCAAGGGATGACTTTCAGTAGATCACAGCGAGGTAGCTGCTCTGCTACTTACGAAACCCTGAGCCCGAATTAGGTTGTCTGTGAATATTTTAGCACTGGGTTCCCCACGAACATTTGGTGTGCTAAACAGGTTTAGAGGCGACGCCCATCTGTCTGCACTCCAGGCTAGTAGCATCGGCACTGCCCGTCGGCCGCGTGAGGCAGCCGGTTACCCGAGGCCAACCAGTGATCCCTAGCATGAGGGTATCACTGTGTGTAGGCGACTGATGACCTCACGTGCGTTCAAATTCAACAGTGGGCGTGACAGGGAATGAGGAAAGGTGCAGCTGACTCATATCGTTTCATATCGCCAAATCATATTGTTTCCTCGCGGCCCGGTAGCACATGCTTTGCGGCCCGGTGGTTGGGGACCACTGGACTAAAGGACGGAAATTAGGCCAGTTAGCCTAACCTCAGTGTTTGGGAAAGTGTTGGAGTTTATTATTAGAGATGAGGTTTTGGGATACTTGGAGAATAATGATAAAATAAGTCAAAGTCAGCATGGGTTCTGTGAAGGGAATTCTTGCCTGACAAATCTGTTGGAGTTCAAGGAAGTAACAAGCAGGATGGACAGAGGAGAGGTAGTGGATGTCATTTACTTGGATTTTCAGAAGGCATTTGATAAGATGCCACATACAAGGCTGCTTAACAACATAAAATCCTATGGCGTTACAGAAGGGATACTGTCATGGATAGAGGAATGGCTGACAGGCAAGAGGCAGTGAGTGGGAATAAAGGGGTCTTTTTCTGGTTGGCTGCCAGTGATGAATGGTGTTCCTCAGGGTCAGTATTGGGACCGCTATTTTTCACATTGTTTGTCAGTGATTTAGATAATGGAATTGATGGCTTTGTGGCAAAGTTTGTGGGTGATACGAAGATAGGTGAAGGGGTAGGTAATGCTGAGGAAACAATGCAATTGCAGCAGGACTTAAGACAAATTGGAAGAACTTGGAGTGAAGGAAGATGAGAGGTGACCTGATAGAGGTGTATAAGATGATCAGAGGCATTGATTGTGTAGATAGTCAGAGGCTTTTCCCCAGTGTTGAAATGGCTAGCATGAGAGGGCATAGTTTTAATGTGCTTAGTATTAGGTACAGAGGAGATGTCAGTGGTAAGTTTTTTTTGCAGAGAGTGGTGACTGCGTGGAATGGACTGCTGGCGACGGTGGTGGAGGTGGAAATGATAGGCTCTTTTAAGAGACTCCTGGATGGATACTTGGAGCTTAGAAAAATTGAGGGCTATGGGTAACCCTAGGAATTTCTAAGGTAAGGAAATGTTCGGCACAACTTTGTGGGCCAAAGGGCCTGTATTGTGCTTTAGGTTTTCTATGTTTCTGTAATGGGTAAAAGAGTGGCAGATGGAGCATAGTGTTGGGAAATGTATGAAAATGCATTTTGGTAAAAGGAAAAATAGTGTGGACTGTTATCTAAATGGAGAGAAGGTTCAATGATGGAATGGAGGAGCAGACTCAGTAGGCTGAATGGCCTAATTCTGCTCCTATGTCTTATAGTCTTGTGGTCTTACACTGTCAGTAGAATGTGCCTTTTTCTAGCATAGGTGAATTTTTGGAGATTCCAGCAGTTGCCAAAAAAATAGGATTTTACTAAGGTATCAGTGAATTAATTTTAATATTGTGCTGAATACATAAATAATTCTGGTTGTATGAACATGACAATATGCACAAGCACTTCATTATTCTTCCTAGGCCTCTGTTGTTTTTGAATTTAGAATTTAATTGCATCAATGCTTCTGGGCCTGTACTCACTGGAGATTTGAAGAATGATGAGGAATCTCATTGAAACATATTGAATATTGAAAGGTCTGGATAGAGTGGATATGGAGAAGATGTTTCCTGCATTCTGGGAGTCTTGGACCAGAAGACATAGTCTCAGTGTAGAGGGATGTCCATTTAGAATGGAGATGAGGAGGAATTTCTTTCACCAGAGGGTGGTGGACCTCTGGAATTCATTGCCACAGGCTGCTGTGGAGGTCAAGTCATTGAGTATGTTTAAAGCAGAGGTGATGGGTTCTTGCTTTGTCAAGATGTAAAAGGTTACAGGGAGAAGGCAGGAGAATGAGGTTGAGGGGGATAATAACTTAGTCATGATGGAATGGCAGAGCGGCCTCGATAGGACGATATTCCTGCATCTTATGGTTTTATAACAATGTACATCTTTTGTGAAGTAAACTGACTGGCAGGAAATGGGGAAGTGTGAAAGCTAATGCCACTTTGTCATCATGACCCAGTCCATCCCATATGTTTACTTGGGATGTTATTGCTTTGATTGGAAACATCAATTACATCATCCCTTGCTAATGTTTAAATAGAACAGACTTTCAAAATTATAGCTGAAAATATAGAGAACAGCAAGTCAGACAGCATCTTGTGGATAGAGAAACTGAATTAATGTTTTGATTCACTGAAGTTTAATTAGAAACCTGCTGAAAGATCTCTGAGCTACATTAATGCAGTATCTATCTACACAGATGCTGCTGGACCTACTGAACATTTTCTACTTTATTTCAGATTTCCAGTATCTGCAGTAATTTTCTTTTGTTTTTACTCAGAATGTTTACAGTTTGTTTCTATGCCAAGTTGTAAACCACTACACTTTTTATGTTCTTGATTTCTTCTCTAAATACAGTGGATTCTGGTTAATTGGTCCAAAGATTAACCAGGGCAGCTTATTTGGGACACTATTGGCTTAATTGGGGCAGGCAATTGTTGACAAAAATTTCTAACCAGTGTCAGTCACGTGCACTTGTGTGGCTATCAGACACTACCCCGTGCTTAAAGTGGCCAGTTTTTAAATAGCATTACTTGTGTGTGTTCATGTTCAAAAAGCAGTGATTTTTGTCACTGTTATTTGGTGAGAAATAAGCAGGAAGACAATTCAGAACTGCCTTACTCATTGTGGGTTCAAGCATATATGGCAACTCTAGGCCAGTTAGCTTAACATCTGTAGTCGGGAAAATGCTTGAAGCTGTCATTAAGGAAGAAATAGCGAAACATTTAGTAGGGAGTGGTTCCATTAGACAGATGCAGCATGGATTCAGAAAGGGCAGGTCCTGTTTGACAAACTTACTGGAGTTCTTTGAGGACATAATGAGTGCAGTGGATAGAGGGGAACTGGTGGATGTCGTATACTTGGATTTCCAGAAGGCGTTCGATAAGGTGCCGCACAAGAGACTTATAAATAAGATATGGATGCATGGAGTTGGAGGAAGTGTATTGGCATGGATAGTGGACTGGTTAACCGATAGAAGGCAGAGAGTTGGTATAAATGGGTGTTTCTCCGGTTGGCAGTCAGTGGTGAGTGGGGTGCCACAGGGGTCGGTGCAGGGCCTGCAGCTGTTTACCATTTACATTGATGCTTTGGAAGAGGGGACTGAGTGTAGCATAGCAAAATTTGCTAATGACACTAAACTGAGTGGAAAAGCAATTTGTACAGTGGATGTGGAGAGACTGCAGAGGGATATAAATAGGTTAAGTGAGTGGGTCAAGGTCTGACGGATGGAACACAACGTTGGTAAATGCGAGATCATCCACTTTGGAAAGAATAATAGAAGAGCAAATTATTATTTAAATGGTGAAAGATTGCAGCATGCTGTTGTGCAGAGGGACTTGGGAGTGCTTGTTCATGAATCGCAAAAGGTTGTCTTGCAGTTACAACAGGTTATTAAGAAGGCAAAAGGAATGTTGGCCTTCATTGCTAGAGGGATTGAATTCAAGAGCAGGGAGGTCATGCTGCAACTGTACAGGGTACTGGTGAAGCCGCACCTGGAGTACTGTGTGCAGTTCTGGTCTCCATACTTGAGGAAGGATATACTGGCTTTGGAGGCAATGCAGAGGAGGTTCACCAGGTTGATTCCAGAGATGAAGGGGTTAACTTATGAGGAGAGATTGAGTCGCCTGGGACTATACTCTCTGGAATTCAGAAGAATGAGAGGGGATCTAATAGAAACATACAAAATTTTGAAAGGGATAGATAAGATAGAAGTATGAAAGTTGTTTCCATTGGTAGGTGAGATTAGAATTAGGAGACATTGCCTCATGATTCAGGGGAGAAGATTTAGGATGGAGATGAGGAGAAACTGTTTTTCCCAGAGAGTGGTGAATCTGTGGAATTCTCTGCCCAGGGAAGCAGTTGAGGCTTCTTCACTAAATATATTTAAGATACAGTTAGATAGATATTTACATATTAGGGGAATTAAGGGTTATGGAGAAAAGGCAGGTAGGTGGAGATGAGCCAATGATCTTATTGAATGGCAGGGCAGGCTCGATGGGTCAGATGGCCTACTCCTGCTCCTATTTCTTATGTATTCAGACTTGGAGATGCCAGAAACAGGTAAGAGTCAAAATGAAACAATTTCACTACTTCAACAAGTTAAGAACTCTGAAGAATTTGAAATTGATGATAATCATCTTGAATGCTGCAATGAAAATGAAGATCTGGGGGATTCAATCATTAAAAGCATTGCATGAAGGCAGCCCATTATCTACACTAGGTGTCTGTGCTGATATTGTTCATTTACAGACAATCAAAAGAACACAGCAGCATACACTGGATGAATTCATCCTTTGATAAATATTTGGAACTAATACACAACTTGTACTACTGTAGTATTAGTCGTGTTCTAATTTGTTCTGTATTTCATTTAAATACATAACATATTACTCAGTTATATCCTTTTAGCCAATTCCTTGAAACTTCGGCTAATTGGGACAGTCATTTAATTGAGCCAAAATGTACTGGTCCTGATGCGTCTCAGTTAATTGGAATCCACTGTACTTGTGTACTATTATGGTTTGCTTGTTATCGGTGATTTAATTCTAAATTTAGAGTGAATTATGAAACGTCGTAAAGTGAGGATACTTAAAATTAGATTGTAAATTAGAGCATTATATAAAAATAATTTCAAATTTTCTTTAACATTGTTCCAAGAAGAGCCTTCTTTACCTTGTGTTGGGGAATAAAAAGCAGAATCACTGAAGGAACCCCTTAAAAACATGTCAGACAATCCTCAAACCCTGCCTATTGGCCTCCAGCTGCACAGCATCACCCCACAATCCTTTTTGCCACCAATTTCATATCTTTGTCCAGATCTATCTCCACTCATACCTGACCTCTCCTAAGCTCAAATCTGACCCAACCTGTCCAACGCTCAAATCAGATTTGACTTCTCCAATGCTCATTTTGGAACCAATGCTTTCGAGACTGAGTTCGGAGTGGTTAAGTCTGAGAGCTATAGGAAATACTTGCTGTTTCATTTCCTTTAGTCTATCCACATTCACTTGCTTTTTGTCTTCTGCTAACATTGTAAAAGATCCTTTCATGTTTGTAACTGTTGGGCTTTCTTCAGGAGGCTGTTGTGAGGTGACTGAGCTGGCCTCCAAAGGATTACTGCACAGCATGTTGTCTGCCATTTTCTTCTGATCTCTGTGGACCATGGGTTTGAATTCTGTCAGCTGGTCCTGGGGCCCAGTTTCCATGCCACAGCCCTGAGTTGGGTTTCCAGCAGGGCTTTGATCAGCCTCAGCATCTACATGGCTTTCATTAGATTTCAAGCCTTCACATTTATTCAAAGTTGGTTTCTTGGGTCTACATCCTGATCTGATTTTTGAAGTTTGCTCCTGACTGAACTCTGCTAATGACAACGCTTCATGTTCGATTTCCCTTTCATTTTCATTCAAACCAGTTCGTTTTAACTCCAGAACTCCTGCTAGGGAATTCTTCTGCCATCTTCTGCTTTCAGCAGTGAGAAGACTTATTTGTGTCAGGTCTTCTCTGCCCCCATTGGGTGTGACTGGGACATCTAGTTTCTTTGGATCAGGTCCAGATATGGTAGCACTCTTCTGACGACTGCTCGTTGCAAGTTCTTGCTGACCTGATTTCTTCACATCTTCTTCAGAACTCCACAGATCAGAGATTGCAGAAAGACTGCCATGAGTACCAGGCTCCGTCGGACTGATAGGTGACCAGCCTGCATTACGACTCTGATGGGTGGGGCTACTTTGGAGCCTGATCTCTGAGTGATCTTCCCTCTGAACTGGGTTAACTGCAGGGGAATAGTTAATCGAAACTCCAGTGGCACTTTCGTTGAGGCAGAGCTCCACACGGTAGCCCGGCTTTGACAATTCTGAGTTGCCTCTAGACAGTGCGACTAGAAGGCTGCCCTGAGATGTTTCAGCTATAGAGATAGTTCCTTGTTTGACATCTATAATGCCACCGAGATATTGTTGTTCAATAGAATTCCTTTGAATTCCTGCAGTGTTCACTGCCGAAGCATTTTCCTGGTAATTTCCTGCAGACAGACTAACTTGCTTTGACTTTCTCAGCTCCATACTTTGTCTAGGTGTGACGTCTACAGGACTACCCAAATCTGATGATCTTGCACCTTCTCCTGTGGCTGATTCTGGTCTGAATGTAGTAACACTCCCCTGATGACTGATTGCACCAGGATTCTTCAGGCCTGACTTCATTATTTCTGTAAGCGGTCTGCAGGAAGGTGGGACTACACCAGGGAGTTCAGACGTCTGAGTTGAGGGATTGTCTGCTTTACGACTACCTTCAAGTTTAAGAGGCAGAGTCGAAACCTCTGTAGAATTGTCATCGGGGCTGATATGGGTAAGAAGATGTTTCTGCTTAAACTCCATCTGAGTCTCACTGAGGGCAATGTTTCCACAGTTAAGAGATTTTGATAGTTCTGCATCATCTCCACTCGTAAAGCTCTCCTGAGAGCGTTCCAATACTGGGTAATCTTCTTGCTCATCTTCTACAGTACCAGATGGGGTTGACGTGCTCTGTGCTCTGGAATTCCCATGGAGTCTAACCATTGTAACACCCTCTTCATAGGGAGTCCTCTGATACCTTCCTTCAACAAAACAATCAATCTCCAACCTTCTCAACTCAGTGCTCCCCTTGGCAATGACATGTGCATCGAGGTGTATATTTGATATCTTCTGATCTTCTCCAGAAGTTGGTTCTGGTTGGCTTGTAAGGGGGCTCCCCTGATAGTTGACTGTCTCAAGGCTCCTCAGTTCTGACTTCTTCACCTCTTCATCAGAACTCAAGGGAGACAAGGCTGCTTCAAAGCTATTGTCCGATGCCAACGTGGATGGTCTCCCGAGATAAGGTTTGAACTTCATGGGGCTGTCGTCGTGCCTGAGCTCCGTATTGCACCTCTGGGTTGTATCTGTTCCAGGAATGTGTTCAGCTTTGTCCCCCAGCTGTCCCACGTGCAGGTGGACACTCACAGGCTGCTGCCACTCTGACTGCTTTGCATCATTTCCAGATGCAACGTGTAGAGGATTTTCCTCACATGCAGGAAGTTCACCTTGGTTGTTTTCCACAATGCCGGGCATATTTGATTCATTTAGCTGCTCTTCAGAATTCCCACGGGATATAACCGTCATAAGAGATTCTTCGGAAATGACTTCCAAAGGGCTCCACTGGTAGATTCTAGATGTAGGACTGAGAAATGCCAGGGTTCTTGGATCAATGGTCCCTTTCTGTGTAATGTTGGCAGAACCACACTGGTCAGGATCTTCTCCAGTACTTGTTCCCACAGTAAGACCATTGGCGCATCCCTGGCGAATCAGTGCAATCAGACTCTTCAAATTTAGATTCTTCATTTCTTCATCAGTACTCCAGGAAGGTGAGGCTGCATGAAGATTTCCTTCAGAAAGCATGGCAGAATGGCTTCCTGATGCTGCAACAGTTTCAGGGTTGAACAGAGTTTCACTGAGTTCAGTGTGACTCATCTCAATCATGTCCTGCCCAGCATTGTGTTTTGGTTCGCTGCATGCCGAACCACGCATCGGGTTTACTGTTTCACTGGAGGTTAGTCGGCTCCCTCGGTCATCTCCAGGAGGAACCTTAAGATCTTCCTGATCATTTTCTACCACAGAAGTGTTCTCTTGTTTAATCTCTGATTTGATTCTAGCAGCGTTCTCCGGACCCCTGACTGTTCCAGGGGGATGCAGATCGGATTTCCTCATTGCCTCACTGAGGCTGCTCTCGGAACGTCTCCCTAACGATGAAGCTGAGCTAAGACCACCTGCAGGACTGAGACCCACTGGGTCCACTTGCGGCTTGGCTATGGTAACACTCACATTGAACTCTGTGTGAATCCTTTGTTGTTCATTTACCACAGGAGCAGGTTTAGATTTGATGTCTGTTTGATTCGCATTGAACTCAACACTTTCAGAGAACATCGCTGAGTTATCTCCAGAAGTAACCTCAGCAGTATTTTCCTGAGGCTTCTGCGATATGAAAATCTCTTTGTCAATATCTTGGAGATCTTGCTGCTCACCAACGTTCCCATGGTGTTTTCCTGTGACAAGGCTTTCTTTATCACTGACATCCAAAGAATTCTCCTGATCTTTTCTTTCTGTGGGACTATTAAGATTTGGTCCTTTCAGACTGCCACACTCCTGAAGTATGATATCTACAGAATCATCTACATTTGATATCCCATTATCTTGCCCAGGGGGTGTTCCTGGTCTCTCCGGATGACTATTTTTTCTGGGATTCTGTAGATCTGTCATTTTCTCTGTCTCAGAGGAGCTCAACATGGGTGAGCCTACACCAAGACTTCTCCCAGAATCTATTGCCGAAGGACTATCTGGTGGTGAGCCTGCTTTGGAATTGTCTTCAGATTTAACCGAGGGCTCCTCCTGAGGCCTGAGCTTTATTGCACTCTTGTAGAGTTTAACCATGATGTTCAGTCCTTCTTCTCCAAGATGTTCAATTGCCATGTTGACACCCAGCCCACTGGCCTGATCACTACTTGTAGGAGAATGACTAAGAGTTCTGCTTTTCCCAGATTCCATTGCTCTCCCATGATATGTGGTAGAGTCAAAACGACCTCTATGAGACTCTATTATATTATTAGTAATAGCCTGCATTTCTGTTCGAGAACCTTCAGCTTTGGCTACATTACATGGCTGAGGAATGACATTTACTGGAGTAATACAATTTGATTTCCTTGGGCAATTACTGTGATCTGTGGGATATAGGATTGGTACAGGGTCATCTTTTGGTGAAATTTCAATAAAATCCTTTTTAGGATTGACACTTGGACACTGCAGACTTCCTTTTTCACCGCCTTCTGATAGAGTATTCTTATGGAAACCATCTGATACTCCATTTGCCAAGTGTGGTGTTTTAAAATCTTTATTGGGGCTCTCCTGATGTCCGGACATTCTGACTTCCAAAATGTTTTTGTTTGGAACGTCAGTGAGGTTTGATCTCTGGTCCTTCTTAGCACCTTGGCATAGTTCAGGTTCAGTAGGTCTGTGTTGGAGTCCAGCTTCTTGTGGATCCCTCTGGGCTTTTACTCCCATCTCTCCTCCAGAATCCTCTTCCTGGGTTACTGACTTGGTTTTCTCGTAAGAATCCTGTGTAAGATTGATTGTTGCCTCTCCAGTTTCTGATCCTAGATTTGGTTCTAATGAATTTGGATTCCCATTAATTTGAACTGGTGGATGAAGAACCAGATTTTCCTGTGGATGTCTTGTGGGAATCTCTTGAGAACCAAACTGCAGGAAGCTTTCTTTTGTATCTGCTTTCAATTGACTTGGAGGAAGAATGACTGTAAGGGAAATATCGATTGTTGCCTTTTGACCTTCCTCAGGGTTTCTTCCAGGACTGGCTGAAGTGATGGTCTCCAGGACTGTGTCCTGAGGTCTGACGGTTACCATGTTCCCAAAGTCTCTGTTGTGCTCACTTTGTTCATCACACTTCAATGCTTCAGCACAGTCAGGGGGGCTGCCAATTGCACCACACTTCCCACATCCATCTTTTATAAAGTTTCCTTCAGGATACATTCCTACAGAAAGCTTATGGGATTTTATTGTGTCATAGTTCCTGTAGGAAGCACATGGCTTTTGCATACAGTTCAAATGGTTAGGCATTACATTTCCTCCTTCAGCCCTGATCTCTACAGGATTCCCAAGGCTTCCTGTCTTTACAGAGTCAAGTACTCTTGGTTTAATCTGAGATGTTTCATTTAGGTTTTGAACATCGACTGACTTCCTTTCAGGTACAAGTTTCCTGGCACTCCCCAGAGGTCTGTCTGCTGTTGGATCAGCCTGAGGATTGATCTCTATAGAATTTCCAAAGTATTTTGTTACTAAAGGACTATCAGGGGTTGGATAATTCAGGTGAACACCAGAACTGTCTTCATGTCTTGCTGTGGTGAAAGTACCATGGGAACCGGCTGCCAAGGGGCTTTCAGGAGTTGTAAGTTCTGCAGCTGTTGTAATGGGTCTGTGGGGTTTGAAGTTGGCAGGACTGTATAACTGTAGATTTCTGAGCTCATCTGTGGAACTTGGGTATGGTTTAACCATAAAAGGATTCCCATGTACGGGAGCTGATGGTGGACCAACAAAACTTGGCATCTGTATGTGAGCTTCGGTAGTGGATTGGTGCCTGGTGGTGGCAAGGCGTTCTTCAAAACTTAACCCTAAATAACTGCTTGGAGCCCCAGTTCCAACAGACCTCCATTGGAATGGTCCTTCTGTCAAATTATTCCAACCTGGAATCCTCAGGTCTGCTCCAGGATAACTGGTGAAAAGCATTGTGACAGGACTATCATGAGGTCTGACCATTAATGGACTGCTGAAGGTTCTCATTGATGCAGGGACCTCAAGCTGTCCAACTGACAATGGCTTCATACTGGCTGGGACATCAATAGGTCTTTGGAATTGAAGGCTCTCTGAGTCACGCACTGGATTCCAATGACGGCCTAACTGTGTGGGAGTCTCTTGAGTTATAATTGTAGAATCTGCCATTTTCATGGAGTTTAGTGTAGGACATTCTTGCCCTGTTGTTGCATGCCCTTGAGGCTTATTTTCAATGGATTCTACATCATTTCTGAATTCTGAAGGATTCACGTGAACTCTGGCATCTGCAGGAATATCTACACTTGACATCTGCAGGCCCACTTCTTGCTTTCTGAAGGGTCTGACTCCAGTTTCAGCACCTTGGTGAAGCTTTCCTTCCAAAGTATTCCAATGGGGCTCAGTTCGGATAGGACTAGTTGAGCTCAGTATTCCTACAGGAGAGTTGTTCACCACCATCTGTGGATAGCCTCTTGTCACTGCTGGAGACCCAGAAAGGAGATTAGCTGTGGCAAAACTGAACTGATTTGATGTTGGGAAGTCACTTTGCAGATAATTTTGTATGTTAACTGCTGTTGGAGAATGCCATGGTACACGTGTTTCAGGGTTCAATGTTACCAGGCTCTTGGAGAGATTATCCTCTAGAGGGTTTATTATTGTTGGTGCCATCCCTGGGTGTGTCATGTCTGAAGGTTTCACAGCACTGGTCATTATTGAATTGTTGAGGTTCTTTTCATAATTAACTTGAGTCCAGCCTGTTCCATAAAAACCCTGTGCTCCGAGTGCCCATTCGGGACTCCCCATAGGAGGAATGAGAGGTGGATTGACTTCAACAGCATTGCTTACACCTGTTTTCCTCAAGATGTCACTGGAAATGTTTCCAGAGCTGGCTGTGAAGTCAATTACCCCTGGTCTGGTAGCTGGATGAAGATTGAGATTCAACGTCCTCTGATCATCAGGGCTCCTGTAGGACGTGGCCATCACCGCATCCTCCTCAGCTCTGATTGCTTCTAGACTAATTTCTGATTTGACTGTGTCGTGGTATTTGTAGAATTCTTTTCTTTCAGGACTCCCATAACTTCTCATTTCCAAGGGGTTTTCAATAGTTGGCATCTTGGGGATAAAGCTTTCTGTGTTCCCATGTGTCGATGAATCCTTGCAGGATGTTCCTGCTAAATTGATCTCTTCAGTTAGAATCTTCAACGGAGGGTCTGAAGATGACAACTTAGTTATATCATTGGGACCCCAATGGAGGCCAGAACTTCCCTGATGTTCACCATCGTTTGGATCTCTTTCAGATTTCTGGAACTTCCCTCCTGCAGGGTTCCCATGGGGGCTTGTTTGTGTTGACCTCTCAAGGAGCCTTGCTTCTGCTGAATTCTCATGTCTTCTATTTTCTGTTGATTTTTCAGGGGGTTGACTTTCTACTGAACTTCTGATGGGCTTTATTTCTACTGAACCTCCAAATAATCTTGCTTCTATTGTACTTCCAAGAGGTCTGTCTTCTACAAAATTATCCAGGGGCCTAGATCCGGTTGGATTCCAATTGGATTTAATTTCAAATAGATTCTCAGGAGGGGTTGTTTGCACTTGACTCTTTAGAAACCTTGTTTCTCTTAAACCCCCTGGATCAGAGTTCCCAAGCAGCCTTGTGTCTGTTGGACTTCCCTGGTGCCAGTCATCTCTGGTAACCCTGTGGAGGCTGAGTTCCATCTGCTCTCTGGGGATTGTTTGCTGTCTACTACCAAGGGGACTGATTTCCTTTGGACTTCCATGGGACATGACTTCTTCAGGGCTTCTATTGTTTCTTACTTCCGCAGGATTCCCCCAGGGCGTGGCCAGTGTATGGCTATCCAAGTTTGAAAGCTGTGGGTTTGTTTCAGGGCCTCTTTGAGGTTTTGCTCCAACATGTCTGTTCTGATTTAACTCCATGAGTCAACTGCACTTTGGATCTTTTTTCTAGTGTTCCTATTGGAGTTCTGCTGGTTGACTGAGGCTTGTTCACTGAAGAAACACTCCACTCTTAACTTCTGTGACATTGCCATGAAAACTGTGAAGTGTTTAATGTCTAGTGTAGTTCACGTGGAATTGTCTTAAAGTTGGTATTGTTTCATGGAGCTGGATTTCACCAGATCCTGTCAAAGACTGACTTTCTGCCTTTTGCATGATTTCAACATTACCCTGTGATGAATGTTCAAATGTAGACTCACATTAGGCAAAACTTCTGAGCTTCTTGTAAGGCAAGTCCTCCTTTTCCTAGCTCCTCCCTCATTTCATTGTGACAAGAGTGAGAACTGTTGCCATGGTTACACTACAATTGAAACTTTAACCTCTCAGTTGTGGCCTCATAGCAAATCTAACTCTGGTTGGTGCCCAGAAAAGAATGAGGGTAAATCTTGGAGGAGTAACAATGCTTGGCAATGCCCACTCTCTCTCTGCAATCACTCCATTGAGTATGATGTTCTCCTAAGGGGTTATCTATTAATGACTGTAGAGACAGATTCAGGATCCACCTATTCTGGTGCAGTGTGGGTAACAGTAAGTGGTGGTTGTGGTTAGTGTTTGAGTCTTTTGGTTGTTCCGTCTCTTGATTCTCAGCTGCTGCTTGTTCTCTGCCGCACAACAGAGGTTGTCCTCACGTAGTACAGCTCCCTCTTGAACAGATCTCCTCCAGGTGTATCTACTGAGTAGAATGTCTTCCCAGTCTTTGGATGCCATGTTGGAGAGGGATGTAATCCTAAGTAGCTTGGGATGTATCCCATCTGACAGGCAAAATAGTTTTCATGTAAGTAGATGTATTTAGAAGGATGCATGGGGATCTCATTGAAATCTACCAAATGTTGAAAGGACTAGATAGGGTGGATGTGGAGAGTACATGGTGCTCCTATGGGGAGCGTTTTTAGAACTACAGGGCACAGTCTCAAAACTGAGGGGCAACAAAGGTAAAGAGGAATTGTTTTTAGCTAGAGAGTAGTCAATCTGTGGAATGCTGTGCCACAGAGGTGGTGGAGGTCAAGTCCATGTGTATATTTGAAGTGGAAATTGATTGCTTCCTGATTAGTCAGGGCATCAAAGGATACGACGAGAAGGTAGGCGTATGGGATTGAGTGGGATCCAGGATCAGCCATGATGGAATGGCGGAGCAGACTCGATGGGTTGAATGGCCTAATTCTGCTCCTGTGCCTTGTGGTCTTATGGAATTCAGGATGCAATTGTTCAGGAAGATCTAAACAAAATGAAGAATGCAATTCAAGAGCTGCAAACTTGGCAGCTCTAATTTTAACTGGGAAAAGTATCCCAGTCATGGCCATTTGAGGCCCTAGAGGTTTTAACCAAATCAGCAAAAAATCTTTTCCTGTCTCTGTCCTTTTCCATGGGATGCGATTGCTTATATCCATTTGGAAGAACAGACAGATATTACTTTATCTCATCTGCACAGTAGTGGATTATTCTTTTAAATTAAAAGAAAGTAAATTTATTATCAAAGTACCTATGTGTTACCATCTATTACATTGAGATTTGTTTTATAGATCATAAGACACCGGAGCAAAATTAGGCCATTTGGCCCATCAAGTCTCTCCGCCACACTATCATGGCTCATTTACTATCTCACTCAGCCCCGTTCTCCTGCCTTCTCCCCATAACCTTTGATGTCCTGACTAATCAGGAACCTATCAACTTCTGCCTTAAGTATACCCAGTGACATGATCTGAACAGCCATCTCTAGTAATGAATTCCATAGATTCACCACCCTCTAGCTAAATAATTTTTTGTTCATCCCTGTTCTAAAGAAACATTCCTCTTTTCTGAGTTTGTGTCATCTGGTCCTGGACTTCCCCCACTACAGGAGACATCCTTTCCACATCCACTCTATCAAGGTCTTTCAATATTCAATATGTTTCAATAAGATCCTCCCCACCCCCACCCCCCCATTTTTCTAAACTTCAGTGAATACAAGCCTAGAGCCATCATATCCTTTCATTCCTGGGATCATTCTTGTGAACCTCCTCTGGACTCTGTGCCAGCACATCTTTTCTTAGTTAAGGGGCCCAAAACTGCTCACAATACTCCAAGTGTAGTCTGAACAATGCTTTATAAAGACTCAGCATTACAACCTTACTTTCATCTTCTAGTCCTCTCAAAATGAATGCTAACATTGCATTTGCTTCCTTACCACCGACTCAACCTGCAGATTAACCTTTAGGGAATGTTGCATGATGCCTCCCAAGTCCCTTTGCTTTTTGGATTTGTGATTTTTCTCTCCATTTACAAAATAGTCCATGCCTTTATTCCTTCTGCCAAAGTGCATGACCATACACTTTTTGACATTATATTCCATCTGCCACTTCTTTGTCCATTCCCCCAATTAATCTAACTCCTTCTGCAGACTCCCTACTTCCTTAATGCTACTCACCCCTCTACCTATCTTCATATCATCCGCAACCTTGGCCATAAAGCCATCAATTCTTTCATCCAAATCATTGACATACAATGTGAAAAGAAGCAGTCCCAACATGACCCCTGTAGTACACCACTAGAGACCAGCAGCAAGCCAGAAAAGGCCCCGTTTCTTCCCACTCTTTTCCTCCTGCCAATCAGCCAACCTTCTATCCATTTTAGTACCTTTCTCATGCTACCATGGACTCTTGTTTTGTTAAGGAGCTTCATGTGTGCCACCTTGTCAAAGACCTTCCGAAAATCCAAATAAACAACATCCACTGACTCTCCTTTGTCTATACTGGCTATCCTGATTGTTATTTCCTCAAAGAATTTCAACAGATTTGCCAGGCAAGATTTGCTCTTTAGAAACTATACTGACTTTGGCCTAATTTATCATGTGCCTACAAGTACCTTGAAACCTGATCCTTAATTATAGACTCCAACATCTTTCCAACCACTGAAGTAATTGGGGACAAAGAAATGGAAGATCAACTTAATGAATACTTTGCTTCAGTCTTCACTGTGGAACACACTAGCAGTGTGCCAGAGGTCTGTGAGTGTCAGGGAGCAGGAGTGAGTGCCATTACTATTACAAAGGAAAAAGTGCTAGGCAAACTCAAAGGTCTTAAGGTTCAAAGGTTTCAAAGGTACATTTAATGTCAGAGAAATGTATACAATATACATCCTGAAATTCTTTTCTTTGCAACCATCCACGAGAACAGAGGAGTGCCGCCAAAGAATGAATGACAGTTAAATGTTAGAACCCCAAAGCCCCCCCAGCACCCCTCCCCCCGCGCGTAAGCAGCAGTGAAGCAACGATCCCCCCCCCCCACTGGCAAAACAAAGCATCGACACCCGCCACTGAGCACTCAAGTGTAAGCAAAGCAACAGTAAAGACACAGACTTGCAGTTACCCTAAAGACTACTTGTTCATCTGGTATTCGACATACCACAAGCTCTCTCTCTCCCTAATAAAGGAGAAAGAGGTATCTCCATTTCACAGCGAGAGGGGAGACATAACAAACAACTCACTGGTTTATGATGTTAAAAGTCTGTTGTGTTGCTTTTTCTGAGCTCTGTGCCCAAAGATCAATGTAGTTATAAAGAAGGGAAGACAGTGGCTATACTTTATTAGGAGTTTGAAGGGATTTGGTATGTCAACAAATACACTCAAAAACTTTTAACTTTTATAGTTGTACCGTGGAGAGCATTCTGACAGGCTGCATCACTATCTGGTATGGAGGGGCTTCTGCACAGGACTGAAAGAAGCTGCAGAAGGTTGTAAATCTAGTCAGTTCCATCTTGGGTACTGGCCTACAAAGTACCCAGGACATCTTCAAGGAGCGGTGTCTCAGAAAATCAGTGGCCATTATTAGGGACCTCCAGCACCCAGGGCATGCCCTTTTCTGTTACCATCAGGTAGGAGGTACAGAAGCCTGAAGGCACACACTCAGCGATTCAGGAACAGTTTCTTCCCCTCTGCCATCTGATTCCTAAATTGATATTGAACATTACCTCACTTATTTTAATATACAGTTTTTAAGTTTTTTGCATGTTTTTAAAAATCTATTCAATATATGTATCCTGTAATTTATTTATTTGTTATTTTTTCTATAATTATATATATTTATATATTGCATTGAACTGCTGCTCCTAAATTTCACGTCATATGCCGGTGAGAATAAACCTGATTCTGATTCTGATTCAAAGATCTCAGGTCTCTGGGCACACAGCCAGAGATTTTCTGTCTCCAATGACACACTGATCTCTTGCAGAGGCACCAACGTCTGATACCCCCGTCTCCAGAGCCACAAAATCTTGGTTCTCTGAAGGCGAATGAGGTTTTTAGGCTGAGCCCTTGGCGTGCCAAATAACAGCCGGTCGTGAAACACCGAGAGCGGGTCCCATTCCCGCAAAGAACTGTAGTCAGTGTGTGACTCCAGGTCAGGGTCTTCAAAAGAACCCTGAAAGGGAAAGGTGGAGATATTAAAGATGGAAATAGAGCCGTTTTCAAAGATGCAAGCAAAGGAGTCGCCGTTAGGTACCATTAATCCTCCTAGGCTCCTCCAAAGCTGCTTAAGGTGGAGAAGTCACTTGGACCAGATGGACTACATCCCAGAGTCCTGAGAGAGGTTGCTGAAGAGAATACTGATGCATTGGTCATGATCTTTTAAGAATCTCTTGATTCTGGCATAGTCTCAGAGGACTGGAAAATTGCAAATGTCACTTCACTCTTTAAAAAGGGAGGACAGCAAAAGAAAGGAAACTATAGGCCAGTTAGCTTAACCTCAGTGGTTGAGAAAATGTTGGAGTCTATCATTAAGGATGAGGTTTTGCGGTACATGGAGACAATGATATAATAAGTCAAAGTCAGCATTGTTTCTGTGAAGGGAAATCTTGCCTACAAATCTCTATCTGAGTTCTTCGAGGAAGTATTGTTACAAAGGGTGGACAAAGGAAAGGTAGTAGATGTCATTTTCTTGGATCTTCAGAAGATGTTTGGTAAGCTGCCTCACATGATGCTGCTTAACACGATGAAATCCTGTGGCACTACAGGACTGGCAGGAGGTAGCAAGTGGGAATAAAGGGGACCTGTTCTGGTTGACTGCCAGTGACTAGTGATGTCCCTCGGGTCAGTATCGGGACCGTTACTTTTCACATTGTTTGTCAATGATTTGGTTAATGGAATTGATGGCTTTGTGGCAAAGTTTGCAGATGATACAAAGATAGGTTGAGGGGTAGGTAGTGCTGAGGAAGCCTGGTGAAAATAAACTATCTCTGATGTCTCCCCTTACCTTTCATCCTCTCATCATTAAAGGATGTCCTCTTGCTTTGGTCATTGACACATTTGTAAACAGACACTGGCTGTCCACTCTATCTATTCCTCTCGTACACCTCTCATCTTGTACAGCTCAATCAAGTCACCTCTCATCCACGTCCAGCAACATCTGTGGAGGGGAACAAACAGCTGACATTTCAAGCAACACACACAAAATGCTGGTGGAACGCAGCAGTCCTCGTAGCTGACATTTCCGGTGGAGACAGTTCAGCAGGCCATATGACATAGAACACTACAGCACAGGACAAGCCCCTTGGCCCACAGTTTTGTTGAATCAATTGAATTCATAATCAAGTTGGCAGCTGAACTAATCCCCTCTGCCTACACAATGTCCATATCCTTCCATTTTCCTCACATCCTTGTGTCTATCTAAATGTGTCTCAAAAGTCCCTAATGTTTCTGCCATTACCACCGCCCCAGGCAGCACATTCCAGGCTCCCATCTCTCTGTGTACAAACAAACAAACTTGTCTCTCTCATCTTTGAAATTATCCCCTTTCACCTTAAATACCCAATGCCATTTGGACAGGAAAAAAAGTGGGCAACAGGCACAATGAAAGGGTAGGGAGATTGGGAGGAGCACAAGCTGACAGGTGAGGGAGAAGGTAATGAGGTGGGAGCTGGTGAATTGGACGTGATTTGAGTAGCTGGGAAGGGTTAGCTAGAAGTGGCAAAGTGTTGGAGAAAGAAGAATCTGATAAGAGATGAAAGTTGACTATGGAAGAAATTGAAGTAGGAGACGAGCCAGAGGGAGGATATTTGACTCTACTTGGCTCAGTAGTCCTGCTGAATTTCCAGACCTGATTGTGGTGTAGTTCTATTTCTGATACAACTCTTATATTCCATTCTCTGGAGGGAATTCACTACTGTCATATATTCTGTTTGTTCCTTATGCTCTATCTCTACTTGTGACCAAGTTCGTGGATGATACGGTGATACCTGGAGAGCCAGGGAGTGTTGAGGAAGCAGGGAGTCTGCAGAAGGACTTAGATTTGGAGGGTGGGCAAAGAAGTTGCAGATGGAATATAGTGTAGAGAAGTGTATGGTCATGGTAGAAGGAATAAAAGCATAGACTATTTTGTAAGTAGGGAGGAGATTCAGAAATTAGTCGTGCAAAGGGACTTGGGAGTCCCTAAAGGATAGTTGAGTTTGTGATGAGGAAGGCAAATGTGATGTTAGCATTCATTTTAAGAGAACTAGAATATAAAAGAAGGATGTAATGCTGAGGCTTTACAAGGCACTGGTCAGACCTCACGGAGGATTGTGAGCAGCTTTTGGTTCCTTAATGAAGAAAGGATGTGCTGACATTGGAGAAAGTCCAGAGGAAGTTCATGAGAATAATCCCAGGAATGAAAGGGTTAACATGTGGCAAATCTGTTTATTTTCTGATCCTTTGGGTACTTCAGGAATTAAGAATCAACAGCGATCATAATTCTTACGTTTGGTTATTTTAGAACTCAAACACACAAATGCTAAATAAAGAGATGAACTTACAGGACTGCTTTGAATTGGTGGACTGGACCGTATTCAGGGATTCATCTTCAAACCTGGATGAGTATGCTGCAGATGTTACCAAATTCATTAAAACCTGTGTGGATGAGTGTGTACCCACAAAGACTTACTGTACATTCCCAAACCAGAAGCTGTGGATGAACCAGGAGGTACGCTGTCTGCTGAAGGCTAGATCTGTGGCATTCAAGTCTGGCGACCCAGACTTATACCAGCAAACCAGGTATGATTTGCAGAGGGCTATTTCAAAGGCGAAGAGACAATTTTGAATGAGGTTGGAGGCAACATCGGATGCACAGCAACTCTGGCAGGGTCTGCAAGACATTACTTTCAACAAAGCGAAACCCAATAGCAAGAATGGCAGTGATGCTTCATTACCAGATGAATTCAACGCCTTCTGTCCACGCTTTGAAAGGGAGAACACAACTACAGCTGTGAAGATCCCTGCTGCACCTGATGACCCTGGGATCGCTGTCTCGGAGGCTGATGTTAGGCTGTCTTTAAAGAGAACGAACCCTCTCAAGGTGGAAGGTCCCGACGGAGTACCTGGTAAAACTTGTGCCAACCAACTGGCAGGACTATTCAAGGACATTTTCAACTTCTCACTGCTACGGGTGGAAGTTCCCATTTGCTTCAAAAAGGAAACAATATTACCAGAGCCTAAGAAGAATAATGGGGGCTGCCTTAATGACTATTGCCCGGTAGCACTCACATCGAAGGTGATGAAATGCTCTGAGAGCTTGGTTATGACTAGACTGAACTCCTGCCTCATGCAAGGACCTGGACCCACTGCAAGTTGCCTATCATCACAATAGGTCAACGGCAGACACAATCTCAGTGGCTCTTCAGACGGCTTTAGACGAGCTGGACAACACAGACACCTATGTCAGGATGCTGTTCATTGACAAAAGCTCAGCATTTAACACTATCGTTTCCACAATCTTGACTGGTAATTTACAGAACCTGGGCCTCTGTACCTCCCTCCACAATTGGATCCTCAGCTTCTTAACCGGAAGACCACAATCTGAGGATTGGTGATAACATATCCTCCTCGCTGACAATCACCACTGGCACACCTCAGGGGTCTGTGCTTAGCCCACTGCTCTACTCTCTGTATACACATGACTGTGTGGCTAGGCATAGCTCAAATACAATCTACAAATTTGCTGACAATACAAACATTGTTGGTAGAATCTCAGGTGGTGACGAAAGGGCGTACAGGAGTAAGATATACCAACTAGTGGAGTGGTGCCGCAGCAACAAACTGGCACTCAACGTCAGTAAGATGAAAGAGCTGATTGTGGACTTCAGGAAGGGTAAGACTAAGGAACACATACCAATCCTCTTAGAGGGATCAGAAGTGGAGAGAGTGAGCAGTTCCAAATTCCTGGGTGTTGAGATCTCTGAGGATCTAACCTGGTCCCAACATATCGATGCAGTTATAAAGAAGGCAAGACAGCATCTATACTTCATTAGGAGTTTGAAGAGATTTGGTATGTCAGTAAATACACTCAAAAACTTCTATAGATGTACCGTGGAGAGCATTCTGACGGCTCCTCTCTGGTACAGGGGGAGGGGTTGGCTACTGCACAGGACTGAAAGAAGCTGCAGAAGGTTGTAAATTTAGTCAGTGACGAGGAGGTCCATGTGCAGGATTCCCTAAAGCGCTGTGTGAGTCTGTGAGGAGGAGGTCCATGTGCAGGATTCCCTAAAGCGCTGTGTGAGTCTGTGACGAGGAGGTCCATGTGCAGGATCCCTAATGCACTGTGTGAGTCTGTGATGAGGAGGTCCATGTGCAGGATTCCCTAAAGCGCTGTGTGAGTCTGTGAGGAGGAGGTCCATGTGCAGGATTCCCTAAAGCGCTGTGTGAGTCTGTGAGGAGGAGGTCCATGTGCAGGATTCCCTAAAGCGCTGTGTGAGTTTGTGACGAGGAGGTCCATGTGCAGGATTCCCTAAAGCGCTGTGTGAGTCTGTGACGAGGAGGTCCATGTGCAGGATTCCCTAAAGCGCTGTGTGAGTCTGTGAGGAGGAGGTCCATGTGCAGGATTCCCTAAAGCGCTGTGTGAGTCTGTGACGAGGAGGTCCATGTGCAGGATTCCCTAAAGCGCTGTGTGAGTCTGTGAGGAGGAGGTCCATGTGCAGGATTCCCTAAAGCGCTGTGTGAGTCTGTGAGGAGGAGGTCCATGTGCAGGATCCCTAAAGCGCTGTGTGAGTCTGTGACGAGGAGGTCCATGTGCAGGATCCCTAAAGCGCTGTGTGAGTCTGTGAGGAGGAGGTCCATGTGCAGGATTCCCCAAAGCGCTGTGTGAGTCTGTGAGGAGGAGGTCCATGTGCAGGATTCCCTAATGCGCTGTGTGAGTCTGTGAGGAGGAGGTCCATGTGCAGGATTCCCTAAAGCGCTGTGTGAGTCTGTGAGGAGGAGGTCCATGTGCAGGATTCCCTAAAGCGCTGTGTGAGTCTGTGACGAGGAGGTCCATGTGCAGGATTCCCTAAAGCGCTGTGTGAGTCTGTGACGAGGAGGTCCATGTGCAGGATTCCCTAAAGCGCTGTGTGAGTCTGTGAGGAGGAGGTCCATGTGCAGGATTCCCTAAAGCGCTGTGTGAGTCTGTGAGGAGGAGGTCCATGTGCAGGATTCCCTAATGCGCTGTGTGAGTCTGTGAGGAGGAGGTCCATGTGCAGGATTCCCTAAAGCGCTGTGTGAGTCTGTGACGAGGAGGTCCATGTGCAGGATTCCTAATGCGCTGTGTGAGTCTGTGACGAGGAGGTTCATGTGCAGGATTCCCTAAAGCGCTGTGTGAGTCTGTGACGAGGAGGTCCATGTGCAGGATCCCTAAAGCGCTGTGTGAGTCTGTGACGAGGAGGTCCATGTGCAGGATTCCCTAAAGCGCTGTGTGAGTCTGTGACGAGGAGGTCCATGTGCAGGATCCCTAATGCACTGTGTGAGTCTGTGACGAGGAGGTCCATGTGCAGGATTCCCTAAAGCGCTGTGTGAGTCTGTGACGAGGAGGTCCATGTGCAGGATCCCTAATGCACTGTGTGAGTCTGTGACGAGGAGGTCCATGTGCAGGATTCCCTAAAGCGCTGTGTGAGTCTGTGACGAGGAGGTCCATGTGCAGGATCCCTAATGCACTGTGTGAGTCAGTGACGAGGAGGTCCATGTGCAGGATCCCTAAAGCGCTGTGTGAGTCTGTGACGAGGAGGTCCATGTGCAGGATTCCCTAAAGCGCTGCGTGAGTCTGTGACGAGGAGGTCCATGTGCAGGATTCCTAAAGCGCTGTGTGAGTCTGTGACGAGGAGGTCCATGTGCAGGATTCCTAAAGCGCTGTGTGAGTCTGTGAGGAGGAGGTCCATGTGCAGGATTCCTAAAGCGCTGTGTGAGTCTGTGACGAGGAGGTCCATGTGCAGGATTCCCTAAAGCACTGTGTGAGTCTGTGAGGAGGAGGTCCATGTGCAGGATTCCCTAAAGCGCTGTGAGAGTCTGTGAGGAGGAAGGCAAATGCAATGTTAGCTTCATTTTAAGACAAAAATATAAAAGCAAGGACAAATAGATACTTTGTTGATCCCAACGAAAATAACAGTGTCACAGTAGCATTACAAGTGCTCAGATATAAATATTAGAAGAGAAGTAGAAAGAATTTTAAAAAAAAGTTACCACAAACAGTCTAACAGGAGGGAGTTATCACTTCCCAGCTATAGGTTAATTCATTATAGAGCCTAATGGCCGAGGGTAAGAATGGGCTCATACAGCTCTCTTTCGTGCAGCACAGTTGTCTTTGTCTATCAGTAAAAGTGCTCCTCTGTTCAGCCAAGGTGGCATGCAAACATGTCTCCTCATCTCTTATCCTCAACAATAACCGAAACATAAATGGAAAACAAGCAGCTCACACAGAACAGCACAAAATGAAATATATACAGCAGAGCAGTAACATAATATGAACCAGGGCATTACATAAGGCAGAGGTTGATAGATTCTTGATTGATCAGGGCATGAAGGGATACAAGGAGAAGGCAGGAGACTGGGGCTGAGTGGAAAATTGGATCCGCCATGATGAAATGATGGAGCAAACTCAGTGGGCCAAATGGCCTAATTGTGCTCGTGTATCTTATGGTCTAATGGTTTTCTGAAAACCTATCAAATATTGAAAGGTCTGGATAGAGTGGATGTGAAGAGAATGTTTCCTATAGTGGGGGAGTCTAGGACCAGAGGACACAGATAGAGTGGATGTGGAGAGGATGTTTCCTATAGTGGGGGAGTCTAGGACCAGAGGACACAGATAGAGTGGATGTGAAGAGAATGTTTCCTATAGTGGGGGAGTCTAGGACCAGAGGACACAGATAGAGTGGATGTGGAGAGGATGTTTCCTATAGTGGGGGAGTCTAGGACCAGAGGACACAGATAGAGTGGATGTGGAGAGGATGTTTCCTATAGTGGGGGAGTCTAGGACCAGAGGACACAGATAGAGTGGATGTGAAGAGAATGTTTCCTATAGTGGGGGAGTCTAGGACCAGAGGACACAGATAGAGTGGATGTGAAGAGAATGTTTCCTATAGTGGGGGAGTCTAGGACCATAGGACACAGATAGAGTGGATGTGAAGAGAATGTTTCCTATAGTGGGGGAGTCTAAGACCAGAGGACACAGATAGAGTGGATGTGGAGAGGATGTTTCCTATGGTGGGCGAGTCTAGGACCAGAGGACACAGATAGAGTGGATGTGAAGAGAATGTTTCCTATAGTGGGGGAGTCTAGGACCAGAGGACACAGATAGAGTGGATGTGGAGAGGATGTTTCCTATAGTGGGGGAGTCCAGGACCAGAGGACACAGATAGAGTGGATGTGAAGAGAATGTTTCCTATAGTGGGGGAGCCTAGGACCAGAGGACACAGATAGAGTGGATGTGAAGAGAATGTTTCCTATAGTGGGGGAGTCTAGGACCAGAGGACACAGATAGAGTGGATGTGAAGAGAATGTTTCCTATAGTGGGGGAGTCTAGGACCAGAGGACACAGATAGAGTGGATGTGAAGAGGATGTTTCCTATAGTGGGGGAGTCTAGGACCAGAGGACGCAGATAGAGTGGATGTGAAGAGAATGTTTCCTATAGTGGGGGAGTCTAGGACCATAGGACACAGATAGAGAGGATGTGGAGGGGATGTTTCCTATAGTGGGGGAGTCTAGGACCAGAGGACACAGATAGAGTGGATGTGGAGAGGATGTTTCCTATAGTGGGGGAGTCTAGGACCAGAGGACACAGATAGAGTGGATGTGAAGAGGATGTTTCCTATAGTGGGGGAGTCTAGGACCAGAGGACGCAGATAGAGTGGATGTGAAGAGAATGTTTCCTATAGTGGGGGAGTCTAGGACCAAAGGGCACAGTCTCAGAATTTAAGGACTTTAGACAGAGTGAGGAGGAATTTCTTTTGCCAGTGGGTGCTGAATCTGTGGAATTCATTGCCACAGATTGCCATATGGTCAAGTCATTGGGTATATTTAAAGGTACTTTGATAGATTCTTGATTAGTTAGGCCATTGAAGGCAGGCGAATGGGATAATAAATCAGCCATGATGACATGGTGGAGCAGACTCGATGGGATAAATGGCCTAATCTGCTCCTATGTTGTATGGTCTCATGGTCTATGGCAAAGGTCCTTACCTATACCCTGGGAATGGGGCCAACAACTAATCATATCCCATTTTCATCAGGTTTTCCTGCAAATGAAAGGATCAAAAGGAAAAATGAACAAAAAGCGACTGTGGAAGAGTTCTGTGTCAAAACAATTGGATGGGACAAAAACATTTCAGTTTCACCGTGGATCATCGCACACGTTTAAAATCTATGGGCCAGATATAGGGGAGCTCCAGAGCATCATATTAGAGGTAACCATGTTCAGCTGACATTATTAATTAACTCATTGTCATCTTTGGTGGCATTTTCCACATTGAGTCCTGTGGTCACAAGAAGACAATTTACCATCTCATACCTATCTGGGCTCCATGATCTTGCCAGAGAATCTTTTTGGTTTCTTATTCCCCAATTTTACTTTCCATCGAATGAATTTGTGTATGTCAGCAAGAGGATGTATTGCTCACAGCAACAGGAGGCCCCTCTGTTTGTCAGAGTCAGGCATGGATTTCCAAAGCTGGTACACAAGCCAGGGTGGTACGATATGGAGAGCAAGCTGTTGCCCATGTAGCAGATTCCCCCTCTCCACATAGCTGATGAATCCAAAGGAACCGCAGAGACCAATACAGATTGGCACCAGCTGCATTGCGGGAGTTGCCAGTCAGTGTTGAATCTGAGTTCTGCCTTAGGAACTCCAGCTCTGGAATGTTCCTCAGGGTTCACTCCCAAAGTCTTCCCTATGAGTGGGGGTAGCCGTAAGGCCACAGAGGTTTGGGATCAGAGTTTTCCTTCTCCTAGATGAGCTGACAACCACAGGTGATGAGCCCCGTCTGCCCAAAATGACTGGTTTTAAGGCATGTTTGCCCCTTCTGTCAGAAGAAATGGTTCTCCTGGGTTTAGTAGCTAAGCCACGCGTGAAGGCCAAGAGCCAGACTTGGTTTTCAGAGTCTATTTGAGACTCATGCCTTTGGGATCACTTAATAGGTTGTAGGAGCTTGTTCCTTCCAGCCCAGCTATGACAAACTTAGGGACTCCAGCAACAACACTCTGTATAAAATTTGTTCTCTCATATGCTTTTGATAATTTAATTCAGAATCCTCTTTTTATCAATCCTTCTGTCTCGGGGAAACAACTTTCTCCACATCAGTTTTATCCAAACCAGTAATGATCTTGTGTGCCTCTTTTAAATTTCATTGTAACTTTCCCAGCCTTAAATAGAACAATTCCATTGTTGAAAAAGAATATTCCTGGTACTTGCTGTAATAGATTGGTTCAAGTTCAAGTTCAGTTTGTTGTCATTCAACCGTGCACATGTATACCATCAAACGAAGCAATGTTCCTGTAGGCCAAGGTGCACAACACAGTAAATATAACTCACACACATAACACATAAAGATATATTAGCACAAACAAGAGAAAGTCTGTAGATGCTGGAAATCCAAGCAACACACACAAAATGCTGGAGGAACTCAGCAGGCCAGGCAGCTTCTATGGAAAAAATACAGTTGACCTTTTGGCCTGTAACATCAACTGTACCCTTTTCCATAGATGCTGCCTGGCCTGCTGAGTTCCTCCAGCATTTTGTGTGACGATATATTACCACTAGTAAATTAACTAATAATAATAATACAAGTTTCAAAAGTAAACAGTATAACGCTACTGATGTTTCATGCGTAATGAGACCTGGATGCTGGCAGGGAGCTCAATAGTCTCACAGCCTTGGGGAAGAAATCGTTTCTTATCCTAACAGTTCTTGTTCTAAGAACTAAGGTACCTCCTGTCTGATGGTAGGGGGTCAAATGGATTGTTGGATGGATGGGAGGGATGACAATACTAAGGGCCCTGTGTATACAGTGCTCCTGATAAATATCTCTGATGGGTGGAAGAGAGACCCCAGTGATCTTCTCAGCAGTCCTTTGTAGGGACTTGTGGTCAGATCTCTTGTGATTCCCACACTAGGCGGTGATGCTGCTGGTCAGGACACTCCTGATGATGCTCCTGTAAGATTGATTAGAATGGGTGTGGGGTGGAGGAAGCTTCACTTGCCTCAGCCTCCTGAGGAAGTGGAGAAACTTCAGTGTTCAAAGGTACAGTATATCCCTGGTACTCTCTGTAATACATCTCTGACAAATTCCAAAGGCTTGCTATCCTTCTGAAAGTGTGGTGCCCAGAATCAAATGTATTACTCACTCTGAGGACTAATCATTCCTAAGACCGTAGACCATAAAACACAGGAGCAGAATTAGGCCAACGAGTCTGCTGTGTCACTCTATTAATGTCCCATTGTAACATACAAAATATATGTAATATTTCAAGATTCTGGATTGTTTTAATGTCATTCCCAGTACACTAGTGTGATGGAGAATGAAATCCAGAGTTACTCTGGATCCAATACAGCACAAAAACAAAACATAATAAGATAATGAACACAATAATAATATGAAGCCAAAATAAATATAAATACATAGGATAGCTTATACACATTGATTGTATGTCCATAGAGTGACACTAGGCACAGGAGTGTCTGTACATAAGGTGACTGACAGGAAATGATGAAGTAGTGGTGGGTTAGTGGGTGGAGGTGTTGATCAGCCTCACTGCTTGGGGAAGGAACTGTTTTTGAGTCTGGTGGTTCTGGTGTGAATGCTACGTAGATGTTTTTAAGCATTATATTTAATTTGTAAATGTACATCTGACCAGCATTTTTGCCATCTCTGCCCACTTCCTCAGCACGACGGTCTGGAAAAGCGGCATGCGTGGTACGTTGAAGATGTTTCCATCACAAGTACGATCCGGAAGAAGACATGGAGAATTCCGTGCAGGAGCTGGCTCTCGCTGTTTCACAATGATTGCCAATTGAGTCGCACGTTCTCGCCCCTCACTGGGAGATGCAATGAATACACAGGTCAGTATATGCCAGACTGTCGGTCAGCGCAAGGCAGCACATAGGTCACGCGTCAGTCATGCGTCGGTCAGTGCAAGGCAGCCCATTGGTCAGTGTATGCTAGCCCGTTGGTCAGTGCAAGGCAGCCCATTGGTTAGTGTATGCCAGCCCGTTGGTCAATTTAAGGCAGCCCATTGGTTAGTGTATGCCAGCCCGTTGGTCAATTTAAGGCAGCCCATTGGTCAGTGTATGCCAGCCCGTTGGTCAATTTAATGCAGCCCATTGGTCAGTGTATGCCAGCGCGTCAGTCAGTTTAAGGCAGTCCATTGGTCAGTGTATGCCAGCACGTCGGTCAGTTTAAGGCAGCCCGTTGGTCAGTAGGAGCCATCCAGATTACACCCATGTGGTCACGGGGAGAATGTTCAAGCTGCTTCCATACAGTGTCAGGAATTGTTCCCTGTACCTCGCACTGCGTGCTAACTACTTCGCTGCCTTGTTGCCCCCAAATTGTGCAGTTTGCAGACATTTTCTGTTTTCTCGCTGTCTGAAGATCAGGCCTTTCCAGTTGTGAGAATTTGATGCCCTTGGCACATCCACCTTTCCTATAAGGCTGGCATTGAAGTAGGTGATGCTGAGAACATTCATCTCACTGTGCTTAACCTTTCCCTTCTCGACTTTGTTAGTAAGCTTAACAACTTTGAGTCACTGACTCATAGGAAAGTACAGCATAGAAACAGGCCCTTTGGCCCATCTTGTCTGTGGCTGCCATTGAAACCACCTACTTCCATCGACCTGCACTGGGATCACAGCCCTCCATATCCCTACCATCCACATACCTACTCAATCCCCTCTTAAACATTCAAATCGAGCTCGCATGCACCACTTCTGCTGGCAGCTTATTCCACACTCTCATCACCCTCTGAGTGAGAAAGTTACCCTCATGTTCCACTTAAATCATTCACCTTTCAACCTTAACCCATGACCTATGGTTGTAGTCCCACCCAGCCTCAGTGGAAAAAGCCTGTTATCATATCTATACCCCTCATAATTTTGCATAGTGCTGTCAAATCTCCTCTCAATCTGCTAGAATCTAAAGAATACAGTCCTAACCTGTTCTATATTTCCTTACAATGCCTCAGGCCCTTCTGATAGGGCAACATCCTTGTAAATTGTCTCTGTACTCTTTGAACCTTATTTACGTCTTTCCTGTAGGTAGGTGGCTAAAACTGCACACATATATCTGTATAATATATGTATTTTGTGTGTGTGGGTGTGTAGAAAAATAGAGCAAGATCAGAGCAAAAGTAGTAAGGTAGTGTTCATGAATGCATGCACCGTTCAAAAATGTGATGGCAGATGGGAAGGAGCTGTTCCTAAAACGGTAGTGCTGACACTTCGGATCCCATTCCCCTGCAATTCTAGTTTAAACCAACACCTCCCCCTCACCCACTGGTGCACGTGCGTCTGAAATACGGGTCTAATTTCATGTTTTCTTTAAGCGAAGCATACACATATCACATGGTAGCGTGATGACACATGCAATTCATATATTAATAAATATAATCCATAATGAATTATTTAAATGATCAGGAATGCTTAACCTAACCAACCATGGTTCAAGAAAACCAGGAAGTTCTCTCTCCAGCGCTTGTTGTTTGAGCATGTACAGACTTTTTTTCTTGTCATTATTCCCTAAACAATGCAGTATAACAACTATTTACATAGCACTTACATTGTATTAAGTACCATAAGTAATCTAGAGATGATTTAAAGTATACGGGAGAATGTGCATAGGTTACCGCGGATTGGGAATCAAAAAAAAATGGAAGATCTCTAAGTCGGAACAGGTACATCTGGTATTATTTAGCATCAGTTAGTCAAACGTATGTCTTAGTATATAGTATATATTTTACTTTTCTATGCATATAAAACACTTAAGAAATGTATGTATTTCAATAGTTAAACCACTGCATTGCTCAGTAATAATTGTAGCTTTCATTGGGACAGGGCCTTCACATGCTCCATTATTCTCACTTTATCCTTTCAAATTGTTCCGATCGTTGACCGACTGTAGCGTAATACTTTTCCAATGACAGATGGCGTTTCATCTCTTTCCGATCGCTTTATTATTTCCATTTTATTTTCAATCGTGATCATTTTCTGTCAATGGAACAGAAACACTGCGGGTGGCGGGTCCTGAGCTCCGCTGGGTCCTAAAGTCCACCACACTGAGACAGGTTAAATAAGGTCCGGAGCTCTGCCGGGTCCTAAAGTCCATTGCACTGAGACAGATTAAATAAGGGACTTGAGCATCTGCATTATTTGGTATCAGCGGGGGGTCCCGGAACCAATCCTCCGCAGACAAGGAGGGCTGACTATATAAAATTACTCAAACATCACTTAAATATTAAATACAAAATACTCACCCCTGTTTAGCAGTAAACTCCAAATCAATTGACCATCAGACCATAAGATATAGGAGCAGGATTCGGGCATTTGGCCCATAGAATCTGCTTCACCATTTCATCATGGCCAATCCAATTTCCTCTCAGCTCCAATCTCTCACCTTGTCCCTGTATCCCTTCACGTCCTAACCAGGCAAGGATCTATTAACGTGCCATAAATATACATACAAATTTGGCCTCCACCTGCCTGTGGAAATACATTCCATAGATTCACCACTCTCTGGCTGGAGAAATTTCTCCTCATCTCTGTTCTAAAAGGATGCCCTCTATTTTGAGGGTAGGTTCTCTGGTCTTAGACTCTCCCACCAGAGGAAACATCCTCTCAACATCCATTCTGTCAAGGCCTTTCACCATTAGATAGGTTTCAATGATGTAACTCATCATCCTTCTGAATTCTAGTGAATACAGGTCCAGGGTTATCAAACACTCTTCATATGACAAGCCTTTCAAACCTGGAGTCATTTTCGTGAACCTCCTTTGAACCCTCTCCAGTTTTAGCATATCCTTTCTAAGATAAGGGGCCCAAAACTGCTCACAATACTTCAAGTGAGGCCTCACCAGTGCTTTATAAAGTCTCAACATTACATCCTTGCTTTTATATTCTAGTCCTCTTAAGGTGAATGCTAACATCACATTTGCCTTCCTCACCACAGACTCAACCTGCAAATTAACCTCTAGGGAATCCTGCACAAGGACTCCCAAATTCCTTTGCACCTCAGATTTATGTATTTTCTCTCCATTTAGAAATAGTCAACCCTTTCATTTCTTCTACTGAAGTGCATAACACTTCCTTTCCCGACACTGTATTCCATCTGCCATTTCTTTGCCCAGTTTCCTTATCTGTCTAAGTCCTTCTGTAGCCTCTCTTCTTCCTCAGAACTACCTACCCCTCTACCTGTCTTCATATCATTTACAAACCTCTCAACAAAGTCATCAATTCCATCATCCAAATCATTGACATATAATGTAAAAAGAATCGGTCCCAACACAGACCCCTGTGGAACACCACTAGTCACCAGGAGACAGACAGAAAAGGTTCCCTTTATTCCCACTCTTTGCCTCCTGACAACCAGCCACTGCTTTATCCATGCTAGAACCTTTCCTGTAATATCATGGGCTCATAGCATGTTAAGCAGCCTCATATGTGGCAACTTGTCAAATGCCTTCTGAAAATCCAAGTGCACAACATCAACCGATTCTCCTTTGACTATCCTGTTGATATTGGAAAATTGGTTGATATTTCTTTGTACTAGTTGTTATTTCTTCAAAGAATTCCAAAAGCTTTCTATGACAAGATTTTTCCTTAAGGAAACCATGCTGACTATGGCCTATTTTATCTAGTGCATCCAAGTACCCTGAGACTTCATCCTTAATAATCGACTCCAACATCTTCCCAACCTCTGATGTTAGACTAACTGGCCTATAGTTGCCTTCCTTCTGCTTCTCTCCCTTCTTAAAGAGTGGAGTGACATTTACAATCTTCCAAACTGCCAGAACTATTCCAGAATCCAGTGATTCTTGAAAGATTACTACTAATGCCTCCACAATCTCTTCAGCCACCTCTATCAGAACCCTGGAGTATACACCATCTGGTCCAAGTGACTTACCTACCTTCAGAACTTTCAGTTTTCCAAGAACCTTCTCTCTGGTTATGGTAACTTTACACACTTAAAGGCCCCCTGACACCTGGAACTTCCACCATAATGCTTATGTATTCCACAGTGAAGACTGATACAAAATACTGACTCAGTTCGTCCACTATGTCATTGTCCCCCATTGCTACCCCTCCAGCATCATTTTTCAACAGTCCAATATCCATTCTTGCCTCTCTTTTACACTTAATGTTTCTGAAAAAACTTTTGGTATCCTCTTTAATTTACTGGCTGGCTTACTTTCATATTCCATCTTTACCTTCTTAATGACTTTTTAGTTGTCTTCTGTTAGTTTTTAACAGCTTCATAAATCTCTAACTTCCCATTATTTTTGCTCTATTGTATGCCCTCTCTTTGGCTTTTATGTTGGCTTCGACTTCTCTTGTTAACCATGGTTGTGTAATGTTGCCTTTAGAATGCCCCTTTCTCTTTGGGATGTATATATCCTGTGCCTTCTGAATTGCTTCTAGAAATTCCAGCCGTTGCTGATCTGCCGTCACCCCTGCCAGTGTTCTTTTCCAATCAATTCTGGCCAACGCCTCTCTCATGCCTCTGTAATTCCCTTTACTCCACTGTAATACTGATACATCTGACTTTAGCTTCTCCTCAAATTTCAGGGTGAATTCAATCATATTATGATCACTTTCTCCTTAGAGTTCTCTAATCTATGGGTAAGCCTAGTAATTTCTAAGGTAGGGACATGTTTGGCACAACTTTGTGGGCCGAAGGGCCTGTATTGTGCTGTAGGTTTTCTATGTTTCTAATCGATTCTGGTTCATTGCACAACACCTAAACCAGAATAGCTGATTCCTTGTGGGCTTAACCACGAGCTGCTCTGAAAAGCCATCTTGTAGGCATTCTAGAAATTCCCCCTCCTGTAATTCAGCACAAACCTGATTTTCCAACTCTATCTCCACCATGACTATTGTAACATGGCTCTTTCAGCATGCATTTTCTATTTCCTGTTGTTATTTTGTAGACCACATCCTTACTACTGTTTGGGATTCTCTATACAACTTCCATCAGGGTCTTCTTACTCTTGCAGTTCCTTAGCTCTATCCACTATGATCTAATTCCTTCTGACCCTGTGTCACCTCCTTCCAATGATTTCCAATCATTTTTACCAACAGAGCAACACCACCCCCTCTGCCTTCATGCCTATCCTTCCTTGGATGTGTATCCTTGGACATTAAGCTCCCAGCTGTAATCTTTCAGCCATGATTCATTGATGCCTACAACATCATACCTGCCAATCTGTGACTGTGCTGCAAGTTCATCCACCTAATTCTGTGTACTGTGCACATTCAAATATAACACCTTCTGTCCTGCATCCACGCTTAACAATTTTGTTCGCTTTTACATTGTAACTCATCCTGTTGACTGCAATTTTGCCCTATCAACAGCCTCTCCTCACTACACATCACCTCTGTTTGTAAACCAGCTACCTCATCTTCAGCAATATCATCCGCCTTTCCTACGATACTTCTTGCATTGAAATACACCCAGCTCAGGACACTAGTCACACCATGCTTAAGCATTTGATTCTTAACTTTGTCTGAGGTCTTACCAACATCTGTCTCCACAGCCTCTCCACTAACTGTTCTGGCACTCTGGTTCCCATCCCTGTGCAACTCTTGTTTAAATCCCACCTGCAGCATTAACAAACCTTCCCGCTGGGATATTAGTCCCCTCCATTTTAGGTACAAACTGTCCCTTCTGTATGGGTCCCACCTTTCCTGGAAGAGAGACCAATGATCCAAGCATCTTATGCCCTCCCTCCTACACCAAATCCTTAGCCACGTGTTAAGCTGTATAATCTGCCTAGCTCTGGCCTCACTGGCACGTGGCATGCGTAGCAATCCTGAGATCACAACACTGGAGGTCCTGCCCTATAACTTAGTACCTAAATCCCTGAACTCCTATGCAGAACCTCGTCACTTGTCCTGCCCATGTCATGGGTACCTGCATGGATCACGAATTCTGACTGTTCACCCTCCTACTGAACAATGCTGAGGACTCAATCTGAGATATCCCAGATCCTGGCACCCAGGAGGCAAGATACCATTTGGGAATCTCGTTCTCACTCACTGAACCTCCTGTCTGTTCACCTAACTAACTAATCCCCTGTCATCACAGCATGCCTCATCTCCCTCTTCCCTTCTGAGTCGCAGAGGTAGACTCAGTGCCAGAGACCTGACCACTGTGCCTTTCCCTTGTTCGGTTATTCTCCGAAACAGTATCCAAAGTGATATAGCTGTTGTTGAGGGGGTGGCCACAGGGATATTCTGCACTGGCTGCCTTAACCACTTTCCCCTTCCTGACTGTCACCCAGTTTCCTGTGTCCTGCATCTTGTGTGTAACTACCTCTCTATCAGCCCTTCAGCCTCCTGAATGATCTGGACTCCATCCAGTTCTTGCTCCAGTGACTTAACATGGTTTGTTAGAAGCTGCAGTTGGATGCACTTCTCACAGTTATAGTTGTCAGGGACACTGGATGTCTCCCTGCCTTCCCACATCCCACAAGAGAAGCATTTCACTATCCTGTCTGGCATCTCTAATAACATAGCTGAGCGGATATAAAAAAAGGAAAAATATTGAGCTTTTTGTTTTTTTGCTTTCTGACTATAGCCTCTCTTTGCTGAAGCCTCAAAGAGCTAAAGCCTTTATATCATCACTCCATGTCCACTCAGACGATGGCCCTGCCTTCCTTTAATTTGCTCTTACTAATCAATCCTAAATGCTGATTGGTTACGGGTTAAAGCTCTATTATGCTGCTGCAACCTCCTCCTGTCTTTTTCCCTTGGGTGGTGGACCTAATTGGACCTTCCTCTCCAAACTTCCAATGTCCGGACTGGTCACTGGTCAAAGCTCTAATACAATTTCCAAACTGACAATGCTTAGACAGTTTTTTCAATTCAGCCACATATGCTGAAATGGTCTCCCCTGCCTTTTGATTCCTCTTATGAAATGTAAAGTGTGCTGTAATCAACAATGTCTTTGGTTCTAAGTGTTCCTGCATCACTTTTACAATATGAGCAAAGTTCATTTTTGATGGTTTGGATGGAGCAGTGAAACTTCGAAGCAAACTGTATGCCTTTAACCCAATGGACTCAGCAAAATTAGTGCTTGTTTCCCATTGGCTACTTCATTTGCTTCAAAATACTGTTCCAATAGTTCAATTTACATGAGCCAATTACTCGTCAATCTTTCTGATGTAGACAGCCATCTCTGCTCCTTTTTATGATAATTATCACCCAGCACACATTCTTTATGAACCTGGAATTCCTCTGTTTATGGTTTTTTTTGACTGGACACCTCTGCATGAGCTGGGCTGCACGCTTTAGTCATTGCACTTTTTTTAGTTTAAACCTCTCACTATGATTAGCTGGTTGGGATCTATCTTGGGTTTGTTTTAAAAAATACCTTGTTGCCAATGTTATGTTTTGTAATGTCACAACATTAAACTAGTTCAAAGGAAGACACGGGAGTCAGAAATATGTGTCTAGCTTCGAGTTTACTTTCAGCAAGATGCACACATATCATGTGGTAGTGTGATGACGCATGTAATTCACATATCTATGCATGGAACCTAAAATTATTGAAATGAACAAGAGTGCCTAATCAAACAATACATATACAAGATTATTCAAATATTACTTAAATATTAAATACACAACAGAGCCCAATGACCCTAAAATCTGAAGCCCTCCCTCCTACACCAACTTATTAGATGAATAAAGTTGACTGAATCAACTGTGGACTGAAATTTTACTTTGAACAGCAGAAAAATATGTAAGAATGCTTGTAAACTAAATATGTTTTGTTTTTAATGAAGCAATTTTGGAAGAGTAAAAAATACACCTAAATTGAATGCAAGTAATTTCCTTATACAATGAACATTTGGAGTGCTGTGTATAGTTCTGGTTGCCTGGATTAGAGATTCGATTCATGTTCAGGTTCAGATTCGGGTTCAGATTCAGATTCAGGTTCAGATTCAGGTTCAGATTCAGATTCACGTTCAGGTTCAGATTCACGTTCAGGTTCAGATTCACGTTCAGGTTCAGATTCAGATTCAGGTTCAGGTTCAGATTTAGATTCAGATTCAGGTTCTGGTTCGGGATTGGGTCTGGGTTCGGGTTCAGATTTATGTGTCATATCTACATTGAAATGCACCATTTGTGTTAACAGCCTACACACCGGAGGGTGTGCTGGGGGCAGCCGGCAAGTATTGCCACACGTTCTGGCACCAACATAACACGGCCACAATGTTCAGCAGAACAACACTGAACACAATCAATTAAAAATAGTCTTTCATTACTTGGAATTCGAGAGCTTTGGAAAGCAAATGTGAGCAACCCTTCAACCTTGACAGCTGGAACTGATCCACAGAGATCAAAACACTCTCAAATAATTTCTTAACAAAAATAGATCCACCTCAATCTTTTATTAATATAGAAATGGATACCATGAGACCATCACATGTTTAAGTGGCCAGTTTAGTTAAACTGAGAATGAGACTGTAAAATAATGAGAAATATTTCCAAAAAGATATTGAGTTTGGGAGTTTCTTTTCATCTCACAGATGAGTGGTTTCATCATTTGGCAATTAACTGCACTCAATCCAAGCCCATGCTGTTCATGAGCTTGTGTCAGATGTGAATGTTAGTTGTCTGTGCATCACAGGTGAAACTGAATCCATCATCAACATTCAGCCACTCACATACTTTCCCCAGGTAAGTACTTTAACCCTCATTAAGGCCATAAGACCATAGACAATAAGACATAGGAGCAGAATTAGGTCATTTGGCGGATCCTTTTAACCTCTCCTCAGCCCCACTCCCCATAATCTTTGATGCCGTAACCTTTGGTGTCATGCCAATCAGAAACCTATCTATTTCAGCCTTAAATGCATGCAACAACCTGGCTTCCACAGCTGTATGTGGTACAAATTCCAGAAATTCACCACTCTCTAGCTAAAGAAATGTCTCTGCATCTCTTTCAAATGGATGTCCCTCTGTCCTGGGGCATCTCTTGTCCTAGACTCTCTCACCATGGGTAACATCCTTTCCACATATACTCTGTCTAGGTGTTTCAACATTCGAAAGGTTTCAATGAGATCCCCTCTCATCCTTCTAAATTCCAGCAAGTACAGAACCAGAGCCATCAAACATTCTTTGTATGATAATCCTTACATTCCTGGAATCATCCTTGTGAACTTCTTCTGGACCCTCTCCAATGCCAGCACATCTTTTCTAAGACAAGGAGCCCAAAACTGTTCACAATACTCAAGGTGAGGCCTCACCAGTGCCTTATAAAGCCTCAGCATACTATCCCTGCTCTTGTATTCTAGACCTCTTGAAATGAATGCTAACATGGCATTTACCTTCCTCACCACCGACTCTACCTGCAAGTTAACCTTCAGGGTGTCCTGCACAAGGACACCCAGACTTTTGGTTTTTCTCCCTGTTTATAAAATAGTCCGCACATTTATTTCTACTAGTAAAGTGCATGACCACACATTTTCCAATACTGTATTTCATTTGTCACTTTTCTGCACATTGTCCTAATTTGTCTAAGTCCTTCTGCAGCCTTCCTGTTTTCTCAAACTTACCTGCCCCTCTACTAATCTTCAAACCATCTGCAAACTTGGCAATGAAACCATCTATTCCATCATCTAAATTATTTATATACAGCATAAAAAAGTGGTCCCAACACCAACCCCTGTGGAACACCACTAGTCACTGGCAGCCAACCAGAAAAGGATCTTTTTATTCATACTTGCTGCCTCCTATCAATCAGCAGAGCAATCTAACCATGTTAGTAACTTTCTTGTATTACCATGGGCTCTTAACATGGTAAGCAGCCTCATGTGTGGCACCTTGTCAAAGGCCTTTCGAAAGTCCAAATATACAACATCCACTGCATCCCTTTTATCTATCCTACTTGTAATCATCTCAAAGAATTCCAACAGGTTCATTAGGCAAGATTATCCCTTAAGCATTCGGTACGGACTAGAAGGGCCGAGATGGCCTGTTTCCGTACTGTAATTGTTATATGGTTATAAGGAAACCATGCTGACTTTGTACTATCTTGTTCTGTGTCACCAAGTACTCCATTACCTCAACATTAACAATTGACTTTAACATCTTCCCAACCACTGAGGCTAGGCTAACTGGTCTATAATTTCCTCTCTGTTGCCTTTCTTCTTTCTTCAAGAGTGGAGTGACAGTTGTGATTTTCCAGTCCTCTGGCACCACCTGCCTGAGCCCAAGATCATTACTAATGCCACACAATCTCTACCGCTGCCTCTTTCAGAATCCCAGGGTCCAGTTCCTCTGGTCCGGGTGACTTATGTACCTTTAGGTCTTTCAGCTTTTTGAGCACCTTCTCCCTTGTAATAGTAACTGCACCCACTTCTCTTCCTTCACACACTACACCATCAGGCATACTGCTAGTGTCTTCCACAGTGAAGACTGATGCAAAATACTCATTTAGTTCACCTTCCATCTCCTTGTCCCCTGTTATTTCTCCTGCCTCATTTTCTTGTGGTTTCATATCCACTCTCATCCATCTTTTATTTTATATACTGTACTTGAAAAAGCTTTCTCTATACATCTTGATATTGCTTGCTAGCTTGCTTTTCATAGTTCATTTTTCCCTCCTAATAATTATTTTAGTTGCTCTCTGTATAGTTGCTCTCTGTATAGTTTTAAAAGCTTCCCAATCCTCTATCTCCCTGCTCTTCTTTGCTTTGTTGTATTTCCTCTCTTATACTTTTACATTAGCTTTCCTTGTCAGCCACGGTTGTACTTTGTCTTGTGTTACCAAGTGACTCTTACATCTTCGCAACCACTGAGGTCAGGCTAACTGGTCTATAATTTCCTTTCTGCTGCCTTCCTCCTTTCTTATAGAGTGGTGTGACTCTATAGAGACCTCTGGCACCATGCCAGAGTGAAATGATTTTTGAAAGAATGCCACCACAATCTCTAATGCTACCTCCTTCAGAACCCTAGGGTGCAGTTCATCTGGTCCGGGAGACTTATGTACCTTTAAGTCTTTCAGCTTTTTGAGCACCTTCTCGCTTGTGATAGTAACTGCGCCCACTTCTCTCCCCTCACACACTACAACATCTGGCACACTGCTAGTGTCTTCCACAGTGAAGACTGATGCAAAATACTCATTTAGTTCATCAGCCATCTCCTTGTCCCCATTATTATTTCTCCTGCCTCATTTTTAGTGGTCCTATATCCACTCTCATTTCTCTTTTATTTTTAACATACTTGAAAAAGCTTTTGCTATTCACTTTGATATTATTTGCTAGCTTGCTTTCATATTTCATCTTTTCCCTTCTAATGATTTTTTTAGTTGCTCTCTGTAGCTTTTAAAAAACATTCCAATCCTCTATCTTCTCACAAATTTTTGCTTTGTTGTATGCCCTTTCTTTTGCTTTTACAATAGCTTTGACTTCCCTTGTCAGCCATGGTTGTACTATTTTACCATCTGAGTATTTCTTTGATTTTGGAATACATCTATCCTGAACCTTCCTCATTTTTCCCAGAAACTCGTATCATTGCTGCTCTGCTGACATCCCTGCCAGCAGCTCCTTCCAATTTATTTTGGCCAACTCCTCTCTCATACACTGTAATTTCCCTTACTCCACTGAAATACTGCTATGTCAGACTTTACTTTCTCCTTGTCAAATTTCAAGTTGAGCTCAATCATATTGTGATCACTGGCTCCTAAGGGTTCCTTTACCTTAAGCTTCCTAATCACCTCTGGTTCATTACATAACACCCAATCCAGTATAACCGTTCCCCTCGTAGGCTCAATGTCAAACTGCTCTAAAAAGCCATCTCATAGGCATGAGTTTCCACAGGTAAATACTTTAAATCCAGAAGTAAATACTTTTTAAATTCACCTCATTAACATTTACAACAGGTTTTCACTTCTACCAGACTGCTCTGGTAAACCTCAAGATGGAATTGAAAGTGTCACCTCCCCAATAATACTCACTGATTGGCTGATGAAGGGGGGAATTCACTGTTGTGTTCCAAATACAAATTACCAACTCCCACTACACACACACAGATACTCTCACACACACACACGCAAAGGAACCTCTACATCTATATGTGTGTACAATACGTTACTGTACATTTTTACACACACACACACACACACACACACACACACACACACACAAAAACACATACATTTACATACATGTGACCACATGCATGCCATACACACAAACCTCTATATCCCTATCCATGTACAAAACACTACAGTAGTTTTACACACACATACTAAAACACGTGCATACACACTTGCACACCCATATGCATGCTCACACTTTGTCCATACTCTGTACATGCAAAACCTACCACACTCTATTGACATATACATCAATCCATTCAGGCACATCCACACTCAGACAAAATACAACACACAGACAAAATACAACACGCACACACACACAGACAAAATGCAACACGCACACACACACAGACAAAATATAACACATGCACAAAATACAACACCCACACACAGACAAAATACAACGCGCACACACAGACAAAATACAACACGCACACAAAATACAACACCCACACACAGACAAAATGCAACACGCACACACAGACAAAATACAACACGCACACACAGACAAAATACAACACATACACAAAATACAACACCCACACACAGACAAAATACAACACGCACACACAGACAAAATACAACACATACACAAAATACAACACCCACACACAGACAAAATACAACGCGCACACACAGACAAAATACAACGCGCACACACAGACAAAATATAACACGCACACACAGACAAAATATAACACACACACACAAAGTAAAAACACCCACACACAGACAAAATACAACACACACACAAAATACAACACGCACACGCAAGGTACAACACCCACACAGACAAAATATAACACGCACACGCAAGGTACAACACCCACACAGACAAAATATAACATGCACACACAAAGTACAACACCCACACACAGACAAAATACAGTATGCACACATACTGTAGGAAACCCTAAGATACATTTGAGAAAGACAAGTGGAGAGACAGGGGAGAAAAGAGATGGAAAACAACACCTTCACTGAGAAACTATCTTATTTTTCTGTTACTGCTATCCTCAGAACAGCCAGTTTAAAGGCAATGGTTCAAACCTGCTGAACTTGGAATTCTTGGACTGAATTTAAATGATTCTTCACTGTTATCTCCGCATTCATTTCTCTTTATTTCATTCTTTGCGCATCAGCAGGCTTCGTATTTTAAACATCAGCAGGTCAAATCACTCTGTGATAGGTGAGACCTGTAGCCAGGGATGGAATCCCTAGCCTTGCCAGTCCTGTGTCACATCACATTCTTCCGGGCCGGGTTGTGCTCTCAACTGGAGGGAGAGGAAACCTCATGACCTTTACCTCGACAGTGAGCACAAGTGACATGCAGCAGGCAAAGTGGGAGGAATATCACACAGCTGTTACACAGCAACAGAGAAGAGCGTCTCTCTAAAGCAAAGTTACAGACATCACTGTGCTGATGTGGAAATATGGAGAGACAGAAAACTGGTGAGAATGGCACATATCATTTACATTTGCAGCTGATTTTAGGTATCACATTGTCCTTGCTAAGATAACTTAATAACTAAGTATTGAAATGTTATTTGACCTTATGTTTTTAAAGTAGAAAGGAAACAGCCTATTTGTTAGAGTCTGCAGTGTACTTTGGTCTTTAACAACTTAGTCTAAGTTGAGAAAGAGTTATGTATTGACTGTTGATGTCGCAGTAAGTTGTAAGTGCGAGTGAGAGGAGATGTGGCTTATTCTGGGTGTCGTTTATTTCTCAATCCCATGTAAGACTTTGCTTTTAAAGATGGAACATATTTTCCAAACTTTGAGTGCTATGCACTGAGGTCATTTATGGAAATGTGTGCTATAGAATATCAAGAGCAATGAACTGGGGAACCCAATCAAGCATGTCATCGCTGTGCTGCAATTTGTAGTAGGAAATTTCAACCGGGAGGTTCCCATTGCAGCAGACAAAGATCATTTGTATGTGAAGGGAGCCCTGGGCTCCACCCTCCTCCCGTGGCAGAAACACCACAACAGCAAATGATGCCCGAGTGACATGCACTCAATGCTGGACGAGCTCAACAGGTAAGACAGCACCAATGGAGGCCAATAAACAGTTGCTGTTTTTTGAGCCAAGGCCCTTTAATGGCCCTGCAAAGGAAGGGGGACTGAAACCTTGACTGTTTGTTCCCCTTCATAGGTGCTGCCTGATGTGTTGAGTGTGGATGAGTTTAGATTTCCGAAATCTGCAGAATCCCTTGTCATAGAATCAGAGAATGCTGCAGCAGGGAAAATTGCCCTTCGATCCATCTACCCCATGCCAGACTGTCATTCTGCCTAGTCCCATTAACCTCTACCCAAACAGTAGCCTTCCATACCCCTCCCATCTACAGCACACAATGTTGTGCCAACTATGTAACCTACTCAGGAAGCTGCCTAGAATTTCCCGACCACATAGCTCTATTTTTCTAAGGTCTGTGTACCTATCTAAGAGTCTCTTAAAAAACACTGTTGTATCCACCTCTACCATTGCTGGGAGGGCATTCCATAAACCCGCCACTCTCTGTGTGAAAAAACTTGCCCCTGACAGAACATCTGTGCCTGCTTCCAAGCACCTTAAAACAATGCCCCTTGTGTTTGCCAATTCATCCCTGGGAAAAAGCCTCTGACTATCCACATGATCAATACCTCTCATCATCTTGAACACCTCTATCAGGTCACCTCTTGTCCTCCATCGCTCCAAGGAGAAAAGGCCGAGTTCACTCAACCTATCCAAATAAGACATGCTCCCCAATCCAGGCAACATCCTTGTAAATCTCCTCTGCATCCTTTCTATGGTTTCCACATCCTTCCTGTAGTGAGGCGACCAGAACTGAGCACAATACTCCAAGTGGGGTCTGACTAGGGTCCTGTACAGCTGCAACATTACCTCTTGGCTCTGGAACTCAATCCCATGGTCAATGAATGCCAACACACCGTACACCTTCTTAACAACACTGTCAACCTGCGCAGCATCTTTGAGTGTCTCATGGACACGGACCCTAAGTTCCTCTGAATCTCCACACTCTGAAGATACCGTGGAGAGCATTCTGACAGGCTGTATGATACCGTGGAGAGCATTCTGACAGGCTGTATCACTGTCTGGTATGGTGGGGGGGGGGGGTCTACTGCACAGGACCAAAAAAGCTGCAGAGGGTTGTAAATCTAGTCAGCTCCATCTTGGGTACTGGCCTACAAAGCACCCAGTATATCTTCAGGGAGTGGTGTCTCAGGAAGGCAGCGTCCATTATTAAGGACCTCCAGCACCCAGGGCATGCCCAGGTAGGAGGTACAGAAGCCTGAAGGCACACAGTCAGCAATTCAGGAACAGCTTCTTCCCCTCTGCCATCCGATTCCTAAATGGATATTGAACCTTTGGACACCACTTCACTTTTTTAATATATATTATTTCTGGGTTTTTTTGCACAATTTTTAATCTATTCAATAAACATACACTGTAATTGATTTACTCATTATTATTATTATTATTATTATTATTATTTTATTTTGTGTTTTTTTCTTTTATATTACATATTGCATTGAACTGCTGCTGCTAAGTTAAATTTCAACTCACATGCCAGTGATAATAAACCTGATTCTGATTCTTACCATTAATATTATATTCTGTCTTCAAATTTGACCTACCGAAATGAACCACTTCACACTTATCTGGGATGAACTCACCTGCCACTTCTCAGGCCAGTTCTGCATCCTGTCGATATCCCACTGTAACCTCTGACAACCCTCCAGACTATCCACAACTTCTGTGTCATCAGCAAATTTACGAACCCACCCTTCTACTTCCTCATCCAGATTATTTATAAAAATCAGAAAGAGGAGGGGTCCCAGAACAGACCCCTGCGGAACACCACTGGTCACTGACCTCCATACAAAATACGAACCATCTACAACCACGCTGTGCCTTTGTGGGCAAGCCAGTTCTAGATCCACAAAGCAAGGTCTCCTTGGATCTCATGCCTCCTTACTTTCTGAATGTGCCTCGCATGGGGAACCTTATCAAATGCCTTACTGAAATCCATATACACTACATCCACTGCTCTACTTTTACCAAGCGCAAACACGAGGAAATCTGCAGATGCTGGAAATTCAAACAACAACACACACAAAATGCTGGTAGAACACAGCAGGCCAGGCAGCATCTACTTTTACCAATGTGTTTTGTTACATCAGAATCAGGTTTATTATCACTGACGTGTATCATGAAATTTGTTAACTTAGCAGCAGCAGTTCAGTACAATACATAATCTAGCAAAGAGAAAAGAATAAAATAATAATAAATAAATAAGTAAATCAATTACAGTATATGTATATTGAATAGATTAACAATCATGCAAAAAGCAGAAATGATATAGTGTATATTAAAAAGGGACATAGTGTTCAAGAGTTCAATGTCCATTTGGGAATCGGATGGCAGAGGGGAAGAAGCTGTTCCTGAATTGCTGAGTGTGTGCCTCCAGGCTTCTATATCTCCTACCTGATGGTAACAGTGAGAAAAGGGCATGCCCTGGGTGCTGGAGGTCCTTAATAATGGACGCTACCGTTCTGAGACACTGCTCCTTGAAGATGTCCTGGATACGTTATAGGCTAGTACCCAAGATAGAGCTGACTAGATTTACAACCTTCTGCAGCTTCTTTCGGTCCTGTACAGTAGCCCCTCCATACCAGACAGTGATGCAGCCTGTCAATGCTCTCCATGGTACATCTATAGAAGTTTTTGAGTGTATTTGTTGACATACCAAATCTCTTTAAACTCTTAATGAAGTATAGTTGCTGTCTTGCCTTCTCTATAACTGCATCGACATGCTGGGACCAGATTAGATCCTCAGAGATCTTGACACCCAGGAACTTGAAGCTGCTCACTCTCTCCACTTCTGATCCCTCGATGAGGATTGGTATATGTTCCTTCGTCTTACTCTTCCAGAAGTCCACAATCAGCTCTTTTGTCTTACTGATGTTGAGTGCCAGGTTGTTGCTGTGACACCACTCCACTAGTTGCCATATCTTGCTCATATAATTCAATCAGGCTCGTAAGGCACAACCTTTCTTGACAAAGCCATGCTGGCTATCCCTAATCAGATTATGTCTCTCCAAGTGCTCATAAACCCTGTGTCTCAGGATCTTCTCCAACAACTTGCCTATCACTGAAGTAAGACTCACTGGCCTACAGTTTCCTGGATTATCTCTACTCCCTTTCTTGAACAAGGCAACAACATTTGCAACCTTCCAATACTTTGGTACTTCTCCCGTCTCTATTGATGATGGAAAGATCATTGCCAGAGGCTCAGCAATCTCCTCCCTTGCTTCCCACAGTAGCCTGGGGTATAACTTGTCCAGTCCTGGTAACTTATCTAAATTAATTCTTTTCAAAATCTCCAGAACATCCTCTTTCTTAATGTCTATATGCTCAGGTTTCAGTCTGCTGTAAGTCATCCCCACAATTGCCAAGACCATTTTCCTTGATAAATACTGAAGGGAAATTTTCATTAAGTACCTCCACTACTTCCTCCAACTCCATGCACACATTTCCACTATCGCACCTGATTGGTCCAATTCTCACACAGCTCATCCTCTTGCTCTTCACATACGTGTAGAATGACTTGGGGTTATCCTTAATCCTGCCTTCTCATGGCCCCTTCTGGCTCTCCTAATTTCATTAAGCTCCCTCCTGGCACCCTTGTAATTTTCTAGAGCTCTAACTGTAAGTAGTTTCTTGAACCTTTTGTAAGCTTTTCTTTTCTTCTCAACTAGATTTTCTACATCCTTTGTACACCATGGTTCTTTTACCCTACCATCCTTTCCCTGCTTCAATGCAGAATGCATTCATACCAATGCAGAATGCCATGTTCCCTGAACATTTGTCACAGGTCTGCTGTGCATTTACCTGAGAACATCTGCTCCCAATTTGTGTTCCCAAGTGTCTGCCTAATAGCATCGTACTTCCCTCTACCCCAATTAAATATTTTCCTAAATTGTCTGCTCCTATCCCTCTCCAGCACTATGGTAAAGGAGACAGAGTTGTGATCACTGCCTCAAAAATGCTCTCCCACCAAGAGATTTGACACCTGACCAGGTTCATTTCCCAATACCAGATAAAGTACAGCCTCTCCTTTAGTTAGTTTATCTACATATTGTGTCAGGAAACCTTGCTGAAAACACATAACAAACTCCACCCCATCTAAACTCCTTGCCCTAAGGAAATGGCAGTTAATATTGGGAAAGTTAAAATATCCCATCTCAACAACCCTTTTACTATTGCACTGTTCCAGAATCTGCCTCCCTATCTGCTCCTCGATAACCCTGTTACTATTGTGGGGGGACTATAAAAACACCCAATATTGCCCCATTTCTTGTTTCTGACTTCCACCCACAGTGACTCAGGTCTATTCCTGCCCTTGAGACATTCAGGTCTGTGTAATGGCCACAACATCATAGACCCATGCTCTAAGTTCATCCCCCTTGTTTATGATACTCCTTGCATTAAAATAGACACATCTCAAACCATCTGGCTGAATGCATCTTTGCTCTATCATCTGCCTATCCTTCCTCACAAACTCCCTACAAGCTGTCTCTACTTGTGTGTCAACCACCCCATCCTCTGCCTCTTCACTTCAGTTCCTGTCTCTGTAGACCTAGCTGAAACCCTCCTCAATAGCAAGAGTAAACTTTCTCACCAGGATATTGGTCCCCCTCGGATTCATCCTCTTTGTACAGGTCACGCCTGCCCCAAAAGAGGTCCCAATGATCCAGAAATCTGTATCCCTGCCCACTGCTCAAATCCTTCAGCCACGTATTTATCCACCACCTCACTCTATTTCTATATTCGCATGGCACAGGCAGCAATCCCGAGATTACTCCCTTGAGCTCCTGCTTCTCAGCTTCTTTCCTAATTCCCTGTAGTCTGCTTTCAGGACCTCCTCCCTCTTTCTACCTGTGTTGTTGGTACCAATATGTACCATGACCTCTGGCTGCTCACCCTCCCATTCCAGGATATCTTGGACACGTTCAGAAACATCACAAACTCTGGCACTTGGGAGGCAAACTACCATCTGTTTTTTTTTTCTTTTTTATTCTCACTGATATGCCGATCTGCCCCCCAACTAGAGTCCCCTATTACTGCTGCCTTCCTCTTCCTTTCCCTATCCTTCTGAGCCACAGGGCCAGACTCTGTGCCAGAGGCATGGCCACTGTTGCTTTCCCCAGGTGGGTTATTCCTCCCCCCCCCCCCACCAACTACTCAAAATGGAGTACCTGTTGTTAAGGGGGACGGCCACAGGAGTGCTCTCCACTATCTGACACTCTCCCTTCCCTCTCCTGACAGTCACCCACTTACCTATCTCCTGTGGCCCCGGGGTGACTACCTGCCTGCAGCTCCTATCAATTACTTCCTCACTATCCCTAACAAGCCAAAGGTCATCGAGCTGCAGCTCCAGTTCCTAACATAGTCTCTAATGAGATGCACCTGGCGCAGATGTGGCCATCAGGGAGGCTGAAAGTCTCCTGGATATCCCACGTCCTACACCCAGAGCAGAAAACTGGCCTTGCAGTCATACTGACTATTCTTAAGTAGAGGCAAAAAGAGATATGAAAGTAACTTACCTCCTTACCTCACCTAAGCCCGTCCTCGCCAAAGCCCCGATGAACCTAAGCCCTACTACTCTGACTCGCGCTACTCTGGCAACTGCTTCCTTGATGACCACTCTGCTATGCAGTGTCTCTGTTTTATCTCAGAACCTTCTCAGCAGCCTTCTGCACTTCTCCCAATTGAATCTCCCCCTGAAAGAAACTCCTTGCTTTTAAAATCTTCTCAGCGGCCTTGTTTGATGATGAACTACTATGTCTGTGCACTTCTCCCAATCCATGTACCTATCCTGATTTCTCTTAAACGTTGCAATCGAACCCACATTCACCATTTCTCCTGGCAGCTCGTTCCACACTTGCACCACTCTCTGAGTGGAGAAATTCCCCCTCAGGCTCCCCTTAAATATCTCACCTTTCACCCTTAACCTATGACCTTCCATTCTAGTCTCACTAAACTTGAAGGAAAAAATGTATATCTCTATCAAATCTCCCTTCACTCTCCTATGCTCCAGGGAAATAAGTCCCTCCTATTCAATCTTTCCTTAGAACTCAGGTCCTCAAGTCCCAGTAAATTTTTTCTGCTCTCTTTCAGTCTGATTGACATATTTCCTGTAGGTAGATGACCAAAACTGAACACAATACTCCAAATTAGACCTCACCAATGTCTTATGTTGAAGTTGCATAACATCCCAACTTCAGTATTCAATAAGATCATAAGACCACAAGACATAGGAGCAGAATTATGCCATCGGGCCAATCGAATCTGCTCTGCCATTCAATCATGGTTGATCCTTTTTTTAAATCTCCTCCTCAACCCCATTTCCTGGCCTTCTCCCCGTAACCTTTGATGCCATGTCCAATCAAGAACCTATCAACCTCTGCCTTAAATACACCCAAAGACCTGGCCTCCACAGCTGCATGTGGCAACAAACTCCACAAATTCACTATCCTTTGGCTAAAGAAATTTCTCCGCATTTCTGTTTTGAAAGGGCGCCCCCTATCCTGAGGCTTACATGGGGTACCTTATCAAATACCTTGTTGAAATCCATATACACTACATCTGCTGCTCTACCTTCATCAATATGTTTAGTCACATCTTCAAAAAATTCAATCAGGCTCGTAAAAATTCAATCAGACCTGCCTTTGACAAAGCCATGCTGACTATTCCTAATCATATAATACCTCTCCAAATGTTCATAAATCCTGCCTTGCAGGATCTTCTCCATCAACTTACCAACCACTGAGGTAAGACTGACTGGTCTATAATTTCCTGGGTTATCTCTACTCCCTTTCTTGAATAAAAGAACAACATCTGCAACCCTCCAATCCTTCAGAACCTCTTCCGCCCCCATTGATGATGCAAAGATCATCGCCAGAGGCTCAGAAATCTCCTCCTTCACCTCTCACAGTAGCCTGGGGTACATCTTATCTAGTCCCGGTGACTTATCTAACTGTTGGAATCTGTTAGAATTCTTTGAAGAAATAACAAGCAGGATAAACAAAGGAGAATCAGTTGATGTCGTGTACTTGGACTTTCAGAAGGTTTTTGACAAGGTGCCACACATGAAGCTGCTTAACAAACTACAAGCCTATGGTATTACAGGAAAGATTCTAGCATGGATAAAGCAGTGGCTGATTGGCAGGAGGCAAAGAGTGGGAATAAAGGGAGCCTTTTCTGCCTGGCTGCCTGTGACTAGTGATGTTCCTCAGGGGTCTGTTTTGGGACCATTTCTTTTTACATTATTTGTCAGTGATTTGGCTGATAGAATTCATGGCGTTGTTGGAAAATTTGCAGACAATACAAAGTTAGTTGGAGGGGCAGGTAGTTTTGAGGAAGTATAGAGGCTGTAGAAGAACTTAGACAGATTAGGAGAGCAAAGAAATGCAGATGGAATACAGTGTTGGGATGTGTATGGTCATGCAGTTTGATGGAAGAAATGAAAGTTAACTATTTTCTAAATGGAGAGAAAATACAAAAAAAAAACAAGGTGCAAAGGGACTTGGGTGTCCTTGTGCAGGATTTCCTGAAGGTTAATTTGCAGGTTGAGTCTGTGGTGAGGAAGGCAAATGTGATGTTAGCATTCATTTCAATAGGATTAAAACATAAAAGCAAGGATGTAATGTTGAGAGTTTATAAAACACTGGTGAGGCCTCTCTTAAAGTGTTGTGAGCAGTTTTGGGCCCCTTAACTTCAAAAGGATAAACTGACATTGGAGAGCATTCAAAGGAGGTTCACAAGAAAGATTCCAGGATTGAATGGCTTGTCATATGAAGAGCGTTTGATGGCTCTGTACTTGTATTCACTGGAATTCAGAAGAATGAGGGGGGACCTCATTGTGACCTATTAAATGATGAAAGGCCTTGATAGAATAGATGTGGAGTGGATGGTTTCTAAGTTGGGAGAGTCTAAGATCAGAGGACCCAGGCTGAGAATACACAGGCTTCCTTTTAAAACAGAGATGAGGAGGAATTTCTTTAGCCAGAGAGAGGTGAATCTGTGGAATTCTTTGCCACAGGCAGCTGTGGAGGCCAAATCTTTATGTATTTTGAAGGCAGAGGTTGATAGATTTTTGATTGATCAGGGCGTGAAGGGATGTGGGGAGAAACCAGGAGATTGGGGCTGAGAGGAAAATTGGATCAGCCATAATGAGATGGCAGAGCAGACTGATGGGCCTGATGACCTCATTCTCCTATATCTCGTGACCTTGTGGCCTTATGGAAACACATCAAATATTGAAAGCTGAAACAGAGTGGACGTGGAGAGGATTTTTTTCTGTAGTGGGGGAGTCTAGAACCAGAGGACACAGCCTCAGAATGTAGGGGCATCCCTTTAGAACAGATATGAAAAGAAATTTCTTTAGCCAGAGGGTGATGAATCAGTGGAATTCATTGCTACAGAGGCTTACTCACTAGGAATATTTAAAGCAGAGGTTGATTGGTTCTTGTTAGTCAGAGCATCAAATGTCACAGGAAGAAGACAGGAAAATAGAAACATAGAAATCTACAGCACATTACAGGCTCTTCGGCCCACAGTGTTGTGCTGACCATGTAACCTACTCTAGAAGCTGCCTAGAATTTCCCTACTGCATAGCACTCTATTTCTCTAAGCTCCATGTACCTATCTAAGAGTCCCTTAAAATACCCTATTGTATTCTCCTCTACCACCTTCACCGGCAGTACATTCCACGCACTTACCACTCTCTGTGTCAAAAACCAACCCCTGACAACCCCTTGGTACTTATTTCCAAGCACCTTAAAACTATGCTCCCTTGTGTTAGCCATTTCAGCCCTGAGAAAAAGCCTCTGACTATCCACACGATCAATGTCTCTCATCACCTTATACCCCTCTATCAGGTCACCTGTCATTCTCCATCACTCCAAGGAGAAAAGGCCAAGTTCACTCAACCTGTTCTCATAAGGCATGCTCTCCAATCCAGGCAGCTTGGAGTTGAGAAAGATAATAAATCAGCCATGAAGGAATTGTGGAACAGACTCAATGGGCCGAATGACCTTATCTGCCATATGCTTTTTATTTTATGGTCTCAAGGTATAGAATCCAATGGGATTCTCTTTCACCTTGTCTACTTGAGCAAACTTAAGCCTCTTTAGGCCGTCCTGATTTCCTTCTGAAGTGTTTTTTTCACAAACTCAGGGCTGTCTGGTCACTGACCTTGTCGACTTTCTCTGCAATAGATAACGACACAGGTCTGGTCATCGACATTGTCCACTTTCTCTGCAATAGATAACGACACAGGTCTGGTCACCGACCTTGTCCACTTTCTCTGCAATAGATAATGTCACAGGTCTGGTCATCGACCTTGTCCACTTTCTCTTCAATAGATAACGACACAGGTCTGGTCATCGACCTTGTCCACTTTCTCTGCAATAGATAACGACACAGGTCTGGTCATCGACCTTGTCCACTTTCTCTGCAATAGATAACGACACAGGTCTGGTCACTGACCTTGTCCACTTTCTCTGCAATAGATAACGACACAGGTCTGGTCACTGACCTTGTCCACTTTCTCTGCAATAGATAACGACACCGGTCTGGTCATCGACCTTGTCCACTTTCTCTTCAATAGATAATGACACAGGTCTGGTCACCGACCTTGTCCACTTTCTCTTCAATAGATAATGACACAGGTCTGGTCATCGACCTTGTCCACTTTCTCTTCAATAGATAACGACACAGGTCTGGTCATCGACCTTGTCCACTTTCTCTGCAATAGATAACGACACAGGTCTGGTCATCGACCTTGTCCACTTACTCTTCAATAGATAACGACACAGGTCTGGTCACTGACCTTGTCCACTTTCTCTGCAATAGATAACGACACCGGTCTGGTCACTGACCTTGTCCACTTTCTCTTCAATAGATAATGACACAGGTCTGGTCACCGACCTTGTCCACTTTCTCTGCAATAGATAACGACACAGGTCTGGTCACCGACCTTGTCCACTTTCTCTGCAATAGATAATGACACCGGTCTGGTCACTGACCTTGTCGACTTTCTCTGCAATAGATAATGTCACAGGTCTGGTCACTGACCTTGTCGACTTTCTCTTCAATAGATAATGACACAGGTCTGGTCACTGACCTTGTCCACTTTCTCTGCAATAGATAATGTCACAGGTCTGGTCACTGACCTTGTCGACTTTCTCTTCAATAGATAACGACACAGGTCTGGTCACCGACCTTGTCCACTTTCTCTTCAATAGATAACGACACAGGTCTGGTCATCGACCTTGTCCACTTTGTCTTCAATAGATAACGACACAGGTCTGGTCATCGACCTTGTCTACCTTCTCTTCAATAGATAACGACACAGGTCTGGTCATCGACATTGTCCACTTTCTCTGCAATAGATAATGTCACAGGTCTGGTCACTGACCTTGTCAACTTTCTCTTCAATAGATAACGACACAGGTCTGGTCACTGACCTTGTCCACTTTCTCTGCAATAGATAACGACACAGGTCTGGTCACTGACCTTGTCTACCTTCTCTTCAATAGATAACGACACAGGTCTGGTCACTGACCTTGTCGACTTTCTCTTCAATAGATAACGACACAGGTCTGGTCACTGACCTTGTCGACTTTCTCTGCAATAGATAATGTCACAGGTCTGGTCACTGACCTTGTCGACTTTCTCTTCAATAGATAATGACACAGGTCTGGTCACTGACCTTGTCCACTTTCTCTTCAATAGATAACGACACAGGTCTGGTCATCGACCTTGTCCACTTTCTCTTCAATAGATAACGACACAGGTCTGGTCATCGACCTTGTCTACCTTCTCTTCAATAGATAACGACACAGGTCTGGTCACTGACCTTGTCGACTTTCTCTGCAATAGATAATGTCACAGGTCTGGTCACTGACCTTGTCGACTTTCTCTTCAATAGATAATGACACAGGTCTGGTCACTGACCTTGTCCACTTTCTCTTCAATAGATAACGACACAGGTCTGGTCACTGACCTTGTCCACTTTCTCTGCAATAGATAACGACACAGGTCTGGTCACCGACCTTGTCCACTTTCTCTTCAATAGATAACGACACAGGTCTGGTCACTGACCTTGTCCACTTTCTCTTCAATAGATAACGACACAGTTCTGGTCATCGACCTTGTCCACTTTCTCTTCAATAGATAACGACACAGGTCTGGTCACTGACCTTGTCGACTTTCTCTGCAATAGATAATGTCACAGGTCTGGTCACTGACCTTGTCGACTTTCTCTTCAATAGATAATGTCACAGGTCTGGTCACTGACCTTGTCGACATTCTCTTCAATAGATAACGACACAGGCCTGGTCACCGACCTTGTCCACTTTCTCTTCAATAGATAACGACACAGGTCTGGTCATCGACCTTGTCCACTTTCTCTTCAATAGAAAACGACACAGGTCTGGTCATCGACCTTGTCTACCTTCTCTGCAATAGATAATGTCACAGGTCTGGTCACTGACCTTGTCGACTTTCTCTTCAATAGATAACGACACAGGTCTGGTCACTGACCTTGTCGACTTTCTCTTCAATAGATAACGACACAGGTCTGGTCACTGACCTTGTCCACTTTCTCTGCAATAGATAACGACACAGGTCTGGTCACTGACCTTGTCTACCTTCTCTTCAATAGATAACGACACAGGTCTGGTCACTGACCTTGTCGACTTTCTCTTCAATAGATAACGACACAGGTCTGGTCACTGACCTTGTCGACTTTCTCTGCAATAGATAATGTCACAGGTCTGGTCACTGACCTTGTCGACTTTCTCTTCAATAGATAATGACACAGGTCTGGTCACTGACCTTGTCCACTTTCTCTTCAATAGATAACGACACAGGTCTGGTCATCGACCTTGTCCACTTTCTCTTCAATAGATAACGACACAGGTCTGGTCACTGACCTTGTCCACTTTCTCTGCAATAGATAACGACACAGGTCTGGTCACCGACCTTGTCCACTTTCTCTTCAATAGATAACGACACAGGTCTGGTCACTGACCTTGTCGACTTTCTCTTCAATAGATAACGACACAGGTCTGGTCACCGACCTTGTCCACTTTCTCTTCAATAGATAACGACACAGGTCTGGTCATCGACCTTGTCCACTTTCTCTTCAATAGATAACGACACAGGTCTGGTCATCGACCTTGTCTACCTTCTCTGCAATAGATAACGACACAGGTCTGGTCACTGACCTTGTCTACCTTCTCTTCAATAGATAACGACACAGGTCTGGTCACTGACCTTGTCGACTTTCTCTGCAATAGATAATGTCACAGGTCTGGTCACTGACCTTGTCGACTTTCTCTTCAATAGATAATGACACAGGTCTGGTCACTGACCTTGTCCACTTTCTCTTCAATAGATAACGACACAGGTCTGGTCACTGACCTTGTCCACTTTCTCTGCAATAGATAACGACACAGGTCTGGTCACCGACCTTGTCCACTTTCTCTTCAATAGATAACGACACAGGTCTGGTCACTGACCTTGTCGACTTTCTCTTCAATAGATAACGACACAGTTCTGGTCACTGACCTTGTCGACTTTCTCTGCAATAGATAATGTCACAGGTCTGGTCACTGACCTTGTCGACTTTCTCTTCAATAGATAATGTCACAGGTCTGGTCACTGACCTTGTCGACTTTCTCTTCAATAGATAATGTCACAGGTCTGGTCACTGACCTTGTCGACTTTCTCTTCAATAGATAACGACACAGGCCTGGTCACCGACCTTGTCCACTTTCTCTTCAATAGATAACGACACAGGTCTGGTCATCGACCTTGTCCACTTTCTCTTCAATAGATAACGACACAGGTCTGGTCATCGACCTTGTCTACCTTCTCTGCAATAGATAATGTCACAGGTCTGGTCACTGACCTTGTCGACTTTCTCTTCAATAGATAACGACACAGGTCTGGTCACTGACCTTGTCCACTTTCTCTGCAATAGATAACGACACAGGTCTGGTCACTGACCTTGTCGACTTTCTCTGCAATAGATAATGTCACAGGTCTGGTCACTGACCTTGTCGACTTTCTCTTCAATAGATAATGACACAGGTATGGTCACTGACCTTGTCCACTTTCTCTTCAATAGATAACGACACTGTTCTGGTCATCGACCTTGTCCACTTTCTCTTCAATAGATAACGACACAGGTCTGGTCACCGACCTTGTCCACTTTCTCTTCAATAGATAACGACACAAGTCTGGTCACTGACCTTGTCGACTTTCTCTTCAATAGATAACGACACAGGTCTGGTCATCGACCTTGTCCACTTTCTCTGCAATAGATAACAACACAGGTCTGGTCACTGACCTTGTCGACTTTCTCTTCAATAGATAACGACACAGGTCTGGTCATCGACCTTGTCCACTTTCTCTTCAATAGATAACGACACAGGTCTGGTCATCGACCTTGTCTACCTTCTCTTCAATAGATAACGACACAGGTCTGGTCATCGACATTGTCCACTTTCTCTGCAATAGATAATGTCACAGGTCTGGTCACTGACCTTGTCGACTTTCTCTTCAATAGATAACGACACAGGTCTGGTCACTGACCTTGTCCACTTTCTCTGCAATAGATAACGACACAGGTCTGGTCACTGACCTTGTCTACCTTCTCTTCAATAGATAACGACACAGGTCTGGTCACTGACCTTGTCGACTTTCTCTTCAATAGATAACGACACAGGTCTGGTCACTGACCTTGTCGACTTTCTCTGCAATAGATAATGTCACAGGTCTGGTCACTGACCTTGTCGACTTTCTCTTCAATAGATAATGACACAGGTCTGGTCACTGACCTTGTCCACTTTCTCTTCAATAGATAACGACACAGGTCTGGTCATCGACCTTGTCCACTTTCTCTTCAATAGATAACGACACAGGTCTGGTCATCGACCTTGTCTACCTTCTCTGCAATAGATAACGACACAGGTCTGGTCACTGACCTTGTCTACCTTCTCTTCAATAGATAACGACACAGGTCTGGTCACTGACCTTGTCGACTTTCTCTTCAATAGATAATGACACAGGTCTGGTCACTGACCTTGTCCACTTTCTCTTCAATAGATAACGACACAGGTCTGGTCACTGACCTTGTCCACTTTCTCTGCAATAGATAACGACACAGGTCTGGTCACCGACCTTGTCCACTTTCTCTTCAATAGATAACGACACAGGTCTGGTCACTGACCTTGTCCACTTTCTCTTCAATAGATAACGACACAGTTCTGGTCATCGACCTTGTCCACTTTCTCTTCAATAGATAACGACACAGGTCTGGTCACTGACCTTGTCGACTTTCTCTGCAATAGATAATGTCACAGGTCTGATCACTGACCTTGTCGACTTTCTCTTCAATAGATAATGTCACAGGTCTGGTCACTGACCTTGTCGACTTTCTCTTCAATAGATAACGATACAGGCCTGGTCACCGACCTTGTCCACTTTCTCTTCAATAGATAACGACACAGGTCTGGTCATCGACCTTGTCCACTTTCTCTTCAATAGATAACGACACAGGTCTGGTCATCGACCTTGTCTACCTTCTCTGCAATAGATAATGTCACAGGTCTGGTCACTGACCTTGTCGACTTTCTCTTCAATAGATAACGACACAGGTCTGGTCACTGACCTTGTCGACTTTCTCTTCAATAGATAACGACACAGGTCTGGTCACTGACCTTGTCCACTTTCTCTGCAATAGATAACGACACAGGTCTGGTCACTGACCTTGTCTACCTTCTCTTCAATAGATAACGACACAGGTCTGGTCACTGACCTTGTCGACTTTCTCTTCAATAGATAACGACACAGGTCTGGTCACTGACCTTGTCGACTTTCTCTGCAATAGATAATGTCACAGGTCTGGTCACTGACCTTGTCGACTTTCTCTTCAATAGATAATGACACAGGTCTGGTCACTGACCTTGTCCACTTTCTCTTCAATAGATAACGACACAGGTCTGGTCATCGACCTTGTCCACTTTCTCTTCAATAGATAACGACACAGGTCTGGTCACTGACCTTGTCCACTTTCTCTGCAATAGATAACGACACAGGTCTGGTCACCGGCCTTGTCCACTTTCTCTTCAATAGATAACGACACAGGTCTGGTCACTGACCTTGTCGACTTTCTCTTCAATAGATAACGACACAGGTCTGGTCACTGACCTTGTCGACTTTCTCTTCAATAGATAACGACACAGGTCTGGTCACCGACCTTGTCCACTTTCTCTTCAATAGATAACGACACAGGTCTGGTCATCGACCTTGTCCACTTTCTCTTCAATAGATAACGACACAGGTCTGGTCATCGACCTTGTCTACCTTCTCTGCAATAGATAACGACACAGGTCTGGTCACTGACCTTGTCTACCTTCTCTTCAATAGATAACGACACAGGTCTGGTCACTGACCTTGTCGACTTTCTCTGCAATAGATAATGTCACAGGTCTGGTCACTGACCTTGTCGACTTTCTCTTCAATAGATAATGACACAGGTCTGGTCACTGACCTTGTCCACTTTCTCTTCAATAGATAACGACACAGGTCTGGTCACTGACCTTGTCCACTTTCTCTGCAATAGATAACGACACAGGTCTGGTCACCGACCTTGTCCACTTTCTCTTCAATAGATAACGACACAGGTCTGGTCACTGACCTTGTCGACTTTCTCTTCAATAGATAACGACACAGTTCTGGTCACTTACCTTGTCGACTTTCTCTTCAATAGATAATGTCACAGGTCTGGTCACTGACCTTGTCGACTTTCTCTTCAATAGATAATGTCACAGGTCTGGTCACTGACCTTGTCGACTTTCTCTTCAATAGATAACGACACAGGCCTGGTCACCGACCTTGTCCACTTTCTCTTCAATAGATAACGACACAGGTCTGGTCATCGACGTTGTCCACTTTCTCTTCAATAGATAACGACACAGGTCTGGTCATCGACCTTGTCTACCTTCTCTGCAATAGATAATGTCACAGGTCTGGTCACTGACCTTGTCGACTTTCTCTTCAATAGATAACGACACAGGTCTGGTCACTGACCTTGTCCACTTTCTCTGCAATAGATAACGACACAGGTCTGGTCACTGACCTTGTCGACTTTCTCTGCAATAGATAATGTCACAGGTCTGGTCACTGACCTTGTCGACTTTCTCTTCAATAGATAATGACACAGGTCTGGTCACTGAACTTGTCCACTTTCTCTTCAATAGATAACGACACTGTTCTGGTCATCGACCTTGTCCACTTTCTCTTCAATAGATAACGACACAGGTCTGGTCACTGACCTTGTCCACTTTCTCTGCAATAGATAACGACACAGGTCTGGTCATCGACCTTGTCCACTTTCTCTGCAATAGATAACGACACAGGTCTGGTCACTGACCTTGTCCACTTTCTCTGCAATAGATAACGACACAGGTCTGGTCACTGACCTTGTCCACTTTCTCTGCAATAGATAACGACACCGGTCTGGTCATCGACCTTGTCCACTTTCTCTTCAATAGATAATGACACAGGTCTGGTCACCGACCTTGTCCACTTTCTCTTCAATAGATAATGACACAGGTCTGGTCATCGACCTTGTCCACTTTCTCTTCAATAGATAACGACACAGGTCTGGTCATCGACCTTGTCCACTTTCTCTGCAATAGATAACGACACAGGTCTGGTCATCGACCTTGTCCACTTACTCTTCAATAGATAACGACACAGGTCTGGTCACTGACCTTGTCCACTTTCTCTGCAATAGATAACGACACCGGTCTGGTCACTGACCTTGTCCACTTTCTCTTCAATAGATAATGACACAGGTCTGGTCACCGACCTTGTCCACTTTCTCTGCAATAGATAACGACACAGGTCTGGTCACCGACCTTGTCCACTTTCTCTGCAATAGATAATGACACCGGTCTGGTCACTGACCTTGTCGACTTTCTCTGCAATAGATAATGTCACAGGTCTGGTCACTGACCTTGTCGACTTTCTCTTCAATAGATAATGACACAGGTCTGGTCACTGACCTTGTCCACTTTCTCTGCAATAGATAATGTCACAGGTCTGGTCACTGACCTTGTCGACTTTCTCTTCAATAGATAACGACACAGGTCTGGTCACCGACCTTGTCCACTTTCTCTTCAATAGATAACGACACAGGTCTGGTCATCGACCTTGTCCACTTTGTCTTCAATAGATAACGACACAGGTCTGGTCATCGACCTTGTCTACCTTCTCTTCAATAGATAACGACACAGGTCTGGTCATCGACATTGTCCACTTTCTCTGCAATAGATAATGTCACAGGTCTGGTCACTGACCTTGTCAACTTTCTCTTCAATAGATAACGACACAGGTCTGGTCACTGACCTTGTCCACTTTCTCTGCAATAGATAACGACACAGGTCTGGTCACTGACCTTGTCTACCTTCTCTTCAATAGATAACGACACAGGTCTGGTCACTGACCTTGTCGACTTTCTCTTCAATAGATAACGACACAGGTCTGGTCACTGACCTTGTCGACTTTCTCTGCAATAGATAATGTCACAGGTCTGGTCACTGACCTTGTCGACTTTCTCTTCAATAGATAATGACACAGGTCTGGTCACTGACCTTGTCCACTTTCTCTTCAATAGATAACGACACAGGTCTGGTCATCGACCTTGTCCACTTTCTCTTCAATAGATAACGACACAGGTCTGGTCATCGACCTTGTCTACCTTCTCTTCAATAGATAACGACACAGGTCTGGTCACTGACCTTGTCGACTTTCTCTGCAATAGATAATGTCACAGGTCTGGTCACTGACCTTGTCGACTTTCTCTTCAATAGATAATGACACAGGTCTGGTCACTGACCTTGTCCACTTTCTCTTCAATAGATAACGACACAGGTCTGGTCACTGACCTTGTCCACTTTCTCTGCAATAGATAACGACACAGGTCTGGTCACCGACCTTGTCCACTTTCTCTTCAATAGATAACGACACAGGTCTGGTCACTGACCTTGTCCACTTTCTCTTCAATAGATAACGACACAGTTCTGGTCATCGACCTTGTCCACTTTCTCTTCAATAGATAACGACACAGGTCTGGTCACTGACCTTGTCGACTTTCTCTGCAATAGATAATGTCACAGGTCTGGTCACTGACCTTGTCGACTTTCTCTTCAATAGATAATGTCACAGGTCTGGTCACTGACCTTGTCGACATTCTCTTCAATAGATAACGACACAGGCCTGGTCACCGACCTTGTCCACTTTCTCTTCAATAGATAACGACACAGGTCTGGTCATCGACCTTGTCCACTTTCTCTTCAATAGAAAACGACACAGGTCTGGTCATCGACCTTGTCTACCTTCTCTGCAATAGATAATGTCACAGGTCTGGTCACTGACCTTGTCGACTTTCTCTTCAATAGATAACGACACAGGTCTGGTCACTGACCTTGTCGACTTTCTCTTCAATAGATAACGACACAGGTCTGGTCACTGACCTTGTCCACTTTCTCTGCAATAGATAACGACACAGGTCTGGTCACTGACCTTGTCTACCTTCTCTTCAATAGATAACGACACAGGTCTGGTCACTGACCTTGTCGACTTTCTCTTCAATAGATAACGACACAGGTCTGGTCACTGACCTTGTCGACTTTCTCTGCAATAGATAATGTCACAGGTCTGGTCACTGACCTTGTCGACTTTCTCTTCAATAGATAATGACACAGGTCTGGTCACTGACCTTGTCCACTTTCTCTTCAATAGATAACGACACAGGTCTGGTCATCGACCTTGTCCACTTTCTCTTCAATAGATAACGACACAGGTCTGGTCACTGACCTTGTCCACTTTCTCTGCAATAGATAACGACACAGGTCTGGTCACCGACCTTGTCCACTTTCTCTTCAATAGATAACGACACAGGTCTGGTCACTGACCTTGTCGACTTTCTCTTCAATAGATAACGACACAGGTCTGGTCACCGACCTTGTCCACTTTCTCTTCAATAGGTAACGACACAGGTCTGGTCATCGACCTTGTCCACTTTCTCTTCAATAGATAACGACACAGGTCTGGTCATCGACCTTGTCTACCTTCTCTGCAATAGATAACGACACAGGTCTGGTCACTGACCTTGTCTACCTTCTCTTCAATAGATAACGACACAGGTCTGGTCACTGACCTTGTCGACTTTCTCTGCAATAGATAATGTCACAGGTCTGGTCACTGACCTTGTCGACTTTCTCTTCAATAGATAATGACACAGGTCTGGTCACTGACCTTGTCCACTTTCTCTTCAATAGATAACGACACAGGTCTGGTCACTGACCTTGTCCACTTTCTCTGCAATAGATAACGACACAGGTCTGGTCACCGACCTTGTCCACTTTCTCTTCAATAGATAACGACACAGGTCTGGTCACTGACCTTGTCGACTTTCTCTTCAATAGATAACGACACAGTTCTGGTCACTGACCTTGTCGACTTTCTCTGCAATAGATAATGTCACAGGTCTGGTCACTGACCTTGTCGACTTTCTCTTCAATAGATAATGTCACAGGTCTGGTCACTGACCTTGTCGACTTTCTCTTCAATAGATAATGTCACAGGTCTGGTAACTGACCTTGTCGACTTTCTCTTCAATAGATAACGACACAGGCCTGGTCACCGACCTTGTCCACTTTCTCTTCAATAGATAACGACACAGGTCTGGTCATCGACCTTGTCCACTTTCTCTTCAATAGATAACGACACAGGTCTGGTCATCGACCTTGTCTACCTTCTCTGCAATAGATAATGTCACAGGTCTGGTCACTGACCTTGTCGACTTTCTCTTCAATAGATAACGACACAGGTCTGGTCACTGACCTTGTCCACTTTCTCTGCAATAGATAACGACACAGGTCTGGTCACTGACCTTGTCGACTTTCTCTGCAATAGATAATGTCACAGGTCTGGTCACTGACCTTGTCGACTTTCTCTTCAATAGATAATGACACAGGTATGGTCACTGACCTTGTCCACTTTCTCTTCAATAGATAACGACACTGTTCTGGTCATCGACCTTGTCCACTTTCTCTTCAATAGATAACGACACAGGTCTGGTCACCGACCTTGTCCACTTTCTCTTCAATAGATAACGACACAAGTCTGGTCACTGACCTTGTCGACTTTCTCTTCAATAGATAACGACACAGGTCTGGTCATCGACCTTGTCCACTTTCTCTGCAATAGATAACAACACAGGTCTGGTCACTGACCTTGTCGACTTTCTCTTCAATAGATAACGACACAGGTCTGGTCATCGACCTTGTCCACTTTCTCTTCAATAGATAACGACACAGGTCTGGTCATCGACCTTGTCTACCTTCTCTTCAATAGATAACGACACAGGTCTGGTCATCGACATTGTCCACTTTCTCTGCAATAGATAATGTCACAGGTCTGGTCACTGACCTTGTCGACTTTCTCTTCAATAGATAACGACACAGGTCTGGTCACTGACCTTGTCCACTTTCTCTGCAATAGATAACGACACAGGTCTGGTCACTGACCTTGTCTACCTTCTCTTCAATAGATAACGACACAGGTCTGGTCACTGACCTTGTCGACTTTCTCTTCAATAGATAACGACACAGGTCTGGTCATCGACCTTGTCCACTTTCTCTTCAATAGATAACGACACAGGTCTGGTCATCGACCTTGTCTACCTTCTCTGCAATAGATAACGACACAGGTCTGGTCACTGACCTTGTCTACCTTCTCTTCAATAGATAACGACACAGGTCTGGTCACTGACCTTGTCGACTTTCTCTGCAATAGATAATGTCACAGGTCTGGTCACTGACCTTGTCGACTTTCTCTTCAATAGATAATGACACAGGTCTGGTCACTGACCTTGTCCACTTTCTCTTCAATAGATAACGACACAGGTCTGGTCACTGACCTTGTCCACTTTCTCTGCAATAGATAACGACACAGGTCTGGTCACCGACCTTGTCCACTTTCTCTTCAATAGATAACGACACAGGTCTGGTCACTGACCTTGTCGACTTTCTCTTCAATAGATAACGACACAGTTCTGGTCACTGACCTTGTCGACTTTCTCTGCAATAGATAATGTCACAGGTCTGGTCACTGACCTTGTCGACTTTCTCTTCAATAGATAATGTCACAGGTCTGGTCACTGACCTTGTCGACTTTCTCTTCAATAGATAATGTCACAGGTCTGGTCACTGACCTTGTCGACTTTCTCTTCAATAGATAACGACACAGGCCTGGTCACCGACCTTGTCCACTTTCTCTTCAATAGATAACGACACAGGTCTGGTCATCGACCTTGTCCACTTTCTCTTCAATAGATAACGACACAGGTCTGGTCATCGACCTTGTCTACCTTCTCTGCAATAGATAATGTCACAGGTCTGGTCACTGACCTTGTCGACTTTCTCTTCAATAGATAACGACACAGGTCTGGTCACTGACCTTGTCCACTTTCTCTGCAATAGATAACGACACAGGTCTGGTCACTGACCTTGTCGACTTTCTCTGCAATAGATAATGTCACAGGTCTGGTCACTGACCTTGTCGACTTTCTCTTCAATAGATAATGACACAGGTATGGTCACTGACCTTGTCCACTTTCTCTTCAATAGATAACGACACTGTTCTGGTCATCGACCTTGTCCACTTTCTCTTCAATAGATAACGACACAGGTCTGGTCACCGACCTTGTCCACTTTCTCTTCAATAGATAACGACACAAGTCTGGTCACTGACCTTGTCGACTTTCTCTTCAATAGATAACGACACAGGTCTGGTCATCGACCTTGTCGACTTTCTCTGCAATAGATAACAACACAGGTCTGGTCACTGACCTTGTCGACTTTCTCTTCAATAGATAACGACACAGGTCTGGTCATCGACCTTGTCCACTTTCTCTTCAATAGATAACGACACAGGTCTGGTCATCGACCTTGTCTACCTTCTCTTCAATAGATAACGACACAGGTCTGGTCATCGACATTGTCCACTTTCTCTGCAATAGATAATGTCACAGGTCTGGTCACTGACCTTGTCGACTTTCTCTTCAATAGATAACGACACAGGTCTGGTCACTGACCTTGTCCACTTTCTCTTCAATAGATAACGACACAGGTCTGGTCACTGACCTTGTCGACCTTCTCTTCAATAGATAACGACACAGGTCTGGTCACTGACCTTGTCGACTTTCTCTTCAATAGATAACGACACAGGTCTGGTCACTGACCTTGTCGACTTTCTCTGCAATAGATAATGTCACAGGTCTGGTCACTGACCTTGTCGACTTTCTCTTCAATAGATAATGACACAGGTCTGGTCACTGACCTTGTCCACTTTCTCTTCAATAGATAACGACACAGGTCTGGTCATCGACCTTGTCCACTTTCTCTTCAATAGATAACGACACAGGTCTGGTCATCGACCTTGTCTACCTTCTCTGCAATAGATAACGACACAGGTCTGGTCACTGACCTTGTCTACCTTCTCTTCAATAGATAACGACACAGGTCTGGTCACTGACCTTGTCGACTTTCTCTTCAATAGATAATGACACAGGTCTGGTCACTGACCTTGTCCACTTTCTCTTCAATAGATAACGACACAGGTCTGGTCACTGACCTTGTCCACTTTCTCTGCAATAGATAACGACACAGGTCTGGTCACCGACCTTGTCCACTTTCTCTTCAATAGATAACGACACAGGTCTGGTCACTGACCTTGTCCACTTTCTCTTCAATAGATAACGACACAGTTCTGGTCATCGACCTTGTCCACTTTCTCTTCAATAGATAACGACACAGGTCTGGTCACTGACCTTGTCGACTTTCTCTGCAATAGATAATGTCACAGGTCTGATCACTGACCTTGTCGACTTTCTCTTCAATAGATAATGTCACAGGTCTGGTCACTGACCTTGTCGACTTTCTCTTCAATAGATAACGATACAGGCCTGGTCACCGACCTTGTCCACTTTCTCTTCAATAGATAACGACACAGGTCTGGTCATCGACCTTGTCCACTTTCTCTTCAATAGATAACGACACAGGTCTGGTCATCGACCTTGTCTACCTTCTCTGCAATAGATAATGTCACAGGTCTGGTCACTGACCTTGTCGACTTTCTCTTCAATAGATAACGACACAGGTCTGGTCACTGACCTTGTCGACTTTCTCTTCAATAGATAACGACACAGGTCTGGTCACTGACCTTGTCCACTTTCTCTGCAATAGATAACGACACAGGTCTGGTCACTGACCTTGTCTACCTTCTCTTCAATAGATAACGACACAGGTCTGGTCACTGACCTTGTCGACTTTCTCTTCAATAGATAACGACACAGGTCTGGTCACTGACCTTGTCGACTTTCTCTGCAATAGATAATGTCACAGGTCTGGTCACTGACCTTGTCGACTTTCTCTTCAATAGATAATGACACAGGTCTGGTCACTGACCTTGTCCACTTTCTCTTCAATAGATAACGACACAGGTCTGGTCATCGACCTTGTCCACTTTCTCTTCAATAGATAACGACACAGGTCTGGTCACTGACCTTGTCCACTTTCTCTGCAATAGATAACGACACAGGTCTGGTCACCGGCCTTGTCCACTTTCTCTTCAATAGATAACGACACAGGTCTGGTCACTGACCTTGTCGACTTTCTCTTCAATAGATAACGACACAGGTCTGGTCACTGACCTTGTCGACTTTCTCTTCAATAGATAACGACACAGGTCTGGTCACCGACCTTGTCCACTTTCTCTTCAATAGATAACGACACAGGTCTGGTCATCGACCTTGTCCACTTTCTCTTCAATAGATAACGACACAGGTCTGGTCATCGACCTTGTCTACCTTCTCTGCAATAGATAACGACACAGGTCTGGTCACTGACCTTGTCTACCTTCTCTTCAATAGATAACGACACAGGTCTGGTCACTGACCTTGTCGACTTTCTCTGCAATAGATAATGTCACAGGTCTGGTCACTGACCTTGTCAACTTTCTCTTCAATAGATAACGACACAGGTCTGGTCACTGACCTTGTCCACTTTCTCTGCAATAGATAACGACACAGGTCTGGTCACTGACCTTGTCTACCTTCTCTTCAATAGATAACGACACAGGTCTGGTCACTGACCTTGTCGACTTTCTCTTCAATAGATAACGACACAGGTCTGGTCACTGACCTTGTCGACTTTCTCTGCAATAGATAATGTCACAGGTCTGGTCACTGACCTTGTCGACTTTCTCTTCAATAGATAATGACACAGGTCTGGTCACTGACCTTGTCCACTTTCTCTTCAATAGATAACGACACAGGTCTGGTCATCGACCTTGTCCACTTTCTCTTCAATAGATAACGACACAGGTCTGGTCATCGACCTTGTCTACCTTCTCTTCAATAGATAACGACACAGGTCTGGTCACTGACCTTGTCGACTTTCTCTGCAATAGATAATGTCACAGGTCTGGTCACTGACCTTGTCGACTTTCTCTTCAATAGATAATGACACAGGTCTGGTCACTGACCTTGTCCACTTTCTCTTCAATAGATAACGACACAGGTCTGGTCACTGACCTTGTCCACTTTCTCTGCAATAGATAACGACACAGGTCTGGTCACCGACCTTGTCCACTTTCTCTTCAATAGATAACGACACAGGTCTGGTCACTGACCTTGTCCACTTTCTCTTCAATAGATAACGACACAGTTCTGGTCATCGACCTTGTCCACTTTCTCTTCAATAGATAACGACACAGGTCTGGTCACTGACCTTGTCGACTTTCTCTGCAATAGATAATGTCACAGGTCTGGTCACTGACCTTGTCGACTTTCTCTTCAATAGATAATGTCACAGGTCTGGTCACTGACCTTGTCGACATTCTCTTCAATAGATAACGACACAGGCCTGGTCACCGACCTTGTCCACTTTCTCTTCAATAGATAACGACACAGGTCTGGTCATCGACCTTGTCCACTTTCTCTTCAATAGAAAACGACACAGGTCTGGTCATCGACCTTGTCTACCTTCTCTGCAATAGATAATGTCACAGGTCTGGTCACTGACCTTGTCGACTTTCTCTTCAATAGATAACGACACAGGTCTGGTCACTGACCTTGTCGACTTTCTCTTCAATAGATAACGACACAGGTCTGGTCACTGACCTTGTCCACTTTCTCTGCAATAGATAACGACACAGGTCTGGTCACTGACCTTGTCTACCTTCTCTTCAATAGATAACGACACAGGTCTGGTCACTGACCTTGTCGACTTTCTCTTCAATAGATAACGACACAGGTCTGGTCACTGACCTTGTCGACTTTCTCTGCAATAGATAATGTCACAGGTCTGGTCACTGACCTTGTCGACTTTCTCTTCAATAGATAATGACACAGGTCTGGTCACTGACCTTGTCCACTTTCTCTTCAATAGATAACGACACAGGTCTGGTCATCGACCTTGTCCACTTTCTCTTCAATAGATAACGACACAGGTCTGGTCACTGACCTTGTCCACTTTCTCTGCAATAGATAACGACACAGGTCTGGTCACCGACCTTGTCCACTTTCTCTTCAATAGATAACGACACAGGTCTGGTCACTGACCTTGTCGACTTTCTCTTCAATAGATAACGACACAGGTCTGGTCACCGACCTTGTCCACTTTCTCTTCAATAGATAACGACACAGGTCTGGTCATCGACCTTGTCCACTTTCTCTTCAATAGATAACGACACAGGTCTGGTCATCGACCTTGTCTACCTTCTCTGCAATAGATAACGACACAGGTCTGGTCACTGACCTTGTCTACCTTCTCTTCAATAGATAACGACACAGGTCTGGTCACTGACCTTGTCGACTTTCTCTGCAATAGATAATGTCACAGGTCTGGTCACTGACCTTGTCGACTTTCTCTTCAATAGATAATGACACAGGTCTGGTCACTGACCTTGTCCACTTTCTCTTCAATAGATAACGACACAGGTCTGGTCACTGACCTTGTCCACTTTCTCTGCAATAGATAACGACACAGGTCTGGTCACCGACCTTGTCCACTTTCTCTTCAATAGATAACGACACAGGTCTGGTCACTGACCTTGTCGACTTTCTCTTCAATAGATAACGACACAGTTCTGGTCACTGACCTTGTCGACTTTCTCTGCAATAGATAATGTCACAGGTCTGGTCACTGACCTTGTCGACTTTCTCTTCAATAGATAATGTCACAGGTCTGGTCACTGACCTTGTCGACTTTCTCTTCAATAGATAATGTCACAGGTCTGGTCACTGACCTTGTCGACTTTCTCTTCAATAGATAACGACACAGGCCTGGTCACCGACCTTGTCCACTTTCTCTTCAATAGATAACGACACAGGTCTGGTCATCGACCTTGTCCACTTTCTCTTCAATAGATAACGACACAGGTCTGGTCATCGACCTTGTCTACCTTCTCTGCAATAGATAATGTCACAGGTCTGGTCACTGACCTTGTCGACTTTCTCTTCAATAGATAACGACACAGGTCTGGTCACTGACCTTGTCCACTTTCTCTGCAATAGACAACGACACAGGTCTGGTCACTGACCTTGTCGACTTTCTCTGCAATAGATAATGTCACAGGTCTGGTCACTGACCTTGTCGACTTTCTCTTCAATAGATAATGACACAGGTATGGTCACTGACCTTGTCCACTTTCTCTTCAATAGATAACGACACTGTTCTGGTCATCGACCTTGTCCACTTTCTCTTCAATAGATAACGACACAGGTCTGGTCACCGACCTTGTCCACTTTCTCTTCAATAGATAACGACACAAGTCTGGTCACTGACCTTGTCGACTTTCTCTTCAATAGATAACGACACAGGTCTGGTCATCGACCTTGTCCACTTTCTCTGCAATAGATAACAACACAGGTCTGGTCACTGACCTTGTCGACTTTCTCTTCAATAGATAACGACACAGGTCTGGTCATCGACCTTGTCCACTTTCTCTTCAATAGATAACGACACAGGTCTGGTCATCGACCTTGTCTACCTTCTCTTCAATAGATAACGACACAGGTCTGGTCATCGACATTGTCCACTTTCTCTGCAATAGATAATGTCACAGGTCTGGTCACTGACCTTGTCGACTTTCTCTTCAATAGATAACGACACAGGTCTGGTCACTGACCTTGTCCACTTTCTCTGCAATAGATAACGACACAGGTCTGGTCACTGACCTTGTCTACCTTCTCTTCAATAGATAACGACACAGGTCTGGTCACTGACCTTGTCGACTTTCTCTTCAATAGATAACGACACAGGTCTGGTCATCGACCTTGTCCACTTTCTCTTCAATAGATAACGACACAGGTCTGGTCATCGACCTTGTCTACCTTCTCTGCAATAGATAACGACACAGGTCTGGTCACTGACCTTGTCTACCTTCTCTTCAATAGATAACGACACAGGTCTGGTCACTGACCTTGTCGACTTTCTCTGCAATAGATAATGTCACAGGTCTGGTCACTGACCTTGTCGACTTTCTCTTCAATAGATAATGACACAGGTCTGGTCACTGACCTTGTCCACTTTCTCTTCAATAGATAACGACACAGGTCTGGTCACTGACCTTGTCCACTTTCTCTGCAATAGATAACGACACAGGTCTGGTCACCGACCTTGTCCACTTTCTCTTCAATAGATAACGACACAGGTCTGGTCACTGACCTTGTCGACTTTCTCTTCAATAGATAACGACACAGTTCTGGTCACTGACCTTGTCGACTTTCTCTGCAATAGATAATGTCACAGGTCTGGTCACTGACCTTGTCGACTTTCTCTTCAATAGATAATGTCACAGGTCTGGTCACTGACCTTGTCGACTTTCTCTTCAATAGATAATGTCACAGGTCTGGTCACTGACCTTGTCGACTTTCTCTTCAATAGATAACGACACAGGCCTGGTCACCGACCTTGTCCACTTTCTCTTCAATAGATAACGACACAGGTCTGGTCATCGACCTTGTCCACTTTCTCTTCAATAGATAACGACACAGGTCTGGTCATCGACCTTGTCTACCTTCTCTGCAATAGATAATGTCACAGGTCTGGTCACTGACCTTGTCGACTTTCTCTTCAATAGATAACGACACAGGTCTGGTCACTGACCTTGTCCACTTTCTCTGCAATAGATAACGACACAGGTCTGGTCACTGACCTTGTCGACTTTCTCTGCAATAGATAATGTCACAGGTCTGGTCACTGACCTTGTCGACTTTCTCTTCAATAGATAATGACACAGGTATGGTCACTGACCTTGTCCACTTTCTCTTCAATAGATAACGACACTGTTCTGGTCATCGACCTTGTCCACTTTCTCTTCAATAGATAACGACACAGGTCTGGTCACCGACCTTGTCCACTTTCTCTTCAATAGATAACGACACAAGTCTGGTCACTGACCTTGTCGACTTTCTCTTCAATAGATAACGACACAGGTCTGGTCATCGACCTTGTCCACTTTCTCTGCAATAGATAACAACACAGGTCTGGTCACTGACCTTGTCGACTTTCTCTTCAATAGATAACGACACAGGTCTGGTCATCGACCTTGTCCACTTTCTCTTCAATAGATAACGACACAGGTCTGGTCATCGACCTTGTCTACCTTCTCTTCAATAGATAACGACACAGGTCTGGTCATCGACATTGTCCACTTTCTCTGCAATAGATAATGTCACAGGTCTGGTCACTGACCTTGTCGACTTTCTCTTCAATAGATAACGACACAGGTCTGGTCACTGACCTTGTCCACTTTCTCTGCAATAGATAACGACACAGGTCTGGTCACTGACCTTGTCTACCTTCTCTTCAATAGATAACGACACAGGTCTGGTCACTGACCTTGTCGACTTTCTCTTCAATAGATAACGACACAGGTCTGGTCACTGACCTTGTCGACTTTCTCTGCAATAGATAATGTCACAGGTCTGGTCACTGACCTTGTCGACTTTCTCTTCAATAGATAATGACACAGGTCTGGTCACTGACCTTGTCCACTTTCTCTTCAATAGATAACGACACAGGTCTGGTCATCGACCTTGTCCACTTTCTCTTCAATAGATAACGACACAGGTCTGGTCATCGACCTTGTCTACCTTCTCTGCAATAGATAACGACACAGGTCTGGTCACTGACCTTGTCTACCTTCTCTTCAATAGATAACGACACAGGTCTGGTCACTGACCTTGTCGACTTTCTCTTCAATAGATAATGACACAGGTCTGGTCACTGACCTTGTCCACTTTCTCTTCAATAGATAACGACACAGGTCTGGTCACTGACCTTGTCCACTTTCTCTGCAATAGATAACGACACAGGTCTGGTCACCGACCTTGTCCACTTTCTCTTCAATAGATAACGACACAGGTCTGGTCACTGACCTTGTCCACTTTCTCTTCAATAGATAACGACACAGTTCTGGTCATCGACCTTGTCCACTTTCTCTTCAATAGATAACGACACAGGTCTGGTCACTGACCTTGTCGACTTTCTCTGCAATAGATAATGTCACAGGTCTGATCACTGACCTTGTCGACTTTCTCTTCAATAGATAATGTCACAGGTCTGGTCACTGACCTTGTCGACTTTCTCTTCAATAGATAACGATACAGGCCTGGTCACCGACCTTGTCCACTTTCTCTTCAATAGATAACGACACAGGTCTGGTCATCGACCTTGTCCACTTTCTCTTCAATAGATAACGACACAGGTCTGGTCATCGACCTTGTCTACCTTCTCTGCAATAGATAATGTCACAGGTCTGGTCACTGACCTTGTCGACTTTCTCTTCAATAGATAACGACACAGGTCTGGTCACTGACCTTGTCGACTTTCTCTTCAATAGATAACGACACAGGTCTGGTCACTGACCTTGTCCACTTTCTCTGCAATAGATAACGACACAGGTCTGGTCACTGACCTTGTCTACCTTCTCTTCAATAGATAACGACACAGGTCTGGTCACTGACCTTGTCGACTTTCTCTTCAATAGATAACGACACAGGTCTGGTCACTGACCTTGTCGACTTTCTCTGCAATAGATAATGTCACAGGTCTGGTCACTGACCTTGTCGACTTTCTCTTCAATAGATAATGACACAGGTCTGGTCACTGACCTTGTCCACTTTCTCTTCAATAGATAACGACACAGGTCTGGTCATCGACCTTGTCCACTTTCTCTTCAATAGATAACGACACAGGTCTGGTCACTGACCTTGTCCACTTTCTCTGCAATAGATAACGACACAGGTCTGGTCACCGGCCTTGTCCACTTTCTCTTCAATAGATAACGACACAGGTCTGGTCACTGACCTTGTCGACTTTCTCTTCAATAGATAACGACACAGGTCTGGTCACTGACCTTGTCGACTTTCTCTTCAATAGATAACGACACAGGTCTGGTCACCGACCTTGTCCACTTTCTCTTCAATAGATAACGACACAGGTCTGGTCATCGACCTTGTCCACTTTCTCTTCAATAGATAACGACACAGGTCTGGTCATCGACCTTGTCTACCTTCTCTGCAATAGATAACGACACAGGTCTGGTCACTGACCTTGTCTACCTTCTCTTCAATAGATAACGACACAGGTCTGGTCACTGACCTTGTCGACTTTCTCTGCAATAGATAATGTCACAGGTCTGGTCACTGACCTTGTCGACTTTCTCTTCAATAGATAATGACACAGGTCTGGTCACTGACCTTGTCCACTTTCTCTTCAATAGATAACGACACAGGTCTGGTCACTGACCTTGTCCACTTTCTCTGCAATAGATAACGACACAGGTCTGGTCACCGACCTTGTCCACTTTCTCTTCAATAGATAACGACACAGGTCTGGTCACTGACCTTGTCGACTTTCTCTTCAATAGATAACGACACAGTTCTGGTCACTTACCTTGTCGACTTTCTCTTCAATAGATAATGTCACAGGTCTGGTCACTGACCTTGTCGACTTTCTCTTCAATAGATAATGTCACAGGTCTGGTCACTGACCTTGTCGACTTTCTCTTCAATAGATAACGACACAGGCCTGGTCACCGACCTTGTCCACTTTCTCTTCAATAGATAACGACACAGGTCTGGTCATCGACCTTGTCCACTTTCTCTTCAATAGATAACGACACAGGTCTGGTCATCGACCTTGTCTACCTTCTCTGCAATAGATAATGTCACAGGTCTGGTCACTGACCTTGTCGACTTTCTCTTCAATAGATAACGACACAGGTCTGGTCACTGACCTTGTCCACTTTCTCTGCAATAGATAACGACACAGGTCTGGTCACTGACCTTGTCGACTTTCTCTGCAATAGATAATGTCACAGGTCTGGTCACTGACCTTGTCGACTTTCTCTTCAATAGATAATGACACAGGTCTGGTCACTGAACTTGTCCACTTTCTCTTCAATAGATAACGACACTGTTCTGGTCATCGACCTTGTCCACTTTCTCTTCAATAGATAACGACACAGGTCTGGTCACTGACCTTGTCCACTTTCTCTGCAATAGATAACGACACAGGTCTGGTCACCGACCTTGTCCACTTTCTCTTCAATAGATAACGACACAAGTCTGGTCACTGACCTTGTCGACTTTCTCTTCAATAGATAACGACACAGGCCTGGTCACCGACCTTGTCCACTTTCTCTTCAATAGATAACGACACAGGTCTGGTCATCGACCTTGTCCACTTTCTCTTCAATAGATAACGACACAGGTCTGGTCATCGACCTTGTCTACCTTCTCTGCAATAGATAATGTCACAGGTCTGGTCATCGACCTTGTCTACCTTCTCTGCAATAGATAATGTCACAGGTCTGGTCACTGACCTTGTCGACTTTCTCTTCAATAGATAACGACACAGGTCTGGTCACTGACCTTGTCGACTTTCTCTTCAATAGATAACGACACAGGTCTGGTCACTGACCTTGTCCACTTTCTCTGCAATAGATAACGACACAGGTCTGGTCACTGACCTTGTCTACCTTCTCTTCAATAGATAACGACACAGGTCTGGTCACTGACCTTGTCGACTTTCTCTGCAATAGATAATGTCACAGGTCTGGTCACTGACCTTGTCGACTTTCTCTGCAATAGATAATGTCACAGGTCTGGTCACTGACCTTGTCGACTTTCTCTTCAATAGATAATGACACAGGTCTGGTCACTGAACTTGTCCACTTTCTCTTCAATAGATAACGACACTGTTCTGGTCATCGACCTTGTCCACTTTCTCTTCAATAGATAACGACACAGGTCTGGTCACTGACCTTGTCCACTTTCTCTGCAATAGATAACGACACAGGTCTGGTCACCGACCTTGTCCACTTTCTCTTCAATAGATAACGACACAAGTCTGGTCACTGACCTTGTCGACTTTCTCTTCAATAGATAACGACACAGGCCTGGTCACCGACCTTGTCCACTTTCTCTTCAATAGATAACGACACAGGTCTGGTCATCGACCTTGTCCACTTTCTCTTCAATAGATAACGACACAGGTCTGGTCATCGACCTTGTCTACCTTCTCTGCAATAGATAATGTCACAGGTCTGGTCATCGACCTTGTCTACCTTCTCTGCAATAGATAATGTCACAGGTCTGGTCACTGACCTTGTCGACTTTCTCTTCAATAGATAACGACACAGGTCTGGTCACTGACCTTGTCGACTTTCTCTTCAATAGATAACGACACAGGTCTGGTCACTGACCTTGTCCACTTTCTCTGCAATAGATAACGACACAGGTCTGGTCACTGACCTTGTCTACCTTCTCTTCAATAGATAACGACACAGGTCTGGTCACTGACCTTGTCGACTTTCTCTGCAATAGATAATGTCACAGGTCTGGTCACTGACCTTGTCGACTTTCTCTTCAATAGATAATGACACAGGTCTGGTCACTGACCTTGTCCACTTTCTCTTCAATAGATAACGACACAGGTCTGGTCATCGACCTTGTCCACTTTCTCTTCAATAGATAACGACACAGGTCTGGTCACTGACCTTGTCCACTTTCTCTGCAATAGATAACGACACAGGTCTGGTCACCGACCTTGTCCACTTTCTCTTCAATAGATAACGACACAGGTCTGGTCACTGACCTTGTCGACTTTCTCTTCAATAGATAACGACACAGGTCTGGTCACTGACCTTGTCGACTTTCTCTTCAATAGATAACGACACAGGTCTGGTCACCGACCTTGTCCACTTTCTCTTCAATAGATAACGACACAGGTCTGGTCATCGACCTTGTCCACTTTCTCTTCAATAGATAACGACACAGGTCTGGTCATCGACCTTGTCTACCTTCTCTGCAATAGATAACGACACAGGTCTGGTCACTGACCTTGTCTACCTTCTCTTCAATAGATAACGACACAGGTCTGGTCACTGACCTTGTCGACTTTCTCTTCAATAGATAATGACACAGGTCTGGTCACTGACCTTGTCCACTTTCTCTTCAATAGATAACGACACAGGTCTGGTCACTGACCTTGTCCACTTTCTCTGCAATAGATAACGACACAGGTCTGGTCACCGACCTTGTCCACTTTCTCTTCAATAGATAACGACACAGGTCTGGTCACTGACCTTGTCGACTTTCTCTTCAATAGATAACGACACAGTTCTGGTCACTGACCTTGTCGACTTTCTCTGCAATAGATAATGTCACAGGTCTGGTCACTGACCTTGTCGACTTTCTCTTCAATAGATAATGTCACAGGTCTGGTCACTGACCTTGTCGACTTTCTCTTCAATAGATAATGTCACAGGTCTGGTCACTGACCTTGTCGACTTTCTCTTCAATAGATAACGACACAGGCCTGGTCACCGACCTTGTCCACTTTCTCTTCAATAGATAACGACACAGGTCTGGTCATCGACCTTGTCCACTTTCTCTTCAATAGATAACGACACAGGTCTGGTCATCGACCTTGTCTACCTTCTCTGCAATAGATAATGTCACAGGTCTGGTCACTGACCTTGTCGACTTTCTCTTCAATAGATAACGACACAGGTCTGGTCACTGACCTTGTCCACTTTCTCTGCAATAGATAACGACACAGGTCTGGTCACTGACCTTGTCGACTTTCTCTGCAATAGATAATGTCACAGGTCTGGTCACTGACCTTGTCGACTTTCTCTTCAATAGATAATGACACAGGTCTGGTCACTGACCTTGTCCACTTTCTCTTCAATAGATAACGACACTGTTCTGGTCATCGACCTTGTCCACTTTCTCTTCAATAGATAACGACACAGGTCTGGTCACTGACCTTGTCCACTTTCTCTGCAATAGATAACGACACAGGTCTGGTCACCGACCTTGTCCACTTTCTCTTCAATAGATAACGACACAAGTCTGGTCACTGACCTTGTCGACTTTCTCTTCAATAGATAACGACACAGGTCTGGTCATCGACCTTGTCCACTTTCTCTGCAATAGATAACAACACAGGTCTGGTCACTGACCTTGTCGACTTTCTCTTCAATAGATAACGACACAGGTCTGGTCATCGACCTTGTCCACTTTCTCTTCAATAGATAACGACACCGGTCTGGTCACTGACCTTGTCCACTTTCTCTTCAATAGATAACGACACAGGTCTGGTCGCTGACCTTGTCCACTTTCTCTGCAATAGATAATGTCACAGGTCTGATCACCGACCTTGTCCACTTTCTCTGCAATAGATAACGACACCGGTCTGGTCACTGACCTTGTCCACTTTCTCTTCAATAGATAACGAAACAGGTCTGGTCATCGACCTTGTCGACTTTCTCTGCAATAGATAACGACACCGGTCTGGTCACTGACCCCAGATATAATCTGTATTTCTTTTAGGTTTTAAATTGTTTTACTTTAATGAAAAGATGTTAAAGATGATAACAAACAATGACTGAACTTTGAGACAGAATTAATCAGCCTTTGATCTGTAAACAGTATCGATATCTCAGTAAATGATAGGGCACCCTGCAATTAAATACTCAGGTGTTGTAAGCTCTCTGACCCACTACCATCAGGCAGGAGGTACCGTACCAGTAGAACAAGGATTGTTAGGATGGGAAACAGCTTCTTTGCCCAACCAGGAGACCTGCCACCACCCAGGTCTCTCCATGTATGGAACACCAGTAGCGTTATATCGTTTATTTTTTAAACTTGTGTTGTAAATGCACTTTAGTTTTTTGTTAATTTATTTGTGGTAATATTACTTTATGTTATATGTGTTCATAATTCTATCTCCTTTACAATAGCATTGGAGACAGATAGGAACAGACAAGTTAGAAAAGCATTTAATTGGAGTAAGGGGAGTTATGAGGCTATCAGGCAGAGAATTGGAGGCTTAATTTGGAAACAGATGTTCTCAAGGAAAAGTACGGAAGAAATGTGGCAAATATTCAGTGGATATTTGTGTAGAGTTCTGTATAGGTACGTTCCAATGAGACAGGAAAGTTATGGTAGGGTACAGGAACCATGGTGTATAAAGGCTGTAATAAATCTAGTCAAGAAGAAAAGAAAAGCTTACAGAAGGTTCAGAGAGCTTAGGTAATTTTAGAGAGCTAGAAGATTATAAGGCTACTATGAAGGAGCTTAAGAAGGAAATTAGGAGAGCCAGAAGGGGCCATGAGAAGGCCTTGGCGGGCAGAATTAAGGAAAACCCCAAGGCTTTCTACAAGTATGTGAACAGCAAGAGGATAAGACATGAAAGAATGTGACAGTGGGAAAGTGTGCATGGAACTGGAGGAAATAGCAGAGGTATTTAATGAATACTTCAGTATTCACTATGGAAAAGGATCTTGGTGATTGTAGTGATGACTTGCAGCAGACTGAAAAGCTTGAGCATGTAGATATTAAGAAAGAGAATATACTGGAGCTTTTGGAAAGCATCAAGATGGATGGTACCGGCATCAAGTTGCCGGTACCAGAAGAAATGTACCTCAGGCTACTGTGGAGGCGAGGAAGGAGATTGTTGAGCCTCTGGCGATGATCTTTGCATCATCAATGGGGGCGGAAGAGGTTCTGGAGGATTGGAGGGTTGCGGATGTTGTTCCTTTATTTAAGAAAGGGAGTAGAGATAGCACAGGAAATTATAGACCAGTGAGTCTTACCTCAGCGGTTAGTAAGTTGATGGGGAAGATCCTGAGAGGCGGGATTTATGAACATTTGGAGAGTGAACATGATTAAGAGTAGTCAGCATGGCTTTGTCAGGGGCAGTTTGTGCCTTACGAGCCTGATTGAATTTTTTGAGGATGTGACTAAACACATTGATGAAGGTAGAGCAGTAGATGTAGTGTATATGGATTTCAGCAAGGCATTGTAGACGGGTCATATTTTGCATGGAAGTCAGTGACCAGTGGAGTGCCTCAGGGATCTGTGCTGGGACTTTTTCTCTTTGTGATTTTTATAAATGACCTGGATGAGCAAGTGGAGGGATGGGTTAGTAAGTTTGCTGATGACACAAACGATGGAGGTGTTGTGGACAGTGTGGAGGGCTGTCAGAGGTTACAGCGGGACATTGATAGGATGCAAAACTGGGCTGAGAAGTGGCAGATGAAGTTCAACCCAAATAAGTGTGAAGTGGTTCATTTTGGTAGGTCAAATATGATTGCAGAATATAATATTAATGGTAAGACTCTTGGCAGTGTGGAGAATCAGAGGGATCTTGGGGTCTGAGTTTAAAGGACACTCAAAGCTGCTGTGCATGTTGACTCTGTGGTTAAGAGTGTGTGGAATGGGCTGCCAGTGATGGCGATGGAGGCGGAAACGATAGGGTCTTTTAAGAGACTCCTGGATGGGTACATGGAGCTTAGAAAAATAGAGGGCTATGGGTAAAGCCTAGGTAGTGCTAAAGTAGGGGCATGTATTGTGCTATACGGTTTCTATGTTTCTATCTCACCCTCAGAACAAAGGGTACCCTGATCCTCTCTCTGAATGTCCATTCCATTAACTAGTATCCCACCATTGTCCAGCCAGAAGATGCGGTGCTACTCCAAAACTCCTCCCAAACCTGTCACCCCAATGGAGATATCACCACCCACTGGCTCCATCAAGCTCTCACCATCCTGAACTGTGAAGGGGTTTAATTCTGTTGACCCCGTAGGACATTGATAGTGTGGTATAGTGTCCACCATTTTCACTGGTTCTTTGGTGAGACTGATGGCAGGAGACTGTGTGGCTTTGGTTGTTGTCCAGACTAGGCCCTCATGCCACAAGGTCACCTGTTGCAACCACCCGGGGAAGGAGATGCTCGAGCTGGTTGCAAGGATAAGTGCCAGAAGGAAGATCAGTGGGGAGGGACGAATGGACAAGGGAGTTGCATGGGGACTCCCAACGTAGATTGGGAGATCACTTCACTGAGCACCTTTATCGACTGCAAACACAAGGAAATCTGAAGATGATGGAAATTCAACCAACACACAAAGTGCTGGTGGAACATAGCAAGCAAGGCAGCATCTATAAGGAGAAGCACTGTCGATGTTTCGGGCCGAAACCCTTCGTCAGGACTAACTGAAAGGAAAAATAGTAAGAGATTTGAAAGTAGGAGGGGGAGGGGAAAATACGAAATGATAGGAGAAGACCGGAGGGGGTGGGGTGAAGTTGAGAGCTGAAAAGGTGATTGGCAAAAGGGATACAGAGCCAGAGAAGGGAAAGGATCATGGGACCTTTATCGACTGTACTGCTTTCTATAGATGCTGCCTGGCCTGCTGAGTTCCTCCAGCATTTTGTGTGTCGTGCTTGGATTTCCAGCATCTGCAGATTTTCTCTTGTTGGTGATTAAATTGAGAGCTGCTGGGCGCATGGCTTAAAGTGCTGGAATGACCTACTTTATGATGTATCTCAGATTAATAAATAAATAAATGTTCAGCAGGCCAGTCAGCATCTGCAGAGAGAGAAACAGACTTACTGTTTCCAGTCAGTGTTCAGAAGGCCAGTCAGCATCTGCAGAGGGAGAAACAGCGTTAATGTTTCCAGTCAGTCTTTAGCAGGTCAGTCAGCATCTGCAGAGGGAGAAACAGGGTTAATGTTTCCAGTCAGTGTTCAGAAGGCCAGTCAGCATCTACAGAGGGAGAAACAGCGTTAATGTTTCCAGTCAGTCTTTAGCAGGTCAGTCAGCATCTGCAGAGAGAGAAACAGGTTTAATGTTTCCAGTCAGTGTTCAGAAGGCCAGTCAGCATCTGCAGAGGGAGAAACAGGTTTAATGTTTCCAGACAGTGTTCAGCAGGCCAGTCAGCATCTGCAGAGAGAGCAACAGGTTTGATATTTCCAGTCAGTGTTCAGCAGGCCAGTCAGCATCTGCAGAGAGAGAAACAGATAGATAGATAGATAGATAGATACTTTATTCATCCCCATGGGGAAATTCAACTTTTTTCCAATGTCCCATACACTTGTTGTAGCAAAACTAATTACATACAATACTTAACTCAGTAAAAAATATGATATGCATCTAAATCACTATCTCAAAAAGCATTAATAATAGCTTTTAAAAAGTTCTTAAGTCCTGGCGGTAGAATTGTAAAGCCTAATGGCATTGGGGAGTATTGACCTCTTCATCCTGTCTGAGGAGCATTGCATCGATAGTAACCTGTCGCTGAAACTGCTTCTCTGTCTCTGGATGGTGCTATGTAGAGGATGTTCAGAGTTATCCATAATTGACCGTAGCCTACTCAGCGCCCTTCGCTCAGCTACCGATGTTAAACTCTCCAGTACTTTGCCCACGACAGAGCCCGCCTTCCTTACCAGCTTATTAAGACGTGAGGCGTCGCTCTCTTAATGCTTCCTCCCCAACACGCCACCACAAAGAAGAGGGCGCTCTCCACAACTGACCTATAGAACATCTTCAGCATCTCACTACAGACATTGAATGACGCCAACCTTCTTAGGAAGTACAGTCGACTCTGTGCCTTCCTGCACAAGGCATCTGTGTTGGCAGTCCAGTCTAGCTTCTCGTCTAACTGTACTCCCAGATACTTGTAGGTCTTAACCTGCTCCACACATTCTCCATTAATGATCACTGGCTCCATATGATTAATGTTTCCTATTAATGTTCAGCAGTACCAGTCAGCATCTCCAGAAAGAGAAATCTGACATGGTCCAGGAGGACTGGAAGATTGCAAATGTCACTTCACTCTTTAAGATGGGAGGAAGGTAAAATAAAGGAAATTATAGGCCAGTTAGCCTGACCTTAGTGGTTGGGAAAGTGTCAGAGTCCATAATTAGGATGAGATTTCGAGGTATTTGGAGACTAAAGATAAAATAAGTCAAAGTCAGCATGGTTTCTGTAAAGGGAAATCTTGCCTGACGAATCTGTTAGAATTCTACGAGGAGTAACAAGCAGGATGGATAAAGGAAAGGCAGTGGATGTCATTTATTTGGATTTTCAGAAGATGTTTGATAAGGTGCCACACATGAGGCTGCTTAACTACAAACGTTTGTAGATAAAATCCTTTGGCGTTACAGGAAAGCTGCTGGGATGAATAGAGGAATGATTGACAGGCAGGAGGCAGAGAGTAGGAATCAAGACACCTTTTCTGTTTGAATGCCAGTGACTAGTGGTATTCCTCAGGGATCAGTATTGGGACCGCTACTTTTCATGTTGTTTGTTGATGATTTGGATAATGGAATTGATGGTTTTGTGGCAAAGTTTGCAGATGATACAAAGATAGATGGAGGGGTAGGTAGTGCTGAGGAAGCAATACGATTGCAGCAGACTTAGACAAATTGGAAGAATGCACAAAAAAGTGGCAGATGGAATACAGTGTTGGGAAATGTATGATAATGCATTTGGGTAAAAGGAACCGTAATGCAGACTATTATCTAAAAGGGGAGAAGGTTCAAACATCAGAGGTGCAGAGGGACTTGGGAGTCCTCGTGCAAGACCCCCAGAAGGTTAATTCACAGGTTGAGTCTGTGGTACAGAAGGTAAATGCAAAGATTCCTATGGTGGGCGTATCCAGAACTGGAGAGCACAGTCTCAAAATTGAGGGATGATCCTTTGGACCAGAGGTAAGGAGGATCTTTTTTACCCAGGGAGTAATGAATTTGTGGAATGCTCTGCCACTGACTGTGGTGAAGGCCAAGTCCATAGGTGTATTTAAGGCGGAAGTTGATAGTTTCTTGATCGGTCTGGGCATCAAAGGATATGACGAGAAGGCAAGTGTATGCGGTTGAGTGCGATCCAGGATCAGCCATGATGGAATGATGGAGCAGACTTGATGGCCTGAATGACCTAATTCTGCTCCTGCCTTATGGTCTAAATGGGGTTAATGTTTCTGGTCAGTGTTCAGCAGGCCAGTCAACATCTATAGAGAGAGAAACAGAGTTATTGTTTCTGGTCAGTGTTCATCAGGCCAGTCAGCATCTGCAGAGAGAGAAATGGGGTTAATGTTTTCAATGGCATTGCTTTGGAATCTCGTGTCTTTTATTGGCATTGTGCATTTGTCTCGACACCTGCATACATGAGCTAATGTGTGATTGCATAATAATCCTCACATAATGCACCCAAAGAAGACAAGCAGCTACTTGGCATTTAGGTGAACAATTTCATTCATAAAGCCAATGCATTCTAAGGTTACAAGCCAAAGGCACAGAACTTCAGGGTTTGTGTAACTCAACCTGTCTAAAGTTGAAACCTGAGCTACAAGCTAAAATAAACCTTTATGCCAGATGAGCTTATCATTCTCTGTCTTTAAAGCAAAGCCTGTTTTACAGATTATACACTATGGCACCTCTTCTTTAAATATGATGAAGATTGTAACAAGGTGTGTAGCAGGACTTGACAAAACCAAATTGTACGTAGAACATAGAAACTAGAGCAGTACAGCACAATACAGGCCCTTTGGCCCACAATGATTTACTGGACTTTTAATGTATCAATCCAACCTTCCCTCCCACATAGCTCTCCATTTTCTATTATCCATGTGCCTATCCAGGAGCTTCTTAAATGCTATCTCTATTCCACAAGACATTCCACACACCCACCTCTCTCTGTGTAAAGAAGTTGCCTCAGATGTCTCCCCTGTGCTCCCCCCCCCCCCATTACCCTACAGTTAAGGCACCTTGTATGAGCCATTTCCACCCTGGGAAAAGAATGTGACTGTCCACTTGATCTATGCTTCTTATCACCTCATACACCTCTATCAAGTCACCTCTCATCCTCCCTCACTCCGAAGAGAAAAGGCCGAGCTCACTCAAACTGGTGCTGTGGTAGAGTGGGCAATGTGATTGTAATAAGGACAATCTAGTCTAAAACTTGGCATAAACTTTATTCATACTGTCTTTCCATGGTACTTTCCAAGTGTAACATTTAATCTGTGTAAACATTCAATTTACTGAGTGCACTTCAGTCAGCGTAGCGAGATGGTTGGAGATCACAGCTATTACTTAGACGTTCCCCCATCTGTAAGGTGATGCCAGAACCATAAATAATGGAGAGACCCAAAGCCTGACGATAGGGTTGGTGCCTCCGGGCTCTTTTTACACTCTGTTTTCTCTTCTCATCATGTGACCCTTTCAGTGTAGTAATTTTTCATGAGAGCTGTACAGCAATGCAGGAGAGGACAGAGTGTGACTTGTTTTATGAAAGTGACACGGAGAGTAAGGGGTAGAAAAGGAAGTCGAAAATGACGCCAACATGAAAGACAAGAAGAAAAAATCAAAGGAGCATTTAGATAAAGAATTGGAGGATGAAGAGTCTGTGGACAAGAGGAAGAAAAAGAAATCGTCATCAAAGGAAGAGTCAAGTAAACGACCCAAATCGAAAGGTTCAGTTGAAGATGATGATGCTGAAAAGCGCAGGAAGGACAAGAAAAAAGAGAAAAAATCCAAGAAAGTCTCTGATGACAGTGGTGAAGAGAAAAAAGAAAAGAAGAAAGAAAAAGGCAAAGGAGAGAAATCAAAAGGCAAAAAATTCAGGAAAGCGTATAACTATCGGGAAGTGTATGAGCAAGAACTTCTGAACTATCGCACTGAGACTTCAGATGATGGGGAGGATCTGTACCACAGAAAGAAAGGTCATTCTTATGCTAATATTTTGTTAACTGTGTTTGTCTTTCTTGATTCACTCTACCTATAAATTTACTGGTTTCTGTTGGACATTATCTTCCTCCTTAAACTGAGTTTCGGAGAACAGAGAATTATACCACGCACAGTGCAGGTCTGCAGGGCCCTTTCTAAGAGTGAAGGGCTCCACTGACACCCCCACTCTCCTCAAAACATATTGAATTTTCACACTTTTTTCTCAGATATCTGACAGCTGCAGTTTGTAAAGTATAAACCTCTTCTTCATCTGTATCACCTGAATGGAACACAATATTCCACTTACTTTGTGTGTTGTGTTCAGTTCTGGTCATCTCATTGTAGAGAGAGTGCAGAGAAGATTTATCAGGATGCTGCCTGGATTAGAGAGCAGGTGTTATGAGGAACGGTTGAGTGAGCTCGGGCTTTTCTCTTTCGAGCGAAGGAGGATCAGGGTTGACTTGATAGAGGTGTATAAGATGATAAAAGGCACAGGTTGAGTGAATAAGCAGAGACTATCCCAGGGCAGAAATGGCTAATACCAGTGGTCGCAATTTTAAGGTGACTGGAGGGAGATATAGGGAGGATGTCAGAGGCAAGTTTTTTTTACACAGAGTGCTGCAGGGGTGGTGATAGAGGCAGATACATTAGGAACATTTAAGAGACTCTTAGTCTCATGAATGAAAGGAAAAGAGGGAAAGCTGAGATTGATCTTTCTGTAAATGTTCTATGAATCACACTGGCCATGGTGTTAACTCCAGCTATTGAAGGATCCAATAACCATACTCAGAAGGACAGAATTATGTTCTTGTTGATTTTCAGAAATGTTAAGGAGACACCGTCCTCGGTCCGGTAAAGATTCTGACGCTGCATTCCTTGTGGATGTTAATTCTGATGTACAGTTTTCCATATGGTCCTGACTCTGAGGTATTCTCTGTGGAATGTACACCTCCCTCTGTGAGCTTAGCCTCCTTCCTTTTCACCAATTATATATTGTAATGTTATTCTCCAAATGCACACTAGTGTACTAGTTTGTATGTGAAGAAGCTCTGTAGGACAGATTCCAATGGAGAGAATATAGATTCTGAGCCAGTGTGAGTTTGTGTTGTGATAAGATTTGAATCTGAAGCAGGAGTGTTCTCCCTCTCAGCAGCAATTCTAAAGCAGCGTTTTCTATCAGCACACTTTTGCTTAGATTTATTTATTTATTTAGGGATACGGTATTGAATAGGCATTTCCGGCCCTTCAAGTTGCACTGCCAAGCAGCCCACCGATTTAACCCTAGCCTGCTCACAGGACAACTTTCAATGACCAATTAACCTACTAACCCGTACGTCTTCAGACCATGAGAGGAAACTGGAGCACCCGCCCAAACTCCTTACAGAAGACGTTGGTGTTGAAATCCTAATTCCACCCCAAGCTGTGATAGTGTCACCCTAACCACTATGCTACCCTGGCACCTCACGGTCATAGAACCCTATAGCATAGAAACAGGCCCTTCAGCCCATCTGGTTCAAGCTAAACCTATTCTGCCCAGGGTCCTCCAGTGTTGATTGTTGTCAAGTCGTTTGCAAGCTGAGTTTCACTAATACTCACCCTATCTCAGTTTTGATGTAATTTCTGTACAATTCCTCAAGGAAAAACCTTGCCTGACAAATCTGTTGGAATTCTTTGAAGAAATATCAAACAGGATAGACAAAGGAGAATCAGTTGATGTTGTGCACTTGGATTTTCAGAAGGCCTTTGACAAGGTGTCACACATGAGGCTGTTTAACAAACTACGGGCCCATGGTATTGCAGGAAAGACTCTAGCATGGATAAAGCAGTGGCTGATTGGCAGGAAGCAAAGAACGTGAATAAAGGGAGCCTATTCTGACTGACTACCGGTGACTAGTGGTGTTCCACAGGGGTCTGTGTTGGGACCCATTCTTTTTACGTTATATGTCAAAGATTTGAATGATGGAATTGATGGCTTTGTTGCAAAGTTAGTGGATGATATGAAGATAAGTGGAAGAGCAGGAAGTAGAGAGGCTACAGAAGGACAGGCAGGTTAGGAGATTGGGCAAAGAAATGGCAGATGGAATAATGTCGGGAAGTGTATAGTAGAAGAAATGAAAGGATACACTATTTTCTAAATGGAGAGAAAATACTACAAACTGAGGTGCAAAGGGACTTGGGAGCCCTTGTTCAGGATTCCCTAAAGATTAGTTTCCAGGTTGAGTCTGTGGTAAGGAAGGCAAATGCAATGTTAGCATTCATTTCAAGAGACTAGAATATAAAAGCAAGGATGTAATGTTGAGACTTTATAAAGCATGGTGAGGCCTCACTAGGAGTATTGCGAGCAGGTCTGAGGCCCCTATCTTAGAAAGGATGTGCTGACACTGGTTCAAAGGACATTCAGAAAATATTTCCAGGATTGAATAGCTTGTCATATGAGGAGTGATTGACCGCTCTGGCCTGTAGTCACTGGAATTCAGAAGAATGAAGGGAGACTGCATTGAAACCTATCGAATGGTGAAAGGAACGCACACAAAATGCTGGTGGAACACAGCAGGCCAGGCAGCATCTATAGGGAGAAGCACTGTCGACGTTTCGGGCCGAGACCCTTCGTCAGGACATTCGTCAGGAATGGTGAAAGGCCCTTGATTGAGTGGATGTGGTGAGGATGTTTCCTATAGTGGAGGAGTCTAAGACCAGAGGGCACAGCCTCAGAATAGAGGGGCATCCTTTTAAAATGCAGATGAGGAGGAATTTCTTTAGCTAGAGAATAGTGAATCTGTGAAATTCTCAGCCACAGGCAATCGCAGAGGCCAAGTCTATATGTATATGTAAGGCAGACGTTGATAGATTCTTGATTGGTCAGGGGATGAAGGGATATGGGGAGAAGGCAGGAGATTGGGGCTGAGAGGAAAATTGGATCAGCAATGATGAAAGTATGGAGCAGACACGATGGGCCAAATGGCCTAATTCTGCTCCTCTACCTTATGGTCTTATGGTCTTAATTGCAGGCTCGAATATTGATTACTGTGATTATTGATTCTAATACAGTTGTCCAATCTTATTATTGATCTCAATTGTCTTCCACGTGAGATTCTAGCATATTGTTGTGCATGAGTACTAATGGCAGAGTGTGGGACAGCAGCTGGTGGAGAGATTTGTGTTGAGAGAGCAGGAGTCTTTAATAACAAATAGGACCGAGAGAGACACCAAGCACATTAGCTCAATTATAGACAATTCTGGAATGAAGATTTGAGGCAGGCATGTAGAACGTTGCTGATTCACATTTAGAGACAGAAGCATTTGAGAAGGTTTCAGTGGCCATGAGGCCGAAGGAAATGATTAAGAGATTATGTTACAGAGGCAGGAACAAGCAGACTTAATGATGGATTGGATATGTGTTCAAAGCTCAATTCTATATTGAGCAGGGCATCAGGTTTTCATGGCCTGGTTCAGCCTGAATGAGGGGCAGGGTAATCAGTCCTCTCCTATCAGATTCCTTCTTCTTCACTCACCTGGCTTCACCAATCGCTTGCCAGGTTTTAACCCTCCCCTCCCCCCACCTTCTTATTCTACTTCTGCTCTGTTCCTGTCCTGTCCTTTTGAAGGGTCTCAGGCCAAAATGTTGACTGTTTATTCCTCTCCATAGCTGTTGCCTGACCGGCTGGGGGAGGTGGGGGGAGTGTGTGTGTGTGTGTGTGTGTGTGTGTGTGTGTGTGTGTGTGTGTGTGTGTGTGTGTGTGTGTGTGTGTGTGTGTGTGTGTGTGTGTGTGTGTGTGTGTGTGTGTGTGTGTGTGTGTGTGTGTGTGTGTGTGTGTGTGTGTGTGTGTGTGTGTGTGTGTGTGTTGCTCAGTGCCAATGAACTGTTTAAAAAACTATAGTACTCAACTCCGTGATGTTCGCTTGGAGGGCATTGTCTCTCGTACAGTAACAAAATCATAATGTTACCTGTTAATTGTTAAATGTTAATTCCTGTGATCATTAATGGAGAATGTGTGGAGCAGGTTAAGACCTACAAGTATCTGGGAGTGCAGTTAGACGAGAAGCTAGACTGGACTGCCAACACAGATGCATTGTGCAGGAAGGCACAGAGTCGACTGTACTTCCTTAGAAGGTTGGCGTCATTCAATGTTTGTAGTGAGATGCTGAAGATGTTCTATAGGTCAGTTGTGGAGAGCGCCCTCTTCTTTGTGGTGGCGTGTTGGGGAGGCAGCATTAAGAAGAGGGACGCCTCACGTCTTAATAAGCTGGTAAGGAAGGCGGGCTCTGTCGTGGGCACAGAACTGGAGAGTATGACATCGGTAGCAGAGCGAAGGGCGCTGAGTAGGCTACGGTCAATCATGGAAAACCCTGAACATCCTCTGCATTGCACCATCCAGAGACAGAGAAGCAGCTTCAGCGGCAGGTTGCTATCGATGCAATGCTCCTCAGACAGGATGAAGAGATCATTACTCCCCAATGCCATTCGGCTTTACAATTCAACCGCCAGGGGTAAGATATGTTAAAGTGCTGGGGTTAGGACTGAGCTTAAGTTACCATTCAATGTATTTTAGTAAACTATTTAAGAACTTTTTAAAAGCTATTTATTAATGCTTTTTGAGAGGGTGATTTTAGATGCATATCATATTTATACTGAGTTAAGTATTGTATGTAATTAGTTTTGCTACAATAAGTGTATGGGACACTGGAAAAAATGTTGAATTTCCCCATGGGGATGAATAAAGTATCTATCTATCTATCTCTGCAGCAGCTGAAATTTTCATTTGGTTAATTAAACAATTCCACAATAAGAAAGAACCCTGTAAAAGTCAACAAATAAGAATCTGCAGATACTGTAAATTTGAGAGATGCTGAGAATATTCAACAGATCAGACAAAAACCGCAGAGAGAAACACTCAGAATGGTTCAGAATAAGAATCACCAAATGTAAGAGGGGAAATCTGTTGTTTGTGGCAGCAGTTCTATAAGTTACAACAAGTCATTACCTTGGACGGAACAGGAGTGTAGCGTTGGTGTAACAGTCAGGACCAGCAACCTGGCTTCATGATGAAATACAGGAACAGACTGGATGGGCCAAGCCGCCTGACTCTGCTCCTGACTTATGGTCTTATTTCATCTTTAGGAAGAGCTGACATGGGATTGGAAGAGTTAAGGATCTGGAGGGTTAAAAGGACCCTGATGGGAGTTATGTACAGGCGTCTGAACAGTAGCCAGGATGTGGCCTACAGATTACAATGGGAGATAGAAAACACACGCCAAAAGGGCAATGTTATGTTAGTCATAGGGATTTCAATATGCAGGTAGATCGGGAAAATCCCGTTGGTGCTGGTTCCCAAGAAAGAGAAGTTACAGAATGCCTGTGAGGTGGCTTCGTAGAGCACCCTGTGGTTGAGCCCACGAAGGAGCAGCAATTCTGGATTTGGGTGCTGTGTACTGAACTGGATTTGATTCAGGAGCTCAAGGTAAAGGAATCCTGAGGAGAGTGATCATAATATGATAGGCTTCATCCTGCAATTTCAGAGGGAGAAGCTAAGGTCAGAAAAATCCCTATTTGGTGCAGTAAAGGGATGAGAGAGGAGCCGGCCACCGTGGATAGGAAGAGGACACCAGCAGGGATGACAGCAGAACAGCAATGGCTGGAGTTTCGATGAGTAATTCGTAAGGCGAATGATATATACATCCCAAAGAAGTAGTACGCTAAAGGCAGGGTAGCGTAACCGTGGCAGACAAGGGAAGTCAAAAACAACATACAAGCCAAAGAGAGGGCATATAATAGAGCACCAATTAATGGAAGGTTAAAGGATTGGGACCAACAGAAGGCAACTACAAAAGAAGTAAGGAGGGACAGGATGAAATATGAAGGTAAGCTAGCCAATTATATCAAAGAAGATACCAAAAGTATTTTCAGATATATAAAGAGTAAAAGAGACGTGAGAGTAGATATCGGACCACTGGAAAATGATGCTGGAGAGGTACTAATGGGGGACAAGAAAGTGATGGATGAACTAAATAAATATTTTTTTTATCAGTTTTCATTGTGGAAGACAACAGTGTGCTGAACTTCAATAGTGTCAAGGACAGAAGTGAGTGCAGTTGCTATTATTAGGGAGAAGGTGCTTGGGAAGCTGTAAAGTCTGAAGGTAAATTTATTGTAATGCCTGCACTGTTTTGTGCACTTTATGCTGTCCTGGGTAGGTCTGTACTCTAGTGTAGTTTCTTTTTCTGTGTTGTTATTATGTAGTTCAGTGTAGTTTTTGTATTGTTTCATGTAGCACCATGGTCCTGAAAAACGTTGTCTCATTTTTACTGTGTACTGTACCAGCAGTTATGGTCGAAATGACAATAAAAAGTGACTTGACGAGGAGTGATTGATAAGTTTGTGCCCTAAGGTAGAAGGAGTCAATATTAGAAAACCTAGCACATTTATTTTTCAACATAGTCCCCTCCTACATTTACACACTTAGTCCAGCGGTCATGGAGCATACGGATCTTGGACCTCCAGAAAGTGTCCACAGATGGGTGATTGATAAGTTTGTGGCCTAAGGTAGAAGGAAATGAATTATACGGCTCTCGTTACATGCACGTCCAGGTCAACTCTTTGAGTGATTATGCAGAAAGTTTTAAGTTAATAACTCATCTCCGTCTACCTTAGGCCACAAACTTATCAATCACCCCGATGAGTTATTAATTGATGTGTTATTATCTGAGTTTCTTTAAAATAAAATCTTGCCTGACATATCTGTTGAAATTTTTGAAGAAATAACAAGCAGGATAGACAAAGGGGAATTGGTGGATGTTGTGTATTTAGATTTTCAGAACACCTTTGACAAGGTGCTGCACATGAGGCTGCTTACCAAGGTAAGAGCCCATGGTATTATAGGAAACGTACTAGCATGGTTAGAGCATTGGCTGATTGGTAGGAGGCAGCGAATGGGAATAAAAGGATCCTTTTCTGACTGGCTGCCATTGACTAGTGGTGTTCCACAGGGGTTGATGTTGGAACCACTTCTTTTTACTCTATATGTCAATGAATTAGATGATGGAATTGATGACTTTGTGGCCAAGTTTGCAGACAATATGAAGATAGGTGGAGGAAAAGGGAGCATTGAGGAGTAGGGAGGCAACAGAAGGACTTAGATTAGGTGAATGGGGAATGAAGTGGCTGAAGGAATTCAGTTACAGGAAGTGCATGGTTATGCAACTTGGTAGAGGAATTTGTAAGCAGGCAAAAAAATTCAAAAATCTGAGGTGCAGAGGGACTTGGGAGTGCTTGTGCAGGATTCTCTGAAGGTTAATTTGCAGGCAGAATCACTGGTGAGGAAGGCAAATGCAATATTAGCATTCATTTTGAGAGGTCGAGAATATAAAAACAAGGATCTAATGTGAGAACCATAGAACCATAGAACACTACAGCACAGTACAGGCCCTTCAGCCCTCCATGTTGTGCCGACCCATATAATCCTTTAAAAAAAGTACTAAACCCACACTACCCTATAACCCTCCATTTTTCTTTCATCCATGTGCCTGTCCAAGAGGCTCTTAAATACCCCTAATGTTTTAGCCTCCACCACCATCCCTGGCAAGTCATTCCAGGCACTCACAACCCTCTGTGTAAAAAAACTTACCCCTGATGTCTCCCCTAAACTTCCCTCCCTTAATTTTGTACCTATGCCCTCTGGTGTTTGCTATTGGTGCCCTGGGAAACAGGTACTGACTATCCACCCTATCTATGCCTCTGAGGCTTTATGAAACACTGGTGAGGCCTCACGGAGTATAGTGATCAGTTCCGGGCCTGCTGTTTAAGAATGTATGTGTTGCATTGGAGAGGGGTCGGGGCGATTCACAAGACTGATTCAGGGAAGTAGTGAGTTATCGTGTGAGGAACGATTGATGGCTCTGGGACTGTACTCACTAGAAATTAAAAGAAAGTGGGCTGATCTCATTGAAACCTATCAAATTTTGAAAGTCCCGGTTAGAGTGGATGTAAAGAGGATGTTTTCTGTAGTAACTACTTCATGATTGCATCAATGCAGACAATGTTTTTTAAAGTACTTATTCTGAAAGGGGTCAGTAAGGGCAAACTTTTAAAGCTGAACAGTCTCCTCTGGGATTGATTGTGTCTCCAGGAGAGGGGTGTATTAGAGGCTGAACATCAGTCAATTATCAGCTGGAGCAAGGTAGCTCTGGAAGCTGGTTACTGTACCCTGTCCCGTGATAAAACCTGTGTCAGAGCCACATATTCCGCCTTGGAGTCTGGGCAGCCAGCTGAAAGAGGTTGGCAGTTACACTCATGAGAATGCACATTCCAGTCAATTAGGGTTTCTTTGTGGTTGTTCTATATGTAAAGCTGCTAAACGCTCCTCATATGTTAACCCCTTCATTCCCAGAATCATCCTTGTGAACCTCCTCTGGACTCTCTCCAATGACAGTACATCTTTCTGAGATGTGGGGCCCAAAACTGTTGACTATACTCCAAGTGCAGCCTGACTAATGTCTTATAAAGGCTCAGCATTATCCCCTTGCTTTTATATTCTATTCATAAGAATATAAGAAATAGGAGCAGGAGTAGACCATATAAGCCCACCCCACCATTCAATAAGATCATGGCTGATCTGGTCATGGACTCATCTCCACCTACCTGCCTTTTCCCCATAACTCTTAATTCCCCTACTATGCAAAAACCTACACAACCTTGTTTTAAGTATATTTACCAAGGTAGCCTCCATTGTTCATCCACAGATTCACCACTCTCTAGGAAAAGCAGTTTCTCCTCACCTCCATCCTAAATCTACTCCCCTGAATATTGAGGTTTTGTCCCCTAGTTCTAGTTCTAGTCTTTCCTGCCTCTATCTTATCTATCCCTTTCATAATTTTTATATGTTTCTATAATCTCCTCTTCTTCTGAATTCCAGTGAGTACTATCCCAGGCAACTCAATCTCTCCTCATAGTCTAAACCCCTCATCTCTGGAATCAACCTAGTGAACCACCTCTGCACCACCTCCAAAGCCAGTATATCCTTCCTCAAGTAAGGAGACCAGAACTGCATGCAGTACTCCAGGTGTGGCCTCACCAGTATCCTGTATAGTTGCAACGTAACCTCCCAGCTCTTAAATTCAATCCCTCTAGCAAAGAAGGCCAACATTCCATTTGCCTTCTTGATAGCCTGCTGCACCTGCAAACCAACCTTTTGTGATTCATGCACAAGAACTCCCAAGTCCCTCTGCACAGCAGAATGCTGCAATTTTTTACCATTTAAATAATAATCTGCTCTTTCATTTTTCCTTCCAAAGTGGATAACCTCACATTTACCAACATTGTACTCCATCTGCCAGACCCTTGCCCACTCACTTAACCTATCTATATCTCTCTGCAGATTCTCTGTATCTTCTGCACAATATTCTTTTCCACTTGATTGAGTGTCATCAGCAAACTTAGATACACTACACTTGATCCCCTCTTCCAGATCATTAAAGTATATCATGAACAGTTGTGGGCCCAGCACCGACCCCTATGGCACACCGCTCACCACTGATTGCCAATTAGTGTAACACCCATGTATCCCAAATCTCTGCTTTCTATTAGTTAACCAACCTATCCATGCTAATACATCACCCCCAACTCTATACATCCTTATCTTAATGGATAAGTCTTTTATGTGGCACCTTTTTGAACACTTTCTGGAAATCCGAAGTCAATAATGTCCATCTGTTCCCCTCTATCCACTGTACTCATTACGTACTCAAATAACTCCAGTAACTTTGTCAAACAGGAACTGCCTTTGCTGAATCCATGCTACATCTACCTGATGGGTCCATTTCTTTCCAGATGCCTCACTATTTCTTCTTTAATGATACCTTCAAGCATTTTCCTAACTACAGATGTTAAACTAACTGGCCTATAGTTACTTGCCTTTTGCCTACATCCTTTACTGAACAGTGGTGTGACATTTGTCATCTTCCAATCCTCCAGGACCTGCCCAGACTCCAGAGAATTTTGATAAATCATTACCAAAGCCTCTACTGTAACTTCTGCCATTTCTGTCAGTACCCTGGGTGGTCCATCAGGACCATCTATCTTCAGGCCCACAAGTTTGCTCAGCGCTACCTCTTTAATGTATCAAGGTCCTCACCTCCCATCACATCCATAACATCCCTCATCGGCATGTTAGACGTGTCCTCCACCGTGAAGACCAACACAAAATTGTCATTCAAAGCCTCTTCCATTTCATCATTACCCAATATCAATTCCCCCATCTCATCCTCCAAGGGACCTATGTTCACTTTAGTCACCCTTTTCTGCTTTATATAATTATAAATACTTTTACTATCCGTTTTTATATTTTGTGCTAGTTTATTTTCATAATCTAGCTTCCCTTTCTTTATTGCTCGCTTTGTGGTACTCTGTTGCTTTTTAAAGTTTTCCCAATCTTCCAGTTTCCCGCCACTCTTGGTGACTTTGTATGCACGAGCTTTTAGTTTGATGCCTTCTTGTATTGGCTTAGTTATCCAAGACTGTCTCTCCCCACTCTTCCTGTCCTTGCCTTTAACTGGAATATACTTTTGTTGAGCACTGTGAAAAATCTCTTTGAAAGTCTTTCACTGTTCCTCAACTGTCCCACCATATAGCCTGGGTTCCTAGTCTGCACTAGTCAAATCCTCACTCATCTCATTGTAGTCTCCATTGTTTCGGCATATGCACAGTCATGTAGTTTGGTAAGCAGACTCAAAGGCCTGCTGAAAATCCAAGTACACAGCATCAACCAATTCTCCTTTGTCTATCTGCTGTTTCTTCAAAGAATTCCAACAGGTTTGTCAGACAGTATTTTCCCTTCAGGAAACCATGCTGACTACGGCCTATTTTATCATGTGCTTCCAAGTACCCAAAAGACTCATCCTTAGTAATTGACTCCAACATTTTCCCAACCACTGAGGTTAGACTAACAGCCTATAGATTCCTTTCTTCTGCCTCCTTTCCTTCTTGAAGAGTGGAGTGACATTTGCAATTTTCCAGTCTTCCGGAACCATTTCAGAATGCTTGAAAGATCATTACTGATGCCTCCATGATCTCTTCAGCCGCCTCTTTCAGAACCCTGGGTGTACACCATCTGCTTTCAGATTTATGGTTTCCCAAGACCTTCTCTCTAGAAATGGGAACCTCACACACTTAATGACCCCTGACACCTGGAGCTTCCGACATACTGCTAGCGTCTTCCACCATGAAGACTGATGCAACTACTTATTCAGTTCATCTGCCATTTCCTAGTCCCCCATTACTACCTCTCCAGCATAATTTTTCAGTTGTCCAATATTCACTACGGAAAAGGATCTTGGTGATTGTAGTGATGACTTACAGCGGATTGAAAAGCTTGAGCATCTAGATATTAAAAAAGAGGATGAGCTGGAGCTTTTGGAAAGAATCAAGTTGGGTAAGTCACCAGGAGTGGACAAGATGTACCCCAGGCTACTGTGGCTGGCGAGGGTGGAGATTGCTGAGCCTCTGGCGATTATCTTTTCATCATCAATGGGGACGGGAGAGGTTCTAGAGGATTGGAGATTTGCGGATGTTGTTCCCTTATTCAAGAAAGGGAGTAGAGATAGCCCAGGAAATTATAGACCTGTTAGTCTTACTTCAGTGGTTGGTAAGTTGATGGAGAAGATCCTGAGAACAGGGTTTCTGAATAGTTGGAGAGGTATAATATGATTAGGAATAGTCAGCATGGCTTTGTCAAAGGTAGGTCGTGCCTTACGAGCCTGATTGAATTTTCTGAGGATGTGACGAAACACATTGATGAAGGAAGAGCAGTAGATGTAGTGTATATGGATTTCAGCAAGGCATTTGATAAGGTACCCCATGCAAGGCTTATTGAGAAAGTAAGGAGGCATGGGATCCAAGGGGACATTGCTTTGTGGATCCAGAATTGGCTTGCCCACAGAAGGCAAAGTGTGGTTTTAGACGGGTCATATTCTGCATGGAGGTCAGTGACCAGTGATATGCCTCAGGAATCTGTTCTGGGACCCCTACTCTTCATGATTTGTATAAATGACCTGGGTGAGGAAGTGGAGGGATGAGTTAGTAAATTTGCTAATGCATAAAGTTTGGGGGTGTTGTGGATAGTGTGGAGGGCTGTCAGAGGTTACAGTGGGTCATTGATAGGATGCAAAACTGGGCTGAGAAGTGCCAGATGCAGTTCAACCCAGATAAGTGTGAAGTGGTTCATTTTGGTAGGTCAAATATGAAGGCAGAAAATAGCATTAATGGTAAGACACTTGGCAGTGTGAAGGATCAAAGGGAACTTGAGGTCTGAGTCCACAAGACATTCAAAGCTGCTGCGCAGGTTGACTCTGTGGTTAAGAGGGCATACGGTGCATTGGCCTTCATCAATTGAAGGATTGTGTTTAGGAGCTGAGAGGTAATTTTGCAGCTATATAGGACCCTGATCAAACCCCACTTGGAGTACTGTACTCAGTTCTGGTCGCCTTACTACAGGAATGATGTGGAAACCATAGAAAGGGTGTAGGGGAGATTTACAAGGATGTTGCCTGGATTGGGGAGCATGCCTTATGAGAGTAGGTTGAGTGAACTTGACCTTCCTTCCTTGGAGCGACAGAAGATGAGAGGTGACTTGATAGAGGTGTATAAGATGATGAGAGGCATTGATCGTGTGGATAGACAGAGGCATTTTCCCAGGGCTGAAATGGATGACACAAGAGCGCACAGTTTTAAGGTGCTTGGAAGTAGGAGGAGATGTCAGGTAAATTTTTTACTCATAGAGAGTGGGGTGAGTGTGTGGAATGGGCTGCCGGTGATGGTGGTGGAAATGGATGTGATAGGGTCTTTTTAAGAGATTCCTGGATAGATACATGGAGCTTAGTAAAATAGAGGGCTATGGGTAACACTGAGTAATTTCTAAAGTGAGTATATGTTCAAAACAGCATTGTGGGCTGAAGGGCCTGTATTGTGCTGTAGGTTTTCTATGTTTTTATGATATCCACTCTTGCCTCTCTTTTATACTTTATATATCTGAAGAATCTTTTCAAATCCTCTTTAATATTATTGGCTAGCTTATGTATTCCATCTTTATCTTCTTAATGACTTTTTTAGTTGCATTCTGTTGGTATTTAAAAGCTTCCCAATCCTCTAACTTCCTACCAATTTTTGCTCTATTATATGCCCTCTCTTTGGCTTTCCTATTTCATCTCTCCTATTTCCCGCACATCTGCCCTCACCCCATCTGCCCACCACCCCACTTGGGATAGGGTTCCCCTTGTCCTCACTTACCACCCCACCAGCCTCCGAGTCCAACGTATAATTCTTCGTAACTTCTGCCACCTCCAACGGGATCCCACTACCAAGCACATCTTTCTCTCCCCCCATCTTTCTGCTTTCCGCAGGGACTGCTCCCTATGCAACTCCCTTGTCCACTCGTCCCCCCCATCCCTTCCCACCGATCTCCCTCCTGGCACTTATCCTTGTAAGCGGAACAAGTGCTACACGCCCTTACACTTCCTCCCTCATCACCATTCAGGGCCCCAGACAGTCCTTCCAGGTGAGGCGACACTTCACCTGTGAGTCGGCTAGTGTGGTATACTGCGTCCGGTGCTCCCGGTGTGGCCTTTTAAATATTGGTGAGACCCGACGCAGACTGGGAGACCATTTCGCTGAACACCTACGCTCTGTCCGCCAGAGAAAGCAGGATCTCCCAGTGGCCACACATTTTAATTTCACGTCCCATTCTCATTCTGATACGTCTATCCATGGCCTCCTCTACTGTCAAGATGAAGCCACACTCAGGTTGGAGGAACAACACCTTATATACCAGCTGGGTAGCCTCCAACCTGATGGCATGAACATTGACTTCTCTAACTTCTGTTAATGCCCCTCCTCTCCTTACCTCATCCCTGATATATTTAGTTTTTCTCCTCCCTCCTTTTTTTCCCCACTTTCTGCCCATCACTCTGCCTGTTCTCCATCTCCCTCTGGTGCTCCCCTCCCCCTTTCTTTCTCCTGAGGCCTCCCGTCCCATGATCCTTTCCCTTCTCCAGCTCTGTATCACTTTCGCCAATCACCTTTCCAGCTCTTAGCTTCACTCCACCCCCTCCAGTCTTCTCCTATCATTTCGCATTTCCCTCTCCCCCTCCTACTTTCAAATCTCTTACTATCTTTCCTTCCAGTTAGTCCTGACGAAGGGTCTCGGCCAGAAACATCAACAGTGCTTCTCCTTATTGATGCTGCCTGGCCTGCTGTGTTCCTCCAGCATTTTGTGTGTGTTGCTTGAATTTCCAGCATCTGCAGATTTCCTCGTGTTTGCTTTGACTTGTCCTGTTCACCACAGTTGCGTCACCTTTCCTTCTGAATATTGCTTCCTCTCTGGGATGTATATATCCTGTGCCTTCGATACTGCTTCCTCTCTGGGATGTATATATTCTGTGCCTTCGATACTGCTTCCTCTCTGGGATGTATATATCCTGTGCCTTCTATACTGCTCCCCCTCTGGGATGTATATATCCTGTGCCTTCGATACTGCTCCCTCTCTGGGATGTATATATCCTGTGCCTTCGATACTGCTCCCTCTCTGGGATGTATATATCCTGTGCCTTCGATACTGCTCCCTCTCTGGGATGTATATATCCTGTGCCTTCGATACTGCTCCCTCTCTGGGATGTATATATCCTGTGCCTTCGATACTGCTCCCTCTCTGGGATGTATATATCCTGTGCCTTCGATACTGCTCCCTCTCTGGGATGTATATATCCTGTGCCTTCCGAACTGCTTCCAGAAATTCCAGCCGTTGCTGCTCTGCCGTCATCCCTGTCAGTGTTCTTTTCCAATCAATTCTGGCCAACTCCTCTCTCAGGCCTCTGTGATTCCCCTTACTCCACTGTAATACTGATATGTCTGACTTTAGCTTCTCCTTCTCAAATTTCAGAGTGAATTTGCTCATATTATGGTCACTTACCCCTGAGGGTTCTTTTCCCTTTAGCTCTCTAATCAATTCTGGCTCATTGCACAACACCCAATCTAGAATAGCTGATCCTCTAATTGGCTCAACCATGAGCTGCTTTAAAAAGCCATCTTGTAGACACTCTAGGAACTCTCTCTCCTCTAATCTAGCACCAACTTGCACATTGAAGTCCCCCATGACTATTGTAACATTGCCCTTTCGGTATGCATTTTCTATCTCCCATTGTTAATTGTAGGCCACATCCTTACTATTATTTATGGGTCTGTATATAGCGCCCATTAGGATCTTTTTACCCGTGCATTTCCTTAACTCTGTCCATAGTGATTCAAAACCTTCTGACCCTATGACACCCGTTTCTAATGCTTTGACTTCATTTTTTTTACCAACAGAACAATGCCCACCCCACCCCTTTGCCTTCCTGTCTATCCTTTTGATATTTTGTGTATCCTTGAACGTTAAGCTCCCAGCTGTAATCTTTCAGCCATGATACAGTGATACCTACAACATCACATCTACCAATCTGCAACTGTGCAGCAAGTTCATCTCCTGTATTCTGTATACTGTGCACATTCAGATACAACACCTTCAGTTCTTCACTCACCCTTTCAATTTTGTCTGCCTTTTACAATGAAACTCAACTTGTTGACTACAATTTTGCCCTCTACAGCCTCTCCTCACTACACATTGCCTCTGTTTGTAAATCAGCTCCCTCATTTTCAGCACTATTAATCACCTTTCCTACGATACTTCTTGCATTGAAATATACACAGCTCAGGACACTAGTCGCACCATGCTCAACCTTTTGATTCCTGACTTTGTCTGAGATCTTACCAACATCTGCCTCCACAACCTCTCCACTAACTGTTCTGGCACTCTGGTTCCCATCCCCCTGCAACTCTAGTTTAAACCCCACTGTGCGACATTAACAAATCTCCCTGCTAGGATATTAGTCCCCCTCCGGTTCAGGTACAAACCGTCCCTTCTGTATGGGTCCCACCTCTCTTGGAAGGGAGACCAAGGATCCAAAAATCTTATGCCCTCCCTCCTACACCAAATCCTTAGCCACGTATTAAACTGTTAATCTTCCTACCTCAGGCCTCACGAGCATGTGGCACATCCTGAGATCACAACCCTGGTGGTCTTTTATCTTAGCACCTAACTCCCTGAATTTCCTATGAGGAACCTTGTCACTGTCCTGCCCATGTCATTGGTACCTACATGGATCAGAGCCTCTGGCTGTTCACCCTCCCACTGAAGAATGATGAGGACTTGATCTCAGATATTCCGGACTCTGGCACTCAGAAGGCAACATACCATCCGGGAATCTCATTCTTGCCCACAGAACGCCCTGTCCGTTCTCCTGACTAACAAATCCCCTATCACCACAGCACGTCTCTTCTCCTCTCTTCTGAGTCACAGATTCAGCCTCAGTGCCAGAGACCCAACCACTGTGATTTTCCTTTCTTAGGTAATCCTCCAAAACAGTATCCAAAGTGATCAACCTGGTGTTGAGGGGGATGGCCACAGGGGTACTCTGCACTGGCTTCTTAGCCCCTTTCCTCTTCCTGACTGTCACCCGATTTCCTGTGTCCTGCACTTTGGCTATAACCACCTCTCTCTATGTCCTATCTATCACCCCCTCAGCCTTCCGAATGATCCGGAGTTCATCCAGTTCCAGCTCCAACTCTTTAACGCAGAATGTTGGAGAATGCAGAAGCTGCAGTTGTAGTCATCAGGGACACTGGAGATCTCCATTCCCACGTTCCACAAGAGGAGCATTTGCTCCCTGGCCTGTCCTGGCTGAGCAGATATAAAGCATCGAAGCAAAAAACTTGAGCTTTCCTCTCCTTCGCTCCCTCTGACTGACGCCTCGAAGAGCCAAAGCCTTAAGATCACCACTCTGACTCTGTCCACTCTGACGATGGCCACTGCTCCTGCCCCTTCCTTCCTCTGATTTGCTCTTACTAATCTATCCCAGACACCAACTGGCCGCTGGTCAAAGTTCTATTACGCAACCACCACCCATTCCTGCCTTTTATCCTTGGGCAGTGGACTGATTGAAGTCCCACCCTCTCCAAACTTCCAATGTCCTGATTGCTCAAAGCTCTATTGGCCAAGATCCAAGAGGGAATCCAAGATGGCGGTGCGACACAGCTTGCAGCAGCTACTCCAGAGCTGATTATCTGTTATTTGTGAAGCGGGGTGCTGTGCGCAATCATAATCAGATGAAAAACGGACGTGGGAGCACGGAGGAACATCTGAAAATCTCCAGGAAGACCTTCTTCATTGCTGCTGCTGCTGTGAGGTTCGGGTCTCTGCTGGGAAGAACAGGCCCCCAGTCCTTGGGGTTGCGTTGCCGACAGCCGTTGGCGGGGGCATCTTAATACGCTCGGCAGAGGATGGTGTTCGGAGAAGCTGTGCCGGAGGGGATGGTCGGAGGCTTGGAGGTTCGACGGACTCAGAGTCTGCTGCAGTTAGGTCACTTTTGGTGTGTGCTGTGTCTGCGAGGCTGGTTTTGACGGAGCTTTCATTGTGTGCTGCGTCTGCGAGGCTGAGTCGGGCAGCGCCGTGTAAGTCCATAGCGGGGGTATTCCCTTCTGCCACCGGCGTGGGATGGCGAGTCTGTCGGGACCCTGAGGACTTGTGGAAACTGTATGGTGGTTTCTTTTGAATTTATAGTCTTTTAACATCTTTGGACTATTTTTACTGTGCCCATGGTCTGTCTTTTTAATCAATTATGCTATTGTTTGCACTGTTGTAACTATATGTTGTAAATATGTGGTTTCGTGCAGGTCTTGTAGCTTTAGTTTTTGGTCTTGCTTGTCTGGTGGGATTGGAGCTCCTTTCCGGGGAATGCGCTAAGACGGTAGCGCGATATTAATACGCAGCAGCCTCTCTGGACTCTGGATTGGGGATTGCCAAGCGTTATGTGGATTTTCTGGTGTAGTCTGTTTTGACATGTGTTTTTGTGATATCATCCTGGAGGAATGTTGTCTCATTTTTTAACTGCATTGCATTTGTGGTTTTTAAATGACAATAAACTGAATCTGAATCAAAGCTCTATTATAAAAGATGGTAATATAGATACAGGCTCCTCGGCCCATCTAGTCCATGCCAAACTATCAGTCTGCCTAGTCTTGTCGACCTGCACCCAGACCATAGCCTTCCTTTGTTCCATCCATGTAGCTATCTAAGTTTCTCTTAAATGTTGCAATCGAACCTGGATGAACCGCTCCACTGGCAGCTTGTTCCACACTGTCACCACACTCTGAGTGAAGAAGTTCCCTTTCAATTTCCCTTAAACATTTCACCCTTAATCTGTGACCTCGAGTTCTAGTCTCACTCAACCTCAGTGGAAAAAGTATTCTTGCATGTGTACTTAAATACCAGCATGTATTTACAATATAAAGAGTGGTTTAAAGTATTTTTACAGTGACTGAGGTAGTGGGTAGAGGGGGTTGGGGTGCTGAGCTGGAATGATTGATCAGATTAACTGCCGGGGGGAATAAACTTTGAAGACTGTGTGAAGTTATTGTTTTAATAGTCCTGTAGCGCTTTGCAGATGGGAGCTTTTGTGAAAGATAGTTTGCAGGGTGGGTAGTGTCCACAATGAGTTTCCTACCCACTTCTTTGTCCTGGACATACAAGTCCTACAGTGATAGGAGACTGCAGACAATGACCTTTTCTGTTGACCTGACTGTTGACTGTAGCTTTTGTACATTGTGAGAGGATGTTACACCAAACCAGACCGTAATGGCTGATATTCCACAGATTTAATATTCGCAGGCTAAAATAATTCTTCCTTTTCTCTGTCCTAAAGGGTTGCCTATCAATTTTGATGTTATGCCACCACCCTAGGAAACGTCCCTCCACATCACCCTTATCTAATTCTTTCAGTGTTCGATAGGATTCAATGAGATCCCCATGCATTTTTCTAAATTCCAGTGAGTACAGGTCCAAAACTGCCAAACGCCCTCATATGTTAACCCCTTCTTCCCCGGAATCATCCTCGTGAACCTCCTCTGAACTCTTTCCAATGACAACATACCCTTTCTGAGATATGGGGACCAAAACTTTTGACAATACTCTGTGTGGCCTAACTAGTGTCTTATAAGCCATCAGCATTATCTCCTTGCTTTTATGTTCTATTCCCCTTGAAATAAATACCAACATTGCATTTGCCTTCCTTACCACAGACTCAACCTGCAAATTAATCTTCTGGGAGTCTTGCATGAGGACTCCAAAGTCCTTCTGCATCTCTGATATTTGAACCATCTCCCCATTTAGATAACAGTCTGCACAATTGTTCCTTTTACCAAAATGCATTATCATACATTTACCAACACTGTATTCCATCTGCCATTTTTTGCCCATTCTTCCGATTTGTTGAAATCCTGCTGCAATCACATTGCTTCCTCAGCAATACCTACCCCTCCACCTATCTTCATATCATCCGCAAACTTTCCCACAAAGCCATCAATTTCATTATCTAAATCATTGACAAACAATATGAAAAGCTGTGGTCCAGAAAAGGCATGGCAGTTCTACAGTCTTTGAAGTTTATGAAGATTCAGCATGACATCTGAAACTCTGACAAACTTCTATAGATGTGAGGTGGAGAGTGTATTGACTGGCTGCATCGTAGCCTGGTATGGAAGCACCAATGCCTTTGAATGGAAAAACCTGCAAACAGTATTCGATACAGCCCAATCCATCATGGGTAAAGCCCTCCCCACCACTGAGCACGTCTACATGGAGTGCTGTCACGGGAAAGCAGCAACCATCATTAAGGGCCTCCACTATCCAGAATATGCTCTCGTCTCACCGAATTGAATTGACTTTATTTCTTACATCCTTCACATACATGAGGAGTAAAAATCTTTATGTTATGTCTGCCATCAGGAAGAAGGTACAGGAGCCCCAGGACTCACACCACCAGGTTCAGGAACAGTTATTACCCCTCAATCATTCGGCTTCTGAACCAGTGTGGATAAGTTCATTCACCCCAAAACAAAACTTGTTCCACAACCTGTGGACTCATTTTCAAGGACTCAGCAACTCATATTCTTGATAGTTATTGCTTGTTTATTTATTATTATGATTTTCTCTTTCTGTACTTGCACAGTTTTTTGTGTTTTGCACACTGAGTGTTCATCTTACTCTATCTACCCCCTCATAATTTGTACACCTCTATCAAATCTCCCATCATTCTTCTGTGCTCCAGAGAATAAAGCCTGAACCTATTCAATCTTTCTCTGTGACTCTGGTCCTCAAGTCTCATCAGCATCCTTGTAAATTTTCACATCTTATTGACATCTTTCCTGTAGGTAGGTGATCGGAACTGCACACAATCCTCCAAATTTGGCCTTACCAATGCCCTATACAACTTCAACATAACATCACATCTCCTGTACTCAGTACACTGAGTTGTGAAGGTTACTGTGCCAAAAGCTTTCTTTATAAGCCTCTCTACCTGTAACACTGTTGGAGAGCAATGTTTTCCTGATGCTTTCTTAGCTCTTGGTGTTGTCCTTCCCTCTGCAGTTTACGAAGTGGTTACTGTGACAGGAGATGTCCGGGGAGCTGGAACCGATGCCAATGTATTTGTCACTCTCTTTGGCGAGTTTGGAATTACACCAAAGGTACATCTGACCAGCAAGTAAGTGAGCTGCATTCACTGAATTCAAGGCGCGAGCGATGGTTGCCGCGGTTTGCTTCAGCCAGCTACTTAGTGTTCTCCACCAAGGCAAACAGATTCCCTCATGGCAAAGTATTGTTAGTGAGTGAGCAAAACTTACACATTCTTTCAGAGGAAAGTTTACGGGGGATGTCAGCGGTAGGTTTTTTTACAGAGCGATAAGTGTGTGGAATATCCTGCCAGGGATGGTGGTAGAGGAAGATACATTAGGGACGTCTAAGAGATTCTGAAATAGGCACATTGATGCTGTTTTTAGTATCGGCTCTTATTTGCCATTGGTAATAACCTGCTTGGAGAAAGATTAGGAGGAAAGTTAGCAGGATTTCAACATGTTTACAAGGGGTACATCAAGAGAAGCTGTTTCCATGAGTGACTGGTTCAACAATCGGGGAATAGGTTAACACCAAGATGGGCAGTGGCAGAGTGTGGGGATCAATGGTTCACATTTTTAGCCCGAGAGTGATGAATCTATGGAATTTGTTGCCACGGGCAGCAGTGGAGGCCGAGTCATTGGGTGTAGTTAAGGCAGAGATTGATAGGTATCTGAGTAGTCAGGGCATCAAAGGTTATGGTGAGAAGGTGGGGGAATGGGACGAAAGGGGAGATTGGATCAGCTCATGATGAAATGGCGGAACAGACTCGATGGGCCGAATGGCTGACTACTGCTCCTTTGTCTTATGTATCGGTGACCGTGAGTGTGGAGAAACAGAACAATACCAGTCTGTGTGGAGAGAGTAGGGAAATAGCCCTGAGATCACTGACCAGGCAGAGAGCTGGCAGGAAATGAATGATTTCCTTCTTTACTGTGACGATTCTATCACTTGAGATTGAAATAAAAGCCACTCTTGGTCTACTGAGTGAGGTTATTAATATATTTAGGGTGTAAATGGAAAAAAATGCTCTTGATGTCTGATGACATTATATTTAGAATAAAGTTAAATGAGATGAGATATTTTTATTACTATCTTAATCTTTTGTTCTTAATGCAATTGTGGTATGAATTTGAAGGTTATTGGCTCACCGAAGCAGATGGCTAATTTGCTTCAGATTGGCAGGCTGGTGAAAACTTCCATTGAAAATGCCAGTGATAATGTTCACTGAACCAGCTGGTAAACACTAACTTAACCAGAACAAAATGAGGAAAATTCCGACTTACTCACTGTTTCTTAGCTTTCTAATTTCTTCTACAACAATGCAGATATGAAAAGTAACTGGGCAAAGAAAACTCCTGGATATATTGTACACTGTACAGGGACCAAGGTGGTAGAATGATACTACATTCAGAATGCAGAAATAGTATCTAATAATGGTAATGGTGTAATAGTATCCTAATCCTTACGATGTTGCGATACTTATGATCATGATACTTTATAGTGGTGTGATAAAGTTGATTATGAGAATATAATGTACAGTGTTAAACCTGTACTTTGTCTACACGAATGTGACTAATGTATACAATGATAATGGAATATTGAATGTATTTTGACATTTTGTTTGACAATGATTTCTCTTTGTCCATTTCTCCAGCACAGAGAAGAGGTATACACACACATATATAATGTTCAAGGGGAGAGATACTGGGTTGGAGTGATTGAATGTGTTTGTGTTGGCTTGAAGGAAAATACATGAAATTCTAGACCTGTTTTGCTATGTTTTGTCTTTTGAGGGGAAATGAGAAACAGTCTATTGCTGCAGACTTTGTCTCCCTCCAAGTCCCCCCCCACCCCCCCCCCCCCCACACACACACACACACACACACACACACACACACACACACACACACACACACACACACACACACACACACACAGAGGAACATACAGTAGTGCAAAAGCCTTAGACACTTGTAAAAAAAAATCTGTAAAGCAAAGATGCTTTCAAAAATAATGAAATGAAAAGTTTCTAAATATAAAAAAATTACTATAAATAGCAGTAAACAGTAAAAAATTAAATCAAATCAATATTTGGCGTGACCACCCTTTGCCTTTAAAACTGCATAATTTCTCTTAGGTACATTGTCATGCAGTTTTACAAGAAAATTGACTGGTAGGTTGTTCCAAGCATCTTGGAGAACTTTCCATAGTTCTTCTGGAAACTCTAGCTGTCTAGCTTGCTTCTCTCTCTTCAGGCAATCGCAGACAGCCTCGATAATGTTGGGATCAGGGCTCTGAGGAGTCCATACCATCTGAAACCATTAAAAAAATCTAGGGTGCCTAAGACTTTTGCACAGTACTGTACACGCACACACAGACATACACGTACACACACACACACACACACACACGCGCACACACACACACACACGCGCACACACACACACACACACACACACACACACACACACACACACACACACACACACACACACACACACACACACACACACACACACACACACACACACACACACACACACACACACACACACACACAATAATTACAGCACGGAAACAGGCCATCTCGGCCCTTCTAGTCCATGCTGACACTTACACTCACCTAGTCCCACTGTCCCGCACTCAGCCCATAACCCTCCATTCCTTTCCTGTCCATATACCTATCCAATTTTACTTTAAATGACAATACCTGACCTGCCCCTACCACTTCTACTGGAAGCTCATTCCACACAGCTACCATTCTCTGAGTAAAGAAGTTCCCTTTCGTGCTACCCTTAAACTTTTGCCCCCTAACTCTCAAATCATGTCTTCTTGTTTGAATCTTCCCTACTCTCAATGGAAAAAGCCTATCCACATCAACTCTATCTATCCCCCTCATTATTTTAAATACCTCTATCAAGTCCCCCCTCAACCTCAACTTACTTATCTTGCCCCAAAATCCCTACAGAAAAAGACACTATCCATAGGGTCACCATGAGTCAACGATGACTTGACAGCACTCAAGTCAATAACACCTCAATCAACTTGACTCACCCTCCTTCGCTCCAGAGACTAAAGCCCTAGCTTCCTCCACCTGTCTTCATACAAAATGCACAAAAAGCTCTCTCTGCTCCTCTCTAGAGCATCCGCGTCTTTCCTGTGAGAGCTGGAAGATATTCACCAATCCTAATTATGCTGTTGTCGCGGTTTCCACTTGATCAGAACTGTTCTTCAACACGGGATATTGAATTTAAGTTTGACAAACCATAGCAAAAAGGATAGAATATCATGTATCTTCAGCTGTAACTCGATCGTTAACTCAATGTTAAGGTTGGCTATTTGAGAAATAAGACAACACATGAGATTCTACACCTTCTTATCATGAGCTGTTACAGAACCACTGGCCTTTCCATCTAGTATGAACCATCTGTTTTTTATATTCCAGATCTGTGAATTAGAGTTGTAAATCTTCTTCCTCTTAAGCCTGTCACACCTGCTGGGGCATAGACTGGGCCTGTGTTTCCGTCTTTTATGGTGTAACTCATTGAAGATCCTTGCTCGCAATAGGTTGAGGTCTTTGGTACTTCTGCTGGTGTTTCTGTGGCACTGTGTCTAACTGGGCTTGGGACCAAACGTCCATGGTGGAGTTAGAATTGTAACCGGTATGCGTTTATTATCATCACAAGTTCAAGTAAATTTATTATCAAAGTGTGTGTATGTAACTACAGACAACCATGAGATTAATTTTCTAACAGGCACTTACAGAAAAGTAAAGAAACACAGTGGAAAACTACACAGAAAGACTGACAAACATCCAATGTGCAAAAGAAGACAAATTGTGCAAATAATAAATTTATAAAAAGTAAATAAATAAAACTGAGAACATGAGTTGTAGAATCTTTGAAAGGTTGTAGAATTGGTTCAGTGTTGTGGTGAGTGAAGTTATTCATGCTGGTTCAGGAGCCGGAAGGTTATAGGATAATAACTTTTCCTGAACCTGGTGGTGTGGGACCTAAGGTCCTGTCCTCCTGCCCAATGGTACTAGTGAGAAGAGAGCATGGTCTGAATGATATGTCCTTATGATTGATGCTGCTTTCTTGTGACACTCCTTGTAAATCTGCTCAATAATCTGGAGGGGTTTGCTTGTAATGGACTGGGTTGTATCAACCCCTATTTGTAGGCTTTTATGTACAAGTCCATTGGTGTTTCCATAAAAAGCCATAATGCAGCCAGTCAGGATACTCTCCACAGTGTATCAATAGAAGTTTTAGATGTCATGTTGAATCTATACAAACATTTAAGAAAGTAGAAGCACTGTCAAGCCTACTTTGTAATGGCACATACACTCATTGCCAGGACAGATGCTCTGATATAGTAATGCCAAGGAACTTAAAGGTACTCCAGTGTCAGATTTAAGTTTGCTGATGACACTGTTGCAATTTGAGAGGGAGAAGCATAAGTCACGTGCATCACTATCGCAATTGAATACAAGGGCATGAGAGAGGAGCTTGCAGATGTGGACTGGAGGAGGATATTGGCAGGATTGATGGCAGAACAGAGGAGGCTGAAGTTTCTGAGAGCACTTCACAAGGCGCAGGATAGATACGTCCCACAGAGGAAGAAGTTCTCAGATGGCAGGGGTAGGCAATGATAGCTGACAAAGGAAGTTCAAGACTGCATAAAAGCCAAGGAAAGGGCATATAAGGTAGCAAAAGTGAGTGGGAAGTTGGATGATCATGAATTTTTAAAAATCCAACAATAGGCAACAAAAAAAGCTATAAGAATGGAAAAATGAAATATGAGGGCAAGCTAGCCAATAATCTAAAGCAGGATACAAAATGTTTTTTCAGTTATATAAAGAGTAAAAGGGAGGTGAGAGTTTATATTGGATCACCGGAAAATGATGCTGGTGAGGTATTAATGAGGGACAAAGAAATAGCAGATGAACTTAATGGGTACTTTGCATCATTCTTCACTGTGGAGGACACTAGCAGTGTGCCAGAGAGCAGGAGTGAGTGCCATTGCTATTCCAAAGGAAAGAGTGCTAGGCAAACTGAAAGGTCTGAAGGTGGATCAGTCACCTGGACCAGATGGACTACATCCCAGAGTCCTGAGAGAGGTTGCTGAAGAGATTGGTCATGATCATTTAAGAATAATTTGATTCTGGTATGGTCTTGGAGGACTGGAACATTGCAAATGTTTCTCCACTCTTTAAGAAGGGAGAAAGACAAAAGAGAGGAAATTATAGGCCATTTAGCCTAACCTCAGTGGTGGGAAAGTGATGAAGCCTATTATTAAGGTTGAGGCTTCAGGGTACTTGGAGACTAATGATAAAATAAGTCAAAGTCAGCATGGTTTGTGAGAAGGGAAATCTTGCCTGACAAATTTGGAAGTAACAGGCAGGGTGGACAAAGCAGAGGCAGTGGATGTCATTTGATAAGGTGCCACACATGAGGCTGCTTAACAAGATAAAATCCTTTGGTATTACAGGAAAGATACTGGCATGACTAGAGGAATGGCTGACAGGCAGGAGGCAGTGAGTGGAAATAAAAGGGGCCTTTTCTGGTTGGCTGCCAGTGGTGTTCCTCAGGGGTCAGTATTGGGACCGCTGCTTTTCACATTGTTTGTGAATGATTTGGACAATGGAATTGATGGCTTTGAGACAAAGTTTGCGAATAATACGAAGATAGGTGGAGGGGTAGGTAGTGCTGAGGAAGCAATGCGATTGCAGCAGAACTTAGACAAATTGGAAGAAACGGCCAAAAGAGACATATAGAATATAGTGTTGGGAAATGTATGATCATGCATTTTAGTAAAAGGAGCAATTCTGCAGACTATTATCTAAGTGGGGAGAACATTAAAACATCAGAGATGCAGAGGGAATTAAGAGTGCAAGACTCCCAGAAGATTCACAGGTTGAGTCTGCGTAGAGAAGGCAAATGCAATGTTCGCATTTATTTCAAAGGGGAATAGAATATAAAAACAAGGGGATAATGTTGAGCCTTTATAAGACACTAGTCAGGTCACACTTAGAATATTGTCAACAGTTTTGTGCCCCATATCTCAGAAAGAGTCCATAGGAGGTTCATGAGGCTGATTCCAGGAATAAAGGGGTTAACATATGACGAGCACTTGGCAGCTTTGGGCCTGTACTCACTGGAATTTAGAAGACTACTTGGGGATCTCATTGAAACCTACCGAATGTTGAAAGGACGAGATAGGGTGGATGTGGAGAGATTGTTTCTGGGGGGTGGGGGGGGGGGGGGTGGTATCCATAACTAGAGGGCACAGCCTCAAAATTGAGGGATGACCTTTTAGAACAGAAGTAAGGGGGAATTTTTTTAGCCAGAGAGTGGTGAAGCTGGGGAATGCTGTGCCACAGACTGCAGTGGAGGCCAATTCTGTGGGTATATTTAAGGTGGAAGTTGTTAGATTCCTGATTGATCAGGGCCTCAAGGGATATGGTGAGAGGGCAGATGTATGGGGTTGAATGGGACCTGGGATCAGCCGTGATGAAATTGTGGAGTGGACTCAATGAGCTGAATGGCCTAATTCTGCTCCTATGTCTTTTGGTCACTGGCTGAATCAAAGGAAGTGGTGAATCAGCATATAGGAGGGAGATTGAAAATCTGGCTGAGTGGTGCCACAACAGCCACCTCTCACTCAATGTCATCAAGACAAAGGAACTGATTATTGACTGCAGAAGGAGGAAACCAGAGGTCCATGAGCCAGTCCTCATTGGGGGAGAGGGTCGGCAGCTTTAAATTCCTCAGTGTTATCATTTCACAGGATCTGTCCTGTGCCCAGTAGGTAAGTGCCTTTACAGAAAAAGAAATGCAGCACCTCTACTTTCTCAGAAGTTTGAAAGATTCAGCATGACATCTAAAACATAGACAAGCTTCTATAGATTTGTGGTGGAGAGCACATTGACGGGTTGCATCATGGCCTGGTATAGAAACACCAATATCCTTAAATGGAAAAGCCTATAAAAAGTAGTGGAAATAGCCCAGTCCATCAAGGGTAAAGCCTCCCCAGCACTGAGCACATCTACACAGAGCATTGTTGCACGAAAGCCACATCCACCATCAGGGACCCTCAGCATCCAGGACGTGCTTTCTTCTCACTTTTGGCATCAGGACAAAGGTCGAGGATCCTCTTGAAGGACTCTATCTCACGTGGTCAATATCTATTGCCTATTTATTTATTATTGTTGTTATTTCTCTTTTCTTTCATTTTGTATTTGCACAATTTGTTGTCTTTTGTAGACTGGTTGCTTACCAGTCCTGTTGTGTGTGGTCTTTCATTGATTCTATTGTGTTTCTTGTATTTAATGTGAATGCCCACAACAAAATGAATCTCGGTGTCATACGTTGATAACAAATAAAATTACGTTGAACTTCGAGTTGCCGTACTAAGCCATTATTCATCCAGACAGAATGCTGTCCATGGGGCATCAATAAAGATAAGAATGACTGGGGACATGCTGAATTTCTTTGGTCTCCAGAGAAACCTTGGTGATCTTTCTTGGCCATGGAATCTACTTGGTTGGACCAGGACATGCTTTTGATGATGTTTACTAGGAGAAACTTGAAGCTCTGAAACCTCTCAACGTCAACACAGTTGATGCAGACACAGGCGTTTACTCCCCTCCATTTCCTAATGTGAATGACCAGCTCCTTTGTTCTGCTGATATTGAGCGACAGGTCACCAAATGCGTTTTGACAATCTCATTCCAGGCAGGAAATTAGTATCTGGTGAGTGTAGTGTACAGCAGCAACAGTCTACAGCAGGGAATTATTGACCAGAACCTCCTCCCCTGGTGTATTAAGGTCATTTAAAATTTGTCATTAGGAATGGGAAGAGTTTATTGTTGAGGTAACCAAAGCAGCTGCCTACTTTGGTATGTATAAGTCATCATTCTTTCCTGCGTAGGGTCTCTTGATTTTATTTTCCAGTCCATTGGACTGGCATGCTGGAAATGTAAATCTTTCCTGACCTATGCCCTCATCTCTGGTCTCTTTGAGCTTTCCTACTCCTTTTAGAACCAAATGGTTGAAGGGAACCTGGCAGAGGTGGTGGATGTGGGTTCAATTGTAACGTTTCGGGGGATTTGTATAGGCATTTGGATGGGAGGGGTATGGAGGGTTACAGCCCAGGTACAGGTAGTTGGGACTAAGCAGAAGATCAGGTTGACATGGACTAGAGAGGCTGAAGTGTTTGTTTCTGTGCTGTGTGGGACATCAGGCTTCTGTACCTCCTACTCGATGGTAGCTGTGAGATGATGGTTGGCACTGATGATGGATACTGCCTTCCTGAGGCAGTGCCTCCTGTAAGTATTACCCATGGTACTTCTGATACATCACACACTCTTACTCAGATTGTCTTTCAAATTCAAGCCACCTAAAGCCATGATAAGAGGATAGAAAAAGATGTATGGAATGTTCTAGTGATAAGCATTTATCCTCTCTTCTCTTTGAACTTTCAGGTTTTGTTTTTGAGGAAATGCATGAGGTTTCAGACGGATTTATCAGGATTTGGTTGGCAGAAGACTGAGGCTGGAAGAACAGCCGGGAATCTGAGAGCTACCATGTCTGATAAAAACGATGAAACACCATGAATCTTCTGTGGTCCTTCTGGTCATTGCCAGTGGTGTCGTTTTTCTTCAGCAACATGGAGAAAAAAGAATACATGCAATTTTACACCAATTCATCATGCGTATCTCTGTAGCTCTCCGATAAGGGTGCAGGAGATGTGGACCATGATAAGAGGGATAAAAAGACATGTATCTTTCTTTTAAGTGTTCACTTAATTAATAAATAACAGTTTGAAAGTAAATCCATGTTTGGCCATAATCCAGGCAGGTAAGTGTTACCAACAACTCTCCGACCATTTGTGCACATTACCAATGATGGTGGAAAAGCTCCAAAAACATCAGAACAATATCAATATCCTCAGGGCTGCTATGTGTTGCAAAGAAATTAATTAAATAACCAACCAATTTTAATAATAAATTCTTGAAAATACCTGTTTGTATTTTTAAGTAATAAGTATAGTAAATTAAACTAAACTGGATGTGCAGATGACACCAAGATTAGGAGTGACGTGGACAGCGAGGAAGACTATCAAAGCTTGCAATGAGGTCTTAACCACCTGGAAAAAGGGGCTGAAAAATAGCAGATAGAATGTAATGCAGACAAGTGTGAGGTTTTGCAATTTGGCAGGGCAAACCAGTATAGCACTTACACAGTGAGAGGTAGGGCACTGAGGAACGCAATAGAACAGAGGTATTTGGGAATACAGATCCATAATTCCTTAGAAGTGGCATCACAGGTAGATACGGTCATGAAGAGAGTGTTAAGTTGAAGTTGTACAAGACGTTGGTGGGTGCAGGTCTGGTCATCTACCTACAGAAAAGATATCAATGATTGAAAGAGTGCAAAGAAAATTTACAAGGCTGTGGTGTGGGTTCAGGTTGATGGGACTAGGTAGATTATAGTTCAGTATGCACTAGATGGGCTGAAAGGCCTGTTTCTGTTCTGTAGTGTTCTATGAATCTATGACCCTAAGTAATCTTGAAACAAAGCTAGATTGATTTTTTACATAGATTATATACTTCAGATTTGGATATTAATCAAGTGAAGGAATTTAGATGTTTCCATCTGTTTAACTGTTGCTTCTTAAGTCATGATTGACTTGGTGTGAGGAATCTCATGTCAAATTACTACAGTAGGTTTCATTGTTCCAAGATTCCATCATTAGGATTGGCGTATTGCTCATGTGGTTCCATTGTTTAATAAGGGTTCTAAGAGTAAACCTAGCAATTATTGGCCTATAAGTTTGACATCAGTGGTGGGTAAATTAATAGAAAGTATTCTTAGAGATGGTATATATAATTATTTGGATAGACAGGGTCTGATTAAGGACAGTCAACATGGATTTGTGCATGGAAGGTCATGTTTGACAAGTCTTATTGAATTTTTTGAAGAGGTTACTAGGACGTGGGTAAAACAGTGGATGTTGTCTATATGGACTTCAGTAAGGCCTTTGACAAGGTTCCACAGGGAAGGTTAGTTAGGAAGGTTCAATCATTAAGTGTTAGTATTGAAGTAGTAAAATGGATTCAACAGTGGCTGGATGGGAGATGCCAGACAGTAGTGGTGGATTTTGGTATGCTGGCCTTTATAAATCAGAGCATTGAGTATAGGATTTGGGATGTAATGTTAAAATTGTACAAGGCATTGGTGAGGCCAAATTTGGAGTATTGTGTACAGTTCTGGTCACCGAATTATAGGAAAGAGTTCAACAAAATAGAGAGAGTACAGAGGAGATTTACTAGAATGTTACCTGGGTTTCAGCACCTAAGTTACAGAGAAAGTTTGAACAAGTTAGGTCTTTATTCTTTGGAGCGTAGAAGGTTGAGGGGGGACTTAATAGAGGTATTTAAAATTATGAGGGGGATAGATAGAGTTGACATGGATAGGCTTTTTCCATTGAGAGTAAGGGAGATTTAAACAAGAGGGTATGAGTTGAGAGTTAGGGGTCAAAAGTTTAGGGGTAACACGAGGAGGAACTTCTTTACTCAGAGAGTGGTAACTGTGTGGAATGAGCTTCCAGTAGAAGTGGTAGAGGCAGGTTTGATATTGTCATTTAAAATTGGATAGGTATATGGACAGGAAAGGAATGGAGGGTTATGGGCTGGGTGCGGGTCAGTGGGACTAGGTGAGAATAAGCGTTTGGCACAGACTAGAAGGGCCGAGATGGCCGATTTCCGTGCTGTAATTGTTATATTAGAGAGACTGGAGAAGTAACTGGACATGCTTTAGTTGACCTAAAGGTGCTTGTCTCATTACAACTCTTTTACAAACTGATCGTGGGAAATGACAACTCTTTTGTCTGTCTAGTTGTTACAGACAGGACTTTCTGATGGGACAAAAAGGAGTCCAATCTGAAGAGCGATTAACATTGGCTACCTCTGCAATGGCTCTAACCAGATTCATGTTGATTCAGGGAATGCTTATAGATTGATTGTTGTTTGTACCAAGTCTAAAGCAATCAAGAGTTGAAAAGGAACAAAGAGAACCCAGAGGCAAAATCTACCCTTCTAAAGCTTGTTTTGTTTATGCCAGAAACTCTCAGTAACTTCACTATGTTAAGTTGTGGATTCTGTACCTTGCTTTTGTGGGTTAGACAACATGTCTTAGAGCATAGGTTGCCTCTGGTCACCTCATTATAAAAAGGATGAGGAAGCTTTAGATAGCATGCGGAGGAGATTGGCCAGGAAGCTTCCTGGACAGGAGAGCATGTCTTATGAGGTTAGGAGAGTCAGCGAGGGCTTTTCTATTTGGAGCAAGGGAGGATGAGAAATCATGATAGAGATGTACAAGATGATAAGAGGCATAGATCAAGTGGATGGACAGAGACTTTTTCCCAGGGTGAAAATGGCTAATGCAAGAGGGCAGAATTGTAAGGTGATTGGAAGAATGTATTGGGGGATTTTATACAGAGATTGGTAGGTGTGTGTGGAACACTCTGAGGCAGATAATGTGGAACGTTTAAGAGATTCTGAAATAGGCACATAGATGAAAGAAGTATGGAGGGCCATGTGGGAGGGTCAATTTGTTAGAGCTGTTGGGGAGGGTCAAAACTAATTTGGTGGGAGTTGCAGGGGTTGGGAACTGGGTGAAGGGACTCAGGATAGAATGGATGGTAAAAAAGCAAAGATAGCATGCAGTTGGACTGTCAGGAAGGGCAGGCAGATGATAGGACATAATTGCAGCCAGCAGGGTGTCAGTGCATTAGGGATGCACAATCAAAAAGGGTAGCAAATACAGTACTCAAAGGGTTATATCACAATGCATGGAGTATAAGAAATAAGGTGCATGATCTTGTTGCACTACTACAGATTGTCAAGTATGATGTGGCCATCACTGAATCGCGGCTGAAGGATGGTTGTAGTTGGGAGCTGAATGTCCAAGGTTACACGTTGTATCAAAGGATAAGAAGGTAGGTAGAGGGGGTGGTGTGGCTCTGCTGGTAAAGAATGGCATCAAATCAGTAGAAAGATGTGATATAGGATCAGATGTTGAATCCCTGTGGCGTGAGTTAAGAAACTGCAAGAGTAAAAGGACCCTCTTGGCAGTTATATGCAGGCCTCCCAACAGTGGATGGGAGATAGACCACAGATTACAATGGGAAATAGAAAAGACGTGTCAAAAGGGCAATGTTATGATAGTCATGGGAGATTTTGACATGCAGGTCGATTGGGAAAATCAGGTTGGTAATGGATCTCAAGAGAGTGAATTTGTTGAATGCCGACGAGATGGCTTTTTAGAGCAGTTTGTCGTTGAGCCTACTAACGGATCAGCTATACTGGATTGGGTGTTATGTAACAAACTGGAGGTGATTAAGGAGCTTAAGTAAAAGAAACCTTAGGGGCACAGCGATCACAATATGATTGAGTTCAACTTGAAAATTGATAGGGAGAAAGTAAAGTTTGACATAGCAGTATTTCAGTGGAGTAAAGGAAATTACAGTGGGATGAGAGAGGAGTTGGCCAAAGTAAATTGGAAGGAGCTACTGGCTGGGATGACAGCAGAGCAGCAGTGGTGTGAGTTACTGGGAAAAATGAGGAAGGTGCAGGATAGATGCATTCCAAAACCAAAGAAATACTCAGATGGTAAAATAGTACAACCATGGCTGACAAGGGAAGTCAAAGCTGATGTAAAAGCAAAAGTGAGGGCATACAACAAAGCAAATATTAGTGGGAAGACAGAGGATTGGGAAACTTTTAAAAACCTACAATGAGCAACTAAAATAATTAATAGGAGGGAAAAGATGAAATATGAAAGCAAGTTGGCAAATAATATCAAAGTGTATACTAAAAGCTTTCTCAAGTATGTAAAAAATAAAAGAGATGAGAGTGGATATAGAACTAGCAGAAAACTAGGCTGGAGAAGTAATAACGGGGGACAAGGAGATGGTAGATGAACTAAATGAGTATTTTGCATCAGTCTTCACTGTGGAAGACACTAGCAGTGTTGCAGGTACTGACCAGGTGTAAGCAAAGAGAAATGAGTGCAGTTACTATTACATGGGAGAAGGTGCACAAAAAACTGAAAGACCTAAAGTTACATAAGTCACCTGGACCAGATGAATTGCACCTCGGGTTCTGAAAGAGATAGTGGTAGACGTTGTGAAGGCATTAGTAATGATCTTTCAAAAATCATTGGACTCTGGCTTGCTGCCAGAGAGCAGGAAAATAGCAAATGTCACTCCACTCTTTAAGAAAGGAGGAAGGCAGCAGATAGAAAATTATAGACCGTTTAGCCTGACCTCAGTGGTTGGGATGATGTTAGAGTCAATTGTTAACAATGAGGTTATGGAGTACTTTGTGACACAGGACAAAATAGAACAAAGTCAGTATGGTTTCCTTCAGGGAAAATCTTGCCTGATAAAACTGTTGGAATTATTTGAGGAGATTACAAGTAGGATAGATGAAGGGGATGTTGTGGATGTTGTATATTTGGACTTTTGGAAGGCCTTTGCCAAGGTACCACACATGAATGAGGCTGCTTACCAAGTTAAGAGCTCATGGTATTACAGGAAATTACTAACATGGTTAGAGCATTGGCTGATTGTTTGAGGTAGTGAGTGGGAATAAAAGGATCCTTGTTTGGTTGGCTGCCAGTGACTGGTGGTGTTCCACAGTGGTTGGTGATGGGACTGCTTTTTTGCTGTATATCATAGTGGATTTAGATGATAGAATAGATGGCTTTGTTGCAAAGGTTGCAGGTGTTACAAAAATTGGTGAAGGGGCAGGTAGTGTTGAGGAAACAGGAAGGCTGCAGAGGGACTTAGGCAGATTAGGAGAATAGAGAAGAGAATGGCAAACAAAATACAATATTGGAATATGCATGCCTATGTACTTTGGTAGTAGAACTAAATGTACAGACTATTTTCAAAATGGGGGTAAAATCCAAAAACCTGTGATGCAAAGGGACTGGGAGTCCTTGTGCAGAACATCCTAAAGGTTAATTTGCAGGTAGAGTCAGTGGTGAGGAAGGCAAATGCAATGTTAGCATTCATTTCAAGAGCTCTAGGATACAAGAGCAGGGATGTGATACTGAGGCTTTAAAAGGCACTGGGGAGGCCTCACCTTGAGTATTGTGAACAGTTCGGGGCGCTTCATCTAAGAAAAAAATGTACTGGCATTGGAGAAGGTTAATAGCTCAGGGACTGTAATTGATGGAATTTAGAAGGATGATGGGGGATCTCATTGAAACCTTACAAATGTTGAAAGGCCTCGACAGAGTAGGTGTGGAAAGGATGTATCACATGGTGGCTGAGTCGCGACGAGTGGGCACAGCTTTAGGATAGAGGGATATCCATTTAAAACAGAATAAATTTCCCATTGTGGAATTTGTTACCACAGGCAGCTGTGGAGAACAGATCATTAGGTGAATTTAAGGCAGAACCTGATAGGTTCTCGATTGGACACAGCATCAAAGCTGGGGAGAAAGCCAGGGAGTGGGGCTGAGGAGAGGATAAAAGGATGAGCCATGATTGAATGGCAGAGCAGACTCAATGGGCCAGATGGCCTAATTCTGCTCACAAGTCTGATGATCTATGGTCATTAGATTAGATTATAAGATAGGCATAACATTGTGGGCTGAAGGACCTGTACTTTGCTGTAATGTTCTATGTTCTGGAGCAGGAGTTCCCAACCTAGGGTTCATGGAGCCCTTGCTTAGTCCTGTTGATCCATGGGATAGAAAGGTTGGGAATGCCTGCCTGTCCTTGAGGAACGTGAAGCTGCCAGCAGCTTTTCAGAAAATATGACTAGTTGTTCCTTTCTGTTTCTCTCCATTGATGTGAAGAAGGTTGTCCTGCTGTTGGAGAAGATGCTGAATGAGTGAACGTTTCTATCCAAACACAAGTCTCAGTTCACTTGTAACAGTAACCTTACAGGCAAAGTTGGGTGCAGAGCTTGTTAGTATGAGAGTCAGTAAGCATGTTAATCCAGGACAGGGTAGAAGAAAGTTGTCATCAGGAAGTCCCATAGCCCAGAAATCACTGTTCCAGATGCCAACAGCTGAGAACTTTGAATGCTGTATATTGCTGTGTCTTGTACAATACACGCAAAATGCTGGAGGGAACGCTGCACTCAATGTCATTTACTGGGATTTTCAGAAGGCATATGATAAGGTGCCACACATGAGGCTGCTTAACAAGATAAAATCCTATGGCATTACAGGAAAGATACTGGCATGGATAGAGGAATGGCTGACAGGCTGGAGGCAGCGAGTAGTAATAAAATGGACCTTTTCTGTATGTCTGCCGGTGACTAGTGGTGTTCCTCAGGGGTCTGTATTGGGACCACTGTTTTTCACATTGTTTGTCAATGATTTAGATAATGGAATTGATGGCTTTATGGCAAAATTTGCGGTTGATATGAAGATAGGTGGATGGGAAGGTAGTGCTGAGGAAGCAATGCGATTGTAGCAGGTCTTAGACAAATTGGAAGAATGGGCAGAAAAATGGCAGATGGAATATAGTGTTGGGAAATGTATGATACTGCATTTTCATAAAAGGAACAATAGTGCAGGCTGTTATCTAAATGGGGAGAGAATTCAAACATCAGAGATGCAAAGGGACTTAGGAGTCTTCGTACAAGACTCCCAGAAGGTTAATTTACAGCTTGAGTCTGTGGTAAAGAAGGCAAATGCAATGTTGGCATTTATTTCAAGGGGAATAGAATATAAAAACATAGAGATAATGCTGAGCCTTTATAAGACACTAGTCAGGCTGCACTTGGAGTATTGTCAACAGTTTTGGGCCCCATATCTCAGAAAGGATGTGTTGTCATTGGAGAGAGTCCAGAGGAGGTTCATGAGCGTGATTCCAGGAATGAAGGGGTTAACATATGTGGAGTATTTGGCAGCTTAATTGTACTCACTGGAATTTAGAAGAATGTGTAGGAATCTCATTGAAATCACCGAATGTTGGAAAGACCAGATAAGGTGGATGTGGAGAGAATGTTTCCTCTGGTTGGGATATCCAGAACTAGAGGGCACAGCTTCAAAATTGAGGGGTGACCCTTTAGAACAGAGGTAAAGAGAGATTTTTTTTAGCCAGAGAGTAGTGAATCTGTGGAATGCTCTGCCACAGACTGTGGTGGAGGCCAAGTCTGTGCGTATATTTAAGGCAGAAGTTGATTGTTTCCTGATCAGTCAGGGCATCAAAGGATATGGCAAGAAGGCAGGTGTATGGGGTTGAGTGGGATCCGGGATCAGCCGTGATGGAATGGCAAAATTGGAATTCAGCTGAATGGGCAAATTTTCCTCCTATGTCTTATGGTCTTGTGGTTTAACAGGCCATTTGGCCCACAATGTAGCGCTGAGCCAACTAGCAAAAACTCAGCAGGTCAGGCAGGTTCTATGCAGAGGAATAAACAGTGTATGTTACAGACCGAGCAGAAGTCAGGATAAGAAGTTGGGGGGTGTGTGGAGGAAGGGGAAGGAGTACAATTTTAATTTCTGGTTCCTTACTTTCCACTCTTGATGAAGGGTCTTGGCCCAAAATGTTAGCGGTTTACTTCCCTCCATAAATACTGCCTGAGCTGCTGAGTTCCTCCAGTATCCTATGTGCATTGCTTTGGGATTTCCAGCTTCTGCAGAATCTCCTGTGTCTGAGTCCGGTACAAACTTTGGTGATGTAAATAGGCTGAAACTGGTGTTAGTTAGACCTGGGTATTACCTTTGTTTTGTTTAACTCTGACAGATTAGATTGGCTTTATTTTATTGGAGATAATAAATTTGAGAAGGTAGAATTTTCTGAATGAAACAACATAATACAAAATTAAACTAGTTTCCACATACTAGGTGAGTGAAAATCTGGAAGATTGCTTTAATTATTTGGTTTGATAAACTGGGCTTTCATGAATGCACCATTCCTGGGGGTAGCAGGAGATACAGCCAAGAATTGCATTCTTTTTGGTAAAGACTGCATGAGTTTACAACAAATTGTGTGACTGTTCCATTGCATTCATGAATTTCCATTCAATTGGTGTGTGCTTTGCAGGTGCAGAACAGCCTTTGAAAAGAACAAAACTGATGTTTTCCGAATCAAGACCAACAATGTGGGCCCACTAAAGAAAGTAAGGTATTCACACGCCCCTGCAATAGACAATAGACAATAGAAAGTAGGTTCAGGAGTAGGCCATTTGGCCCTTCTAGCCAGCACCGCCATTGTCTGTGATCATGGCTGATCATACACAATCAGTACCCCGTTCCTGCCCTCTTCCCATATAATAGACAGTAGACAGTAGGTGCAGGAGTAGGCCATTTGGCCTACTTATATTTTCCACTCTGCTTATTTTTCACATTAGATGTCTTCCACCTGGGAGGCATTAAATGCCCTCAGACGTGCACTGTGATTGGCGACTCACCAGCTCCGCTACTGTGACTGGGAATGTTGCTGCTCTGTTCTGGCGCCCTGGGTTTGGTCCTGACCTTGTGTGAAAGGTGACCTTGTAGATTTTCTCTGGGTCCTCCAGTTTCCTCCTATATCCCAAAGATATGCTGGCTGATAAGTTAATTGACTTCTGTAAATTGCCATAAGACCATGAGACATAGGAACAGAATTAGGTCATTTTTCCCATTGAATCTGCTCCACCATTCCATCATGGCTGACTAATTATACCTCTCAACCCCATTCTCCTGCCTTCTCCCCATAACCTTTGATGTCCTGACTAATCAAGAACATATCATCCTCTGCTTTAAATGTACCCAATGACTTGTCCTCCACTGTTGTCTGTGGTGATGAATTCCACAGATTCACCACTCTCTGACTGAAGTTCCTCCTCATCTCTGTTCTAAATGGACATCCCTCTATTCTGAGGTTGTGCCTTCTGGTCCGAGACTTGCCAACTATATGAAACGTCCTCTCCACATTCACTGTGTCTCGGTATTTCAATATTTGATAGGTTACAATGAGATCCCCCCTCATTCTTCTAAACTCCAGTGAGTACAGTCACAGAGCCATCAAACATTTCTCATATATTAACCCTTTCATTTCTGTAATCATTTTCATGAACCTCCTCTGGATCATCTCCAGTGCTAACACATCCTTTATTTGATAAGGGGCACCAATGAGCTCACAATACCCCCAGCATGGTCTGACCAATGTCTGTAAAGCTCTAGAGAAGATGGATGGCATAATGGAGTGGAGATGAATTGATGGGTATTTGAGGAAGAATACATTCTAGGGAAGTATGTAGGGGCATTTGCTCCAAGATCCCATGGACTCAGTGGGCTGAATAGCCTCTGTGAGAATCGTAATGATACAGGTGTCAGCTATCTCTGCTCAGGACTTTGTAGCCGGTATCAATGGTGCACGGTTGGGAGCGTGAGTAGCCAGAGGTCATGGTCCACGTCGATACCAATGGCATCGGTAGGAATGAGAGCGAGTCCTGCAGAGTGAATTCAGTCTGTCAAGTGCTAAGTTCGGGATTTTCAGCAGAGAGCATCCTGACGAGCTGCGTCGCTGTGTGGTGTGGAAACTGTACAGCAGCGGACAGGAAGACTCTACAACGGGGAGTCAAAGCTGCCCAACGCATCACCAGCACCAGCCTACCCTCCATCAGGGACGTAGATACAGAAAGGCGCCAGAAAAGGGCCAGTAACGTCATGAAGGATCCCACCCACCCTGCTCATGGACTGTTTGTCCCACTCCCATCAGGGAGGAGGCTACGTAGCATCCACACCAGGATCACCAGACTCAAAAACAGTCACTTTCCCCAAGTAGTGAGGCTGATCAACACCTCCACCCACTAACCCAAACACCACTACTTAATCATTTCCTGTCAGTCACCTTATGTACAGACACTCCTATCCCTAGCATCACTTTATGGATATACAATCTGTCTGTGTATATAAGCTATTTGATGTGTTTATATTTATTGTGTGTTTTTTATTATTGTGTTCTTTATCTTATTGTGTTTTTTTTGTGCTGCACCAGATCCATTGTAACAATTATTTTGTTCTCCTTTACACTTGTGTACTGGAAATGACATTAAACAATCTTGAATCTTGAGGAACAGATGGTCAATCCGTTTTCCTATCTCCTCCTCAACCCCAGTTCCCAGCCTTCTTCCCGTAACCGCCGATACCCTGTCCAATCAAGAACCTATGAATCTCTGCCTTAAATGCACCCAATGATCTGGGCCTCCACAGCTGCACGTGGCAACAAATTCCACAAATCCACCACTGTTTGGCAAAAGTAATTACTCCGTGTCTCTGTTTTGGAAGGGTGCCTCTCTTGTCCTAGACTCTCCCACCATAGGAAACATTCTTTCCACATCTACTCTGTCTAGGCCTTTCAACATTTGAAGGGTTTCAATGAGATTCCCACTCATCCTTCTGAATTCCATTGAGTACAGACCCAGAGCCATCAAACATTCCTCATATGATAACCCTTTCAATCCTGGAATCATCCTTTGAACCTCCTCTGGGCCCTCTCCAATGCCAACACATCTTTTCTAAGATGAGGAACCCAAAACTGTTCAGAATACTCAAGGTGAGGCCTCACCAGTGCTTTATAAAGCCTCAGCATCACATTCCTGCTCTTGTATTCTAGACCTCTTGAAATGAATGCTAACATGGCATTTACCTTCCTCACCACTGACTCTACCTGCAAGTTAACCTTTAGGGTGTCCTGCACAAGGACTCCCAAGTCCCTCTGCATCTCAGATTCCTGGATTTTCTTCCTGTTTAGAAAATAGTCCGCACATTTATTTCTACTACCAAATTGCATGACCATGCATTTTCCAACTTTGTATTTCATTTGCCACTTTCTTGCCCATTCTCCTAATCTGTCTGTCCTTCTGCACCCTACCTGTTTCCTCAACACTATCTGCCCCTCCACCAATCTTCGTATCATCTGCAATCTTGGCAACAAAGCCATCTATTCCATCATCTAAATCATTTATATACAGCAAAAAAAGAAGTGGTCCCAAAACTGACCCCTGTGGAACACCACTAGACACTGGCAGCCAACCAGAAATGAATCCTTTTATTCCCACTCGCTGCCTCCTACCAAATATACAATATCCAGTGCATCCCCTTTATCTATCCTACTTGTAATTTCCTCAAATAAATCCAGCAGGTTCATCAGGCTCTATTTTCCCTGAAGGAAACCATGCTGACTTTGTCTTGTTTTACCAAGTGACTCTTACATCTTCGCAACCACTGAGGTCAAGCTAACTGGTCTATAATTTCCTTTCTGCTGCCTTCCTCCTTTCTTATAGAGTGGAGTGACATTTGCAATTTTCCAGTCCTCTGGCACCATGCCAGAGTGAAATGATTTTTGAAAGAATGCCACCACAATCTCTAATGCTACCTCCTTCAGAACCCTAGGGTGCAGTTCATCTGGTCCGGGTGACTTATGTACCTTTAAGTCTTTCAGCTTTTTGAGCACCTTCTCCCTTGTAATAGTAACTACACCCACTTCTCTTCCTTCACACACTGCAACATCAGGCACACTGCTAGTGTCTTCCACAGTGAAGACTGATGCAAAATACTCATTAGTTCATCAGCCATCTCCTTGTCACCATTATTATTTCTCCTGCCTCATTTTTAGTGGTCCTATATCCACTCTCATTTCTTTTATTTTTAACATACTTGAAAAAGCTTTTGCTATCCACTTTGATATTATTTGCTAGCTTGCTTTCATATTTCATCTTTTCCCTTCTAATGAATTGTTTAGTTGCTCTCTGTAGCTTTTTAAAAACATCCCAATCCTCTCTCTTCTCACAAATTTTTGCTTTGTTGTATGCCCTTTCTTTTGCTTTTACAATAGCTTTGACTTCCCTTGTCAGCCATGGTTGTACTATTTTACCATTTGAGTATTTCTTTGTTTTTGGAAGACATATGTCTTGCACCTTCCTCATTTTTCCCAGAAACGCACACCATTGCTGCTCTGCTGACATCCCTGCCAGCAGCTCCTTCCAATTTACTTTGGCCAACTCCTCTCTCATACCACTGTAATTTCTTTACTCCAATGAAATACTGCTACATCAGACTTTACTTTCTCCCTATCAAATTTCAAGTTGAGCTCAATCATCTTGTGATCACTGGTTCCTATTGGTTCTTTTACCTTAAGCTCCCTAATCTCCCTAGGCTCAATGACAAACTTCTCTAAAAAACCATCTCTTAGGCATTCAACAAACTCATTCTCTTGAGATCCATTACCAACCTGATTTTCCCATTTGACCTGAATGTTGAGATCACCCATGATGTGCGTGGAAAGTCATGTTTGACAAATCTTATTGAATTTTTTGAAGAGGTTACTAGGAAGGTTGACGAGGGTAAAGCAGTGAATGTTGTCTATATGGACTTTAGTAAGTCCTTTGACAAGGTTCCACATGGAAGGTTAGTTAGGAAGGTGCAATCTTTAGATGTTAATATTGAAGTAGTAAAATGGATTCAACAGTGGCTGGATGGGAGATGCCAGAGAGTAGTGGTGGATAACTGTTTGTCAGGTTGGAGGCCGGTGACTAGTGGTGTGCCTCAGGGATCTGTACTGGGTCCAATGTTGTTTGTCATATACATTAATGATCAGGATGATGGGGTGATAAATTGGATTAGTAAGTATGCAGATGATACTAAGGTTGTGGATAATGAAGTAGGTTTTCAAAGTTTGCAGAGAGATTTAGGCCAGTTAGAAGAGTGGGCTGAAAGATGGCAGATGGAGTTTAATGCTGATAAGTGTGAGGTGCTACATTTTGGTAGGAATAATCAAAATAGGACATACATGGTAAATGGTAGGGCACTGAGGAATGCAGTAGAACAGAGTGATCTAGGAATAATGGTGCATAGTTCCCTGAAGGTGGAATCTCATGTGGATAGGGTGGTGAAGAAAGCTTTTGGTATGTTGGCCTTTATAAATCAGAGCACTGAGTATAGGAGTTGGGATGTAATGTTAAAATTGTACAAGGCATTGGTGAGGCCAAATTTGGAGTATTGTGTACAGTTCTGGTCACCAAATTATAGGAAAGATGTCAACAAAATAGAGAGAGTACAGAGAAGATTTACAAGAATGTTACCTGGGTTTCAGCACCTAAGTTACAGAGAAAGGTTGAACAAGTTAGGTCTTTATTCCTTGGAGCATAGAAGGTTGAGGGGGGACTTGATAGAGGTATTTAAAATTATGAGGGGGATAGAGAGAGTTGATGTGGATAGGCTTTTTCCATTGAGGGTAAGGGATATACAAACAAGAGGACATGAGTTGAGAGTTAGGGGGCAAAAGTTTAAGGGTAACACGAGGGGGAACTTCTTTACTCAGAGAGTCATAGCTGTGTGGAACAAGCTTCCAGTAGAAGTGGTAGAGGCAGGTTTGATATTGTCATTTAAAGTAAAATTGGGTAGGTATATGGACAGGAAAGGAATGGAGGGTTATGGGCTGAGTGCAGGTCAGTGGGACTAGGTGAGAGTAAGCATTCGGCACGGACTAGAAGGGCCGAGATGGCCTGTTTCCATGCTGTAATTGTTATATGGTTATATGACTACCATAACATTGCCCTTTTGACTTGCCTTTTCTATTTCCTGTTACAACCTGTCATCCACCTCCCAGATACTGTTGGGAGGCCTGTATATAATTGTCATCAACATACTTTTACCCTTGCAGTTTCTTAAGTCAACCCGCAAGGATTCAACATCTTCCGATCCTATCTCACATCTTTCTAATGATTTGATGCCATTATTTACCAGCAGATCCACGGCACCCCCTCTGCCTACCTTCCTATCCCTTCGATATAACATGTAACCTTGGATCTTCAGTTCCCAGCTACAACCATCCTCCAGCCACAATTCAGCGATGGCCACATGATACCTGACAATCTGTAATATTGCAACAAGATTATCCACCTTATTTCTTATCAAGAGCATTTAGATACAACATCTTGAGTACCGTATTTACTATCCTTTCTGATTCTGCATCTCTAATGGTTTGATACTCAGCCTGTTGGCTACATCTCAGCCCCATCACCTGCCTGCCCTTCCTGACAGTCTGACTGCACACTATCTGTACTTTTTTACCATCTGTCCTATCCTGAGTCCCTTCACTCCAGTTCCCACCCCCTCGCCAAATTAGTTTAAACCCTCCCCAACAGCTCTAACAAACCTGCTCACAAGAATATTGGTCCCCCTTGGGTTCAGGTGCAACCTGTCACTTTTGAACATGTCATACCTCCCCTAGAAACATAGAAAACCTACAGCAAAATACAGGCCCTTTGGCCCAGAAGGTTGTGCTGAACATGTCCCCACCTTAGAAATTACAAGGGTTACCCATAGCCCTCTATTATTCTAAGCTCCATGTGTCTATTTAAAAGTCTCTTAAAAGACCCAGTCATACCCGCCTCCACCACTGTTGCCGGCAGCCCATTCCACGCACTCACCACTGTCTAAGTAAAAAAACTTACCCCTGACATCTCCTCTGTACCTTCTCCCAAGCACCTTAAACCTGTGCCCTCTTGTGGCAGCCATTACAGCCTTGGGAAAAAGCCTCTGACTATCCACACAATCAATGCCTCTCATTATCTTGTACACCTCTATCAGGTCACCTCTCATCCTCTGTCACTCCAAGGAGAAAAGGCTGAGTTCACTCAACCCGCTTTCATAAGGCCTGCTCCCCAATCCAGGCAACATCCTTGTAAATCTCCTCTGCACCATTTCTTTAGCTTCCACATCTTTCCTGTAGTGAGGCAACCGGAAGAAATCCCAATTATCCAAAAACCTGAAGCCCTGCCCCTAGCACCAGTTTCTCAGCCATGCATTTATCTGCCAAATCATCCTGTTTCTCCCCTCACTGGTGCGTGGCATAGGTAGCAATCCTGAAATTACTCTCCGGGAGGCCATGCTTCTCAGCTTTCTACCTAGCTCTCTAAATTCTCTTTTCAGGACCTCATTGCTCTTCCTTCCTATGTCATTGGTACCAAAATGTACCAAGACATTTGGCTGCTCCCCCTCCCTCTCCAAAACGTTGTGGACATGATCTGAGACATTCCTGACCCTGGCACCTGGGAGGCAACATAACATCCAGGTGTCCTGTTCACATCCACAGAATCTCCTGCCGGTCCCCGCACTATTGAGACCCCTATCACTACCGCTCCCTTCTTCTCTCTCTTTCCCTGCTGCACCATGGACCCATGGTCAGTGCCTGTAACCCGGTCATCGTGACATTCTCCCGGGAGGTCATACCCCACAAAAATATCCAAAGCGGTATACTTGTTTTTGAGGGGAATGGCCACAGGGGTGCTCTGCTCTAACTGCCTATTTCCATTTCTCCTGACAGTCACCCAGCTACTTGCCTCCTATAACCTCGAGGTGACTACTTCCGTATAACTTTGATCAATTATATCCTCACTCTCCCGTACAAGCCGAAGGTCATCCATCTGCTGCTTCAGATCCCTAACATGGTCGTCAAGGAGCTGCAGCCGGATGCACTTCTCGCAGATGTAGTTCCCCGGGAGCCTCTGGGTCTCTCAGTTTTCCAACATCTGGCATGAGGAGCACAGCACAGCCATTTAAATGGTACAGAAAGGGAGGAAAAAACAAAAAGGAAACATTAACAGACGCTTTACACAGAGCTGACGCCTCTTCCTAGCCAAAGCCTCTTTTGAGCCAAAGCCTGTCGCTTCCACTCTCGCCATCGGCCTACTCCCAAGAATGGCCGCTCCAGTTATCCCTTCTGTAATGTTATTTAGTTCATAGAGCTCTGTTGACGCTGTTGATAGGCTCCGTACAATGGACAAACATCCACAAAAGCTCTCCTTTTTAAATAACTGCCACCGATTTGCGAGAAATACCTCTTCATAAAGCTCTGTTGATGCCGCTGATAGGCCCCGTACACCACCCACAAAGACCTATCTGCGTGCCTGATTTGTTTTGTTTTGTTTACTTATTCATTAACTCATTCATCTATCTAGCTATGTATGGATGTATGGATGATGTATGTATGGATATATGTATGGATGTATGGATGATGTATGTATGGCTATATGTATGGATGTATGTATGTATGGATGATGTATGTATGGATTCAGAGACACAGTGCTGAACAGGCCCTCCCGGCCACCAGGCTGCACTGCACAGCAATCCACCTATTTAACCCTAGCCAATCAGAGGACAACTTACAATGACCAATTAACCTATTAACTGGTATGTCTTTGGACTGTGGGAGGAAAACTGGTGCATACAAAGGAAACCCACAAACTTACAGGGAGAATATACAAACTCCTTACAGAGGATGCTGGAATTGAACTCTGAACTCTGACGCCCAAGTTGTAATAGTGTCGCGCTAAGCGCTACATTGCCATGGTGACGTAGTTGATGAGAACAGAACCGGGTGTCAGAGGCTGTCAAGCACACGGTGCAGGGGGAGCCATCACTCACAGAGATGAATCTGTCTTGCCAGTCTGTGCTGATGATGCCTTGTTCTTTCTCTCACATCCCATGTGCTGTCAAATCCATTAGGATCGAACATGACAACACAGGAATGAGTGCCAGTTGGTTCTTGGATCGGCTTGTCATCACTGACATGAATCGCCCTCATCTCCGTTTCTACTTCCCCTGTAACCAGTGGCTGAGCAAGGAGGAAGGAGATGGCCTCTACGTCCGTGACCTGCTTGGCAGTTTGAACCCAATGGATGTACCTAAACGTAAGCCATGGGCCACTCTTGTTATTGCATTCAACTGTTATAAAGCATTCAGTAACAGAAGAAAGATTCAGGCCATCCACCTTCCCACATCAGACTATCGCCCAATATTCCCAAAACTGCAATGTTTTCTTCAGCACAACACCTACAAAATACTGGAGGAACTCAACAGGTCAGGCAGCATTCATGGAAATGATTAAATAGTCAATGTCTTGGGCCAAGACTCTTCATCAGAACTGGAAAAGAAGTGGGAAGATGCCAGAATAAAAAGGTACGGGGAGGGGAATGAAGACACTAGAGAAAGAAATCAGAAAGGCTAAAAAAGACATGATGTTTCTCTAGCAGACTAGGTGAAGGAGAATCCTAAGGGATTCTACAGATATGTTAAGAGCAAAAGGATTGCAAGGAACAAAATTGGTCCTCTGGAAGACCAGAATTGTAATTGATGTGTGGAGCCAAAACAGATGGGGTAGGGAGTGATCTTAAATGCATTCTTTGCATCTGTATTTACTCAGGAGGTGGATACAGAGTCTATAGAAGTGAGGCAAAGTGATACCAATTTCAAAGACCCTGCACAGAATACAGAGGAGGAGGTGTTTGCTACCCTGAGTTTTTCAAGGAAGTTATCGGGAATTAGATGAAGGCAAGGCAGTGAATGTTGTCTGCATGGATTTTAGCAAAAGGCAATTGACAAGGTCCTGAATGAAAGACTGGTCAAGAAGGTTTAGTCGCTTGGCAATAGACAATAGGTGCAGGAGTAGGCCATTCAGTCCTTTGAGCCAGCACCGCCATTCACTGTGATCATGGCTGATCATCCACAATCAATACCCCGTTCCTGCCTTCTCCCCATATCCCTTGACTCCGCTATCTTTAAGAGCTCTATCTAATTCTTTCTTGAAAGCATCCAGAGAATTTGCCTCCACTGCCTTCTGACCACACTTGGAGTATTGTGTGCAGTTTCAGGCTGCTTATTTTAGAAAAGATATACTGACATTGGAGAGGGTTCCGAGAAGATTCACGAGAATGATTCCAGGAATGAAAGAGTTACCATATGAGGAATGTCTGGCAGCTCTTGGGCTGTATTCCCTGGAGTTCAGGTGAATGAGGGGGATCTCATAGAAACATTCCAAATGTTAAAAGGTCTGAACAGATTAGATTTGGCAAAGTTATTTCCCATGGTAGGGGAATCTAGGACAAGAGAGGACAAGAGGGCACAACTTCAGGATTGAAATATGTCCATTTGGCACAGAGATACGGGGAAATTACTTTAGTCAGAGGGTGGTAAATCTGTGGAATTTGTTGCCACGAGCGGCTGTGGAAGCCAAGTCATTGGGTGTATTTAATGCAGCGATAGATAGGTTATTGATTAGCCAGAGCATCAAAGGGTATGGGGTGAAGGCAGGGGAGTGGGGATGACTGGAAGAATTGGATCAACCCATGATTGAGTGGCGGAGCAGACTCGATGGGCCAGATGGCCTACTTCCTATATCTTATGATCTTATAGCCTTAAAACTGTTGACTATACTCCAAGTGCCACCTGACCAGTTTCTTATAAAGGCTCAGCATTATCACCTTGCTTTTATATTCTATTCATAAGAAACAGGAGCAGGAGTAGGCCATCTGGCCCGTCAAGCCTGCCCTGCCATTCAATAAGATCATGGCTGATCTGGCCATAGACTCATCTCCACCTACCTGCCTTTTCCCCATAATCCTTAATTTCCCCTACTATGGAAAAATCTATCCAACCTTGTTTTAAATATATTTACTGAGGTAGCCTCCACTGCTTCATTGGGCGGAGAATTCCACAGATTCACCACTCTCTGGGAAAAGTACTTCCTCCTCATTTCCATCCTAAAGTCACTTCCCAGATCTTGAGGCTATGTCCCCTAGTTCTAGTCTCACCTTTGAAAACATATTTCCTGCCCTTATCTTATAACTTTTCATAATAACTGAAAAAACTTGTAGTATCCTGCTTATTATTATTGGCTACTTTGCCCTCATATCTCGCCTTTTCCCTTCTTGCAGATTTTTTAGTTGTTTTTTGTTGGATTTTAAGAGCTTCCCAATCATCCAACTTAACACTCACTTTTGCTACATTATATGCCCTTTCCTGGACTTTTATGTAGTCCTTAATTTCTCCTGTCAGCCATGGTTGGCTACCACTGCCATTTGAGAACTTCTCCCTCTGTGGGACATATCTATCCGGTGCCTTGAGAACTATTTACAGAAACGTCAGCCACCTTTGCACTGCCATCATCCCTGCTAGTGTCATCCTCCAAATTAACTGGGCAAGTTCCTCTCTCATGCCTCTGTAATTCCCTTTATTCCATTGTGTTACTGATACATCTGACTTATGCTTCTTCCTCTCAAATTGCAGTATGAGTTCAATCATATCATGATCACTGGCTGCTGAGGGTTTCGTTACCTTCCCTAATAGGTTCTCGGCTATTACACAACATCCAATCTAAGATAGCCTTTCTCCAAATAGGCTAAAGCACATGTTGTTCTAAAAAGCAATCTCGTAGGCATTCAACAAATTCCCTCTCTTGTGATCTGACACCAACCTGATTTTTCCAATCCTCTTTCATATTGAAGTCCCCCCCTCTTACAATTGTGACATTATCCTTATTACATGCCTTTGCCAGCTCCCTTTGCAGTCTCAATCACACATCCTGGCTACTATTTGGAGGCCTGTATATTATTCCCATATGGACTTTTACCCTTACAGCTTCTTAACTCCACTCACAAAGATTCAACATTCTCTGACCCAATGTCACCTCTTTCTAAAGATGTAATTCCATTTCTTACCAACAAAGTCACACCACCACCAGGGGTGGCCAACCTTTTATATTCCATGCGTCAATTTTTTCTCGCACGAGTTCAGATACGCCATACAGCTTTTGTACCCCCATTCAATTCTTGTAAAAATATGTTAATATAGACTTATTTAGCATTTTACATGATATATTGATTTAATACAAAAACAAGATAAACATTACTTACCTTAATGAGACTTTTAACAAATATATTTTGTCTTCTTTTGATTTCTTCCTTTATCTTAATCACATATTCTTTCCGTAACTCAGACCCAAGCACTAGCTTCAGTTTTCCTTCTGTTTCAGTCTGATGTTGCATTTCATAGTGTCTATTAAGATCGTGTCTTCTATTATGTGAGAAAGTGTTTTCACAAACAATGCACGATGGTTTTCCTGACGAACCCGTTATAAATAAGAACTCATTTCCCCACTGTTCACTGAATTCACGTTTACTATCACTTTCTGCTTTTCTTTTGCACTGTGATGGGTAATTGAATTAAATTAAGGCTTAATTTTCAAAAAGTACAAAACTGCAAACGTTCACAAAGGACGAACAAAGCACAACTCCATAGCGCACGAGTGTCAATTGTAAACTGACTGACAAAACCTGCGACGCACCGCTGGTGCAGACGCCTGGCACCTCAGGATCAAACAAGTATCAAACGTGTATTGAACAGTTATGGAACAACTGCAGAACAAAAGTCCTTCTTTCCTAGTTTGTCTCATTGAAGCAACACACAAAAAATGCTGGTGGAACGCAGCAGGCCAGGCAGCATCTATAGGGAGAAGCGCTGTCGACGTTTCGGGCTGAAACCCTTCGTCAGGACTAACTGAAAGGAAAGATAGTAAGAGATTTGAAAGTAGGAGGGGGAGGGGGAAATTGCAAAATGATAGGAGAAGACCGGGGTGGGGTGAAGCTGAGAGCCAGAAAGGTGATTGGCAAAAGTGATACAGAGCTGGAGAAGGGAAAGGATCATGGGATGGGAGGCCTAGGGAGAAAGAAAGGGGGAGGGGAGCATCAGAGGGAGATGGAGAACAGGCAGAGTGATGGGCAGAGAGAGAAAGAAAAAAAATGGCCTCCATGGCCTCCTCTACTGTCAAGATGAAGCCACACTCAGGTTGGAGGAGCAACACCTTATATACCGGCTGGGTAGCCTCCAACCTGATGGCATGAACATTGACTTCTCTAACTTCCGTTAATGTCCCTCCTCCCCTTCTTACCCCATCCCTGATATATTTAGTTCTTTTCCCCCCTCCCTTTTTTCTTTCTCTCTCTGCCCATCACTCTGCCTGTTCTCCATCTCCCTCTGGTGGTCCCCTCCCCCTTTCTTTCTCCCTAGGCCTCCCGTCCCATGATCCTTTCCCAGCTCCAGCTCTGTATCCCTTTTGCCAATCACCTTTCTGGCTCTCAGCTTCACCCCACCCCCTCCAGTCTTCTCCTATCATTTTGCAATTTCCCCCTCCCCCTCCTACTTTCAAATCTCTTACTATCTTTCCTTTCTGACGAAGGGTCTCGGCCCGAAACGTTGACAGCACTTCTCCCGATAGATGCTGCCTGGCCTGCTGCGTTCCACCAGCATTTTGTGTGTGTTGCTCCTATTTCAATTGTGTCTTGACCAAATGGGTCTTGGTCATATAAGTTGACATACTCATCATAACTTTGTTTGATATCACTAGTCAATCCCTGAATATATTTGGTTCTGCAGCCTCTAGGTATGTTCTGCTGCACTGCTTTCCAGATTAGTCGGACAAATTCATCATAATGATCAGGTTCTGGTGGTATGGTATCGATAAGTTGATCAAGGGATTCTGCAAAAGATGCCCAATTCGCTTTTCTCAGGTTAAATCTTGATAGGTACTTTGATGGTACAGGACTCAGAACTGGAAGGGATTCTACCTGGACTGGGCGGTGTTGGGATTTGGGTGTATGTTGGAGGACTGATCGTGTGAAGAGGTTGGAGCTTGCCGAGGTAACAAAGGCAAGGTCTGGGTTGTATCCTTTTCTCCATCTGGCACTAGTGAAGGTAAGGGTGTGCTACTCATATAGTAGCTCAAGGCTGTTGTTTAGAGCCCATGATACAACTGCTCCATTTGCATCGTCATCTTCGTATCCTCAGTTGGTGCTATGGCTATTAAAGTCATCAGCCTATGAGCTTCTTGTATGCACAAGATGTCCGGTCTTAAGTTTGCCAGGATTTCTGCTTTACTTTGGCTGAAGCCTTTGATGTTGTGGCTAACGATTTTCATGATTTCCAGTGGTTTGAGGGTTTATCCTTTTGCCACCCACTGGATCACTTGGTCTGGCAAGGTACGCGGTACAGCAACACAGTAAATATAACTCACGTAGAACCGTACGCATGTATACCATCAAATGAAACAATGTTCCTCTGGACCAAGGTACAACAACACAGTAAATATAAATCATGTACAACCGTACACATGTATACCAACAAATGAAACATTGCTCCTCTGGACCAAGGTACAGCAACACAGTAAATGTAACTCACATACAACCGTACGCATGTATACCATCAAATGAAACAATGTTCCTCTGGACCAAGGTGGAACAACATAATATATATAATTCACACACCTAACAGAAAGTAATATTACCACAAATAAATTAACAAATAATAAGGTGCATTTACAACAGAAATTAAAAAGTAAACAGTATAACGCTACTGGTGCTTCATACATGATGAGACCTGTGTGGTGGCAGGGAGTTCAGTAGTCTCACAGCCTGACGGAAGCAGCTGTTTCTCATTCAAACAGTTCTTGTCCTAATGCTATGGTACATCCTGCCTGATGGTAAAGGATTTAAAAGATTGTTGAATCCTCACTCTAGTTACAATGTGTATGTACCAGTTCCATGTGCTTTCCACTCAGTCAAAGTGTTTTTTTCCATACATCTATCAGATAGAAAATAGAACAGTACAGCACAGGAACAGGCCCTTCAGCCCACAGTGTCGTGCTGAACCAGATAAATTAGTAATCAAACAGCAAACTGAATTAATCCCCTCTGCCTACACAATGTCCATATGCTTCCAGTTTCCTCACATACATGTGCCTATCTAAACATCTCTTAAAAGTCTCTAATGTTTCTGCCCCTACCCCACCCCAGGCAGCACAATCCAGTCACCCACCACTCTCTATGTGTAAAAAAAAACTTGCTCCTCACATCTCCTTTGAAATTACCCCCTCAGCTTAAATACATGCCCTCTGGTATTAGACATTTCAATGCTGGGAAAAAGATACCATCTGTCTTCTCTATCTATGCCTCTCATAATCCTATGAACCTCTGTTAGATCTCTCTTCAGCCTCTGCTGCTCCAGAGACAGCAACCCAGTTTTGTCCAGCCCCTCATGATAGCAAATGCCCTCTAATCCAGGAAAAATCCTGGTAAACCTCTTGTGTGCCCTCTCCAAACAAACCTGCCTGATCTTGAGCATTTCTAGTTTGGATTAGTTTGCATTAATAATTGTAATTAACAATTATGTAATGGTCTCATAGTGTGTAACACACAAGAGCATCATCTGCTAACGTCTTTTCACTCTCCTTCCTCAGTGAACAAATACATTGTGAGTGTCTTCACTGGTGACGTCAAAGGCAGTGGCACAGATGCTGACGTTTTCATTAACATTTTCGGTGAAAATGGGGACACAGGTAACTGTTGTGTATTTCTAACCAATCTGCTTTACTGAGAGCATTGAGGAAAGAAAGCAAATACAATGTTAGCGTTCATTTCGAGAGGACTAGCAAAGCAAAACAAGGATGTGATGCTGAGGCTTCTCACGGCATTGGTCCGTCTGCACGTGGGGTATTGTCAGCAATTTTGGCCCCTTATCTAAGAAATGATGTGCTGGCATTGGAGAGCAAGTTCACAGAATGATTCCAGGAATGAAAAGGTTAACATATGAGGAGTGTTTGACGGCTCTGGGCCTCTACTCACTGGTGTTTAGAAATATGGGGAGGGGGCAGAATCTCACTGAAACCTATTGAATACTGAAAGGGCTAAACAGAGTGGATGTGGAGAGGGTGTTTCCTGTAGGGGGGAGTCTAGGACCAGAGGGCAGAGATAGAGTGGATGTGGAGGGGATGTTTCCTGTAGTGGGGGAGTCTAGGACCAGAGGACACAGATAGAGTGGATGTGGAAAGGATGTTTCCTGTAGTGGGGGAGTCTAGGACCAGAGGACACAGATAGAGTGGATGTGGAGAGGATGTTTCCTATAGTGGGAGAGTCCAGGACCAGAGGTCACAGATAGAGTGGATGTGGAGAGGATGTTTCCTATAGTGGGGGAGTCTAGGACCAGAGGACACAGAGTGGATGTGGAGAGGTTGTTTCATATAGTAGGGGAGTCTAGGAGCAGAGGACACAGATAGAGTGGATATGGAGAGGATGTTTCCTATAGTGGGGGAGTCTAAGACCAGAGGACACAGATAGAGTGGGTGTGGAGAGGATGTTTCCTATAGTGGGAGAGTCTAGGACCAGAGGACACAGATAGAGTGGGTGTGGAGAGGATGTTTCCTATAGGGGGGAGTTTAGCACCAGAGGGCACAGCCTCAGAATAGAAGGATGTCCATTTAGAACAGAGATGAGAAGGAATTTCTTCAGCCAGAAGGTGGTGAATCTGTGGAATTCATTGCTATAGATGGCTGTGGAAGCCAATTCATTGGGTATATTTGAAGTGGAGGTTGAGCTTAGTCAAGGCATCAAAGGTTACGGGGAGAAAGCAGGAGAAAGGTTGAGAGGGATAATAAATCAGCCATAATGGAATGGTCTAAAAGACTCAATGGGCTGAATGGCTTAATTCAGCTGTTATGTCTTATGGTTTTATGGTTTATTCTGTGCTCTCCCTCTAAATAAATAAAAATAAATTCAATTTATGGTGGGCATTCACAGTGAATACAAGAAACAGAACAGTATCAATGAAAGACCACACCCAACAGGACGAATAAACAACCAATGTGCAAAAGGCAACAAACTGAGCAATTATGTCTAAATTTGTTTATTTGTCTAAATTTGTTATGTCTAAATTTGGAGAAAATTAGAAGTGTTGTATTTGACTCTTCTATTAATTTTGAAAAGACATGGAGACCATTTATTCAATATTTTCATATGATGTAATTTGACCCTGTTCCAATCCTATTCGTTTTTTCAGTTTTGATTATACATATGTTGAGAGGATCGGAGTTGGCGACACTGATGATTTTGTACTTTTTTAATAGATACTATAAACAGCCCATTATTTAATATATTTTTTTTCCTTTTTTTTCTCCTTTTTTTTCTCTTTATTAGTGTTAGGTTGTTAGATTAGTTTTTCTTAGGGTTAATTTTTTTTCTTTTTCTCTTTTTTTATATATGATATATCTAGTTTTGTTCTGTTTATATGATATTTGTATCATTCATGATTTGGGAAGACTTAACTATATTGTAATTATTGCTTGTGTATCCTTTCATGTTCAGTTTAACTTTGTAAGTTTGTAATCCCACTATCTATGTATTAATCTTATCATGTTGATATTAATAATAATAATAATAATAAAGAGATTGAAAAAGAACAAACTGAGCAAATACAGAAAGAAATAATAAATAAAGAAGGTTACAGGGAGAATTCAGGAGAGTGGGGTTGAGATGATAATAAACCAGCCGTGATGAATTGGCAGAGCAGACTCGTTGGGCCAAAAAGGCCTAGTTCTGCTCCTAAATTTTATAGTCTTCTTGGAAATGAAAAACCTGCAGCTGCTGGAAATCTGGGTTATCATTCCAGCTCAACATCCTTTCCATTTCATTATTTATATTCCCATTTGCCTATTTAGGGCATTTGGTCCTTGTGCTGACTCACAGAGATTTCCGATCTCCCATTTTACTGTAACCAATCCCCTTGCACTGGGGTGTACAGTATCCTGAGGGGCACGACCAGGCCAGAGGCTGAGATGATTTCACCAGTCGGGGAGTCCCAGTAAATTCTAGCTTAAGGGTTCATGGAAAATTATTCTCGCAGAGTGCACTAATTGTCTGCAGTTGTCTAACCCAAAGTGTTATGGATCACTGGGGGAATTTAAGGAAGATGCAAATGAACTTTAAACCATTGGTTGATTGGATGTGTAATAAACTGAGAGAGAGATGATGATTGGATGTGTAATAAACTGAGAGAGAGAAAGATGATGATTGGATGTGTAACAAGCTGAGAGATGATGATTGGATGTGTAAATGTGAGGCTACCAGGATGAAGTGATAATCTGGGTTAGGATGATTGTTCTGGATTCCCAACATCTGTAGAATCTCTTGTGTTTAGAATAAAGTCATCTTTCTGTTCGTAAATTTTTCATTTTAAGTTTAGTTTTCTTTAGGGGAGAGACGACTGGACAATGACAAAGACAACTTTGAAAGAGGAAATGAAGACAAGTTCACTATCGAAGCACCCAACCTTGGACGTCTGAAGAAAATTACCATTGGTCACAATGGCAAAGGTTCCTCAGCCGGGTGGTTTCTGGACAAGGTACCTTGTGTTTTGCCAGAAATAAAAGGGCCAACATTCACAGCAAGCTTCTCATTACTTTCTTGTTCTTATTATGACTTTTAACCTTTACGTTGTTTAGTGTGACCAACGTCTCTCAAGAATAAAGGGAATACTTGCTGGGAATACAGGTCCACAAACCCTTGAAAATAGTGTCAAGGTAGATAGGTTTGTAAAGAAAGCTTTAGACACATTGGCCTTTATAAATCAAAATATTGAGTACAGGAGTTGGGATGTTATGTTCAAGTTGTATAAGATATTGGTGAGGCCTAATTTGGAGTATTGTGCGCAGTTCTGATCACCTACCTACAGGAAAGATGTCAATAAGATTGAAAGAGTGCAGAGAAAATTTACAAGGATGTTGCCAGGATTTGAGGACCTGAATTATAGGAAAAGGACGAGTAGGTAGAGCGTAGGAGAATGAGGGGAGATTTGATAGCGGTGTACAAAATTATGAGAGGTATACACGAGGAAATCTGCAGATGCTGGAAATTCAAGCAACACACACAAAATGCTGGTGGAACGCAGCAGGCCAGGCAGCATCTATAAGGAGAAGCGCTGTCGACATTTCGGGCCGAGACCCTTCATCAGTCCTGTCGAAGGGTCTTGACCCGAAACGTCAACAATGCTTCTCCTTATAGATGCTGCCTGGCCTGCTGTGTTCCACCAGCATTTTTTGTGTGTGTTGTTATGAGAGGTATAGATAGGGTAAGACCATAAGACATGGAAGCAGAATTAGGCCATCTGGCCCATCGCGTCTGCTCCACCATTCAATCATGGCTGATCCTTTTTAAAAATTTCTTCCTTAATCCCAGTTCTCAGCCTTCTTCCCGTAACCTTTGATGCCATGTCCAATCGAGAACCTATTAATCTCTGCCTTAAATACACCCAATGACCTGACTTCCACAGCTGCATGGGGCAAAAAATCCACAAATTCACCGCCCTCTGGCTAAAGAAATTTCTCCGCATCTCTGCTTTGAAAGGGCACCCCTCTATCCTGAGGCTGTGTCCTCTTGTCTGAGACTCTCCCACCATGGGAAACATCCTTTCCACATCTAGGGTAAATGCAGGTAGGCTTTTACTACCAACATTGGGTGAGACTACAACTAGAAGTCATGGTTTAAGGGTGAAAGGTGAAAAGTTTCATGAAGAAGCATCTCGACCTGTAACGTCAGCTTTTTGTTCATTTCCATAGATGCTGCCTGACCAACATTTTGTGTGTGTTGCTTTGAATTTCCAGCATTTGCAGATTTTCTCTTGATTTTGAAAGGTGAAATGTTTAAGGGGAACATGAAAGGGAACTTCTTTACTCAGAGGGTGGTGGGAATGTGGAACAAGCTGCCAGGGGAAGTTTTTCTTTCTTTTTCTCTCCAGTCCTGCTGAAGGGTCTCGGCCCGAAACGTCAACTGTACTCTTTTCCATAGATGCTGCCTGGCCTTCTGAGTTCCTCCAGCGTTTTGTGTGTGTTGCTTTGATTTCCAGCATCTGCAGATTTTCTCTTGTTTGTCTGGGGAAGTGTTGAATGTGGAGTTGATTTCAATGGTTAAAAGAAGTTTGGATAGGTACATGGATGGGAGGGGTATGAAGCGCTATGGTCTCGGTGCAGATAGATGGGACTTGGCAGAATAATGGGTTGGCATGTACTAGATGGGCTGAATGGCCTGTTTCTGTGCACTAGTGTTCTATATCTCTATGTCTGGCACAGCATGGTATGGATTTGGGTAATTCACATTACAGCACACAAGATTATCTCACCTATTATCTGTCTCTGCTCCTTTCGAAGGGACGTTCTGTAGACAAACTTCTCAAAATGGAGTCGCATGTCAAACAAGAACATGTCACTTATTGTTCACTCTGGAGCAATCCCCCTCATGTTCCCCTTAAAGATTTCACCTTTCACCCTTAACCCATGACCTCTAGTTGTAATCTCAGTGGAAAAAGCCTGCTTCCATTTACCCGATCTCTACCCCTCATAATTTTGTATCCCTCTATCAAATCTGCCCTCATTCTCCTCCTCTCCAGGGAATAAAGTCCTAACCTATTCAACTTCTGCCTGTAACTCAGATCCTCAAGTCCCAGCAACATCTTTGTAAATGTTTTATACTTTCTTTCAAACTTGTTTACATCTATCCTGTAGAACTGCACATAATACTCCAAACAAGGCCTCACCAACATCTTATACAACAATTATTTCCTGGCTATATGAGTGCATTAGTTCACTGGAAGTCCTTTCTGAGGGCAGGATATCTCGTTCAAATTAATTATCATTCAACTGTTTGTGAATACAGACAGACAAAGCAGAGTTCCTCCACTGAAAATATCACCAAAACACAGAGCACAAAGCACAAATAGCTCATATGATTACGAATGCAGAAAAACATATAAAAAGAAAAATAATATAGTAGAGATCCCAGAATGGCATGAGTGCAGATGGTCCTGGTCCAGCTCGTTCTTCTACCAAGTGAACACTGGAGGGCAGCAATACTGGAGATTCTGAGTTAGTTATTGTATTTGTATCAGCAAACTGGTGAGTCCAATCTCTGAACCCTCAACCTGTCCAAAAGACATTATGTCTTTCGTTCATTCTCATGTTCAGTCTTAGATTTAGTTAGAAGCTAACATGATCCAGGGTGGACAAAGGAGAGGCAGTGAAGGTTATTTACTTGGATTTTCAGAGGTGTTTGATAAGGTGTCTCACATGAGGCTGCTTAACAAGATAAAATCCTACAGTGTTACAGGAAAGATACTGGCATGGATAGAGGAATGGATGACAGGCAGGAGGGAGTGAGCGGGAATAAAGGGGGCCTTTTCTAGTTGGCTGCCAGTTACTGGTGGTGTTCCTCAGGAGTCAGTATTGGGACCGCTACTTTTTACATTGTCATTGATTTAGATAATGGAATTGATGGCTTTGTGGCAAAGTTTGCAGATGTTATGATGATAACTGGAGGGGTACGTAGTGCTGAGGAAGCAATGTGATTGCAGCAGGACTTAGACAAATTGGGAGAATGGGCAAAAAAGTGGCAGATGGAATACAGTGCTGGGAAATGTACAATAATGCATTTTGGTAAATGCATTCTGGAGCCTTCCCCATGAGTGGGTGTAGCCGCAAGTCAGCGAAGGTTTGAGATCAGAGTTTTCCTTCTCCAAGATGAGCTGCCACCATAGCTGACAAGTCCCATCTGCCAAAGATGCCAGTATCCGCCTTTGCCCTTTCTTCTATTAGTAGAAATGGTTCTGCCAGGCTTAGTACTAAGATGGGCAATTGTGGTGAGTCATCTGTGGACTATACCCAAGTCAATTGGCTCCTGTTTACCCTTTGGAGAGGTACGGTTGTACATCTGAACGACGATGGGCAACTTTGGTGAACTGTCTGTGCCCTGTTACACTGTCGGCTTCTGCTTTCTACTTTCCAGGTAATCATTGATGACATTGGAAATAAAACAGTGGTGGAGTTCCCTGTAAACCGGTGGTTTGCAGTGGATGAAGATGACGGTAAAATTCAACGTGACATTTTAGTTGGAGGAAGTCAAACAACAGGTGAGAACTGACTTTTGACATTCTTGTAGCACTTATTTACAGAAAAGCAGATCTTTAATTTAAAAGTTTAATCATCTTTTAATTTTCTGAGGGCTCAGGGAGAAGTTGGTCACAGCTTAAAGACTTATTTGTTTTATTTGTCACATGTACATCGAAACATCAAAACCTGCAGAGAAATGTGACGTTTGCCTCAATGACCAGCCCAGTCTGAGGATGTGCGGGGGAATATCCAAAACATATCCAAGCTGATGGTTTATTAGTTTTTTATTGTCACATGTACTGAGAGATGGTGGAAACCTTGTCTTGTGTACTGCTTATACAGATCAGACCATTACTCAGTGCGTTGAGGTAGAACAAAGTAAAACAGTAACAGAGTGCTTTGTCAAGCACATCGGCTCCATCTGCAAAAAGTGAAATTTTGCAGTGGCCAACCATTTTAATTCCAATCCCCGTTTCAACATGTCAGTCCATGGCCACCTCTTCTGTTATGATGAGACCATCCATATTCTGTCTGGGTTGCCTCCAGCCTAATGGCATGAACATCAATTTCTCCAACTTCCAGAAATTTTCCCCTTCCCCTTCCCTCTTCCTCAATTTCCCTCTCTAGCCTCTTTCTTCTCCTCACCTGCCTATCACCTTCCCCTGGTGCCCATCTGCCTTCCCTTTCTCCTATCGTCCACAGTCCTCTGCTATTAGATTCCTTCCTCTGCAGCCCTGTACCTTTCCCACCCACCTGGTCTCACTTATCACCTTCCAGCTTGACCTCCTTACCCTTCCGCCAACTTCTTCCTGGCATCTGCCCCCTTCCTTCCCAGGCCTGATGAAGAGTTTCAGCCCGAAACATTGACAGTTCATTCATTTCCATAGATGCTGCTTGACCTGCTGAGTTCCTCTGCTATTTTGTGTGTTGCTCAGAACACAGAGCAAAGTGTAACAGCTACGGAGAATGATTAGTGCACAGATGAATATGCAGAAAATGGAGGGATGTGGACCCTATACCATGCAAGACTCTGCAGATGCTGGAAACCTAGAGCAACACACACAAAATGCTGGAGGAACTTAACAGGTCAGGCAGTATCAATGGAAATAAATAAACATTTAATGTTTCAGGCTGAGACCCTTCATCAAGACTGGAAAAGAAGGAGAAAGAAACCAAAATGGGGGGGGGGGGGGGGGGGGGAATGATTGACAAACTTGTCGCTGATAGGTGAGACTAGGTGATTGGGAAGGTGGATGGGTGGAGGAGGGGGATAAAGTAAGAAGCTGGAAGGTGATAGGTGGAAGAGGTAAAGGTTGAAGAAGAAAGAATCTAATAGGAGAGAAGAGTGGATCATGGGAGAAAGAGAAGAAGGGGACCAGAGGGAGGTGATGGGCAGGTGAGGAGAATGGAGGGGGTAATAGTGGAGTCAGAATGGGGAATGGAAAAAGAAGGAGAGAAGGGGTAGAAATTACTAATAGTCAGAGAAATTAATGATCATAGAATGATTTGTTTGGATTGAGCTTACTACAGCTCAGTCTCTGTGATCGTTTCCCATTTTTATATCATCCTTGTATGATTTTACAGGGATCGTTTACAACGTTTCTGTTGTAACTGGGAACATCAGAGGAGCTGGGACCAACTCCAAAGTGCACATCATCCTCCATGGATCGAAAGGTCTTAAAAACAGCGGGAAGATCTTCCTGGAAGGAGGGCAGTTTGAGCGTGGATTGACAGACATATTTAACGTGGAGATCGCGGCTCTCCTGAGCCCCCTCAGCAGGGTCACCATTGGTCACGACAACGGTGGAGTCAGTTCAGGGTGGTTCTGTGAAAAGGTCTGTTTGAAAATGGATTAACAGCGTATTTAACGTGGAGATTGCTGCTCTCCTCACCACTGGCTGCAATAACAGCGTATTGGAGAGCATTTGGGAAGCATGTGGAAGCTTTAGAGGAGGTACAGAGGGGATTTACCAGGATGTTGTTTGAATTATAGAATATGTCTTATGGGAATATCTTATCAGGATATGTTGAGTGAGTTAGGACTTTTCTCTTTGGAGTGGAGGAGGGTGAGAGGTGGTTTGATGGGGGTGTACAAGATGCTTATAGGCTTAGATCGAATGGACAGCCAGAGACTTTTTTCCCAGGACAGAAATGGCTAACGTGAGGTGTCATCATTCTAAAGTGATTGGAGGAAAGTGTAGGGGGATGTCAGAGGTGAGTTTTCCACATAGAGAGTGGGGGGTGTGTGGAACATGTTGCCGGAGTGATGGTAGAGGCAGATACATTAGGGACATTTAAGAAACTCTTAGATAGGCACGTGGACGATAGAAAATTGGAGAGCTACGTGGGAGGGAAGGGTTAGATTGATCTTGGAGTAGGTCAGAGGTCAGCACAATTTTGTGAGCCAAAGGGCCCATGCTTTGCTGTAATGTTTTAGGTTTTCTATTCTAGAATGCTAAAACGAACATTGTCATCTTCAGAATGAATTAGATGGGCTGAAGAACCTGTTTCTGTACTGTGATGTTCTATGACATGACTGGATCTAGTACCTGAGTGACATTTCAAGTGACAACATCTAAAATGCTTTAAATTAACAAAGGCACAAGAAATTCTGCAGATGCTGAAAATACAAAGCAACATACACAAAATGCTGAAGGAACTCAACAAGTCAGGCAGCATCCATGGAAATGAATAAACAGTTGCCATTTCAGGCCGAGACCCTTCATCAGGACCGGAAAGGAAGGGGGGAGATGGGAGATGCCAGAATAGGAAGGTGGGGAAAGGAGAAAGATGAGAAACTAGAAGGTGAAGCCAGCTGGTGGGTATGGGCAGAGAAGAAAAGAAGCTGGGAGGTAATGGCTGGAAAAGTAAAGGGCAGAAGATGGGAACCAGAGTTCCAGAACAGTTAGTGGAGAGGCTGTGGAGGCAGACTAAGTCAGGAATCGAGAAGTTGAGCATGGTGTGTTTCGTGTCCTGAGCTGTGTCTATTTCAATGCAGGAAGTATCTAGGAAAGGTAGATGAGCTCAGGCCATGGATCAACAGCTGGAATTATGATGTTGTAGCCAGTAGTGAGATGGTGCAGGAGGGGCAGGACTAGCAGCTCAGTATTCTGGGGTTCCATTGTTTTAGACACAACAGAGCAGGAGGGATTAAAGGAGAAGGGATGGCGTTACTAGTCAGGGGAAATGTCATGGTAGTGCTCTGTCAGGACAGACTGGAGAACTTGACTAGTGAAACATTATAGTGGAACTGAGTAATAAGCAAGGTATGACCAAGTTAATGGAACTATATAACAGACCACCCAGCAGTCCATGGGATTTAAAGGAACAAAATTTTAAAGAGATTGCAGACTGTTGCAAGAAACATAAGGTTGTTAACTTTCCACATGTGATTTTAACTTTCCACATATTGACTGGGAATCCCATACTGTAAAAGGACTAGAAGGGATAGAGATTGTTCAACGTATTCAGGAAAGTTTTCTTAATCAGTACGCAGAAGTCCCAACTATAGAGCGCGATACTAGTTCTCCTATTAGGGGATGAGACAGGACAGGTGAGAGAGGGGAACACTTTGCATCTAGTGGTCATTATCCATTAGTTTCAAAGTGAATATGCAAAAATATAGGTCTGATTCTAAATTGGAGAAAGTCCAATTTTGATGGTATCAGAAAGGATGTGGCAGGTGTGGATTGGGACAGGCTGTTTTCTGGCAAACGTGCACTTGGTAAGTGGGAGGCCTTCAAAAACAATTTTTTAGAATACAAAGCTTGCATGTGTCTGTCAGAATAAAAAGTAAAAGATAGTAGGTGTTGGGAACCTTGGTTTCAAGAGATATTGGGGCCTTGGTTAAGAAACAAAAGGAGGTTCATAGCAGGTTCAGGGAGCTAGTTTTAAGATGCTTGGAAGTAGGTACAGAGGAGATGTCAGAGGTAAGTTTTTCACACAGTGGTGGTGTGTGGAATGTACAGTCGGTGAAGGTAATCGAGACAGATACAATAGGATATTTTAAGAGCCTCTTAGATAGGTACACGTGGCTTAGAAAAATAGAGGGCTATGCAGTAGGTAAATTTTAGGCAGTTTCTAGAGTAGGTTACATGGCTGATACAACATTGTGGGCCGAAGGGCCTGTAATATGCTGTAGATTTCTATGTCCTATTACCGGAAGTTTGAACATGAACATCGATTTCTTGAACTTCTGGTAATGCCCCCCACCCCCTTCACCATTTCCCATCCTCTTTTCCCTCTCTCACATTATTTCCTTACCTGTCCATCACATCCCTCTAGTGCTCCTCTCCCCTTTTCTTTCTTCCATGGCCTCTGTCCTCTTCTATCAGATTCCCCCTTCTCCTGCCCTGTATCTCTTTCATCAATCAACTTCCCAGCTCTTTACTTCATCCCTCCCCCTCCAGATTTCACCTATCACCTTGTGTTTCTCTCTCCCCTCACCCCACCTTTTAAATCTACTCCTCAGTTTATTTTTCCTGTCCTGCCGAAGCATTTTGTGTGTTTTGTTTGGATTTCCAGCATCTGCAGATTTTCTCTTGTTTGTCAGTGGAACATGAGGGGCAACTTCTTCACTGAGAGGATCCTGAGAGTGTGGAATGAACTGCCCGCACAAGTGGATAGGAAAGTCACAAGCAAGAGAAGATCTGCAGATGCTGGAAATCCAAGCAACACACACAAACTGCAGGAGATAATCAGCAGGCCAGGCAGCATCTGTGGAAAAGAGTACAGTCAATGTTTCAGGCCAAGACCCTTTGGCAGGACATGTATAGATACATGGACTGTACAGGTATGGAGGGCTTTGGCCCTGCTGCAGGCCGATGGGAACAGTTTAAATGTTTCGGCATGGACGAGATGGGCAAATGGGCCTGTCTCTGTGCTGTACTTCTCGGTGACTCTAAGTAATCTGATAGGAGAGGAGAGTGGGCCATGGGAGGAAGGAAAGGAGGAGGGGCATCAGGGGGAGGTGAGAGGCAGAGGAGAAGAGGTCAGAGGCCAGAGTGACGAAATGAACCGGAATCCTGATGAAGGGTCTGGTCCCGAAACGTTGACTGTTGGTTCATTTCCATAGGTGCTGCCTGGCCAGCACCTTCAGTGTGGTGCTTTATTTCAGTTCGATGTAAGCTGTATATAGTTCTGTGATCTTGGAGACATTTCCGAACATTTGCCAATGATGTGCTGTGTGAGCTTGCTTGCAGCAGAATGGGAGTTGACTGTCGTGTTGGATTCACACAGGTCGTTGTTTACTGCCCATTCACTGGGATCGAGCAGACCTTCCCCTGTCGCAAGTGGCTGGACGAAGATGAAGGAGATGGACTCATTGAACGTGAACTATATGAAATGGTTTCACTGCGACAAAAGAGACAGAAAAGTATGTGCTTGTTTTCTGAATTAAACAAAACTGTTACGTTCCAATGGAAATAAAGACCGCTAGAATGGTTCTGATTGTTCACTCAAGCAGGCCCCTGGGCATTTGGAAGTCCCCCTTCAGCAATGTTGTCTTTTCTTTATTTAGAGATACAGAACAGAACAGGCCCATTGGGCCCAGCAGCCCCCGATTTAACCCTAGGCTAATCACAGGACGATTTACAACGACCAATTACCTACTATGTGTGGGAAGAGACTGGAGCACCAGAGGAAAGCCATGCACACACAGGAAGCACGAACAAACTTCTTTCAGAGGTTGCTGGAATTGAACTCTGAACTCCAGTGTCCCCAGCTGTATTAGCGTTGGGCTGACTGCTTCGTTTCCCTGGCATCCATTCTCAATATAAGCCCAGTGGGTTGATTGCTGATTACTAAGAAGGGAAATGATAGCATAGTGTTAGTGTAAGCTTCGCAGTACCAGCAAACCAGTTCAATTCCTGCCGCTGTCTGTAAGGAGTTTATATATTCCCCCCAGTGACCCTGTAGGTTTCCTCAGGGTGTTCTGGTTTCCATCCATGTTCCACAGACGTACGGGACGGGATGGGACAGTAAGCTGTGAACACACTGTGTCTCCCAGTGACCGTGCATGTTTCCTCACAGACGTACGGGATGGGTTAGGGTCAGTAAGCTGTGAACACACTGTGTCTCCCAGTGACCGTGCATGTTTCCTCACAGACGTACGGGACGGGATGGGTCAGTAAGCTGTGAACACACTGTGTCTCCCAGTGACCGTGCATGTTTCCTCACAGACGTACGGGACGGGATGGGTCAGTAAGCTGTGAACACACTGTGTCTCCCAGTGACCGTGCATGTTTCCTCACAGACGTACGGGACGGGATGGGTCAGTAAGCTGTGAACACACTGTGTCTCCCAGTGACCGTGCATGTTTCCTCACAGACGTACGGGACGGGATGGGTCAGTAAGCTGTGAACACACTGTGTCTCCCAGTGACCGTGCATGTTTCCTCACAGACGTACGGGATGGGTTAGGGTCAGTAAGCTGTGAACACACTGTGTCTCCCAGTGACCGTGCATGTTTCCTCACAGACGTACGGGATGGGTCAGTAAGCTGTGAACACACTGTGTCTCCCAGTGACCGTGCATGTTTCCTCACAGACGTACGGGACGGGATGGGTCAGTAAGCTGTGAACACACTGTGTCTCCCAGTGACCGTGCATGTTTCCTCACAGACGTACGGGACGGGTTAGGGTCAGTAAGCTGTGAACACACTGTGTCTCCTAGTGACCGTGCATGTTTCCTCACAGACGTATGGGACGGGATGGGTCAGTAAGCTGTGAACACACTGTGTCTCCCAGTGACCGTGCATGTTTCCTCACAGACGTACGGGATGGGTTAGGGTCAGTAAACTGTGAACACACTGTGTCTCCCAGTGACCGTGCATGTTTCCTCACAGATGTACGGGACGGGATGGGTCAGTAAGCTGTGAACACACTGTGTCTCCCAGTGACCGTGCATGTTTCCTCACAGACGTACGGGACGGGTTAGGGTCAGTAAGCTGTGAACACACTGTGTCTCCCAGTGACCGTGCATGTTTCCTCACAGACGTACGGGATGGGTTAGGGTCAGTAAACTGTGAACACACTGTGTCTCCCAGTGACCGTGCATGTTTCCTCACAGACGTACGGGATGGGATGGGTCAGTAAGCTGTGAACACACTGTGTCTCCCAGTGACCGTGCATGTTTCCTCACAGACGTACGGGACGGGTTAGGGTCAGTAAGCTGTGAACACACTGTGTCTCCCAGTGACCGTGCATGTTTCCTCACAGACGTACGGGACGGGTTAGGGTCAGTAAGCTGTGAACACACTGTGTCTCCCAGTGACCGTGCATGTTTCCTCACAGACGTACGGGACGGGATGGGTCAGTAAACTGTGAACACACTGTGTCTCCCAGTGACCGTGCATGTTTCCTCACAGACGTACGGGACGGGATGGGTCAGTAAACTGTGAACACACTGTGTCTCCCAGTGACCGTGCATGTTTCCTCACAGACGTACGGGACGGGATGGGTCAGTAAACTGTGAACACACTGTGTCTCCCAGTGACCGTGCATGTTTCCTCACAGATGTACGGGACGGGTCAGTAAGCTGTGAACACACTGTGTCTCCCAGTGACCGTGCATGTTTCCTCACAGACGTACGGGATGGGTCAGTAAGCTGTGAACACACTGTGTCTCCCAGTGACCGTGCATGTTTCCTCACAGACATACGGGACGGGTTAGGGTCAGTAAACTGTGAACACACTGTGTCTCCCAGTGACCGTGCATGTTTCCTCACAGACGTACGGGACGGGATGGGTCAGTAAGCTGTGAACACACAGTGTCTCCCAGTGACCGTGCATGTTTCCTCACAGACGTACGGGATGGGTCAGTAAACTGTGAACACACAGTGTCTCCCAGTGACCGTGCATGTTTCCTCACAGACGTACGGGATGGGTCAGTAAACTGTGAACACACTGTGTCTCCCAGTGACCGTGCATGTTTCCTCACAGACGTACGGGACGGGATGGGTCAGTAAACTGTGAACACACTGTGTCTCCCAGTGACCGTGCATGTTTCCTCACAGACGTACGGGACGGGATGGGTCAGTAAGCTGTGAACACACTGTGTTTCCCAGTGACCGTGCATGTTTCCTCACAGACGTACGGGATGGGTCAGTAAGCTGTGAACACACTGTGTCTCCCAGTGACCGTGCATGTTTCCTCACAGACGTACGGGATGGGTTAGGGTCAGTAAACTGTGAACACACTGTGTCTCCCAGTGACCGTGCATGTTTCCTCACAGACGTACGGGACGGGATGGGTCAGTAAGCTGTGAACACACTGTGTCTCCCAGTGACCGTGCATGTTTCCTTACAGACGTACGGGACGGGATGGGTCAGTAAGCTGTGAACACACTGTGTCTCCCAGTGACCGTGCATGTTTCCTCACAGACGTACGGGACGGGTTAGGGTCAGTAAGGTGTGAACACACTGTGTCTCCCAGTGACCGTGCATGTTTCCTCACAGACGTACGGGATGGGTTAGGGTCAGTAAGCTGTGAACACACTGTGTCTCCCAGTGACCGTGCATGTTTCCTCACAGACGTACGGGATGGGTTAGGGTCAGTAAGCTGTGAACACACTGTGTCTCCCAGTGACCGTGCATGTTTCCTCACAGACGTACGGGATGGGTCAGTAAGCTGTGAACACACTGTGTCTCCCAGTGACCGTGCATGTTTCCTCACAGACGTACGGGACGGGTTAGGGTCAGTAAACTGTGAACACACTGTGTCTCCCAGTGACCGTGAATGTTTCCTCACAGACGTACGGGACGGGTCAGTAAGCTGTGAACACACTGTGTCTCCCAGTGACCGTGCATGTTTCCTCACAGACGTACGGGATGGGTCAGTAAGCTGTGAACACACTGTGTCTCCCAGTGACCGTGCATGTTTCCTCTCAGACGTACGGGACGGGTTAGGGTCAGTAAGCTGTGAACACACTGTGTCTCCCAGTGACCGTGCATGTTTCCTCACAGACGTACGGGACGGGATGGGTCAGTAAACTGTGAACACACTGTGTCTCCCAGTGACCGTGCATGGTTTCCTCACAGACGTACGGGACGGGATGGGTCAGTAAGCTGTGAACACACTGTGTCTCCCAGTGACCGTGCATGTTTCCTCACAGACGTACGGGACGGGTTAGGGTCAGTAAGCTGTGAACACACTGTGTCTCCCAGTGACCGTGCATGTTTCCTCACAGACGTACGGGACGGGATGGGTCAGTAAGCTGTGAACACACTGTGTCTCCCAGTGACCGTGCATGTTTCCTCACAGACGTACGGGATGGGTCAGTAAGCTGTGAACACACTGTGTCTCCCAGTGACCGTGCATGTTTCCTCACAGACGTACGGGATGGGTTAGGGTCAGTAAGCTGTGAACACACTGTGTCTCCCAGTGACCGTGCATGTTTCCTCACAGACGTACGGGATGGGTCAGTAAGCTGTGAACACACTGTGTCTCCCAGTGACCGTGCATGTTTCCTCACAGACGTACGGGACGGGATGGGTTAGTAAGCTGTGAACACAGTGTGTCTCCCAGTGACAGTGCATGTTTCCTCACAGATGTACGGGACGGGTCAGTAAGCTGTGAACACACTGTGTCTCCCAGTGACCGTGCATGTTTCCTTACAGATGTACGGGACGGGATGGGTCAGTAAACTGTGAACACACTGTGTCTCCCAGTGACCGTGCATGTTTCCACACAGACGTACGGGACGGGATGGGTCAGTAAACTGTGAACACACTGTGTCTCCCAGTGACCGTGCATGTTTCCTCACAGACGTACGGGATGGGTCAGTAAGCTGTGAACACACTGTGTCTCCCAGTGACCGTGCATGTTTCCTCACAGACGTACGGGATGGGTTAGGGTCAGTAAACTGTGAACACAGTGTGTCTCCCAGTGACCGTGCATGTTTCCTCACAGACGTACGGGATGGGTTAGGGTCAGTAAGCTGTGAACACACTGTGTCTCCCAGTGACTGTGCATATTTCCTCACAGACGTATGGGACGGGATGGGTCAGTAAGCTGTGAACACACTGTGTCTCCCAGTGACCGTGCATGTTTCCTCACAGACGTACGGGATGGGTTAGGGTCAGTAAGCTGTGAACACACTGTGTCTCCCAGTGACCGTGCATATTTCCTCACAGACGTACGGGACGGGTTAGGGTCAGAAAGCTGTGAACACACTGTGTCTCCCAGTGACCGTGCATGTTTCCTCACAGACGTACGGGACGGGTTAGGGTCAGTAAGCTGTGAACACACTGTGTCTCCCAGTGACCGTGCATGTTTCCTCACAGACGTACGGGACGGGATGGGTCAGTAAGCTGTGAACACACTGTGTCTCCCAGTGACCGTGCATGTTTCCTCACAGACGTACGGGACGGGTTAGGGTCAGTAAGCTGTGAACACACTGTGTCTCCCAGTGACCGTGCATGTTTCCTCACAGACGTACGGGATGGGTCAGTAAGCTGTGAACACACTGTGTCTCCCAGTGACCGTGCATGTTTCCTCACAGACGTACGGGACGGGATGGGTCAGTAAGCTGTGAACACACTGTGTCTCCCAGTGACCGTGCATGTTTCCTCACAGACGTACGGGACGGGATGGGTCAGTAAGCTGTGAACACACTGTGTCTCCCAGTGACCATGCATGTTTCCTCACAGACGTACGGGACGGGTCAGTAAACTGTGAACACACTGTGTCTCCCAGTGACCGTGCATGTTTCCTCACAGACGTACGGGACGGGTTAGGGTCAGTAAGCTGTGAACACACTGTGTCTCCCAGTGACCGTGCATGTTTCCTCACAGACGTACGGGATGGGTTAGGGTCAGTAAGCTGTGAACACACTGTGTCTCCCAGTGACCGTGCATGTTTCCTCACAGACGTACGGGACGGGATGGGTCAGTAAGCTGTGAACACACTGTGTCTCCTAGTGACCGTGCATGTTTCCTCACAGACGTACCGGACGGGTCAGTAAACTGTGAACACACTGTGTCTCCCAGTGACCGTGCATGTTTCCTCACAGACGTACGGGATGGGTCAGTAAGCTGTGAACACACTGTGTCTCCCAGTGACCGTGCATGTTTCCTCACAGACGTACGGGACGGGATGGGTTAGTAAGCTGTGAACACAGTGTGTCTCCCAGTGACAGTGCATGTTTCCTCACAGACGTACGGGACGGGTTAGGGTCAGTAAGCTGTGAACACACTGTGTCTCCCAGTGACCGTGCATGTTTCCTCACAGACGTACGGGATGGGTTAGGGTCAGTAAGCTGTGAACACACTGTGTCTCCCAGTGACCGTGCATGTTTCCTCACAGACGTACGGGACGGGATGGGTCAGTAAGCTGTGAACACACTGTGTCTCCCAGTGACCGTGCATGTTTCCTCACAGACGTACGGGATGGGTTAGGGTCAGTAAGCTGTGAACACACTGTGTCTCCCAGTGACCGTGCATGTTTCCTCACAGAAGTACGGGACGGGTTAGGGTCAGTAAGCTGTGAACACACTGTGTCTCCTAGTGACCGTGCATGTTTCCTCACAGACGTACGGGACGGGATGGGTCAGTAAGCTGTGAACACACTGTGTCTCCCAGTGACCGTGCATGTTTCCTCACAGACGTACGGGACGGGATAGGGTCAGTAAGCTGTGAACACACTGTGTCTCCCAGTGACCGTGCATGTTTCCTCACAGACGTACGGGATGGGTCAGTAAGCTGTGAACACACTGTGTCTCCCAGTGACCGTGCATGTTTCCTCACAGACGTACGGGACGGGTTAGGGTCAGTAAGCTGTGAACACACTGTGTCTCCCAGTGACCGTGCATGTTTCCTCACAGACATACGGGACGGGTTAGGGTCAGTAAGCTGTGAACACACTGTGTCTCCTAGTGACCGTGCATGTTTCCTCACAGACGTACGGGATGGGTCAGTAAGCTGTGAACACACTGTGTCTCCCAGTGACCGTGCATGTTTCCTCACAGACGTACGGGATGGGTCAGTAAACTGTGAACACACTGTGTCTCCCAGTGACCGTGCATGTTTCCTCACAGACGTACGGGACGGGATGGGTCAGTAAGCTGTGAACACGCTGTGTCTCCCAGTGACCGTGCATGTTTCCTCACAGACGTACGGGACGGGTTAGGGTCAGTAAGCTGTGAACACACTGTGTCTCCCAGTGACCGTGCATGTTTCCTCACAGACGTACGGGACGGGATGGGTCAGTAAGCTGTGAACACACTGTGTCTCCCAGTGACCGTGCATGTTTCCTCACAGACGTACGGGACGGGTTAGGGTCAGTAAGCTGTGAACACACTGTGTCTCCCAGTGACCGTGCATGTTTCCTCACAGATGTACGGGACGGGATGGGTCAGTAAGCTGTGAACACACTGTGTCTCCCAGTGACCGTGCATGTTTCCTCACAGACGTACGGGACGGGTTAGGGTCAGTAAACTGTGAACACACTGTGTCTCCCAGTGTCCGTGCATGTTTCCTCACAGACGTACGGGATGGGTTAGGGTCAATAAGCTGTGAACACACTGTGTCTCCCAGTGACTGTGCATGTTTCCTCACAGACGTACGGGACGGGATGGGTCAGTAAGCTGTGAACACACTGTGTCTCCCAGTGACCGTGCATGTTTCCTCACAGACGTACGGGATGGGTCAGTAAGCTGTGAACACACTGTGTCTCCCAGTGACCGTGCATGTTTCCTCACAGACGTACGGGACGGGTTAGGGTCAGTAAGCTGTGAACACACTGTGTCTCCCAGTGACCGTGCATGTTTCCTCACAGACGTACGGGATGGGTTAGGGTCAGTAAGCTGTGAACACACTGTGTCTCCCAGTGACCGTGCATGTTTCCTCACAGACGTACGGGACGGGATGGGTCAGTAAGCTGTGAACACACTCTGTCTCCCAGTGACCGTGCATGTTTCCTCACAGACGTATGGGACGGGATGGGTCAGTAAGCTGTGAACACACTGTGTCTCCCAGTGACCGTGCATGTTTCCTCACAGACGTACGGGACGGGTTAGGGTCAGTAAGCTGTGAACACACTGTGTCTCCCAGTGACCGTGCATGTTTCCTCACAGACGTATGGGACGGGATGGGTCAGTAAGCTGTGAACACACTGTGTCTCCCAGTGACCGTGCATGTTTCCTCACAGACATACGGGATGGGTTAGGGTCAGTAAGCTGTGAACACACTGTGTCTCCCTGTGACCGTGCATGTTTCCTCACAGACGTATGGGACGGGATGGGTCAGTAAGCTGTGAACACACTGTGTCTCCCAGTGACCGTGCATGTTTCCTCACAGACATACGGGATGGGTTAGGGTCAGTAAGCTGTGAACACACTGTGTCTCCCAGTGACCGTGCATGTTTCCTCACAGACGTATGGGACGGGATGGGTCAGTAAGCTGTGAAAACACTGTGTCTCCCAGTGACCGTGCATGTTTCCTCACAGACGTACGGGATGGGTCAGTAAGCTGTGAACACACTGTGTCTCCCAGTGACCGTGCATGTTTCCTCACAGACGTATGGGACGGGATGGGTCAGTAAGCTGTGAACACACTGTGTCTCCCAGTGACCGTGCATGTTTCCTCACAGACGTACGGGATGGGTCAGTAAGCTGTGAACACACTGTGTCTCCCAGTGACCGTGCATGTTTCCTCACAGACGTACGGGACGGGATGGGTCAGTAAGCTGTGAACACACTGTGTCTCCCAGTGACCGTGCATGTTTCCTCACAGACGTACCGGACGGGATGGGTCAGTAAGCTGTGAACACACTGTGTCTCCCAGTGACCGTGCATGTTTCCTCACAGACGTACGGGATGGGATGGGTCAGTAAGCTGTGAACACACTGTGTCTCCCAGTGACCGTGCATGTTTCCTCACAGACGTATGGGACGGGATGGGTTAGGGTCAGTAAGCTGTGAACACAGTGTGTCTCCCAGTGACCGTGCATGTTTCCTCACAGATGTACGGGACGGGATGGGTCAGTAAGCTGTGAACACACTGTGTCTCCCAGTGACCGTGCATGTTTCCTCACAGACGTACGGGATGGGTCAGTAAACTGTGAACACACTGTGTCTCCCAGTGACCGTGCATGTTTCCTCACAGACGTACGGGACGGGATGGGTCAGTAAGCTGTGAACACGCTGTGTCTCCCAGTGACCGTGCATGTTTCCTCACAGACGTACGGGACGGGTTAGGGTCAGTAAGCTGTGAACACACTGTGTCTCCCAGTGACCGTGCATGTTTCCTCACAGACGTACGGGACGGGATGGGTCAGTAAGCTGTGAACACACTGTGTCTCCCAGTGACCGTGCATGTTTCCTCACAGACGTACGGGACGGGTTAGGGTCAGTAAGCTGTGAACACACTGTGTCTCCCAGTGACCGTGCATGTTTCCTCACAGATGTACGGGACGGGATGGGTCAGTAAGCTGTGAACACACTGTGTCTCCCAGTGACCGTGCATGTTTCCTCACAGACGTACGGGACGGGTTAGGGTCAGTAAACTGTGAACACACTGTGTCTCCCAGTGTCCGTGCATGTTTCCTCACAGACGTACGGGATGGGTTAGGGTCAATAAGCTGTGAACACACTGTGTCTCCCAGTGACTGTGCATGTTTCCTCACAGACGTACGGGACGGGATGGGTCAGTAAGCTGTGAACACACTGTGTCTCCCAGTGACCGTGCATGTTTCCTCACAGACGTACGGGATGGGTCAGTAAGCTGTGAACACACTGTGTCTCCCAGTGACCGTGCATGTTTCCTCACAGACGTACGGGACGGGTTAGGGTCAGTAAGCTGTGAACACACTGTGTCTCCCAGTGACCGTGCATGTTTCCTCACAGACGTACGGGATGGGTTAGGGTCAGTAAGCTGTGAACACACTGTGTCTCCCAGTGACCGTGCATGTTTCCTCACAGACGTACGGGACGGGATGGGTCAGTAAGCTGTGAACACACTCTGTCTCCCAGTGACCGTGCATGTTTCCTCACAGACGTATGGGACGGGATGGGTCAGTAAGCTGTGAACACACTGTGTCTCCCAGTGACCGTGCATGTTTCCTCACAGACGTACGGGACGGGTTAGGGTCAGTAAGCTGTGAACACACTGTGTCTCCCAGTGACCGTGCATGTTTCCTCACAGACGTATGGGACGGGATGGGTCAGTAAGCTGTGAACACACTGTGTCTCCCAGTGACCGTGCATGTTTCCTCACAGACATACGGGATGGGTTAGGGTCAGTAAGCTGTGAACACACTGTGTCTCCCTGTGACCGTGCATGTTTCCTCACAGACGTATGGGACGGGATGGGTCAGTAAGCTGTGAACACACTGTGTCTCCCAGTGACCGTGCATGTTTCCTCACAGACATACGGGATGGGTTAGGGTCAGTAAGCTGTGAACACACTGTGTCTCCCAGTGACCGTGCATGTTTCCTCACAGACGTATGGGACGGGATGGGTCAGTAAGCTGTGAAAACACTGTGTCTCCCAGTGACCGTGCATGTTTCCTCACAGACGTACGGGATGGGTCAGTAAGCTGTGAACACACTGTGTCTCCCAGTGACCGTGCATGTTTCCTCACAGACGTATGGGACGGGATGGGTCAGTAAGCTGTGAACACACTGTGTCTCCCAGTGACCGTGCATGTTTCCTCACAGACGTACGGGATGGGTCAGTAAGCTGTGAACACACTGTGTCTCCCAGTGACCGTGCATGTTTCCTCACAGACGTACGGGACGGGATGGGTCAGTAAGCTGTGAACACACTGTGTCTTCCAGTGACCGTGCATGTTTCCTCACAGACGTACCGGACGGGATGGGTCAGTAAGCTGTGAACACACTGTGTCTCCCAGTGACCGTGCATGTTTCCTCACAGACGTACGGGATGGGATGGGTCAGTAAGCTGTGAACACACTGTGTCTCCCAGTGACCGTGCATGTTTCCTCACAGACGTATGGGACGGGATGGGTTAGGGTCAGTAAGCTGTGAACACAGTGTGTCTCCCAGTGACCGTGCATGTTTCCTCACAGATGTACGGGACGGGTTAGGGTCAGTAAACTGTGAACACACTGTGTCTCCCAGTGACCGTGCATGTTTCCTCACAGACGTACGGGATGGGTTAGGGTCAGTAAGCTGTGAACACACTGTGTCTCCCAGTGACCGTGCATGTTTCCTCACAGACGTACGGGACGGGATGGGTCAGTAAGCTGTGAACACACTGTGTCTCCCAGTGACCGTGCATGTTTCCTCACAGACGTACGGGATGGGTTAGGGTCAGTAAGCTGTGAACACAGTGTGTCTCCCAGTGACAGTGCATGTTTCCTCACAGACGTATGGGATGGGTTAGGGTCAGTAAGCTGTGAACACAGTGTGTCTCCCAGTGACAGTGCATGTTTCCTCACAGACGTATGGGACGGGTTAGGGTCAGTAAACTGTGAACACACTGTGTCTCCCAGTGACCGTGCATGTTTCCTTACAGATGTACGGGACGGGATGGGTCAGTAAGCTGTGAACACACTGTGTCTCCCAGTGACCGTGCATGTTTCCTCACAGACGTACGGGATGGGTTAGGGTCAGTAAACTGTGAACACACTGTGTCTCCCAGTGACCGTGCATGTTTCCTCACAGACGTACGGGACGGGTTAGGGTCAGTAAGCTGTGAACACACTGTGTCTCCCAGTGACCGTGCATGTTTCCTCACAGACGTATGGGACGGGTTAGGGTCAGTAAACTGTGAACACACTGTGTCTCCCAGTGACTGTGCATGTTTCCTCACAGACGTACGGGATGGGTTAGGGTCAGTAAGCTGTGAACACACTGTGTCTCCCAGTGACCGTGCATGTTTCCTCACAGACGTATGGGACGGGATGGGTCAGTAAACTGTGAACACACTGTGTCTCCCAGTGACCGTGCATGTTTCCTTACAGATGTACGGGACGGGATGGGTCAGTAAGCTGTGAACACACTGTGTCTCCCAGTGACCGTGCATGTTTCCTCACAGACGTACGGGATGGGTTAGGGTCAGTAAGCTGTGAACACACTGTGTCTCCCAGTGACCGTGCATGTTTCCTCACAGACGTACGGGACGGGATGGGTCAGTAAGCTGTGAACACACTGTGTCTCCCAGTGACCGTGCATGTTTCCTCACAGACGTACGGGATGGGTTAGGGTCAGTAAGCTGTGAACACACTGTGTCTCCCAGTGACCGTTCATGTTTCCTCACAGACGTACGGGACGGGATGGGTCAGTAAGCTGTGAACACACTGTGTCTCCCAGTGACCGTGCATGTTTCCTCACAGACGTACGGGATGGGTCAGTAAACTGTGAACACACTGTGTCTCCCAGTGACCGTGCATGTTTCCTCACAGACGTACCGGACGGGTTAGGGTCAGAAAGCTGTGAACACACTGTGTCTCCCAGTGACCGTGCATGTTTCCTCACAGACGTACGGGACGGGATGGGTCAGTAAGCTGTGAACACACTGTGTCTCCCAGTGACCGTGCATGTTTCCTCACAGACGTACGGGACGGGATGGGTCAGTAAGCTGTGAACACACTGTGTCTCCCAGTGACCGTGCATGTTTCCTCACAGACGTACGGGACGGGTTAGGGTCAGTAAGCTGTGAACACACTGTGTCTCCCAGTGACCGTGCATGTTTCCTCACAGACGTATGGGACGGGATGGGTCAGTAAGCTGTGAACACACTGTGTCTCCCAGTGACCGTGCATGTTTCCTCACAGACATACGGGATGGGTTAGGGTCAGTAAGCTGTGAACACACTGTGTCTCCCAGTGACCGTGCATGTTTCCTCACAGACGTATGGGACGGGATGGGTCAGTAAGCTGTGAACACACTGTGTCTCCCAGTGACCGTGCATGTTTCCTCACAGACATACGGGATGGGTTAGGGTCAGTAAGCTGTGAACACACTGTGTCTCCCAGTGACCGTGCATGTTTCCTCACAGACGTATGGGACGGGATGGGTCAGTAAGCTGTGAACACACTGTGTCTCCCAGTGACCGTGCATGTTTCCTCACAGACGTACGGGATGGGTCAGTAAGCTGTGAACACACTGTGTCTCCCAGTGACCGTGCATGTTTCCTCACAGACGTATGGGACGGGATGGGTCAGTAAGCTGTGAACACACTGTGTCTCCCAGTGACCGTGCATGTTTCCTCACAGACGTACGGGATGGGTCAGTAAGCTGTGAACACACTGTGTCTCCCAGTGACCGTGCATGTTTCCTCACAGACGTACGGGACGGGATGGGTCAGTAAGCTGTGAACACACTGTGTCTCCCAGTGACCGTGCATGTTTCCTCACAGACGTACCGGACGGGATGGGTCAGTAAGCTGTGAACACACTGTGTCTCCCAGTGACCGTGCATGTTTCCTCACAGACGTACGGGATGGGATGGGTCAGTAAGCTGTGAACACACTGTGTCTCCCAGTGACCGTGCATGTTTCCTCACAGACGTACGGGATGGGTTAGGGTCAGTAAGCTGTGAACACAGTGTGTCTCCCAGTGACAGTGCATGTTTCCTCACAGACGTATGGGATGGGTTAGGGTCAGTAAGCTGTGAACACAGTGTGTCTCCCAGTGACAGTGCATGTTTCCTCACAGACGTATGGGACGGGTTAGGGTCAGTAAACTGTGAACACACTGTGTCTCCCAGTGACCGTGCATGTTTCCTTACAGATGTACGGGACGGGATGGGTCAGTAAGCTGTGAACACACTGTGTCTCCCAGTGACCGTGCATGTTTCCTCACAGACGTACGGGATGGGTTAGGGTCAGTAAACTGTGAACACACTGTGTCTCCCAGTGACCGTGCATGTTTCCTCACAGACGTACGGGACGGGTTAGGGTCAGTAAGCTGTGAACACACTGTGTCTCCCAGTGACCGTGCATGTTTCCTCACAGACGTACGGGACGGGTTAGGGTCAGTAAACTGTGAACACACTGTGTCTCCCAGTGACTGTGCATGTTTCCTCACAGACGTACGGGATGGGTTAGGGTCAGTAAGCTGTGAACACACTGTGTCTCCCAGTGACCGTGCATGTTTCCTCACAGACGTATGGGACGGGATGGGTCAGTAAACTGTGAACACACTGTGTCTCCCAGTGACCGTGCATGTTTCCTTACAGATGTACGGGACGGGATGGGTCAGTAAGCTGTGAACACACTGTGTCTCCCAGTGACCGTGCATGTTTCCTCACAGACGTACGGGATGGGTTAGGGTCAGTAAGCTGTGAACACACTGTGTCTCCCAGTGACCGTGCATGTTTCCTCACAGACGTACGGGACGGGATGGGTCAGTAAGCTGTGAACACACTGTGTCTCCCAGTGACCGTGCATGTTTCCTCACAGACGTACGGGATGGGTTAGGGTCAGTAAGCTGTGAACACACTGTGTCTCCCAGTGACCGTGCATGTTTCCTCACAGACGTACGGGACGGGATGGGTCAGTAAGCTGTGAACACACTGTGTCTCCCAGTGACCGTGCATGTTTCCTCACAGACGTACGGGATGGGTCAGTAAACTGTGAACACACTGTGTCTCCCAGTGACCGTGCATGTTTCCTCACAGACGTACCGGACGGGTTAGGGTCAGAAAGCTGTGAACACACTGTGTCTCCCAGTGACCGTGCATGTTTCCTCACAGACGTACGGGACGGGATGGGTCAGTAAGCTGTGAACACACTGTGTCTCCCAGTGACCGTGCATGTTTCCTCACAGACGTACGGGACGGGATGGGTCAGTAAGCTGTGAACACACTGTGTCTCCCAGTGACCGTGCATGTTTCCTCACAGACGTACGGGACGGGTTAGGGTCAGTAAGCTGTGAACACACTGTGTCTCCCAGTGACCGTGCATGTTTCCTCACAGACGTACGGGACGGGATGGGTCAGTAAGCTGTGAACACACTGTGTCTCCCAGTGACCGTGCATGTTTCCTCACAGACGTACCGGACGGGTCAGTAAGCTGTGAACACACTGTGTCTCCCAGTGACCGTGCATGTTTCCTCACAGACGTATGGGACGGGATGGGTTAGGGTCAGTAAGCTGTGAACACACTGTGTCTCCCAGTGACCGTGCATGTTTCCTCACAGACGTATGGGATGGGTTAGGGTCAGTAAGCTGTGAACACAGTGTGTCTCCCAGTGACAGTGCATGTTTCCTCACAGACGTATGGGACGGGTTAGGGTCAGTAAACTGTGAACACACTGTGTCTCCCAGTGACCGTGCATGTTTCCTTACAGATGTACGGGACGGGATGGGTCAGTAAGCTGTGAACACACTGTGTCTCCCAGTGACCGTGCATGTTTCCTCACAGACGTACGGGATGGGTTAGGGTCAGTAAACTGTGAACACACTGTGTCTCCCAGTGACCGTGCATGTTTCCTCACAGACGTACGGGACGGGTTAGGGTCAGTAAGCTGTGAACACACTGTGTCTCCCAGTGACCGTGCATGTTTCCTCACAGACGTACGGGACGGGTTAGGGTCAGTAAACTGTGAACACACTGTGTCTCCCAGTGACTGTGCATGTTTCCTCACAGACGTACGGGATGGGTTAGGGTCAGTAAGCTGTGAACACACTGTGTCTCCCAGTGACCGTGCATGTTTCCTCACAGACGTATGGGACGGGATGGGTCAGTAAACTGTGAACACACTGTGTCTCCCAGTGACCGTGCATGTTTCCTTACAGATGTACGGGACGGGATGGGTCAGTAAGCTGTGAACACACTGTGTCTCCCAGTGACCGTGCATGTTTCCTCACAGACGTACGGGATGGGTTAGGGTCAGTAAGCTGTGAACACACTGTGTCTCCCAGTGACCGTGCATGTTTCCTCACAGACGTACGGGACGGGATGGGTCAGTAAGCTGTGAACACACTGTGTCTCCCAGTGACCGTGCATGTTTCCTCACAGACGTACGGGATGGGTTAGGGTCAGTAAGCTGTGAACACACTGTGTCTCCCAGTGACCGTGCATGTTTCCTCACAGACGTACGGGACGGGATGGGTCAGTAAGCTGTGAACACACTGTGTCTCCCAGTGACCGTGCATGTTTCCTCACAGACGTACGGGATGGGTCAGTAAACTGTGAACACACTGTGTCTCCCAGTGACCGTGCATGTTTCCTCACAGACGTACCGGACGGGTTAGGGTCAGAAAGCTGTGAACACACTGTGTCTCCCAGTGACCGTGCATGTTTCCTCACAGACGTACGGGACGGGATGGGTCAGTAAGCTGTGAACACACTGTGTCTCCCAGTGACCGTGCATGTTTCCTCACAGACGTACGGGACGGGATGGGTCAGTAAGCTGTGAACACACTGTGTCTCCCAGTGACCGTGCATGTTTCCTCACAGACGTACGGGACGGGTTAGGGTCAGTAAGCTGTGAACACACTGTGTCTCCCAGTGACCGTGCATGTTTCCTCACAGACGTACGGGACGGGATGGGTCAGTAAGCTGTGAACACACTGTGTCTCCCAGTGACCGTGCATGTTTCCTCACAGACGTACCGGACGGGTCAGTAAGCTGTGAACACACTGTGTCTCCCAGTGACCGTGCATGTTTCCTCACAGACGTATGGGACGGGATGGGTTAGGGTCAGTAAGCTGTGAACACACTGTGTCTCCCAGTGACCGTGCATGTTTCCTCACAGACGTACGGGACGGGATGGGTCAGTAAGCTGTGAACACACTGTGTCTCCCAGTGACCGTGCATGTTTCCTCACAGAGGTACGGGATGGGTCAGTAAGCTGTGAACACACTGTGTCTCCCAGTGACCGTGCATGTTTCCTCACAGACGTACGGGACGGGACGGGTCAGTAAGCTGTGAACACACTGTGTCTCCCAGTGACCGTGCATGTTTCCTCACAGACGTACCGGACGGGTCAGTAAGCTGTGAACACACTGTGTCTCCCAGTGACCGTGCATGTTTCCTCACAGACGTACGGGACGGGATGGGTCAGTAAGCTGTGAACACACTGTGTCTCCCAGTGACCGTGCATGTTTCCTCACAGACGTACGGGACGGGTCAGTAAGCTGTGAACACACTGTGTCTCCCAGTGACCGTGCATGTTTCCTCACAGACGTACGGGACGGGATGGGTCAGTAAGCTGTGAACACACTGTGTCTCCCAGTGACCGTGCATGTTTCCTCACAGACGTACGGGATGGGTTAGAGTCAGTAAGCTGTGAACACACTGTGTCTCCCAGTGACCGTGCATGTTTCCTCACAGACGTACCGGACGGGTCAGTAAGCTGTGAACACACTGTGTCTCCCAGTGACCGTGCATGTTTCCTCACAGACATACGGGACGGGATGGGTCAGTAAACTGTGAACACACTGTGTCTCCCAGTGACCGTGCATGTTTCCTCACAGATGTACGGGACGGGATGGGTTAGGGTCAGTAAGCTGTGAACACACTGTGTCTCCCAGTGACCGTGCATGTTTCCTCACAGACGTACGGGACGGGATGGGTCAGTAAACTGTGAACACACTGTGTCTCCCAGTGACCGTGCATGTTTCCTCACAGACGTACGGGACGGGATGGGTCAGTAAACTGTGAACACACTGTGTCTCCCAGTGACCGTGCATGTTTCCTCACAGACGTACGGGATGGGTTAGAGTCAGTAAGCTGTGAACACACTGTGTCTCCCAGTGACCGTGCATGTTTCCTCACAGACGTACCGGACGGGTCAGTAAGCTGTGAACACACTGTGTCTCCCAGTGACCGTGCATGTTTCCTCACAGACGTACGGGACGGGATGGGTCAGTAAACTGTGAACACACTGTGTCTCCCAGTGACCGTGCATGTTTCCTCACAGACGTACGGGACGGGATGGGTCAGTAAGCTGTGAACACACTGTGTCTCCCAGTGACCGTGCATGTTTCCTCACAGACGTACGGGACGGGATGGGTCAGTAAGCTGTGAACACACTGTGTCTCCCAGTGACCGTGCATGTTTCCTCACAGACGTACGGGACGGGATGGGTCAGTAAGCTGTGAACACACTGTGTCTCCCAGTGACCGTGCATGTTTCCTCACAGACGTACGGGACGGGATGGGTCAGTAAGCTGTGAACACACTGTGTCTCCCAGTGACCGTGCATGTTTCCTCACAGACGTACGGGACGGGATGGGTCAGTAAGCTGTGAACACACTGTGTCTCCCAGTGACCGTGCATGTTTCCTCACAGACGTACGGGACGGGATGGGTCAGTAAGCTGTGAACACACTGTGTCTCCCAGTGACCGTGCATGTTTCCTCACAGACGTACGGGACGGGATGGGTCAGTAAGCTGTGAACACACTGTGTCTCCCAGTGACCGTGCATGTTTCCTCACAGACGTACGGGACGGGATGGGTCAGTAAGCTGTGAACACACTGTGTCTCCCAGTGACCGTGCATGTTTCCTCACAGACGTACGGGACGGGACGGGTCAGTAAGCTGTGAACACACTGTGTCTCCCAGTGACCGTGCATGTTTCCTCACAGACGTATGGGACGGGTTAGGGTCAGTAAGCCGTGAACACACTGTGTCTCCCAGTGACCGTGCATGTTTCCTCACAGACGTACGGGATGGGTCAGTAAGCTGTGAACACAGTGTGTCTCCCAGTGACCGTGCATGTTTCCTCACAGACGTACGGGATGGGTCAGTAAGCTGTGAACACACTGTGTCTCCCAGTGACCGTGCATGTTTCCTCACAGACGTACGGGATGGGTCAGTAAGCTGTGAACACACTGTGTCTCCCAGTGACCGTGCATGTTTCCTCACAGACGTATGGGATGGGTCAGTAAGCTGTGAACACACTGTGTCTCCCAGTGACCGTGCATGTTTCCTCACAGACGTACGGGATGGGTCAGTAAGCTGTGAACACACTGTGTCTCCCAGTGACCGTGCATGTTTCCTCACAGACGTACGGGACGGGATGGGTCAGTAAGCTGTGAACACACTGTGTCTCCCAGTGACCGTGCATGTTTCCTCACAGACGTACGGGATGGGTTAGGGTCAGTAAGCTGTGAACACACTGTGTCTCCCAGTGACCGTGCATGTTTCCTCACAGACGTACGGGATGGGACGGGTCAGTAAGCTGTGAACACACTGTGTCTCCCAGTGACCGTGCATGTTTCCTCACAGATGTACGGGACGGGATGGGTCAGTAAGCTGTGAACACGCTGTGTCTCCCAGTGACCGTGCATGTTTCCACACAGATGTACGGGACGGGATGGGTCAGTAAGCTGTGAACACACTGTGTCTCCCAGTGACCGTGCATGTTTCCTCACAGACGTACGGGATGGGTCAGTAAGCTGTGAACACACTGTGTCTCCCAGTGACCGTGCATGTTTCCTCACAGACCTACGGGATGGGTCAGTAAGCTGTGAACACACTGTGTCTCCCAGTGACCGTGCATGTTTCCTCACAGACGTACGGGATGGGTTAGGGTCAGTAAGCTGTGAACACACTGTGTCTCCCAGTGACCGTGCATGTTTCCTCACAGACGTACGGGACGGGTTAGGGTCAGTAAGCTGTGAACACACTGTGTCTCCCAGTGACCGTGCATGTTTCCTCACAGACGTACGGGACGGGATGGGTCAGTAAGCTGTGAACACACTGTGTCTCCCAGTGACCGTGCATGTTTCCTCACAGACGTACGGGACGGGTTAGGGTCAGTAAGCTGTGAACACACTGTGTCTCCCAGTGACCGTGCATGTTTCCTCACAGATGTACGGGACGGGATGGGTCAGTAAGCTGTGAACACAGTGTGTCTCCCAGTGACCGTGCATGTTTCCTCACAGACGTACGGGACGGCATGGGTCAGTAAGCTCTGAACACACTGTGTCTCCCAGTGACTGTGCATGTTTCCTCACAGACGTACGGGACGGGATGGGTCAGTAAACTGTGAACACACTGTGTCTCCCAGTGACCGTGCATGTTTCCTCACAGACGTACGGGACGGGTTAGGGTCAGTAAGCTGTGAACACACTGTGTCTCCCAGTGACCGTGCATGTTTCCTCACAGATGTACGGGACGGGATGGGTCAGTAAGCTGTGAACACACTGTGTCTCCCAGTGACCGTGCATGTTTCCTCACAGACGTACGGGACGGCATGGGTCAGTAAGCTCTGAACACACTGTGTCTCCCAGTGACCGTGCATGTTTCCTCACAGACGTACGCGACGGGATGGGTCAGTAAACTGTGAACACACTGTGTCTCCCAGTGACCGTGCATGTTTCCTCACAGACGTATGGGACGGGTTAGTAACTTGTGGCCATGCTACATTTGCACCAGAAGCCTGGCAACACTTGCGGGCTGCCCTCTGCCATCCTCGTCTGTGCTGGTGGCAGACACAAATGACACATTTCACTGTGTGTTTCGATGTACACGTGACAAATAAAACTAACTTTTAAAGTGGACCTTTAAATCGTTAAAGTGGACAAGAGGAAGAACTCCAGCGAAAGGTCACTTCCAGCATCTCCAGAGGTCATGAATTCAGCCTTGCCCTTTACCTTGACAGGAAGAGGGTGTCCAGGCATATTCTGTACCCTTTAATGGCAGCTTAGCCTTCACCTGCAGGGCAGAGGGAGGTGTGTTATGAAGAACACCACGAAATGTCTGCGGATTATCATGGTGAAATAATTCACTGTCTGAATCTGAGTTTTATCATTTCAAGAGGACTAGAGAATATAAGAGCAGGATGTAATGTCAAGGCTTTATAAGGCATTAGTCAGACTGCATTTGTGTATTGTGAGCAGTTTTGGGTCTCTTATCTGAGAAAAGATGTGCTGACATTGGAGAGGGTCCAGAGGAGGTTCACAGGAATTATTCCAGGAACAAAAATGTTAACATTTGAGGAATGTTTGACGGCTCTGGATCGTACTCACTGTAGTTTAGAAGAATGCTGGCAGAATCTCATTGAAACCTATTGAATATTGAAAGGCCAAGACAGTGTTGATGTGGGGAGGATGTTTCCTATAGTGGGGGAGTCTAGTACCAGAGGACAAGGCCTCAGAATAGAGGGGTGTCCACTTAGAACAGAGATGAGGAGGAATTTCTTTAGCCAGAGGGTGATGAATCTGTGGAATTCATTGCCACAGACAGCTGTGGAGGCCAGGTCATCGGGTACATTTAAAGCAGAGGTTTTAGTCATGGGGTTCTGGTGGTGAAGAGACAAGATGTGTGGGCCAGTGTTCCTTAAAGAGTGGGTGATAAGTAGATGGAGGGCCATTTCAGCAATAGAAATGCTGTGCTTAATGAGACTGAAGTGGTGTACCAAAAAACTGAAGATGTTCTTCCCGGACAACTCTTGTTAGATTCCTATTGATGCAATAGGTGGCGGTGCAAGCTGCTTTTGGTGCACTGGGTGCTGTCGGACTGTGCCTTTGGTGAACGTGTGGAGAGTTCCTTTACCCCAGCAGAACGAAATTGGTCCTTGTACCTTGCCTGCCAGGACTTAGTGCAACTTTACAGAACCTTGGAAACCAAACCTGGATTTCCAGCCTCTGCAGAATCTCTGGTGTTTAAAGAGAGAAATAGTCCTGCTGAAGGGTCTTGAAAAGTCGACTGTACTCTTTTCCGTAGGTGTTGGCTGGCCGCTGAGTTCCAACATAGAAAACAGGTGCAGGAGTAGGCCCTTCGGCCCTTCGAGCCTGCACCTCCATTCAGTATGATCATGGCTGATCATCCAACTCAGAACCCTGTACCTGCCTTCTCTCCATACCCCCGATCCCTTTAGCCACAAGGGCCATATCTAACTCCCTCTTAAATATAGACAATGAACTGGCCTCAACTGTTTCCTGTGGCAGAGAATTCCACAGATTCACCACTCTCTGTGTGAAGAAGTTTTTCTCATCTCGGTCCTAAAAGGCTTCCCCTTTATCCTTAAACTGTGACCCCTCATTCTGGACTTCCCCAACATCGGGAACAATCTTCCTGCATCTAGCCTGTCCAATCCCTTTAGAATTTTATATGTTTCAATAAGATCCCCCCTCAATCTTCTAAATTCCAATGAGTATAAGCTTAGTCGATCCAGTCTTTCTTCATATGAAAGTCCTGCCATCCCAGGAATCAATCTGGTGAACCTTCTCTGTACTCCCTCTATGGCAAGAATGTCTTTCCTCAGATTAAGGGACCAAAACTGCACACAATACTCCAGATGTGGTCTCACTGCAGAACCTTAGTACTGTACAACTGCAGTAGAACTTCCCTGTGCCTGTACTCGAATCCTCTTGCTATGAATGCCAACATACCATTCGCCTTTTTCACCGCCTGCTGTACCTGCATGCCCACTTTCAATGACTGGTGTACAATGACACCCAGGTCTCGTTGCACCTCCCCTTTTCCTAATCGGCCACCATTCAGATAATAATCTGTTTTCCTGTTCTTGCCACCAAAGTGGATAACCTCACATTTATCCACATTAAATTGCATCTGCCATGAATTTGTCCATTCACCTAACCTATCCAAGTCACCCTGCATCCTCTTAGCATCCTCCTCACAGCTAACACTGCTGCCCAGCTTCGTGTCATCCGCAAACTTGGAGATGCTGCATTTAATTCCCTCAACTAAATCATTAATATATATTGTAAACAACTAGGGTCCCAGCACTGAGCCTTGCGGTACTCCACTAGTCACTGCCTGCCAATCTGAAAAGGTCCTGTTTATTCCCACTCTTTGCTTCCTGTCTGCCAACCAATTCTCTATCCACATCAATACCACACCCCCAATACCGTGTGCTGTAAGTTTGCACACTAATCTCCTGTGTGGGACCTTGTCAAAAGCCTTTTGAAAATCCAAATATACCACATCCACTGGCTCTCCCCTATCCACTCTACTAGTTACATCCTCAAAAAATTCTATAAGATTCATCAGACATGATTTTCCTTTCACAAGTCCATGCTGACTTTGTCCGACGACTTCACCTCTTTCCAAATGTGCTGTTATCACATCTTTGATAACTGACTAGCATTTTCCCCACCACCGATGCCAGGCTAACCGGTCTATAATTCCCTGGTTTCTCTCTCCCTCCTTTTTTAAAAAGTGGGGTTACATTAGCCACCCTCCAATCCTCAGGAACTAATCCAGAATCTAAGGAGTTTTGAAAAATTATCACTAATGCATCCACTATTTCTTGGGCTACTTCCTTCAGCACTCTGGGATGCAGACCATCTGGCCCTGGGGATTTATCTGCCTTTAATCTCATCAATTTACCTAACACCACTTCACTACTAACATGTATTTCCCTCAGTTCCTCCATCTCACTAGACCCTCGGTCCCCTACTATTTCCAGAAGATTATTTATGTCCACCTTAGTGAAGACAGAACCAAAGCAGTTATTCAATTGGTCTGCTATGTCCTTGTTCCCCATGATCAATTCACCTGTTTCTGACTGTAAGGGACCTACATTTGTCTTAACCAATCTTTTTCTTTTCACATATTTATAAAAGCTTTTACAGTCAGTTTTTATGTTCCTTGCCAGCTTTCTCTCATAATCTTTTTTCCCTTTCCTAATTAAGTCCTTTGTCCTCCTCTGCTGGACTCTGAATTTCTCCCAGTCCTCAGGTGTGCTGCTTTTTCTGGCTAATTTGTATGTTTCTTCTTTGGAATTGATACTATCCCTAATTTCCCTTATCAGCCATGGGTGCACTACCTTCCCTGGTTTATTCTTTTGCTAAACTGGGATGAACAATTGTTGTAATTCATCCATGCAATCTTTAAATGCTTGCCATTGCATATCCACCGTCAACCCTTTAAGTATCATTTGCCAGTCTATCTTAGCTAATTCACATCTCATACCTTCAAAGTTACCTTTCTTTAAGTTCAGAACCTTTGTTTCTGAATTAACTATGTCACTCTCCATCTTAATGAAGAATTCAACCATATTATGGTCACTCTTACCCAAGGGGCTCATACGACAAGATTGCTAACTAACCCTTCCTCATTGCTCAATACCCAATCTAGAATGGCCTGCTCTCTAGTTGGTTCCTCGACATGTTGGTTCAGAAAACCATCCCACATACATTCCGAGTAATCCTCTTCCTCAGCACCCTTACCAATTTGGTTCACCCAATCTATATGTAGATTGAAGTCACCCATTATAACTACTGTTCCCTTATTGCACGCATTTCTAATTTCCTGTTTAATGCCATCCCCAACCTCACTACTACTGTTAGGTGGCCTGTACACAACTCCCACCAGTGTTTTCTGCCCCTTAGTGTTATGCAGCTCTACCCATATCAATTCTACATCCTCCAGGCTAATGTCCTTCCTTTCTATAGTGTTAATCTCCTCTCTAACCAGCAATGCTACCCCACCTCCTTTTCTTTCCTGTCTATCCCTCCTGAATATTGAATATCCCTGGATGTTGAGCTCCCATCCTTGGTCACCCTGGAGCCATGTCTCTGTGATCCCAACTATATCATATTCATTAATAACTATCTGCACATTCAATTCATCCACCTTGTTATGAATGCTCCTCGCATTGACACACAAAGCCTTCAGGCTTGATTTTACAACACTTTTAGCCCTTATACAATTATGTTGAAAAGTGGCCCTTTTTGATTTTTGCCCTGGATTTGCCTGCCTGCCACTTTTACTTTTTGCTTCTACCCTCATTTTACACCCTTCTGTCTCTCTGCACTTGTTACCATCTCCCTGCCACATTAATTTAAATCTTCCTGAACAACAGTAGCAAACGCTCCCCCTAGGACATTGGTTCCAGTCCAGCCCAGGTGCAGACCGTCCTGTTTGTACCGGTTCTACCTCCCCCAGAACTGGTTCCAACACCCCAGAAATTTGAATCCCTCCCCCTTGCACCATTTTTCAAGCCACGTATTCATCTGAAGTATCCTCCTATTTCTTCTCTGACTAGCACGTGGCACTGGTAGTAATCCAGAGATTATTACCTTTGTGGTCTTACTTTTTAGTTTATCTCCTAACTCCCTAAATTCACCTTGTAGGACCTCATCCCGTTTTTTACCTATATCGTTGGTACCTATGTGCACCACAACCACTGGCTGTTCACCCTCCCATTCCAGAATGTCCTGCAGCCACTCAGAGACATCCTTGACCCTTGCACCAGGGAGGCAACATACCATCCTGGAGTCTCATTTGCGGCCGCAGAAACGCCTATCTATTCCCCTTACAATCGAATCCCCTATCACTTTAGCTCTCCCACTCCTTTTCCTTTCCTCCTGTGCCGCAGAGCCACCCATGGTGCAATGAACTCGGCTGCTGCTGCCTTCCCCTGATGAGACATCTCCCCCAACAGTATCCAAAACAGTATATCTGTTTAGGAGGGAGATGACCTCAGGGGACCCCTGCACTACCTGCCTACTGCTACGCTGTCTAGTGGCCACCCCTTCCCTTTCTGCCTGTGTAGCCTTTACCTGCGGTGTGGCCAACTCACTGAACGTGCTATTCACGACTTTCTCAGCATCGCGGATGCTCCAGTATGAATCCAATTGCAGCTCCAGACGCTCAATGTGGTCTGCCAGAAGCTGCAGTTGGACACACTTCCTGCACACATAGTCGTCAGGGACACTGGAAGTATCCCTGATTTCCCACATGCTGCAGGATGAACAAACCACGGGGCCGATCTCATCTGCCATGACCTACCCAATACTTGCCTCAACTTTTGAAACTTTCTCCTTTGAAAGGAACTTACCCGGCCTTACCTCACTTGGAGTGAAGCTCGTCCTCAGCCTCTGGAGACAAAGCCTTCCTACTCTGTCTCCCTCTACTCCATCGCCCGCTACAACCTCGTCCTCTAGCACTTTGTGTGTGTTGCTCAGATTTCCAGCGTCTGCGTGTTTTCTCTTGTTTGTGAACAGAGAAACGTTAGTTTCACTTCTCAGAAAAGATAGGAAGATAGATCATAAGGATAGAATGTCTGTGTGAGGGTGGTGAGCAGGGTAGCCCTGTGGATGACATGAGCTAACGACAGCAGTTCAATAGATGACAGGACAAACAGGGTACAAACCATCTCAGAAAGGAGGGCAGAGGGCCTCAGGCAGGTAGATGTTCCCGGTAGAGCTAGGGTTTCCAACAGAGACCCCTTGCTTAATGCTATTGGTCCATGGTATTAAAAGCTGGGAAACCCTGCACTAGAAGGACATCCAGTTAGAACAGAAATGAGGAGGAAGGTCTTGTCAGAGGGTGTTGAATCTGTGGAATTCATTACCACAGATGACCGTGGAGGCCAAGTCAGTGAGTATATTTGAAGCAGACTTTAATAGATTCGTGATTAATAAGGGTTTCAAATGTTAAAGGGAGCAGGCAGGAGAATGGGGTTGAGAGGGATAATAAATCAGCCATGATGGGGTTTCGGAACAGATTCAATGGGCTGAATGGCCCAATTCTGTACCTAACTGTTATGGTCTTAGGGGATTTTATAATCAGGGTATATGTTAGGACTTGAGAAGGCTGAGCTGCAGGCATTTTTCAGGGTGGAAATGGCTCATAAAAGAGGGCATATTTGTAAAGTGATCAGACAAAAGTATAGAGGGATATCAGAGGTAGGATTTTTTACACAGAGAGTAGTGGTTATGCCAGGGGTGGTGGCAGAGGCAGATACCTTAGGAACATTTAAGGAACTCTTAGATAGTCACATGGATAATCAAAAAATGGAGGGTTATGTGGGCAAAAGGATAGGTATATCTTAGAGTAGGTTATATAGTTGGCACAGCATTGTGGGCCGAAGGGCCTGTACTGTGTTGTAATGCTCTATATTCTATGTTCTCCTGAATAACATCCATCATAACAGACAGACATACTTTAACGAAATCCAATTTCCCTTGGGATCAATAAAGTATGTCTGTCTGTCTGGCTGTCATTAGTCTTACTCTCTCTTCGAGGTACAGCACGGTAACAGACTTCCTGGCCCAATTAGATCAGTGAGCTACTAACCTGTACATCTTTGGACTGTGTGTGGAAACCAGATCACTTGGTGGGAAACCCATGCGGTCACGGGGAGAGTGTACAAAGTCCTTACAGACAGTGGCAGGAAGCAAACGCTGGTTGCTAGTGCTGTTTAGCGTTACACAAATCGCTATGCTACCGTATCACCACATGTTCCATCAGTCCATACCTAACCGCACCTGACATTGGCATGCACACATGTCACCGATCATATCACAAATAGCTCCCTCTGTTTGGAACTAGAGCATCCGTGGTCACTGTGGATCTGGACCAGCGATATTAAGAATGCCGGAACGGATGCCAATGTCTTTCTGCAGCTGTACGGTGACAAAGGAAAATCAGACGAGATGTGTCTGGACAACAACTCAGACAACTTTGAAACTGGCCAAACAGATAAGTTTATGGTGGGTGGAACGATTCTGGTCATTCTGCAAAAGTCCATTGATCTGTCATACCATCTCTGTATCTGTGGCCCTCCTTACACCATTTTTCTCAACTTTCCCATAACCCTGGCAAGTTTTTTAACACAAAGGTGGTGTTTCTTTTATCAGGCTCCAGATTGCAGCATCTGTGGTCTCCTATGCCTATAAGACATAGAACAGAATTAGGCCATTCAGCCCATTGAGTCTGCTCCACCATTCCATCATGGCTGATCCCGGATCCCACTCAACCCCATACATCAGCCTTCTTGCCATATCCCTTGATGCCCCGACCAATCAGGATTCTATTAACTATCACTTTAATATACCCACAGACTTGACCTCCACCACGATCTGTGGCAGAGCATTCCACAGATTCACTACTCTCTGGCTAAAAAAATTCCTCCTTACCTCTGTTCCTAAGGGTCACCCTCAATTTTGAGGCTGTGCACTCTAATTCTGGATACCCCCACCAGAGGAAACGTTCTCTCCACATCCACTCGATCTAGTCCTTTCAATAATCAATAGGTTTCAATGAGATCCCCCCGCCCCCACATCCCTCTAAATTCCAGTGAGGACAGGCCTGAAGCTGCCAAATGCTCCGCATATGTTAACCCTTTCATTCTTGGAATCATTCTTGTGAACCTCGGGACTCTCTCCAATGACAATATATCCTTTCTGAAATAAGGAGCCCAAATCTGTTGACAATACTCCAAGAGCAGCTTGACTAGTGTCTTATAAAGCTTCAGCATTATCTCCTTGTTTTTATATTCTATTCCTCTTGAAATAAATGCCAACATTGCATTTGCCTTCCTTACCACAGACTCAACCTGTAAATTAACCTGGGAGTCTTGCATGAGGACTCCTTGGTCCCTCTGCACCTCGGATATTTGAATTTTCTCCCCATTTAGATAATGGTCCGCACTATTGTTCCTTTTACCAAAATGTATTATCATACATTTCCCAACACTGTATTCCATCTGACATTCTTTTGCCCATTCTTCCAACTTGTCTAAGTCCTGCAATTGCATTGCTTCCTCAGCACTACCTACCCCTCCACCTATCTTCATATCATCCGCAAACTTTGCCACAGACCCATCAATTCCATGATCTAAATAATTGACAAACAATGTGAAAAGCAGCAATCCCAATACCAACCCCTGAGGAACATCACTAGTTACTGGCAACCAACTAGAAAAGGTCTTTTTTATTCCCACTCTCTCTCTCCTGCCTGTCAGCCATTCCTCTATCCATGCCAGTATCTTTCCTGTAATGCCATAGGATTTTATCTTGTTAAGCAGCCTCATGTGAGGCACCTTATTAAACGCCTTCTGAAATTCCAAGTTAATGACATCAATTGTCTTCCCTTTGTCCACCACGCTGTTACTTCCTTGAAGAATCCTAATAGATTTGTCAGGCAAGATTTCCCTTTACAGAAACCATGCTGACTTTGACTTATTTTATCATTAGTCTCCAATTACCCCAAAACCTTGTCCTTAATAATGGACTCCAACATTTCCCCAACCACTGAGGTTAGGCTAACTGGCCTATAATTTCCTCTCTTCTGCCTTCCTCTCTTCTTAAAGAGTGGAGTGACATTTGCAGTTTTCCAGCCCTCCGGGACCATGCCAGAATCAAGCGATTCTTGAAAGATCATGACCAATGCATCTGTTATCTCTTCAGCAACCTCTCTCAGGACTTTGGGACGTAGTCCAGCTGGCCCAGGTGACTTATCCACCTTAAGACCTTTCAGTTTGCCCAGCACTTTTTCCTTTGTAATAGTAATGGCACTCACTCCTGCTCCCTGACACTCACAGACCTCTGGCGTAAAACTAGTGTCTTCCACAGTGAAGACTGATGCAAAGTGCTTATTGTTGATCTGCCATTTCTTTGTTCCCATTACAATCTCACCAGTATCATTTTCCAATGGTCCAATAACAACTCTCACCTTCCTTTTACTCTTTATATAACTGAAAAAACTTTTAGTATCCTGCTTTATATTATTGGCTTGTTTGCCCTCATATTTAATCTTTTCCTTTCTTATAGATTTTTTAGTTGCCTGTTGTTGGATTTTAAAAACTTTCCAATCATCCAACTTCCCACTCACTTTTGCTACCTTATATGCCCTTTCCTTAGCTTTTATGTGGTCCTTAGCTTCCTTTGTCAGAATGGTTGCCTGGCACTGCCATTTGAGAACTTCTTCCTCTGTGTGACATATCTTTCCTGCACCTTGTGAACTATTCCCAGAAACTTCAGCCACCTCTGTTCTGCCGTCATCCCCGCCAGTATCCTCCTCCAATCCACCTGGGCAGCCTCCGCTTTCATACCTCTATAATTCCCTTTATTCCATTGTGATATTGATACATGTGAGTTATGCTTCTCCCTCTCAAATTGCAGAATGAATTCAATCATATTATGATCACTGCTCCTAAGGGTTCCTTTCCATTAAGCTCTCTAATAAGATCTGGGTTATTACACAACACCCAGTCTCAGACAGCCTTTCCCTGAGTAGGCTCAAGCACAAGCTGCTCTAAAAAGCCATCTCGTAGGCATTCAACAAATTCCCTGTCTTGTGATCTGACACCAACCTGATTTTCTCAATCCCCTTGCATATTGAAGTGCCCCATTACAATTGTGTCATTATCCTTATTACATGCCTTTTCCAGCTCCCTTTATAATCTCAACCCCATATCTTGGCTACTATTTGGAGGCCTATATATGATTCCCGTTATGGTTTTTTTTTACCTGTTCAATTTCTTAACTCCACCCACAAAGATTCAACATCCTCTGATCCCATGTCACTTCTTTCTAAAGATGTATTTCCATCTCTTACCAACAGAGCCACACCACCACTTATGCCTTCCTGCCTGACCTTTCGATATAAAATTCCTTTGATGTTAAGCTCCCAATTCTGGCCGCCTTTCAGCCACGACTCAGTGATACCCACAACATCATACCAACCAATCTCTAATTGCTCTAAGAGTTCATCCACCTTTTTCCAAAAGCTACTTGCATTTAAATACAGCACCTTCAGTCCTGCATCAAACACTTCTTAAATGTTAACTCTGTCATTCCCGGGATAATTCCTGTGAACCTCCTCTGGACCCTCTCCAACATCTTTTGTTAGACAAGGCACCCAAAGCTGCTCTGAATAGTTGGTGCACTTTGGCCAATGCCTTGTAAAGCCTCAGCATTTGTATTCTCATCTGGAATTTATCAGTGAAGGTCCCACACCACCAGTTTCAGGAACAGTTGTTATTCCTCAACCATCTGGCTCCTGAACCAGTGTGGATAATTTCACTCACCCCAACACTGAACTGACTCCCCAACAGACAGACTGGCTCTGAAGAGCTCTACAATGCATGTTGTCAGTATTTATCACTTATTTATTTATTTGTTTGCTTGTCTTTCGGCTCAAGCTGGTAAAGCCTGAGTACGGGCAGAGCCAAGCATGCTCCTTTCTCAATTGTTAGGAACTTTTGGATTATTCTAGTGGTGTTCAGTACTGTGGCTTTTTGAAGAGTTACATACATTGCATAAACTCTTCTTGGGCTTCCAGCCGGGTACAGGTGTCGATTTTAACCGACATTTCGATGACAAACTCCACCATTCTCATCAGGGATGATGCCTATTGGCACGTCTAACCTGTCGGTATAAATACTAAATTCCTGTCATCCGTCCTTCCTGTTTGGATAGTCTTCAAACTGTTAGATTTCTGCTGTACCACCTTGTTTAAGATTGTATTCCATTTCTTACTTAGAGTGAGACCCTGGTTTTTGTTTAGATTCTTATTCCCTAGTCTTATTTAAAGGCTTCCTTCACCAGACGGTCCCAAAAGCCGTTGGCATGTCACAGTAGTTTTATTTTATCAAAGTCAATCCCATGGCCATTGCAAATGCAATGTTCTGCTACAGCCAATTTCTCCAGGTAACCCAAGTGGATACACCTCCTGTGCTCCTTGATGTGGGTTTCCACTGTCTGGCCAATATACACTGCTCCGCATTCACAGGGAATCCTGTAAACACCAGCCCTCTGAGTCCCAGGTCAGCTGTGATCTGCATAAGCTGTGACTTGAGCTTCTTTACTGATTTGTGGATGGTAATAATCCAACAATTACAATGGAAATGGAGAAGAATGGTTGCCACCCGTTCCTGGACATTCTAATACGACAGAAACCAGACAGTACCCTCTGACATGGCATCTATCACACGGACTTATACCTCAATAATAACAGCCACCATCAAGCCTCCTAGCATAGAGTGGTTCTTTCTACTTTGATTAACCGTGTGAGAACTATTTTGACCTGGAGAGTCTCCCCGAGGAAATAAGACAAATACGCATGATGTTCCCATAGAATGACTACAAGGTGAAAGAAATCAATCTGGCCCTTAAAAAGGCCAACGGGAAAACCAGGAAACCTAACAATGAGGAGGAACCCATCACTACCACCTGCCTTCCCTATATTTCCACGGCTTCTGGAAGGATCGCCAGGACCATAAAGAAATACCGGATTAATACCATCCACAAACCTGTAAGGAAACTCAAGTCACAGCTTATGCAGATCACAGCTGACCTGGGACCCAGGACGGCTGGTGTTTACTGGTTCCCTGTGAATGCAGAGCAGTGTATATCGGCCAGACGGGACGCACAGTAGAAACTCGCATCAAGGAGCATAGGAGGTGTATCCGTTTGGGTTACCCGGAGAAATCAACGATATCTGAACACGGCATTTGCAATGGCCATGGGATTAACTTCGATGGCACAAAACTGCCGTGTGAATGGCTTTTGGGACTGCCAGGTAAAGAAAGCCATTGAAATAAAACACTCTATGTAAGAACTGGAAATCAATAGTAAACAAAGTGGGACCACAGTAACCTGATTGGTTAAGGACAAACCAATCAGGTGGACGAGAGACAGGATTTTAGTATACGTTTTATACTAACAGACTAGACATGCCTAGGCCTCATCCCAGATGAAGATGGCGGAGTATCTCATTGAAACATTGTTTGAAATCAACACCAATACCCAGCTGGAAACCCGATAAGAGTTTTATGTCTCATATACACTGGGAAAGCACTAGATCCTTTTTCATTTACATACATATTAACTTGTGGGCCTAATTGTTTAAAGCTAATGTGTGGTGACTTTGGGATGATGTTAGTTATAGATATTATTATTGGGACAATGTTTACGCTGTTCATGTTCCATAGTATTTCAATTTCCACTTTTAATTCAGCATATTTCTGGTGTTCTTCACTTACTAATTTCTGTCTGTTATGTGTGTTTGGAATGGTAATAAGTAAATTGTTCTTGCTTATTAATCACATAATATTATATCAGGATAATTATTATGGATTGCCCTAACTGTAATAATGGATTGATTGTAATATAATTTGTCGGACTCTGACTTTAAAACTGGATCAGACTTGTGTTTATAATAAGGTATGGTGTCTTTTGTAAGTTTGTATTTTAAAGCAAGATTTTGGTGAATGATGTTTGCCACTGATTGTGCCTGTATAAGTAATCAGATTGAGTTAAACTGTTGCAGGATCCTGTAATGTGCTGGATTGTTTCTGGTTTTTCTTGGCATTTTCTGCATTAATCATCTCAAATTTATTGGTCTTTTATTAAATATTTTTCATTTTTGTTCTTATTTTTTTCCTTTTTTCTCTTTCGTTTTGTATTTGCACAGTTTGTTGTTTTTTTACATATTGGTTATTTGTCCATCCTGTTGGGTACGGTCTTTCATTGATTCTATTGTGTTTCTTGTATTTACTGTGAATGCCTGCAAGAAAATGGATCTCGGATTTTATGTGTGACATACACGTACTTTGATAATGCATTTGCTTTGAACTTTTGCAATGTGGTTCAATGGTCATTATCTGTTTACATTATGTGTCATCATCTCTTGCAGATTGAACTCCCAGACCTGGGAACATTTTACAAACTCCGGATCTGGCATGAGAAACGTCATCCCTTTGCTGGTTGGCATTTGAACAAAGTAAGTCCACAACAATGGAATGGAGGAAACTTGGTAAAAACAAGACTCAGAAATCTGAGGTGCAAAGGGAATAGTGAATCCTCATGCAGAATTTCCAAAAGGTTAACTTGCAGCTTGAGTCGGTGGTGAGGAAGGCAAATGCAATGTCAGCATTCATTTAGGGAGGGCTAGACTATAAGAGCAAGGCTGTAATCCTGGGCCTTATAAGGCATTGGTCAGACTGCACTTTGAGTATTGTGAGGAGCTTTGATCCCCTTAACTGAGAAAGAATAAAACCATAAGACAGGAGCAGAATTAGGCCATTCAGCCCATCGGGTCTGCTCCACCATTCCATCATAGCTGATCCTGGACCCCACTCAACCCCATATACCTACATTCTTGCCACATCCTTTGATGCCCTGTCGATCAGGATAGCTATCAACTTCCCGTTTAAATATACCCACGGACTTGGCAGAGCATCCCACAGCTTCACTAATCTCTGGTTAAAAAAGTTCCTTCTTACCTCTGTTCTGAAGGCCCTCCCCCCTCAAGTTTGAGGCTGTGCCCTCTTATTTTGGATAACCCCACCAGAGGAAACATCCTCTCCACATTCACCCTAACTAGTCCTTTCAACATTCGGTAGGTTTCAATGAGATTCTCCCCCACATTCTTCTAAATTCCAGTGATAAAGACCCAAAGCTGCCAAATGCTCCTCATACGTTAACCTCTTCATTCCTGGAATCATCCTTGTGAACCTCATCTGGACTCTCTTCCAATGACAACACATCCTTTCTGAAATATGGGCCCAGAACTGTTGACAATACTCCAAATACACCTGACTAGTGTCTCGTAAAGGCACAGCATTACCTCCTTGTTTTTATATTCCATTTCCTTTGAAATAAATGCCAACATTGCATTTGTCTTCTTTACCACAGACTCAACCTGTAAATTAACCCTCTGGGAGTCTTGCACAAGGACTTCTAAGTCCCTCTGCACCTCTGATGTTTGAACCTTCTCCCCATTTAGATAGTAGTCTGCACTATTGTTCCTTTTACCCAAATGCATTATCATACATTTACCAACACTGTATTCCATCTGCTACTTTTTTGCCAATTCTTCCAATTTGTCTAAGTCTTGCTGCAATCACGGTGCTTCCACAGCACTACCTACCCCTCCATCTGTCTTTGTATCTTCTGAAAACTTTGCCACAAAGCCATCAATTCGCAAAAACAAAGGAGCTGGTTCTGACTGCAGGAGGAATGGAGATGGGCTAACTCCTATTGACATCAATGGATCTGGGGTTGCGAGAGTGAACAGCTTTAAGTTCCTAGGCATACACATCACCGACAATCTCACATGGTCAGTATGAATCGGTTGGGTGGTGAAAAAGACACAACAGTGCCTTGTTCACCTCAGATGGTTGAAGAAGTTTGGTATGGGCCCCCAAATCCTAAGAACTTTCTACAGGAGCACAATTGAGAGCATCCTGACTGGCTGCATCACTGCCTGGTATGGGAACTGTACTTCCCTCAATCGCAGGACTCTGCAGAGAGTGGTGCGGATAGCCCAGCACATCTGTAATTGTGAACTTCCCATGGTTCAGGACATTTACAAAGACAAGTGTATAAAAAGGGTCTGAAGGATCATTGGGAACCTGAGTCACCCCAACCACAAACTGTTCCAGCTGCTACCATCTGGGAAACGGTACCGCAGCATAAAATTCAGGACCAACAGGCTCCAGGACAGCTTCTTCCACCAGGCCGTCAGACTGATTAATTCAGCTGACACAATTGTATTTCTATGTTATATTGTCTGTCCTATTGTACATACTGTTTATTATTAATTACTATAAATTGCACATTGCACATTTAGACTGAGACGTAACGTAAAGATTTTTAATCCTCATATATATGAAGGATGTAAGTAACAAAATCAATTCAAATCATTGACAATGTGAAAAGCAGCAGTCCCAATACTGACCCCTGAATAACACCACACTTCACCGGCAGCCAACCAGCAAAGGCTCCTTTTATTCCCACTTGCTGCCTCCTGTCTGTCAACCATTCTTCTATCCATGCCGGTATCTTTCCTGTAACACCATAGAATTTTATCTTGTTAAGCAGCCTCATGTGTGGCACCTTATCAAACGCCTTCTGAAAATCCAAGTAAATGACATTCACTACCTCTTCTTTGTCCACCCTGCTTGTTACTTCCTTAAAGAACGCTAACATATTTGTAAGGCAAGATTTCCCTTTACAGAAACCATGCTGACTTTGACTTATTTTATCATTAGTCTCCAATTATCTTGAAACCTCATCCTTAATAATAGACTCCAGCACTTTCCCAATCTTTGAGGTTAGATTAACTGGTTTATAATTTCCTCGCATTTGGCTTCTTCCCTTCTTAAAGAATGGAGTGACATTTGCAATTTTCCAGTCCTCCTGGACCATGTCAGAATCAAGTGCTTCTTGAAAGATCCTGACTAATGCATCTATTAAGAAACTTTTAGATAGGTACTTGGAGCCTAGAAAAATAGTGCACTATGCAGTAAGGAAATTCTAGGCAGTTTCTAGAGTAGCTTTCATGGTCAGCACAACATTGTGGGCCAAAGGGCCTGTAATGTGCTGTAGATTTCTGTGTTTCTATGTTATCTCTTCAGCAAACTCTCAGGACTCTAGGACGTAGTCCATCTAGCCCAGGTGCCTTATCCACCTTAAGACCTTTCAGTTTGCCTGGCACTTTTTCCAGTGAAGAAAGATGCAAAGTACCCGTTAAATTCATCTGCCATTTCTTTGACACCAATTACTACCTCACCAGCATCATTTTCCAGAGGTCCACTATCAACTCTCACCTCCCTTTTCCTCTTTATACAAATCTAACAGATTTGTCCGGCAAGATTTCCTTTTACAGACAGTCAGACATACTTTATTGATCCCGAGGGAAATTGGGTTTCGTTACAGCCGCACCAACCAAGAATAGTGTAGAAATATAGCAATATAAAACCATAAATAATTAAATAATAACAAGTTAATCATGCCAAGTGGAAATACGTCCAGGACCAGCCTATTGGCTCAGGGTGTCTGACACTCCGAGGGAGGAGTTGTAAAGTTTGATGGCCACAGGCAGGAATGACTTCATATAAGTGTTACATCTCGGTGGAATGAGTCTCTGGCTGAATGTACTCCTGTGCCTAACCAGTACATTATGGAGTGGATGGGAGTCATTGTCCAAGATGGCATGCAACTTGGACAGCATCCTCTTTTCAGACACCACCATCAGAGAGTCCAGTTCCACCCCCACAACATCACTGGCCTTACGAATGAGTTTGTTGATTCTGTTGGTGTCTGCTACCCTCAGCCTGCTGCCCCAGCACACAACAGCAAACATGATAGCACTGGCCGCCACAGACTCGTAGAACATCCTCAGCATTGTCCGGCAGATGTTAAAGGACCTCAGTCTCCTCAGGAAATAGAGACGGCTCTGACCCTTCTTGTAGACAGCTTCAATGTTCTTTGACCAGTCCAGTTTATTGTCAATTCGTATCCCCAAGTATTTGTAATCCTCTACCATGTCCACACTGACCCCTTGGATGGAAACAGGGGTCACCGGTGCCTTAGCCCTCCTCATGCCCACCACCAGCCCCTTAGTCTTTTTCACATTAAGCTGCAGATGATTCTGCTCGCACCATGTAACAAAGTTTCCCACCGTAGTCCTGTACTCAGCCTCATCTCCCTTGCTGATGCATCCAACTATGACAGCGTCATCAGAAAACATGCTGGCTTTGACCTATTTTATCATTAGTTTTCAAGTACCCTGAAATCTCATCCTTTATAATAGTCTCCAACACTTTCCCAAACACTGAGGATAGGCTAACTGGCCTATAATTTCCTTTCTTTTGCCTTCATCCCTTCTTAAAGCATGGAGTGACATTTGCAATTTTCCAATCCTCTGGGACCATGCCAGAATCAACTGATTCTTGAAAGATTATGACTAATGCACTCGTAATCTCTAAAGCAACCTCTCTTGTGGCTCGGGATATAATCCATCTGGTCTAGGTGACTTATCCATCTTCAGACCCTTGAGTTTACCTAGTACTTTTTATCCATCACACTCCCTCCTGCTTCCTGACATTCATGGATCTCTGGCACATTGTTAGAGTCTTCCACAGTGAAGGTTGATGCAAAGTGCTTATTAAGTTCATCTATTTCTTTGACACCAATTACTATCTCACCAGCACCATTTTCCAGTGGTCTATCAACTCTCACCTCTCTTTTGCTCTGAAAACATATTTCATATCCTGCTTTATATGATTGGATAGTCTGCCCTCATATTTCATCTTTTCCCTTCTTATAGCTTTTCAGTTGCCTTTTGTGGATTTTAAAAGCTTTCCGATCACCCAGCATCCCATTCACTTTTGCTTCTGTATATGCCCTTTCTTTATGCTGGTATTGGAGAAGGTCCAGAGGTGGCACATGTGAATGATTCTGAGATAGAAAGGGTTAATGTTAAAGTAGTGTTTGATGGCTCTGGGCCTCTACTCACTGCAATTCAGAAGAATGAGGGGGGATCTCATTGAAACCTATTGAATGTTGAAAGACCTAGATGGAGTGGATGTGATGGGAATGTTTCCTTATGAAGGGACATTCTGGCACAGCCTCAGAAGAGGAGGAGGTCCCTTTAGAATGGAGATGAGGAGGAATTTCCTTAGCCAGAGGGTGGTGAATCTGTGGAATTCATTGCCCCAGATGGGTGTGGAGACCAAGTCATTGGGTATATTTAAGGAGAGGTTGATAGACTTTTGATTAGTCAGGGCATCAAGGGATAAGATGAGAAGGCAAGAGATTGGGGCTGAAAGGGAAATGGATTTAAGGACGAGGTCTGAGGTCTCAGGGTACTTGGAGTTACATGATCAATTAGGCTGTAGTCAGCATAGTTTCCTCAAGGGGAAATCATGCCTGACAAATCTGTTGGAATTCTTTGAAGAGGTAACAAACAGATTAGACAAAGGAGATGTTGCGAACTTGGATTTTCAGAAAGCCTTTCACAAGGTGCCACACATGAGGCTGTTTAACAACCTTTGAGCCCATGGTATTGCAGGAAACATTCTAGCACGGATAAAGCAGTGGCTGATTGGCAGGAGGCAAAGAGTGGGAATAAAGGGATCTTTTTCTGGTTGGCTGCCAGTGACTAGTGGTGTTCCACAGGGGTCTGTGTTGCAAGTGATTCTTTTTACTTTACATGTCAATGATTTGAATGATGGATTTGAAAGATTTGTTGCAAAGTTTGCAGGCGATATGAAGATAAGTGGAGGAGAGCAACTGGTTTTGAAGAAGTAGAGAGGCTGCAGAAGGAGTTGAGACAGTTTAGGAGAATGGGCAAAGAAATGGCAGATAGAATAAATTGTCGGGAAGTGTATGGTCATGCAGTTTGGTAGAAGAAATACAAAACTCTGAGGTGCAAGGCAACTTGGGAGTCCTTGTGCTGGATTCCCTAAAGGTTAATTTGCAGTTTGAGTCTGTTGTGAGGAAGGAAGATAAGAAGGAATTTTTTTAACTAGAGAGTGGTGAATCTGTGGAATTCTGTGCCACAGGTAACTGTGGAAGCCATGCCTTTATGTATAGTTAAGGCAGAGAAACATAGAAAACCTACAGTACAACCCACAAAGCTGTGCCGAATAGATCCTTACCTGAGAAATTACCTAGAGTTACCCATAGCCCTTAGTTTTCTGAACTTCATATACTTGTCCAGGAGTCTCTAAAAAGACCCTATCATATCTGCCTCCACCACTGTCACTGGCAGCCCATTCCACGTACTCACCACTCTCTGAGTAAAAAAACTTACCACTGATATCTCCTCTATACCTACTTCCAAGCACCTTAAAACTGTGCCCTCTCATGTTAGCCATTTCAGCCTTGGGAAAAAGCCTCTGACTATCCACAAAATCAATGCCTCTCATCATCTTATACACCTCTATCAGGTAACCTCTCATCCTCCGCTGCTCCAAGGAAAAAAGGCCGAGTTCACTCAACCTATTCTCATAAGGCATGCTCCCCAATCCAGGCAACATCCTTGTAAATCTCCTCTGCACCCTTTCTATGGTTTCCACATCCTTCCTATAGTGAGGCGACCAGAACTGAGCACAGTACTGCAAGTGGGGTCTGACCAGTGTCCTATATAGCTGCAACATCACCTCTCGGCTCCTAAACTCAATCCCACGATTGATGAAGGCCAATACACCGTATGCTTTCTTAACCACAGAGTCGACCTGTGCAGCAGCCTTCAGTGTCCTATGGACTCTGATCCCTCTGATCCTCCAACTGCCAAGAGTCTTACAATTAATACTATATTCTGTCATCATATTTGACCTACCAAAATGAACCACCTCACAATTATCTGGGTTGAACTCCATCTGTGACTTCTCAGCTCAGTTTTGCACACTATCAACATCTTGCTGTAACCTCTGACAGCTCTCCACACTATCCACAACACCAACAACCTTTGTTTTATCAGCAAATTTACTAACCCATCCCTCCACTTCTTCATCCAGGTTATTTATAAAAATCATGAAGAGTCGGGGACCCAGAACAGAGCACTGAGGCACTCCACTGGTCACCGACCTCCATGCAGAATATGACCCATCTACAACCACTCTTTGCCTTCTGCAGGAAAGCTAGTCCCCTTGGATCCCATGTCTCCTTACTTTCTCAATAAGCCTTGCATGGGTACCTTGTTAAATGGTCTTATGGTCTATATGCACCTAGATTTCTAACATTTCACCCTAGTGTATGGGAAATTTGGGATTGTTTTTGGGGCAGTTTGTTGTTTGGACCTGAACTACATGCTAAGTGTAACTACATGCATTGGAAGGAAACAGGTGAATCAGAGTAGGAGTAGGCCACTGGGCCCCTCCAATCTGCTTGCATGGCAGATCAACCCCAGGCCTAAGCTACATCTGCAACAGTTCTCCACTGATCTTAACCCCCTAATAGTGCAAAGTCCTCCTTCATCTTCCTTACATTCCCCAGTAATCCATTCTGCATAACTCTTGGGTGGACAACTGCAGACAATCAATGCTTGATTGAGATTGATAGGTCCTAGTTTAGAAAGGATGTAAGAGATTAAATGGAGAAGGCAGGAGAATGGGGTTGAGAGGGTTAATAAATTAGCTGTGATAGAATAGTGGAGTAGACTCAATGAGCCAAATGACCTAATTTTGCTCCTGTGTCTTACGGTCTAATGTTCTTGCCAGATGGTTCTGTCCACATTGCAATGCTGTGTGTTTTTTATTTTTTTAATTGCAGGTGACTTTAATGAAATCACTGACAAAAGAGAAGTATAATTTCAGATGCAGTCGGTGGCTTGACATCAATGAAGACGATAATGAGATTATACGGGAGCTGCCTGCTGAAGGGGACCTGGTGGATGAGGTCCAGCCTTGTGAGTGAATGGCCAAGTGACGTAGGAGGGATTGCAGGCAGCTGATGCTCAAGCTGTTCACCTGACCTCTGGTTGTTATTATTGCTGTTTTTAAAATCTTATTTCTTGCCATTTTGTTTCTGATCTCCTGCAGAAGCTGTGGTATTCTCTGGAGCCACAACCAAAGAGAAGGGCTTTCTGCACAGTCCACTGGCCCTCAGACACGTCCCCATTTGCCCTGACATTCTTTCTACCCTTCTGGGCCATTCGCTTCCTCACCAGATGGATATCTACCCTCCAGGCTCTGGGTACCTGGGCTTCCCATTTCTAGGTTTCTCAGCCTCCAGGTTCTGGGTACCTGGGTCTCCAGGCTCTGGTTATCTAGGTCTCCAGGCTCTGGGTACCTGGATCTCCAGGTTCTGGTTATCTGGGTCTCCAGGCTCTGGGTATCTAGGCATCAGGCTCCAACCTCCATGTTTCACCATACCGAATTTTTGGGGTGGTACAGTACGATAGTGTATCAATGACATAACACTAATAGTGGGAGCATCTAGGACCAGAGGGCACACCCTCAGAACACAAGGATGTCCCTTTAGAACAGAGATGAGGAGGAATTTCTTCAGCTAGACGGTGGTGAATCTGTGGAATTGTTTGCCACGGACGCCTGTGGAGGCCACATCATTGGGTATATTTAAGGCAAAGTCTGATAGATTCTTGATTAGTCAAATGTTACGGGGAGAAGGCAGGAGAAAGTTGAGAGGGATAATAGATCAGCCATGATGGAATGGTAGAACAGATTTGATGGGCCGAATGCCTAAATTCTCCTCCGATGTCCTGTAGTTTTATGCATCAGCCCATCTGACACAGAAGGAAATTTATGGACTTAATGCAACTCTCTGGCATCCAATGTTTTCCGTTCTAAGTTATTGTCTTAGTTGAAACTGAGGCATATTTGAGATTTAAGCAGTTTGCTGCAGCCGGGACAAGAGAGTCATGACAGATCTGTGGCTCCTGCTTCAAGCTGAAGGTAAGGTAATCATCCTGGCTGGATAGGAATTGGCTGCAAACAAGACTGCTGAGCAGAGCTGAGATCCTACCAGTGTATCACTGTTAATCCTACCAGTGTTATCACTGTTGATCTGTCCAGTGTTATCACTGTTGATCCGACCAGCGTTATCACTGTTGATCCGACCAGCGTTATCACTGTTGATCCGACCAGCGTTATCACTGTTAATTCTACCAGTGTTGTCACTGTTAATCCGACCAGTGTTACACTGTTAATCCTACCAGTGTTACACTGTTAATCCTACCAGTGATATCACTGTTAATCCTACCAGTGATATCACTGTTAATCCTACCAGTGTTATCATGTTAATCCTACCAGTGTTATTCACTGTTAACCCTGCCAGCAGAGTCACTGTTAATCCTAGGTTTCTGTCTGTTCCTTACAGTGGTGAAGTACAGGATCATCATTTACACTGGCACTGTCAGCGGCAGTGGCACAGATGCCAACGTCTTCATCTGCCTGATCGGCGCTCAGGGTGACACAGGAGATCGCATGCTCTACGACAGCAAAAATAACGTCAATAAATTTGAGAAAGGCAACGTGAGTACAGGATGCAATGTCTTACTGAAACTAATCCAGCCTGTGTCAACCTGCCTTCCACAGCGTGTGTACTCCCTCAACAACTGTGCACTGACTACTTTCCAAATAGGCCCAGACTTAACTCACACTGAACAACACACCATAGTACAGGCTCTTTGCCCACGATATTGTGGCACCCTTTCAACACAAGATCAATCTAACCTTTCCCTCCCATGTAATTCTGCATTTCTCCATCTTATGAGAATAGGCTTAGTGATCTTGGCCTTTTCTCCTTGGAGCGACGGAGGATGAGAGGTGACCTGATAGAGGTGTATAAGATGATGCGAGGGAGTGATCGTGTGGATAGCCAGAGGCTTTTTCCCAGGGCTGAAATGGCTGGCTTGAGAGGGCACGGTTTTAAGGTGCTTGGAAGTAAGTTCAAGGGAGATGTCAGAGGTAGGATTTTCACACAGAGAGTGGTGGATACACGGAATGAACTGCCAACAACAGTGGTTGAGGCGGATACAACAGGGTCTTTTAAGAGACTCTTAGATAGGTACATGGAGCTCAGAAAAATAGAGGGCTATGCGGTAAGGAAACTCTAGGCAGTTTCTAGAGTAGGTTACATGGTCGGCACAACATTGTGGGCCAAAGGGCCTGTAATGTGCTGTAGATTTGTATGTTCTATGTTCTATCATCCATGTGCTTATATAAGAGTCTCATAAATGCCCTGAAAGTATCAGTCTTTACCACTACCCCAGCAGAGCATTCCAGTGCTCTGTGTAAACAACTTTTCATAAAATATAGCAGAAGAATTAGGCCATTTGACCCATCGAGTCTGCTCCGACATTTCATCATGATCCAATTTTCCTCTCAGCCTGTATCTCCTGCCTTCTGCCCATAGTCCTTCAACCACACCTCCCCCATCGTCCCATCAACCTCTGCCTTAAATATACATAAAGACTTGGATTCCACAGCTGCCTGTGGCAAAGAATTCCACAGTTTTGCCATGCTCTGGCTAAAGAAATTTCTCTTCATCTCTGTTCTAAAATGATGTCCCTCTATTCTGAACCCATGTCCTCTGCTCTTAGACTCTCCCACCATAGAAAACATCCTCTCCACATCCAGTCGACCATGGTCTTTAACCATTTGATTGGTTCTAATGAGGTCACCCCTGATTATTCTGAATTCTAGTGAATACAGGCCCAGAGCCATCAAACACTCTTCACTTGACAAGCCATTCATTCCTGGAATCATTTTCGTATATCTCCTTTGAACCCTCTCCACTTTCAGCACATCCTTTCTAAGATAAGGGGCCCAAACCTGCTCACAATACTCCAAGTGAAGCTTCACCAGTGCTTTATAAATTTTCAACATTACATCCTCATTTTAATATTCTAGTCCTCTTGAAATTAATGCTATCATTTCATTTGCCTTCCTCACCACAGACTTAACCTGCAAATTAATCTTCAGGAAATCTTGTACAAGGACTCCCAAGTCCCTTTGCATGTCAGTTTATTTGTATTTTCTCTCCATTCAGAAAACAATCAACCCTTTCATTTCTTCTACCAAAGTACATAACCATACAGTTCCCAACACTGTATTCCATCTGCCATTTCTTTGCCCAATTTCCTAATCTGTCTAAGTCCTTCCGTAACCTCTCTACTTCCTCAAAGCTACCTGCCTCTCCATCTATCTTCATGTCATTTGCAAACTTTTCAACAAAGAAGTCAATTTCATCAGCCAAATCTTTGACATATAATGTAAAAAGAATTGGTCCCAACACAGACTCTTGGTAAACACAACTAGTCACTGGCAACTAACAAGAAAAGGCTCCCTTTATTCCCATTCTTTGCCTCCTTCCAATCAGCCACTGCTTTATCCATGCTAGAATCTTTCCTGTAATACCATGGGCTCATAGCTTGTTATTCAGCCTTCTAAAAATTCAAGTACATATCCACCGATTCTCCTTTGTCTATCTAGCTTGTTATTTCTTCAAAGAATTCCACCAGGTTTGTCAGACAAGATTTTCCCTTGAGGAAACCATGCTGACTACAGCCTATTTTATCATGTGCCTCCAAGTACCCTGAGACCTCATCCTTAATAATCAACTCTAACTTCTTCCCAACCACTGAGGTCAGGTTAATGGCCGATAATTTCCTTTCTTCTGCCTCTCCCTTCTTGAAGAGTGGAGTGACGTTTGTAATTTTTCAGTCTTCCAAAATCATTCCAGAATCCAGTGATTCTTGAAAGATGTATATATGCTGCATCTTCCAAATTGCTTCCAGAAATTACAGCCATTGCTGCTCTGTATCATCCCTGCCAGTGTTGTTTTACAGTCATTCTGACCAACTCCTCTCTCATACCTCTGTAATTCCCTGTACTCCACTGTAACACTGATACATCTGACTTTAGCTTCTCCTTCTCAAATTTCACAGTGAATTGTCACATTATGATCACTGGCTCCTAAAGGTTCTTTTACATTAAGCTATCTAATCAATTCTGGTTCATTGCACAACACCCAATCCAAAATACCTGATCCTCCAGTGGGCTTATAGAAGCATAGAAAACCTACAGCACAATACAGGCCCTTCGGCCCACAATGCTGTGCTGAACATGTACTTACTTTAGATATTACCTAGGGTTACCCATAACCCTCTATTTTTCTAAGCTCAACATACCTATCCAAAAGTCTCTTAAGAGACCCTATTGTATCTGCCTCCACCACCGTCGCCAGCAGCCCATTCCATGCACTCACCACTCTCTGAGTAAAAAACTTTCCCCTGACATCTCCTCTGTCCCTACTTCCAAGCACCTTAACACTGTGCCCACTCATGTTAACCATTTCAGCCCAGGGGAAAAGCCTCTGACTATTCAACCTCTGATATACCTAATGTCTCTCATCATCTTATACACCTAAGGCAGGTCACCTCTTATCCTCCATCGCTCCAAGGAGAAAAGACTCAGCCATGAGCTGCTCTAAAAACCCATCTCATAGGCACTCTAGAAATACCTCTCCTGCAATCCTGCACCATCCTGATTTCCTAATCTACATACATTTTTCTCTCAGAAAAATAGAAGGTTATGGGTAACCCTAGGTAATTTCTCAGGACATGTTTGGCACAACTTTGTGGGCTGAAGGGCCTGTATTGTGCTGTAGGTTTTCTATGTTTCTATATTGAAATCCCCCATGACTATTGTAACATTACCCTTTTGGCATGTATTTTCTATTCCCATAGTAATTTGTAGACCACATCCTTACTACTGTTTGGGGGTCTGAATACAACTTCCATCAGGGTCTTTTTACTCTTGCAGTTCCTTAGTTCTATCTACAATGATTCAATCTCTTTCTAATGATTTCATTTCATTTTTTACCAATAGAGCAACGCCTCTCCCTCTGTCTTCCTGCCTGTCCTTTTGATACAATGTGTATCATTGGACATTAAGTTCCTAGCCATGATTCAGTGATGCCAACATCATACCTGCCAATCTGCAGCTATACTGCTAGTTCATCTAACTTAATCCATATACTGCACGTATTCAGATACAATATCTTTGGTCCTGTATTCACCCTTTTCGATTTTGTCCGCCTTTTACGTTGCAACTCATCCTGTTGACTGCAATTTTGCCCTATCAACAGCCCCTCCTCACTACACATTGCCTCTGTTTGTAAACCTCATCTTCAGTGTTATCATCCACCTTTTCTGTGATACTTCTTAAACTGAAATACATGCAGCTCCTGACACTAGTCGTACCACGCTCAACCTTAATTCCTGACTATGTCTGAGGACTTGCCAACATCTGCCTCCACAACCTCTCTGCTAATGTTCTGGCACTCTGGTTCCCATCCCCCGGAAAATTCTAGTTTAAACCCCACCTACAGCATTAACAAACCTTCCCGCTAGGATATTAGTCCCCCTCCGGTTTAGGTGCAAACCATATCCCTCCCGTACAGGTCCCAACTTCCCAAGAAAAGAGCCCAATGATCCAAAAATCTTATGCCCTCCCTCCTACACCAACTCCTTAGCCATCTAACCTGGTCCTAACATATGGATGCAGTTATAAAGAGGGTAAGACAGCGGCTACAGTTCATTAGGAGTTTGAAGAGATTTGGCATGTCAACAAATACACTCAAAAACTTCTATAGTTGTACCATGGAGAGCATTCTTACAGGCTGCATCACTGTCTGATATGGAGGGACTACTGCACAGGACTGAAAGAAGCTGCAGAGGGTTGTAAATCTAGTCAGCTCCGTCTTAGGTACTAGCCTACAAAGTACCCAGGACATCTTTAAGGAGCGGTGTCTCAGAAAGGCAGTGTCCATTATTAAGGACCCCCAGCACCCAGGGCATGCCCTTTTCTCACTGTTACCATCAGGTAGGAGGTACAGAAGCCTGAAGGCACACACTCAGCAACTCAGGAACAACTTCTTCCCCTCTGCCATCTGATTCCTAAATTGACATTGAGTCTTTGGACACTACCTCACTTTTCTAACATACAGTATTTCTGATCTTTGCACATTTTTTAATCTATTTGATATATGTATACTGTTGTTGATGTACTTGTTTATTTATTATTATTTTTATTATATTTAGTATTTTTTCCTCTCTGCTAGATTATGTATTGCATTTAACTGCTGCTGCTAATTTCACGTCACATGCTGGTGATAATAAACCTGATTCTGATGTATTAAACTGTATAATATTCCTAGTTCTGGCCTCAGTAGCACATGGCATGGGTAGCAATCCTGAGATCACAACCTTGGAGGTCCTGCCTTTTAACCTAGCACCTAACACTGAATTCCCTTTGCAGAACCTTGTCACTTGGCCTACCCATGTTATTGGTACCTCCATGGACCATGACTTCTGGCTGTTCACCCTCCCGCTTAAGAATGCTGAGGACTCAATTCGAGATGCCCCCGACCCTGGCACCCGGGAGACAGCATAACATCTGGAAATCCCATTCTCACTCACAGAACCTCCTCTCCTTCCCCTAACTAATGAATCCCCTATCACCACAACATTCCTCTTCTGCCCCGTCCCTTCTGACTAACGGAGTTAGACTCAGCGCCATATACCTGACCACTGTGACTTTCCTCTGTTAGGTCATTTCCCCCCTCCAACAGCATCCAAAGTGGTATATCTGTTGTTGAGGGGATGGCCATAGGGGTACTCTGCACTGGGTCCTTAACCCCTTTCCCTTTCCTGACTGTCACCCAGTTTTCCTGTGTCCTGCACCTTGGGTGTAACTACCTCTCTATGTCCGATCTATCACACCCTCGGCCTCCTGAATGATCCAGAGTTTATCCAATTCAGCTCCAACTCCTTAACACAGGTTGTTAGAAACTGCAGCTGAATGCACTTCTCACAGTTGTAGTGTTCAGGGACACTGGAGATTTCCCTTCCCACATTCTGCAAACAGAGCATTTACTCTCCAGCCTGGCACCCCTAGCTCAGCAGATATAAAGAAGAGAATGAAAAAACTTGAGCTTTTCTTTCCTTTGGTTTCTCTGACTGAAGCCACGCTGACTCTGCCCACTCAGATGACTGCTGCTCTGTTTGCCCCTGTTGTTCTTACTAATCAATCCCATACGCTGACTGCTGGTCAAAGCTCAATCTTCAGAGGTCTCTGATATACCTGTGATCAGCCCCCATACTTTCCTCCAATCACCTTAAAATGATACCTCCTCATGTTAGCCATATCCGTCCAGGGAAAAGGAATTGGTTGTCCTCTCGATCAATGCCTCTATCATCACCTCTTATTGACTTTCGCTCCATAGAGAAAAACCCTAGTTTGCCCTACCTGTCCTCATAAGACATGCTCTGTAATCCGGGCAGCATCCTGATAAAACTCCTCTCTTTGAGGAAACAGTGGATATTTGTATCTCTCTCCTGACAGCGGTCTGAGACAATCCCTGCACCCTAACGGACCCAGTGTGACTTTAGTGAACTCTTTGAGGAAACAGTGGATATGTGTATCTAGATAGATAGATAGATACTTTATTCATCCCCATGGGGAAATTCAAATTTTTTTTCCAATGTCCCATACACTTATTGTAGCGAAACTAATTACATACAATACTTAACTCAGTAAAAATATGATATGCATCTAAAATCACCCTCTCAAAAAGCATTAATAATAGCTTTTAAAAAGTTCTTAAGTAGTTTACTTAAATACATTGAGTCCTAACCCCAGCACTTTAACATATCTTACTCCTGGCGGTTGAACTGTAAAGCCGAATGGCATTGGGGAGTATTGATCTCTTCATCCTGTCTGAGGAGCATTGCATCGCTAGCAACCTGTCGCTGAAACTGCTTCTCTGTCTCTGGATGGTGCTATGTAGAGGATGTTCAGGGTTTTCCATAATTGACCGTAGCCTACTCAGCGCCCTTCGCTCTGCTACCGATGTTATACTCTCCAGTACTTTGCCCACGACAGAGCCCGCCTTCCTTACCAGCTTATTAAGACGTGAGGCGTCCCTCTTCTTAATGCTGCCTCCCCAACACGCCACCACAAAGAAGAGGGCGCTCTCCACAACTGACCTATAGAACATCTTCAGCATCTCACTACAAACATTGAATGACGCCAACCTTCTAAGGAAGTACAGTCGACTCTGTGCCTTCCTGCACAAGGCATCTGTGTTGGCAGTCCAGTCTAGCTTCTCGTCTAACTGTACTCCCAGATACTGTAGGTCTTAACCTGCTCCACACATTCTCCATTAATGATCTCTGGCTCCATATGAGGCCTAGATCTCCTAAAGTCCACCACCATCTCCTTGGTCTTGGTGATATTGAGACGCAGGTAGTTTGAGTTGCACCATATCACAAAGTCCTGTATCAGTTTCCTATACTCTTCCTCCTGTCCATTCCTGACACACCCCACTATGGCCGTGTCATCAGCGAACTTCTGCACATGGCAGGACTCCGAGTTATATTGGAAGTCTGATGTGTACAGGGTGAACAGGACCGGAGAGAGCACGGTCCCCTGCGGCGCTCCTGTGCTGCTGACCACCGTGTCAGACCTACAGTCTCCCAACTGCACATACTGAGGTCTATCTGTCAAGTAGTCCACTATCCAATCCACCATGTGAGAGTCTACTCCCATCTCCGTTAGTTTGTGCCTTAAGATCTTGGGCTGGATGGTGTTAAAGGCACTAGAGAAGTCCAGGAATGTAATCCTCACAGCACCACTGACCCCATCCAGGTGAGAGAGGGATTTGTGCAGCAAATACGTGATAGCATCCTCCACTCCCACCTTCTCCTTATACGCAAACTGAAGAGGATCCCGGGCGTGCCTGGTTTGTGGCCTCAGATTCTGGATTATCAGCCGCTCCATGGTCTTCATCACGTGCGACGTCAAGGCAACAGGTCTGAAGTCATTCAACTCCTTTGGTTGTGGTTTCTTCGGTACCGGGACAATACAGGATGTTTTCCACTGTCTGGGTACTCTTCTCTGCTCCAGGCTCATGTTGAAGATGCGCTGTAGTGGTTCTCCCAGCTCAGTCGCACAGGCCCTCAGTAATCGTGGGGAAACTCCATCCGGTCCCGCCGCCTTGCTGGTACAGATCTTCCTCAGTTGACCTTCCACCTGTGCAGCCGTAATCCTGGGCATGGGCAAGGTCTCCTGTGAGTGGCTATTTTCCTGTGAGGGAAGTAAGAGGGAGGACGAGTAGAAAGACAAGCCTGGTGTGGAGTTCTGCGGTGAGGATGAGATTGTGCTGTTGAACCTATTGAAGAAGTTGTTCAGCTGGTTCGCTTTCTCCACATCTCCACTTATGTTTGCCCCCCGCTTTGCACCGCATCCAGTGATGATCTTCATCCCATCCCACACCTCCTTCATGCTTTTTTTCTGCAGCTTTTGTTCTAGCTTCCTCCTATACTGCTCCTTTGCCCCCCTTATCTGTACTCTGAGTTCCTCCTGAACTCTTTTAAGCTCCAACCGATCACCATCTTTAAAGGCCCTCTTCTTCTGATTTAGGAGGCCTTTGATGTGACTAGTGATCCAGGGCTTATTATTGGGATAGCAGCGAACAGTTCTAACAGGAACAACGACATCCACACAAAAGTTAATATAGTCCGTTGTGCATTCAGTGACCTCCCCAACGCCCCTACAAAGCCCCCCTTGCAGTTCCTGCTGACAGCGGTCTGAGACAATCCCTGCACCCTAACGGACCCAGATTCTGGTCTCAGTGAAGCCAGCCTCAGTGTGTTGGTCTGCTCTCTGTACCCAGGCAGATGAATTTGTCATTGAGGCTGTCAATCTGAAGAAGGTGATGAGGGTGAGGATCGGACACGATGGCAGAGGCGGGAGCTGCGGCTGGTTCCTCGACAAGGTGGTCGTGAAGGAAGAAGGTGCTCCCGAGTCGCAGGCTATGGAATTCCCCTGTTACAGGTGATTCTTCCTCTTGGGCCGTGTGTACGCGGCTCTGCAGGGTGGGAGGTGTCTGTGAATGTGTGTGTGTGTGTATGTGCGTGTCTGTATGTATGTGTGGAAGTGTGTGTGTGTGAGTGTGTGTTTGTGTCTGTGTGTGAGTGCGTGTGTGTGTGTTTGTGTCTGTGTGTGTGTGTGTGAGAGTTGGGTGACAGGAAGAGTAAACAGTGAGATGAGAGTGTTGATTGATCCCCAGGTGGCTGGACAAGAGCGAAGATGATGGGCAGATTGTCCGTGAACTCGTTCCATCTGGAGATGCACAGATGCTGAAAAGTAAGAATGGATTTTTCTGAACTTTACAAAATTGAGAAAGGCAAATCTATAATGAAAGGCCATTGATCATTAGAGCATGCAGCCTAGATTTGATGGAGCAGTGGGATTTTAAGTCACTATCTTTTTCAAAGAATAATGCCATCTGAGTGAGGAATTTTTGTTTAATAAACAGGTCCATTTCATATGCTGGTCCCCAGAAGAGAAGGTTGTAAAGAAAGTTTTGGGTGTATTGACCTCATAAATCAACAGGACTTTGGATGCTATGTTGAAGTTGTACAAGACTCTAGTGAGGCCTAATTTGGAATATTGTGTACAGTTCTGGCCACCTACCGAACCTATCAATAAGATTGAAAGAGTAGAGATAAAATTTACAATAATGCTGGGGGAGAAAAGAGCTTTAACCAGTGGCCAATCCATACATCAAGAGGGGATTTGACTCAGGTCCACTACCCAAAGGTGAAAGACAGCAGCAGATCAGCACAGAAAAAAGAGCTTTGACCAGCAGCCATTCAGTGTTTGCAATTGATTAGCAAGAAGAAACTAAAGGAAGGCAGGGGTAGGCACACAGCCAGCGTCTGAGTGGGCAGAGTCAGAGTGGTGATCTTGAGTCTTTAGCTTTCCGAGGCTTCACTCAGAGAAAGCAAAGGAAAGAAAAGCTCGAGTTTTTTCATTCTCTTTATGTCTGCTCAGCTGGGACAATAGGGATGACTGGCAGGATAGTGAAATGCTTCTCTTACAGGATGTGGGAAAGGAGGGAGACCTCCAGTGTCCCTGATGACTACAGTCAGTCCAGAGGTTTCTTCAGATACATAAAGTGTAAAAGAGAGGTGAGAGCGGATATCAGACCGCTGGAAACACTGCGGAACATCAGGGAGGGGGATTCTCTGTTTCAGGAGGTAGTCACACCCATTAGATTAGCTGCCTCAAATTCAGTCTGTGGTCAGGAACAAGAGGATGTGACTGAGTGAGGTGGGTAGTGAGATCCGAGAGACGGTGTTGGAGGAGCCTCTGTCCTTGAGCTTGTCCAACAGGTCTGAGATTCTTGCTCCCTGTGTGGATGAGAGTGGGGGCTGTAGGTAAGATGACCTAACTGTGGCACCATTTTTCAGGGAGCCATTCAAGAGAAGGGAAAGAAGGGAAATGTAATGATAATTGGGGATAGTATAGTCAGGGGAATAGACAGAGTTCTCTGTTGCGAGGATAGAGCATCCCGAAGGCTGCGTTACCTGCCTGGTGCCCAGGTTAGGGACATCTCATCTGACCTGCAGAGGAATTTGCAGTGGGAGTGGAAAGATCCAGTTGTCGTGGTCCATGTGGGTACCAACGACATAGGTAGAACAAGGAAAGAGTTTCTGCTGAGGGAATTTGAGCAGCTAGGGACTAAATTAAAAAGCAGAAACAAAAATGTAGTAATCTCTGGATTACTACTTGAGCCACATTCAAATTGGCACAGGGTCAAGAAGATTAGAGAGTTAAATGTGTGGCTCAAGGATTGGGGTGGGAGAAATGGGTTTGAATTCATGGGAAATTGGCACCAGTATAATGGAAGGAGGGAACTGTTCCATTAGAACAGGCGCCACCTGAACCACGTTGGGACCTCTAACGAATCACATAATTAGGGCTGTGGATAGGGCTTTAGTAGTAGGGGAGTGTGTTCAACAGATTGCAGAAGTATGGATAAGGTAAAAGAGAAAAGTGTGGATAAAGATAAAGTAAAAGCAAAAGATTAAAAAAGGGATGGAATGCATCCCAGGGCATTGAAAGAAATGGTAGATGTTATAGCAGAGGTTCTGGTGATAATTTACCAAAAATCTCTGGCCTCTGAGCAAGTTCCAGCAGATTAGAAGGTGGCAAATGTCACACCACTGTTCAAAAAAGGATGTAGGCAAAAGGCAGGTAACTATAGGCCAGTTAGTTTAACTTTGAGTTGGGGGTGATGTATTAGCATGGATAGAAGATTGGTTAACTAATAGAAAGCAGAGAGTTGAGATACATGGGTGTTACTCTGTTTAGCTATCAGCTAAAGAGAGCAGTGCGCCACAGGGGGTAGTGCTGGGCCCACAGCTGTTCACGATATACATTAACAATCTGGAAGAGGGGACTGAGTGTAGTGTATCTAAGTTTGCTGATGATACTAAATTGCATGGAAAAGCAAATTGTGCAGAAGATACGGAGAGTCTGCAGAGAGATACAGATAAGTTAAAGGAGTGGGCAAGGATCTGGTGGATGGAGTGCAATGTTAGTTAATGCAAGGCCATCCAATTTGGAAGAAAAAATGGTCGATAAGATTATTATTTAAATGGTAAAAGTTGCAGCATGCTGCTGTGCAGAGGGACTTGGGAGTGCTTGTGCATGAATCACAAAAGGTTGGTTTGCAGGTGCAGCAGAAATGTTGGCCTTCATTGCTAGAGGGATTCTATTTAAGAGCAGGGAGGTTATGCTGCAAATGTACAGGGTACTGGTGAGACCACACCTGGAGTACTGTGTGCAGTTCTGGTCTTCTTACTTGGGGAAGGATAAACTGGCTATGGAGGTGGTGCAGAAAAGGTTCTCCAGTTTGATTCTTAGAGATGAGGGGGTTAGACCATGAGGAGAGATTGAGTCACCTGGAATTCAGAAGAATGAGAGGGGATCTTAGAGAAACATATAAAATTATGAAAGGGATGGATAAGATCAAGGCAGGAAAGTTGTTTCCACTGGTAGGTGAGACAAGAATTAGGGGCCTAATTCTGCTCCTGTGTCTTGAATTGAATTGAATGATCTTTATTGTCATTATACATAGGTACAATGAAACTCTGTTTGGCTACAAAGCGGTAGATAAAAACAAGATAGTAATAGAAAAAACTGCCTGTCACATTATTTGATCTTTAATTTTAAAGTGATGAAAACAGACCAGAATAACTCTTGGTCTGCTTGAGTTTTTAAATTTCGAAAGTCTGTGTGCTCTTTCAATAGCAGGCGGCTTTGATAAAATAGTCAGAAATAAAGTATGAAAGAGCTTACCAAAGTAAACTGTTAAGTCTCAATTTTCAGCTTCTTCTTGCAATCCAATGATTTGTATGTTGTTTCGGCGAGACCTGGTTTCTAAATCTATAATCTTATCATGATATTTTTTGTCAGAAATCCATAAAGCTATTTTTTCAATGCAATCTGGTAAGGCCCCGGGACTTGATGGTTATCCTGTAGAATTTTATAAAAAATTTGGAAAACTGCTTTCTCCATATATGTTGGAGATGTTTAAAGATTGTTTTGTGAAAAGTGACTTACCCTTTACTTTCTATGAAGCTTCTATTTCTTTAATCCTCAAAAAGGATAAAGATCCTACTGACTGTGCCTCATACAGACCTATTTCATTACTGAACGTTGATTCTCTCAAAGATAATGGCCAATTGGTTGGAGAGTATTTTCGGTAACATAATTTTTAAAGATCAAACAGGCTTTATAAAGGGTCGTTATTTTTCAAATGTTTGGAGATTATTTAATATTATATATTCACCCTTTTCTAAAACTCCACAATGTGTTATATCTTTGGATACTGAAAAAGCATTTGATCAAGTCGAATGGAAATATTTATTTAATGTTTTAGAAAAATTTGGCTTTGGTATTAATTTTAATAATTGGATTAAAATGATATATAAAGCTCCTGTTGCTACTGTTGTCACCAATAACTGTAGGTCTCCCCTTTTTCAGCTATCACGGGGGACAAGACAAGGTTGTCCATTAAGTCCTTTGTTATTTAACTTATATTAGAACCCCTTGCTATTGCTCTTCATGAAGCTAGAAATATTCATTGGATTTTTATGAATGGGACCACGCATAAGATTTCTCTTTATGCTGATATTTATTGGTATATATATCTAAGCCTGAAGAATCTATTCCTGCTTTGCTAAAATTATTTGACAAATTTGGAGATTTTTCAGGATATAAAATAAATTTTAGTGGAAGTGAATTACTTGCTTTAAATGAATTTGTCTATATATGATAATATTCCTTTCAAAGTTACGGATTCTTGTAGATATTTAGGTGTCAGAATTACAAAAAAAATAAGGATCTTTATAAAGCTAATTTTCCTCCTTTAGTGGACTCTATGAAGTACTCATTTAGTAAATAGAGCCCACTTACATTTTCACTTGTTGGTCATATTCATATAGTTAAAATGATGATTTTACTGTAATTTTTGTATTTATTTCAGAATATTCCTGTTTTTTTAACTAAGAAGTTTTTTGATTGGATTGACTCTATTATTCTATCTTTTATTTGGGATAATAAAAGACCAAGAATCATGAAAAAACATTTACAAAAGTTGAAAAAGGACGGAGGTCTCACTTTGCCTAATCTAAGAATGTATTATTGGGCTGTTAATTTGCAATATAATGTCCTTTTGGTTATATTGGGGTGATAGGAATGACCAGCCAATCTGGGTAGACCTGGAACTGAGAACTATGAAACAGTTTTATTTAACTTTGTTATTAGGATTTGCTCTACCTATACAATTAGCTAAAGTTGCTAATTTAAATTTATATCCTGTGGTTAAGCACTCTTTACAAATTTGGCTCCAGTTCTGCAATTTTTTTAATCTTAAAAAATTTAAACTTTGTAGTATAATTTATCGTAATTACTTTTTTAAACCTTCCTGGAGTGATCCAATTTTTTTACTTTGGAAAAATAAAGGTATTAAGTCTTTTTTGGACTTAGTTAAAGAAGGCAGATTGATGTCTTTTGAACAATTAGTCGATAAATATTCTCTTTCATATTCACATTTTTTACAATATCTTCAAGTTAGACTTTTTTTTACAAAAATATTTAAGTAATTTTCCTTATATTGGAGGCTGACTTGTTAGATACTATTATGAATATGAACCCCTTGATGAAAGGTTCTATTGGAAGAATTTATAATTTATTATTACAATAATAATTAAGATTACTTAAGATTAAACAGGATTGGGAGAAAGAACTCAATTTGACTTTTATATGGGAGGATTGGACACGGATTCTGAAGTTGGTTAACTCTTCCTCGGTCTGTGCTGGTCATTCACTGATTCAATTTAAAATTGTACATCGTTACCATTGGACAAAAGAGAGACTTTCTAAAATATTTCTCAATGTTGACAAGTATTGTGATAGATGTAAAACTGAGATAGCTACACTGGCACAGATGTTCTGGTCATGTTCTATATTAAAACCGTTCTGGAAGTCAGTCTTTTCGACAATATCTAAAGCACGTAGAATCAATTTACAACCTAATAAATTGACTGTGCTTTTTGGAATAATTCCTCAAAATATTCATGGTATTTCTCTGTCTGACCAACATGTTATTGCGTTTGTTACATTGATAGCTAGGAGGGCCATTTTGTTGAAATGGAAGGATATATCAGCTCCTACTTTGTCACAATGGTTCTCTCAAGTGATGCTGTGTCTCAGTTTAGAGAAAATTAGAAGTCGAACCTTTGAACCTCTATTTGATTTTGAGAAGAGATGGGGCTCATTTGCTCATTACTATCATTTCAGTTAACTGATAGATTTCCTCCACGATCTGAGTGTAAATTTTGTTTTGATATATTTTTTCTTCTTGTTGGCGGTTTGATGTTTATTTTTAGAAGCTTTCTATATGACGCCTGGCTCCGGGGTTGTGCCCTCAATGGGTTCTTTTTTTTTCTCACTTTTCTTGCTTAGTAGGGTTTTTTTATTCACAAAAATTTTCAATCTTTAAGATAATTTTTTTGAGGCATTGTAAGTGTTGTTACTTCAATGTACCTGTGTATTTTGAATAATAATAATAAAAAGATTTGAAAAGAAAAGAAAGAAAAACAGATATTAAATAGATAAGTAGCAGAAAATAAGTTGCAGCAGCACCAGAATATCACAGAAATGTACAAAGTGCCGTTAGTGCAAGTATTTGAGTCCTTGTGTGTGCTCACAGTTTCAGTCATTGTTTTGTGGGAGTGGTGTGATGGAGGCCACAGCTCTGGGGTAGAAGCTGTTCCTCAGTCTATTTGTTCTGGCTTTTAGTGTCCTGAACCTTTTGCTGGACGGAAGCGGGTCAAACAGGGAGTGGCCGGGGTGTGTAGTGTCTCTGGTTATGCTGATTGCTTTCCTCCTGAGTCTGCTGGAATAGATGGTGTCCAGTCCTGGGAGCTCCATCCTGACAATTCGCCGGGCCACCTTCACCACTCGATACAGGACTGGTCGCTCAGTGGCTGTGCAGCTGGCACACCACACTGTGACACTGTTGATCAGGATGGTTTCAATTGTGCTTCTGTAGAAGTTAAGCAACAGCTTTTGTGGGAGTTTGGCATGTTTCAGCTTTCTGAGGAAGAAGAGTTTGTTGTGTCTTTTTTTACAAGCAGCAAGGTGTTGGTGGTCCATGTCAGCTATTTTGACAACATAACTCCAACGAACTTTAGGTTTTCCACACTTTCAACTACCTCTCCATGTATATGGAGCGGGGTGTATACTCTGTCCTTTGATCTCCTGAAGTCAATGATCATCCCTTTTGTTTTAGAAGTGTTAAGGACCAGGTCGTTGTCTTTACACCACTCCGTCAGATGATCCACCTCGACCCTGTAGGCTGTTTCATCCTCGTCCGAGATCAGGCCAACCACTGTGGTATCATCCGCAAATTTAATTATAGAGTTGGAGGTGTAGATGGGGGTGCAGTCATGTGTGAAGAGTGTGTAGAGCATTGAGCTCAGCACACAGCCCTGCAGGGTACCTATTTTTAAGATGAGGTCTTATGGTCTTATTCGTAGTTTCTAAATTCAGATGAAGGGAATCATGGCAATTTGGTCTTTGTCTGACTTTGACCTGGTACCAGGAGCCTTGCAAGCACTTGGCCGTGAGACAAGTCTCTGGTCACCTGTGAATCTGCATATTGTCTCTCTGTCAGTCTCCAGCTCTCATCAACATTTCAGATATCTGCTACCATATCATGGTGAAGACTGGGAATGTGTCCGGAGCCAGCAGTGACTCCAAAGTTTTCATCAAGCTGTACGGAGAGAAGGGAGACACCAGCAAGCAGCCCCTCGTCACCTCCGACAACAACCTGGGCAATTACTTTGAACAGGGACAGGTGGACGTTTTCATCATAGACACGATGAACATCGGAACAGTAAGTACATTCTTCAGGTGCTCTGAGCCATTGTCCAACGTACTCCACACGCTGAATTTATCCATTGCCAACAAACCATATTCAGTAATTTAATCCACCATGATTATTCTCAACACTCATGGTTGTGTCCTCGGCCCTGTCCAGAATCTGGCCAGTGTGGTGTCCGTACAGGAAACTGTTGTAAACCCATCTGTTAGTTTGCAGCTGATACATGGTAGTGGGCCGTATCTCAAATAACGATGAATCAGAGTTCAGGATGGAGATAGAGAGCCCAGTGACATGGTGACAACAGCCTTTCCCCTCAGTGTCAGAAAAACAAAAGAGCTACGCATTAACTTCAGGAAGGGGGTGGTGCACACACTCCTGTCTACATCAACGATGTTCAGGTTGATAGCTTCATGTTCAGTGAGCATCACCAACAGTTTGTTCCTTTTATGTCATGGCCAATGCTTCCACTTCCTGAGGAGGCTAAAGAAATTTGGCAACCTCAGACGGTTGAGTAAGTTCAATATGGGCCCCAAATTCCTGAGAACTTTCCACAGGGGCACGATTGAGAGCATCCTGCCTGGCTGCATCACTGCCTGGTATGGGAACTGTACCTCCCTTAATCGTAGGATTCTGCAGAGAGTGGTGCGGACAGCCCAGCACATCTGTAGATGCGAACTTCCCACTATTCAAGACATTTACAGAGACAGGTATATAAAAAGGGCCTGACCCAAGTCACTCCAACCACAAACTGTTCCAGCTGCTACCATCTGGGAAACAGTACCGCAGCATTAAAGCCAGGACCAACAGTCTCCAGGACAGCTTCTTCCACCAGGCCATCAGACTGATTAATTCATACTGATACATCCTATTTCTATGCTACATTGACTGTCCTGTTGTACATACTATTTATTACTGTAACACTTACCCAACAGGCTGGTATATGTCTAGGGGAAAAAGAGATCCAGCCACTCACCAACCCACCTCCCGTACACGCAGGTGCTGTGAGAATCGCGTTTATGCCTCGCGCCCGCCAACAGTATCAAACCTACAACAAATACCGTTATGAAATACACTTTAAAGAGTTTACTAAAATTAAAAGAGTATTAGGCAATACAATATATATATATATACACAAGAAAAAAACAAAAGGCGCCAACCTATCAAAGTTCAGTCAGTTTAGTGCACATCGGTGGAGCTCATCCAGCGAACCATTCGACTCCTCGGTGGTCGTCCTCCCGAAACTCCCACTTCGGACTCCCCGGTGGTCGTCCGAGCGCACGTCCTCCTTCCTCGGCGTCTCCCTCCGGACTCTCCTCACACCCCAAGCCCGCGCAACCCCTCCCCCAAGTTCCCAGCCTCCCAAAACACAATAACATTCCCCATTGATTAACAAATGAATACAATTACCATATCAGCCATTCTAAAGCGAAACAACGGCAAGAGAAACTTTTAACAGACAAAGAAGCATTCCTACTCGTAACAAACCAAAGAAGCCCTTTTTAGTAATATACACAGGACATTGTACATTCTCTCCCCACCAGCAAATGTCATGCCCTCATGGCATTACTAGAGTTCCCCAAAGCTTCTTGCAACACCCAAAACCCAACCCAGGTGCAGAAAGCAGTGACATAACTACCCAGAGCAGTAGAAATCACACTCGGTTCTCCTGGTACCACATATGTCAACCGCTCCGGGGGGCGCCTAATCCTCTGAGATCTCCATATCCCTTCTGCCCCACTGGGCTCCCTCTTCACCTGCGAACCCACTGTCTCGGACACCCCAGGTCTTCCTGACAGACCCTCACCCCCTTCCTCACGGGGGTCCTCCCTCACCTGAGATCTCTCCGGCTCACACTCGGGCTCCACCCTCTCTCCCACCACTGTTGGCTGCCTCTCCATCTGGCCCTCAAGACCTTCCCTCCTCTCACCCAATTCAGTATGGGAAGGGCCAGGAGCCTCCTCTCCTAGTACTGGAGCACCAGTGAATGGGAACAGGGGCCACTCATCTGAGTCGTCCTCTTCCGAATCAGTAGCCATTTCCAGGCGAGGGACCCGTCCCCGCTCTTCAGCAGCGGTCTCTTCCCTTTCTCTGCGCCCTCGCAGAGTCCTTGTACTAGGCGTAACCTCCCACTCTGGCTCCGTATCCACCTGCACCGCTTGACCCAGCGGCAGCAGGTGATTCCGATGGAGTACCTTGATAGGCCCTTTCCCATCCTCAGGTTTCACCCGGTAAACTGGTAGATTCGGCATCTGGCTCTCTATTACATAGGGGCTGGCCGCCCATCGGTCTGCCAACTTGTGCTTACCAGGGAGTCCCAAATTCTGTAAAAGGACCCGGTCGCCCGGCAATAATTGAACAAACTTCACCTTTTGATCATACCGCATCTTATTCCTCTGATTTTGTTTGGTAGCCGCCACCTCAACCAACTCGTACGCCCGCTGTAACTCCTTCTTCATGTCGGACACATACTTTAGATGGGACTTCCCGGGTAAATCACCCACTTCACCCCCAAAACACAAGTCAATGGGCAACCTCGCTTCCAGCCCGAACATCAGATAATAGGGCGAATATCCTGTAGCATCATTGCGAGTACAATTGTAACAGTGAACCAATTGTCCAATATGACGACTCCACCTGCTTTTCTGCCCAATCTCCAGCGTCCCGAGCATATCCAACAGGGTCCGGTTGAACCTCTCTGGCTGCGGATCTCCCTGTGGGTGATACGGGGTAGTCCTGGATTTCTCAACCCCAAGCATAGTCAGTAATTCATGGATAAGGCGGCTCTCAAAGTCCCGCCCCTGATCGCTATGGATTCGCCTGGGAAGGCCGTAATGAACAAAATACTTCTCCCATAACACCTTCGCCACTGTCGTCGCCTTCTGATCCTTAGTGGGAAATGCCTGAGCATAGCAATGATCGGTGATGACTAAGACATTCGCGGTGTTGCTGGTGTCAGGCTCAATCGACAGAAAATCCATACATACCAGGTCCAGAGGTCCCGCACTCTGCAAGTGCGACAGTGGAGCCGCCAACGCGGGCAAGGTCTTCCTCCGGATGCAACGACTGCAGCCCCTACAGTATTCTTCGACTTCCCCCCTCATCCGGGGCCAGTAGAACCGGTCTTTGAGTAATCCATAGGTCTTTTCCACCCCCAAGTATCCAGAATCATCATGTAGGGCCTGGAGTACAGCCTGCCGATACTCCTCCGGCAGGACCAGTTGCCAACAGTGCGGTTGGTCCGGAGGCGCCGTTACCCGGTACAAGATTTTGTTCTTTAACTTCAACCGAGACCACTCCTTCAACAACAGGGGCACGAATGGGTGTTTCGCCTTCTCAGCCAATGCCCCATCCCCCCTCTCGACCGCTCTCCACACTGTGCCAATGCCCGGGTCATTTTGCTGAGCAGCTGCCACTTCCCCCGGACTCAGTTCCGGCAACTGTTTAGTCCGCAGTGCGGTCAGGTCACAGTAAGCTAGGGGTATGGCGTCGTCAAAACCCGCCAAATGGTCCACGGCTCTTTCCAGCCTCCCTCTTCCCTCGGCCTTCACGGTGATAGCAAACTGGCACATCGCCTTCACTCCAGGGGCAGGGACACTCTCCCACTCCTCGTCCCTCTCCTGTTCCCCCGGCTCCCGATGAGACAAAGCATCCGCATCGACATTCTTGCTTCCGGGCCAGTACCTCAGGCTGAAATCATATACCGACAAGGCCGCCAGCCACCGATGTCCTGTGGCATCCAGCTTTGCTGAAGTCAAAATATAAGTGAGCGGATTATTATCTGTTCGCACCTCAAACTTGGCTCCGTACAGGTAATCGCCCAACTTGTCCACCACCGCCCACTTCAGCGCCAGGAACTCCAACTTGTGAGTGGGATAGTTTCTCTCCGATGGTGACAAGCTTCGGCTGACAAAGGCTACCGGCCTCAATGCTTTGCCATGCTCCTGGTACAGAACAGCCCCGAGACCCTCTCGACTGGCATCCGTGTGCAGCACATATGGCTTCTGGGGATCGGCAAAAGCCAACACCGGGGCCTGGGTCAGTGCCCTTTTCAAAGATCGGAACGCCTCTTCACATTGATCATCCCATCTCGAGCCAAAAGGTTCCGCCGGGTTCCAGTATCCTCCAGCGTCCTGCCTCTGGTCCCCCGTCCTTTTCTTTCCCACCGGGGGATAGCCACACAACAGCTGAGTCAACGGGTGATACACTTTGGCGTATCCTTTCACAAATCGCCGGTAATACCCACAGAATCCCAAAAATGAGCGCAGAGCGCCCACTTTCTGGGGTCTTGGCCAGGTGGTCACGGCCTCTATCTTGGTTGGATCAGTAGCCACTCCCTCTCGCGAAATGATATGGCCAACGTAGCTAACCGACGACTTGCAGAACTGGCATTTGTCCAGGGAAAGCTTCAACCCTTCTTCATTAAGCTGGCCCAACACCTTCAACAGCTTCTCCTCATATTCCTCCAAAGTCGATCCAAACACTATCAAATCGTCCAGGTACACCAGCACCTCTAACAGATTCATATCCCCCACAGTTCTCTCCATGAGCCTCTGGAAGGTGGCTGGGGCTCCCGATATGCCTTGGGGCATTCGTTCGAACTGAAAGAACCCCAGCAGGCAGATAAAAGTGGTCTTCTCTTTATCACCCGCATTCATCGGGATCTGGTAATACCCACTTCTTAAATCCAGCACACTGAACCACTTCGCACCGCTCAGGCAGGCCAGCGCATCCTCGACTCTTGGGACAGTATATTGATCAGGGACAGTTCGCTGATTCAACGGCCTGTAGTCAACACAAGCGCACTCGCCCATTCTTCTTCCGTGCCACTACTATTGGGGACGCATAAGGACTTCGGGACTCAACTATGATTCCGGCCTCCTTCAACGTGCACAAGTGCTGCCGCACGTCCTCAACATCTGTCGGAGCCAGCCGCCGGGATCTCTCTCTGAACGGGGTGTCCTCCGTCACCCGAATGGTGTGGCGAGTGCTTTTGGAGCAGCCAACATTAAACTCGCCCCGAGAAAAAACAGCTTCCATCTTCAGCATCTTCTCCACTAGCCTGTGTTTCCACTCCGGCGACACAGGGGAATCCCCGAAGTTAAAGGCTTTAGCGGTCAGCTCCCTTTGATGCTCCGATCCCTCAATGTCTGGTGCGCTAGACATTACCGTCACCGGGAACAGATGTGCCAGCGGCATTCCCCTCTTAAAGGTGATTTCTCTTGCCGTGGTGTTCCTGACACTTATAGCTATACGCCTCGCATGTACCACCCCTGGTCTCTGCACTTTGGGCCTCACCAGCGCCCCCGCCGGAAATCGTGTCTCCCCTTCAAGATCGTCCGGGGCGTCTACTAACAGGGCTTCGCCCGTCGGCACTCCTGGGAATCTGGGGGTCCCCATCACTAGTGCTACCTCCCCGGGTCGGATCACCTTGGGCCTCGCCTGCGTACACCACACCGTCCCGCGTTTTCACTCCGGGTCCAGTCCTAGTGAGGCAACCCCTTCTTCGAACACTGCTCGAAACACTGGATGCACCGAGAGGGTCTCCAGAAAGTCTTCCCCCGCTTTCTCCTTACAAGCTCCCAGGAGCCGTCGCACAACGGGGGAATTAGTCCCCACCAGGAGGGCAGCACCACCAGTTTCCACCGGGTCAGGACACACCAACACCAACGTCTCAATAGCTTCGGACACTCCCACATCGCCCTCCGAGAACTCCGATCTCACCGATAGGTACCCATCGTACGGGTAGTCACCCTCGCTCACACCCCAAATCTGCAGGGCGTCAAATGGGGTTACGGGCAAATGCTTTAGATATTGGTTGTAGAAAGACTGGTACAATAAGGTCACCTGCGATCCCGTATCCAGAACGGCTTTTGCGTAAACTCCCTCTATCCGTAGACCCACACTGGCACGGGGTCCTACCAGCCCATCTGGAATAGAGGGGTGGGCACCCGGTGGTCCCCTGGCTGATCTCTGGGAACGTGTCCCTCCAGAGGCTCCAGTCCGTTCCCTCACTGAGCCTCTCCTGTTTCCTGACACCTCCCCCTTCTTAGTCGCAGGGGGGCTTGTCCTCCACGGAACTCCTTGTCTCTCACAATCCCACCTAAAGTGTCCCTCCTCTCCACAGCTATAGCACACCCTCGGCCGCCCACAGTCCCGCCTGAAATGCCCTTCTTTCCCACAGTTAAAGCACACGCTGCCTGCCGCCCCTCCTCTCCCAGGACGACTCCCACTCCCAACCCACGGCACTGGTCGCCCCTGAGAGTGGGTACCTCCCCTGTCCCTCTCCTCCAGAGGGGATTCTCTACCCCTCGGTGGGTTGTCATTCCTCCACCCAGCCACCACTTCCTGTATCGCTGAGGATCGCTCCCGTAGGCCCGCGCCCCTTTTTCGCCCCAACGCTCTCTCTTCCTCCCGCACCTCTCTAATCAGTGGCCCGAACGATGGAGGAGGGCCTTTCCTATAAGCCTGCCGGATAGTCCACGCCACCTTGTCCTCCTCCAGAGAGCCACTGAATAACTGACTCATCCTCACGCTAGCCACGTCAGGCGCCTTCACTACCCCCCGGCGCCGCAGTCCCGAGAGCATCCCCTCCATCCTAAATATGTACTCGGAGAGCTTTTCCCCTCTCCATTGTTCCAGGCATTGGAACTCTGCTAAAAGCAGCCAGGGTTCCCCTGACAACCCAAATGCTCCCTCCAAAACTTCTATACATTCCTCCACTGAGGCCCCAGACTTTTCAGCTTTCAACTCCCGAACTGTTTTGGCTGCTAAACCCCTCAAACTTCCCACCAATCGCTGCCTCTTCTCCTCCTCCGAGCCTGGCCACTCCTCTAACATCAAGGACATATGCTCGATCCAGGTCTCATAGTCCACCTCCCCATCCGGAGTCGGATTGGCTCCGGAGAACACCCCCAGCTTCAGCCGTGGCCTCTCGGCCACTCCCACCAGGGAGTTAAGTGCGGCTGCCAGCTCGGAGGCTTCCACCCTACCTGGGGAGCGGGGCCTAGTCACGACTCCCTCCTCCCTCCTCCCTTTGCTAGTGCCTGCCACCTCTCTGGGGTTTTCCTCTAGCTCTAGCTCCTCCTCCGATGTCTCCTCAGCCTCATCCTTGGAGAAGGGGTGGAGCCCCCACAGCCCCTCCTCCCCCGGTACACTGACCGTCGCCGGCAGTTCCAACGTCCTGACGTCAGCACTCGTACTAACCAACACCCAGCTAGACTCCATCTCTTTACCACACCGTCTAGCTACCAATTCTACCTGCCCCATACCCTTCACCAAACTTAACCCCCGCACTACCGCGTCTCCCGAAACTCGAAAATCCACTCCGCTCACTAAGCATGCGTACTGTACTGGTACACCTTCAAATCGGCACCAGCGAACAATTTTCTCTCTGTCCATCTTCGCTCACTACCTGCGCGATTCCACAGCCCCCTGACAATCCAATCCCGGACCAGCACCCCACAAATGTAACACTTACCCAACAGGCTGGTATATGTCTAGGGGAAAAAGAGATCCAGCCACACACCAACCCACCTCCCGTACACGCAGGTGCTGTGAGAATCGCGTTTATGCCTCGCGCCCACCAACAGTATCAAACCCACAACAAATACCGTTATGAAATACACTTTAAGAGTTTACTAAAATTAAAAGAGTATTAGGCAATACTATATATACAAGAAAAAAACAAAAGGCGCCAACTTATCAAAGTTCAGTCAGTTTAGTGCACATCGGTGGAGCTCATCCAGCGAACCATTCGACTCCTCGGTGGTCGTCCTCCCGAAACTCCCACTTTGGACTCCCTGGTGGTCGTCCGAGCGCACGTCCTCCTTCCTCGGCGTCTCCCTCCGGACTCTCCTCACACCCCAAGCCCGCGCAACCCCTCCCCCAAGTTCCCAACCTCCCAAAACACAATAACATTCCCCATTGATTAACAAATGAATACAATTACCATATCAGCCATTCTAAAGCGAAACAACGGCAAGAGAAACTTTTAACAGACAAAGAAGCATTCCTACTCGTAACAAACCAAAGAAGCCCTTTTTAGTAGCATACACAGGACATTGTACATTACAAATTACTGTAAATTGCACATTGCACATTTAGACGGAGTCGTAATGTAAAGATTTTTACTCATCAGGTATATGAAGTCAATCCAATACAATTCTACCCTTACCAATTTTTATCGATGCATAATAGAAAGCGTTCTCTCTGGATACATCACTCTGGAGCAGCAACTGCTCTGCATGTGACCACAAGAAACTGTAGTGTTGTCAACGCAACTCAGGTCATTGAAACAGCACAAACCCTATGGATTCTCTCTTTCAATCTTTTTATTAATATTTAGAATATTATGAATGAGATACAATTCAAATAGTGGTAAGGGATTACAAATATATAGACTCCCATTATACATAAAGTATTACATAAACAATGAATAGAGCATAAGTAAGTTTCCCAAAACATAAACCATATAGTATATATATGAACAAGGTAAGTTTAGATATTTCATAATATATAGTGTAAAAAAGAGAAAAAAAAATCTATCTAGGGAAGTTAGCTAATCTACTAATCTAGTATCAAGAAAAAGAAAAAAAAACAAAGAAGAAAAAAAAAATAAAAAAAACTTGTAAAAAGAGAAAAAAAAAAGGGCTGTTCATAGTATCTCACGAGTATACATAAACATCAATGACGTCAACTCCGATCCTCTCAACATACATACGATTAAAGCTGAAAAAAAAACCAATAAGCCCGGCACAGGGCCATTACATCATATGAAAATATTGAATAAATGGTCTCCATATCTTTTCAAATTTAATAGAAGTATCAAATACAGCACTTCTAATTTTTTCTAAATTTAGACATAACATAGTTTGAGAAAGCCAATGAAATACCGTGGGAGGATTAATTTCCTTCCAATTCAACAAAATAGATCTTCTAGCCATCAAAGTGAGAAAAGCAATCATTCGACAGGCGGAAGGAGATAAGTGAAGTAAGTCCATCATCGGTAAACCAAAAATTGCGGTAATAGGATGGGGTTGTAAATCAATGTTCAATACCGCCGAAATAATATCAAAAATATCTTTCCAATATTTTCTCAAAAGTGGACATGACCAAAACATATGAGTTAAAGAAGCGATTTCTAAATGACATCTGTCACAAATAGGGTTTATATGAGAATAAAAATGAGCTAATTTATCCTTGGACATATGGGCCCTATGTACAACCTTAAATTGTAATAATGAATGTTTGGCACATATAGATGATGTATTAACTAATTTAAGAATTCTATCCCAATTCTCAATAGGAATAATAAGATTAAGTTCTCTTTCCCAATCATTTTTGGTCTTATCAAAGGGCACTGAACGTATCTTCATAATTATATTATAAAGTTTTGATATAAGCCCTTTTTGAAAAGGGTTTAATTCAAACAAACTTTCCAAAGTATCTGAAGACAGAGAATTTGGGAACGAAGGAAGTACCGTACTTAAAAAATGCCTAACCTGTAAGTATCTAAAAAAATGAGATCTAGGCAAATTATATTTATTAGCTAGTTGCTCAAAGGACATAAAACAGTTGTCCAAAAATAAGTCGGAAAATCTTAATAATCCCTTAGTTTTCCAAGCCAAAAAAGCATGATCTATAATTGAGGGATGGAAAAAACAAACCCTATGGATTCTGTCCAGACAACCCATAGCCTCAGTAAAGCAGCCAGCATAATGAAAGATCGCACCCACCCCGGACAGTCTCTCTTCTCCCATCAGACAGAATAATGAAAGATCGCACCCACCCCGGACAGTCTCTCTTCTCCCATCAGACAGAATAATGAAAGATCCCACCCACCCCGGACAGTCTCTCTTCTCCTGTCAAACAGTATAATCAAAGACCCCATTCACCCCGGACAGTCTCTGTTCTCCCCTCTTACTGTCAGGCAGAATAATCAGAAACCCCCAGCCATTCAGGATAATCTCACTTCTCCCCTCTCACTGTCAGGCAGAATAATCAGAAACCCCCAGCCATTCAGGATAATCTCACTTCTCCCCTCTCACCGTCAGGTAGAATAATCAAACACCCCATTCACCCCGAACAATCTCACTTCTCCCCTCTCCCATTGGGCAGAGATACAAAGGCCTGAAAAGACCAGACTAAAGACAGTTTCCACCCAGCTGTACTAAGACCATAATCACTGTTACTACAGTATTTAGTGTTAATAACCTTGGTCCTGGAGCAGTTCGTGAGATGATATCACAGCTCAATGCATTGGAGTAAGGATTTCAATTCCACTATCCTCTGTTAGAAAATTTGTACCTTCCTTCCCATGTGCATGTGGATTTCCTCCAGGTGCTCTGATTTCCTCCCACAGTCCATAGACCAGTTAGTATGTTCATTGATCATTGTAATTGTGTGTGATCAGGCGAGGGTTAAATCGGTAGGGTGTTGAGTGGCACAGCTCAAAGCTAGGAAGGGCCAGTTCCATGCTGTATGTCTAAAGAAATAAACATTTCAATGATTCCCTAGTACAATAAGAGAGACATCTTCATAATCTAGCTTCTTATCATCTTGCATCTTACTGTCTGCCTGCACTGCGCTTTCTCTGTAACAATTGTTCTTGTTTTACGCTGTTCTACCTCAGTGCACTGTGTAATGATCTATCTGTATGACGGTTATACAAGAGAACCTGCTCACTGACTCTCTGTAAATGTGACAATAATAAACTGTTCCCAAGCTGGACAGGAGCTGGACCGGGAGCTGGACCGGGAGCTGGACCAGTAGCTGGACCAGGAGCTGAGCTTCAAGCCAACAAGCACAAACACAAGAGATTCTGCCAATGGTGGAAATCTAGAGCAACACACACAAAATACTGGAGGAATCAGTAGGCCAGGCAGTATTCATGGAGGGGAATAAATAGTCGATGTTTCGGGCCAAGATAACAAGTGTAGGGAACCTTTGTTTTCAAGAGATATTGAGGACCTGGTTCAGCAGGTAGGAACAAATGAGGTGAGGTAAGAAATGCAAGAGAACATTTGAGAAAGAAATCAGAAGGGTTAAAAGAAGGTATGAAGTTGCTCTAGCAGACAAAGTGAAGGAGAATTCAAAGGGATACTACAGATATGTTAAGAGCAAAAGGATTACAAAGTAAAAAATTGGTCTTCTGGAAGATCAGAATGGTAATCCATGTGTGCAGCCAAAACAGATGGAGGAGATTTTAAATTAATTCTTTGCATCTGTATTTACTCGGGAGATGGACACAGAGTCTATAGAACTGAGGCAAAGTGGCATCAACTTCACTGACCCTGTACAGGTTACAAAGGAGGAGATGTTTGCTACCCTGAACCAAATCAGGGGGGGATAAATCCTCAGGGCCTGACAAAGTGATCCCTCGGACCGTAAGGGACGTAAGTGGAGAAATTGCTGAAGCTCTAGCAGAGATATTTAAATCATCCTTAGTGATCGGAGCAGTATCAGAGGATTGGAGGATGGCAATTGTTGTTCTGCTGTTTAAAAAAGGGCTCTAAACAGAAACCAGGAAATTATAGCAACACACACAAAATGCTGGAGGAACGCAGCAGGCCAGGCAGCATCTATGGAGAAGAGTATAGACAACATTTCAGGCTGAGATCCTTCAGCAGGACTGGAAAAACAAAATGAGAAGTTAGAGCAAGAAGGTGGGTGAGGGGAGGAAGAAGTACAAGACCGTAGGTGATGGGTGAAACCGGGAGAGGCGGAGAGGTGAAGTGACAAAAGAGACAAAGGGCTGGAGAAGGGGGAATTTTTCAGGAGAGGATCGAAGACCATGAAAGGGAAGGGGAGGACCACCAGAGGGAGATGATGGGCAGGTAAGGAGATAAGGTGAGAGATGGAAATGTGAATAGAAATGTTGAGGGGAGGGGGGAATTGCTGAAAGTTCATGCCATCAGGTTGGAGGCTACCCAGATGGATAAGATGCTGCTTCTCCAACCTGACTGTGGTCTCATCGTGACAGTAGAGGAAGCCGTGGACTGACATGTCAGAATGGGAAAGGGACGTGGAATTGAAATGGGTGGCTACTGGGAGATTCCACTTCTTCTGGTGGGCAGAGTGTAGGTGCTCAGTGAAGCGGTCTCCCAATCTACATCGGGTCTCACCGATATACAGGAGGCCACACCAGGAGCACCAGATACAGTAGATGACCCCGACAGGTGAAGTATCGTCTCACTTGAAAGACTATTTGGGGCCATGAATGGTAGTGAAGGAGGAGATGTAAGGGCAGGTGTAACACTTGTTCTGCTTGCAAGGATAAGTGCCAAGAGGGAGATCACTGAGGAGGGACGAATGGACAAGGGAGTCACATAGGCAGTGATCCCTGCAGAAAGCTTAAAGTGGGGGAGGGAGGCAAAGATGTGCTTGGTGGTGGTATCCCGTTGGAAATGGCGGAAGTAATAGATGTGGTAGGTGCGGACAGGGGAAACCCTATCCCTGGTGAGGTGGCAGAGGATGGGGTGAGGGCAGATGTGCATGAAATGGAAAAGATGCAGGTGAGGGCAGCTTTGGTGGTGGAGGAAGGAAAACCCATTTCTCTGAAGAAGAAGAACATCTCATTAATTTGGAATGAAAGTCTCATCTTGAAAGCAGATGCAACAGAGATGAAGTAACTGAGAGAAGGAGATGGCGGTTTTAGAAGTGACAGGATGGGAAGAGATATAGTCGGTTAGCTATGAGAATCAGTGGGTTTATGAAATATATCAGTAGATAAACTGTCTCCAGAGATAGAAACAGAGAGATTGAGAAAGGGGAGAGGGGTGTCAGAAATGGACCAGGTACATTTGAGGGCAGGGTGGAAGTTGGAGGCAAAGTTGATGAAGGCGGAGTCAGCACGGGTGCAGGAAGCAGCACCAATGCAGTCGTCAATGTAACATAGGAGAAGTGCAGATGGTCACCAGTGTAGGCTTGGAACATGGCCATGTAGCCAACAAACAGGCAAGCATAGCTGGGACGAATGCAAGTGCCTATGGCTACATCTTTTGATTGCAGGAGGTGGTGGAAGCCAAAGGAGAAATAGTTGAGGGGAGGACTAGAGCTTTAAGATGCTCCTGATAGGGCATGGTGGTGTTTAGGAACTGGATATCCATGCTGAAATTGAGACGATTAGGGGCAGGGAATGAAGTCATTGAAAGATCCAGAGCGTGTGAAGTGTCACTGATATAGGTAGCAAGGGACTAAACTGGGGGGATAAAACAGAGTTGAGGTATGCAGATAAAAGTTTGGTGGGACAGGAACAAGCAGAAACAATGGTCTGCAGACCTTGGAGGATGTTGTGGATCCAGGAAATTAAGGACTGGTGAGTCTGACATCAGTTGTGGGAAAGTTATTGGAAGGTATTCTAAGTATTTGGATAGACATGGACTGATTAAGGATAGTCAGCATGGCTTCATGTGTGGTAGGTGATCTCTAACCAGTGTTGGAGAGTTTTTCAAGGAAGTTACCAGAAACGTGGAAGAAGGCAAGGCAGTGGATTATGTCTACATGGTCTTTAGTAAGGCATATGACAAGGTCTAACATGGGAGGCTGTTCAAGAAAGTTCAATTGCTCAGCATTCAGTATGAGGTAGCAAATTGGATTAGACATTGGCTTTGTGAGAGTAGAGGGTTGCCTCTCTGATTGGAGGCCTGTGACTAGTGGTGTGCCGCAGGGATCAGTGCTGGGTCCAATGTTGTTTGTCATCTATATCAATGATCTGGATGATAATGTGGTTAACTGGATCAGCAGATTTGCAGATGCTACCAAGACTGGAGATGTAGTGGACAGTGACAAAGGCTATCATGGTTTGCAGAGGGATCTGCATCAGCTGAAAAAATGTCTGAGAAATGGCAGATGGAAATTAATGTGACAAATGTGCAGTTTTGCACTTCAGTAAGATCAACCAGAGCAGGTCTTACACAATGAACGATAGAATACTTAGTAGTGTGGTAGAACAAAGGGATCTATGAATACAGATCCATAATTCATTAAAAGTGGTGTCACAGGTAGATAGGGTTGTAAAGAAACCTTTTGGCACATTGGCTTTAATAAATCAATGTATTGAGTGCAGGAGATGGAATGTTGTTTTGAAGTTGTATAAGACATTGGTGAGGCCTAAATTGGAGTAGTGTTTGCAGTTTTTGGTCACCTACCTACAGGAAAGATATATATATAAGGTTGAAATAGTACAGAGCAAATTTACAAGGATGTAGCCAGGTATGGAGGACCTTAATTATAAGGAAAAGTTGAATAGGTGAGGACTATATTCTTTAGAATGTAGAAGACTGAGAGGAGGTTTGAGAGGATGGATATAGATGGGGTTGGGAGGAACTACAACCAGTGGTCATAGTTATGGCCCATAAGACCATAAGATATAGGAGCAGAATTAGGCCATTTGGCCCATCGAATCTGCTCTGCAATTTCATCATGGCTGAACAAAATGTCCTTTTAGCCCCAATCTCCTGCCTTCTCCCCGTATCTCTTCATGCCCTGACCAATCCAGAATATATCAACCTCTGCCTTAAGTACCATAAAGACCATATTGTTTGTGTCTTCTACAGTGAAAACTAATGCAAAGCAATTCATCTGCTATTTTGTTGTCCTCCATTACTACCTCTCTAGCATCATTTTCCAGCGGTCCAATATCCACTCTTGGCTCTCTTTTACACTTTATGTATCTGAAGAAACTTTTGGTATCCTCTTTAATATGATTGGCTAGCTTACTTTCTTACTCCATCTTTACCTTTGCAAACCCCTAACAAAGTAGAGGTGTTATTGTGTTTACTTCATTATTGCCCTTGTGTGCTGAGCCCAGAACAGGTCCTCTGAAATAATAACACTGAGGAATTTCAAGTTGCCGACTCTCTCCACCTCTGATCCCCCAGTAAAGACTGTCTTTTGGATCTCTGGTTTCCCTCTCCTGAAGTCTGCAATCAATTCCTTGGTCTAGCTGACATTGAGTGAGAGGTTGTTGTTATGGCACCACTCAGCCATATGGTTCAGTATGGTGATTTATGACCACCATTCATTCAGCCTCTAACAGTGCTGTCATCAGTAATCTTGAATATGGCATTGGAACTGTGTTTAGCTACTTGGTTATAAGTGTAAGGTGAGTAGAGCAGGGGGCTAAGCACACAGCCTTGTGATGCACCAGTGCTGATGGAGGTTGTGGAGGAGATGTTGTTGCCAATCTGAACTGACTAGGGTCTACAAGTGAGGAAATTGAGGATCCAATTACACAGGAAGCTCCAAAGTTTTGGAGCTTATTGATTAGTTTTGAGATGACGATGGTATTGAATGGCAAGATGCTGTCGATAAAGAGCATCTGATGTAATGTCTTTGCTGTCCAGCTGAATGAAGAGCCAATGAAATGGCAATGAGGAGGTGTTTGCTGTCTCGGGGTAAATTAGGGTGGATAAACCCCTGTGGCACGACAATGTGTTCCCTCGAGCCCTGTAGAGGCTAGTGCAGAAATAGCCAGGGACAGAGTAAAGATATTTAAAACTTCCTTTGCCATGGGTGAGGTGCCAAAGGATTGAGGGACAGCTAATATTGTTCTGTTGTTCAAGAAAGGCTCGAAGAATTAGTCAGGAAATTATAGTCTGGTGAGCCTGATATCAGTAATGGGAAAGTTATGGGAAGGTATTCTGAAAACTGGATATATAAGTATTTGGATAGACTGGGACTGATTAGGGAAAGTCGGTGTGGCTTTGTGCATGGTAGATCATATCTAACCAAACTTAGAGTTTTTCAAGGAAGTTACCAGAAAAGTTGATGAAGGCAAGGCAGTGGATGCTGTCTACATGGTTTTAAGCAAGGCATTTGACAAGATCTCACTTGAGATGCTGGTCAAAAAGGTTCCATCACTTTGCATTCAAGATAAATTAGTAAATTGGAATAGACCCTGGCTTTGCAGGAAAAGCCAGAGAGAGGTATTAGATGGTTGCCCCTCTGACTGGAGGCCTGTGACTAGTGGAATCTCACGAGGATCAGCACTGGGTCCGTTTGTTGTTTGTCATCTATATCAATGATCTGGGTGATAATGTGGTTAATTGGATCAGCAAATTTGCTGATGAAGCCAAGATTGGAGGTGTAGTGGACAGCAAGGAAGACGGCAAAGACTTGCAGTGAGATCTGGACCAGCTGGAAAAATGGCAGGTGGAATTTAATGCTGACAGGAGGGAGGACCAACCAGGATAGGTCTTACACGGTGAGCGGTAGGGCAATGCTGAGTTTGGTAGAACAGAGAGATCTGGGAATACTGGTCCATAATTCCTTGAAAATGGCATCATAGGTAGATAGGGTCGTAAAGAAAGCTTGTGGCATTTTCACCTTCATAAATCAATGTATTGAGTACAGGAGTTGGGATGTTATGTTGAAATTGTATAAGATGTTGGTGAGGCCTAATCTGGAGTATCGTGTGCAGTTTTGGTCACCACCTACAGGAAAGATGTGAATAAAATTGAAAGAGTGGAGAGAAAATTTATAAGGATGTTGCCAGGGCTTGAGGACCTGAGTTACAGGGAAAGATTGACTAGGTTAGGACTTCATTCCCTAGACCTTAGAAGATTAAGGAAATAATTGATTGTAGTATACAGAACTATGAGGGGTATAGATAGAGTAAATGCAAGCAGGCTTTTTCCACTGCGTTTAGATGAGATTACAAGAGTTCACGAGTTAAAGGTGAAAGGTGAAATGTTTAAGGGGAACATGAGGGGGAATTTCTTCACTTAGTGGTGAGGGTGTGGAACGAGCTGCCAGCGTAAGTGGTGGATGCAAGTTCAATGTCAACATTTATGACAAGTTTGAATAGGTACAAGGATGGGAGGGGTATGAAGGGCTACAGTCCAGGCGGACAGAAGGGCCTGTTTCTGTGTGGTTTTTCTCTCTTTCTCTTGCTTTAACTATGAGATAATAATATGGCACATATTATGGTCACCCAGTAACCAAACTTCAGCCTTTCTACTTTGGGTTTGAGCCTGTGTAGAAATGTTTCCAAAACTGATGCTGACTCCTCGTGTCCACAGCTAAAGCGTCTGCTAATTGGACATGATAATGTAGGACTACGAGCCGGCTGGTTCCTGGACAACGTTCGGATTAAGGTTCCAGCCCATGGAAAGGAATACATGTTCCCGGCTCACCGGTGGCTCTGCAAGGACGAAGCAGATGGCAAGACTGAGGTCGAGATATACCCCAGTGAGATCACGGAGATTGAAAAATGTAAGTAAGCATACCAGCATAAGATTTAAATTGAGGATGCTCCTCTCCTCTGAGTTTACTGCAAGAAGGTATTCCTCTTTCCCTGCTCTTTAGTTGATTGTTTATTTATTGAGATACAATGTGGAACGGGCCCTTCTGGCCCTTCCAGCCCCACCACCCAGCAACCCCGCTTTGACCCCAGCCTAATCACAGGACAATTTGCAATGACCTACTAACCGGCATGTCTTTGGACTGTGGGAGAAAACTGGAGACCCAGAGAAAACCAAGCATTCCAAGGGAGGACATACAGACTCTTTACAGATGATGTCAGAATTGAACTCTGAACTCTGACACCCTGAGCTGTAATAACATCGTGCTAACTGTGCTGCTCGAAATGTGTTTGTGATCATTGAGAGTGGTTTGATTTAAGCCCTTGAAACTCTCCCGTTCCCACAGTGCTAATGAAACAAACTGCTCACTTCATACCCAAAACCTCAGTCTTTCTCAGTGTTATATACCCCTAGGGTTCATTTTTTCTGTGGACTGTCACTTTAAAACGCCAAGAGAATGACTCTGACTTTTGGACACTGTTGGATTTCTACTGATTACAAAATTGCTTCGTTACTATGGTGAGAGAGGAGGTGGAGTTATTTGATGGACAATTGATTGTTTATACAAGTTCGCGGCTTGTTTTGAATATACAAGTACACACAGCCACACAGCTCAGAGTTGAGATGGATTCTGTGAATGAAAGACACCAGTGAGTCAGTTGCTGGTTTAAACTTTCAGTAGCCCAAAAGGGTGAGTTGAGATTGATCCAGAGTATTGATAAATGACTCTCACAAGTTTGCTGCAACTAGAAGAAGTTTGCAGAGAGAGGAGAGGAGAGGAAGGTTTGAAACAGAAGAAACAAAGAGATCACTGTTTAAACTCTCTCTAAGTAGCCCATAAGGGTGGGTTTGATTCCATTTGAAAACGCAAGTGTGATTGTCACATAGTTAATCCACAGGAGTGGGTTCTGTGGTGATGGTGGTGGGGGGAATCTTTGTGTGTACCGCATGTGTGTTTACCCTTTGTCTGGGTGTGGTATTTCACTGAAGAAAGGCACCCCTGTGGCAAATCACTGTTGGAGTTACTTCATATGTCGTGGAACTGGATCAGTGGCTATCAGTAAGGGTGACCCTGTGGGAACCACTGGTGCGTCTAACCCTTGCCTGGGTTGGTAACCTTACCACTTGAAGACGTTACCCTTAGTGTAGTCACATTTGGCTGACTTGAAGGATTCGGAGGACAATGGGAAGATTGATGACAACTGTTTATTTGGAGTACAAATACCTTTTTCTCACCTCAGTTCCATGGATTTAAGTGAACTTTCTTGCATACCATCGTAAGACTGCAACTCTTGCCACCTGAGCTTGAATAAGTTTGGGAACTTTATTTACACACCTGTATATGCATTACACTGCTAACTCTTGGTTTACCTGGTTTAAGTTTCTATATTTGGTAGTTACTAATAAAATAGAGATTTGTTGACAGCAACACCAGACTCCAGGTGTGTCCTATTGCTGCTGATATTTTTACAGGGTTGCGCGTACGTAACATCAGCTTCACATTGAACTTCCTATCCCCACATCACAGTGACACAGAACAAGATAGGACATGGTTCAGCATGATTTCCTGAAGAGAAAATCCTGCCTGACAAACCTATTGGAATTCTTTAAGGAGATTACAAGTAGATGCAGTGGATGCAGATAAAGGGGATGCAGTGGATGTTGTATATTTGAACTTTCAGAAGGCCTTTGACAAGGTGCCACACATGAGGCTGCTTACCAAGTTAAGAGCCCATGGTATTACAGAAAAGTTACTAACATGGTTAGAGCATTGGCTGATTGGTTGAGGCAGTGAGTGGGAATAAAAGATCCTTTTTTGGTTGGCTGCCAGTGTCTAGTGGTGTTCCACTGGGGTCAGTGTTGGGACTGCTTCTTTTTATGCTGTATATAAATTATTTAGATGATAGAATAGTTGACTTTGTTGCCAAGTTTGCAGATAATACAAAGATTGTTGGAGGGGTAGATAGTGTTGAGGAAACAGGTAGGATGCAGGACTTAGACAGACTAGGAGAATGGGCAAGGAAGTGGCAAATGAAATACACTGTTGGAAAATGCATGGTCATGCACTTTGGTAGTAGAAATAAATGTATGAACTATTTTCTAAATGGAGAGAATATCCAAAAATCTGAGTTGCAAAGGGACTTGGGAGTCCTTGTACAGAACACCCTAAAGGTTAATTTGCAGGTTGATTCAGCGGTGAAGAAGGCAAATGCAATGTTAGCATTCATTTCAAGAGCTCTAGGATACAAGACCAAGGATGTGATGCTGAGGCTTTATAAAGCACTGGTGAGGCCTCACCTTGAGTATTGTGAACAGTTTTGGGTTCCTCATCTAAGAAAAGTTGTGTTGGCATTGGAGAGGGTCCAGAGGAGGTTCACAAGGATGATTCCAGGAATGAAAGGGTTATCATATGAGGAACTTTTGATACCTCTGGGCTTGTACTCACTGGAATTTAGAAGGATGACGGGGAATCTCATTGAAACCTTTTAAATGTTGAAAGGCCTGGACAGAGTAGATGTGGAAAGGATGTTTCCCATGGTGGGAGTGTCTAGGAGAAGAGGGCACAGCCTCAGGGTAGAGAGGCATCCATTTAAAGCAGAGATGTGTATTAATTTCTTATGCTGCGTGTGGTCAATTTGTGGAATTTGTTACCACAGGCAGCTGTGGAAGCCAGATCACTGGGTGTAATTAAGGTGGAGCTTGATTGGTTCTTGATAGGACACGGTATCAAAAGTTACGGTGAGAAGACCGGGGAGTGGGGCTGAGGAGGGGGAAAAGGATCAACCATGACTGGGTGGCATTTGTGCCTCTTTTAGAGCCCAGTTCAGTGTGGGGAGTAAAACAGGAATTAACTCATTTTAAGATTCTTTGTACCACTCTGCCGTAACCCATCTGATCCTGGTGACTTGCTTAATTTAAGCCACTAATTGCAGCTTTTAATTCAACTTCAGTTATGTCAGCAGTCATCCTTCTATTTTGTTCTTTGCTTAAAGTGGGTTACTCTAGAGAATTCAAGAAGGTGTCACTTTGGGTTATGCTTCCCTCTGGAACTTTGGAATGTAGCATTTTGTAAAACACTTCAAAAGCTTCTTGAATTTCACTTAGCTTATTTTTTATCATTTTCATTCTTGGGTCCCTAATTCTATGAATTGTATTTTCTGCTATCTTTTTTTTCAGTGTCCACGCCAATATTTTCATAGATTTCGATCCACTTTCATAATGTCTCTGTTTCAGAAACATTAAGTTTTTCCTGATTTCTTGCATAGCCAAACTATTTATTTCATTCTTAATTTTTTAAATTTCCCCTAATGTATCCTGTGCCAAATTCAATTTGTGTTTTTTTTCTCTAGTTCCTTCAGCCTATTTTGTAATTCCTCTTATGTTTTATTCCTTATTTTTTTCTTATATGAAGATATCGCTATAATTTTCCCTCTCAAGACAGCCTTCAGAGTATCCCATAAAATGGGAGGTGAAACCTCTCCATTATCATTAAATTCTAAGTAGAGACCAATTTCTTTTTTAATTTGTTCCTTAAAGTACAGATCATTGAGTAGACTTGAATTTAGTTTCCAAATAGTATTCTTTGGTTGTAGGTCAATATCAACAGATAAATATATAGGTGCATGGTCACTTACATCTATTGTCCCAATTCCACAGGTGTTTATTTTGTCTTTGTCTTTTCCAAATGTTATGAATAGTCTATTCTTGTATATACAGAATGTGGAGCAGAATAATGAGTGTAATCCCTTCTGTCAGGGAAAAGGTCTCTCCATATACCAATTAAACCAACATCCTCAAAAAGTGTATTAACTTTCTTATGTAAAGATTTTGTTTCATAGGTTTTTCTATTGGAAGAGTCTAAGTTTGGTAGTAATTGTAAATTTAAGTCTCCCCCACATATCAGGAGACCTTCTGTTTCCATTACCATAATATCAGTAATTTTCTGAAAGAAACCAATAACACTTCCCAGGGGTGCCTATATATTCAATAGAGTAACTGAATTGCCGTCTATATTCCCCCTTACCAGAATATATCTGCCTTCTTTATCTCCCATTTTGAATATTTTTTCAAAATTTAGCTTACTTGAGATAAGAATAGCAACTCCTCTCCTATGTCCTGATTTATATGAGGAGAAAAACAGATTACTGAAGCCCATTCTCTTTAGTTTTTTATGCTCATTATCACTTAAATGAGTTTCCTGTAAATATACTACATGGGTTTGTTCTTTTTTCATTTTGGATAAAATTCTCTTACGTTTGATTGGATTTAATAGCCCATTTACATTAAAAGAAATGAATTTTACCTTGTCCTTAGCCATCTGTGTTTATCTGTCAATGTATCATCGAAATTAGAATAAAACGTAATCGATCTACTGCCTGAACAAATAAGAACCAAGAAACTCAAATAATAGCAAAAATTGCAACGAACGTGTGATTCCAAGGCTGAGGTCTCTAGTAGATGACCCTGCGTTGAGCTAGAGGAAATGTCTAGCTGTGGGGGATAACCCCTCCTATTTGTGAGTTGAGGGCCCCCATTGCAGTATTCATAAAAGTCAGTGAACAAATCCATTACACAGAAAAGATTTCCCTGTGTACTCCTCCTATATATATACACACATATATACGTACACATACATACACACACACACACACACACATTACACACATACACATATATATTCTCATTTTGGTGGGGAAAAAGAAGTAAGTGAGCGAATAAAGAATAACAACTAAGTAATATAAAATCCACGTTATAATAAGTATTTCTCGAGATAGGTATATCACTGTGTACTTTTGCTTCTGTTTAGCTTTTCAGCATTTTTAAAGTTAGCCAAACCTTATGGCTCTTCTGAAAGGGGTGAGGACTATCTTTGGGAAACTCCTGGTCTCTTCCTGATACGTTTCTCTCGGCTTCCTCCCGTCTCCTGCCTTCTCAATTCTCGCACTATTTCCCAAGCCGAGCAGGACAATTCCTCAGTCAGGCTTTCTTTCGTTTTGGTCATGCTGACGGGCAATCCTCTGGCCCTCATGTCTGTAGTCACCTCTTCCACTGTCTGGTATAACTGCATCCCGTTGTCATAAAACACTCGAAGTTTAGCAGGGTACGGAGTTTGAAATCTAATCGTATTTTGCTTTAGTATTCTTTGCGTTTCTGGAGGACTGCAGGGGGGTAATCTTGGTCGAAATATATTAATTTATCCTCTTAAAAACACTATCTTCTTACCCCAGGCCCTTCGTAGAATCTCCGTCTTGGTGCTGTACTGAAGGAATTTAATTATAATTGATCGTGGCTTTCTATCCTGGGCAGGTTTTGGGACTAACGCGCGGTGGGCTCTTTCGACTTCCAGCTCCATAGCCGGGGGAATCTCCAGCGCGTCCCGCAGTAACTTTCCGACAAAGTCCGTTATAGACGGGCCCGCCGCTCCTTCGGGAACATTGGTAGATTCTGATATTTTTCCGCTGTGATCTTCCCTCCAGATCAAGCAGTTTACCTTCTTGGTGATGTATGATTTTTATTGTCTTGCTCAGTGTCCGTTCCACATTTTGAACGCGATCTTCCACCTTCTCAATTCAAGTATCTGCCACCGCTATTTTTTGATTAACGCTGGCAAGCTCTGCCTTAATATCACGGAGCTGCTGCTTTATATCTTTCTGGACCTCCATTATTTCTTTCAGGATTTCGAAGACATTTGCCGCTTCATCTGAACGAGGCCCAGCGGCTGCCTCGCTCGCACGTGGTTGGGTCGGAGAGCCGCTCGCTGCACTCCTCTCAGACACAGGCTCCGCAGTGTTGCTTTTTTTATTTCCATTTCTTCTGCCCATTCTTGCCCCTCTTTTCAGTTCAAATATTTTCCGAAAAATATTATATTTGATGGGTTAATGGGGCTTAATACGCGTTTTTCTGGAGGAACTAGTGACTTAAGCTGCCATTCTCGACGATGATGTCACCGGAAAAAACAGCCTAGTAATTTCTAAGGTAGGGACATGTTCAGCACAGCTTTGTGGGCCGAAGGGCCTGTATTGTACTGTAGGTTTTCTATGTTTCTCCCCGCAGCCTCTGTCACTCCAGAGAATACAACTCAAGTTTGTCTAACCTCTTGTTATAGAACTTGCCCTCTAATCCAGGCATCATTCCTGATGAACCTCTTCTGCACCCTCTCCAAAACTTCAACATCTTTCCTCTCATGGGGCAACCAGAACTGTATGTAATGTTGCAGGTTTTTGTGTGAGGGAACCTGAGGAAAGAGCTGGAGTAAGAACACAAGTAGGGTTTACCCTACATGAACGCATGGTTGCTCTGCACTCTGTATCCCACCTTGATATGGACCTGTAATGTATTTAACTTCAATTGCTTGTGTCTCTGGCCAGTAATAAACTACCAAGTGGAGGTGTGCACGGGAGATGTCACTGGAGCCGGTACTGATGCTAAAGTCTTCATCCAGATGTATGGAAAACTCGGGAAAACTGAATTAATCCGCCTCCATAGTCGTTCAGACAATTTTGTCCGAGGAGAAACAGAAATGTTTAAGGTAGGCTTGGGAGCAGGGAGACTGAAGGAGAGGGTCTGGGGGTTGGGGATGGAGGAGAGAGTGGTTGTTACATCAAGCAGGATTGGGATCAGGACCCACACCACCAGGTTCAGGAACAATCAAACAGTCAAATCTCAGAATTCATCCATCATCTGGGACACCCACCATCCAGGTCATGCTCTCTTCTCACTGCTACCATCAGGAAGAAGGTACAGGAGCCTCAGGACTCACACCACCAGCTTCAGGAACAGTTATTACCCCTCAACCATTAGGCTCCTGAACCAGAGGGGATAACTTCACTCACCCCAACACTGAACTGCTCCCACACCCTATGGACTCACTTTCAAAGACTCTTCATCTCATGTTCTCAATATTTATTGCTTATTTATTTATTATTTATTTTTGTATTTTGTATGCTGGAAATCCAGAGCAAATGCACAAGATGCTGGGGAAACTCAGTAGGTCAAGCAGTGATCTATGGAGGGGAATAAACAGTCGATATTTCGGCTCGAGACCCTTCATCAGGACCAGAAAGGGAGGGGGAAGAAGCCGCAATAAGAAGGAGGGGCAGGGGAAGGAGTACAAGCTGGGAGGTGATGGGTGAGACCAGGTGAGGGGGACAGAAGGTGAGTGGGTGATGGAGGGGAATGAAGTGAGAAGCTGGGAGGTGAAAGGGTGAAAAGGCAAAGGGCTGTAGAAGAAGGAATCTGATAGAGGGGAGTGGACCATGGGAGAAAGGGAAGGAGGAGGATCACCCATGAGATTTGATAGGCAGGCTGTGTACACGTAGGGCCAGTATTGCTCTAATTCCTGAGCAGAATGAGATCCTTTGAAGTATGCAGGCCTCTACTTCACATGCTCTACCAGTCTGTTGGTGCCAGTACAATCTTCTATACGGAGACATGATCCACTCTCGCTGATCACGGTACGTGAAGACAGAGGAGGACACCACGGGCGTTCTGCCGCAGGCAAACATGAGAATTTTTAGAAGCATGGTTCTCCTCTGATAACTCTGTAAACAAACATATCAAAGTATACGCCATCTACCAACGCCTAAGAACCAGTAGAATTCAGAGGTCAGCTGAAGGATAGCCAATCAGGACCTAGGCAATCGAATGACCCGAGCTACCAACATTCACAATCCTAAACCAGACTGCATGCATTTAGGTGAGAGGGAATAATTTTAAACAAGATGTAAAGGGCAAGTTTTTTACACAGAGGGTGGTGGGTGCCTACAAAGGCAAATAGAAGTGTTTAAGAGACGTTTCAATAGACGCATGAATATGAGAAAAAAAATGATATGGACATTATGTTGGCAAAGGGGATTAGTTTAGTTGGTCATTTGATTCCTAATGTAATTGGTTCAGCACAATGTTGTGGGCCACAGGGCCTTTTCTTGTGCTATACCGCTCTGTGTTCAATATAAACTCCCTTTGATTCAAGAGAGGCTGCTAGGGATAGCGGAGAAATTACTTTAGTCAGAGGGTGGTAAATCTGTGGAATTTGTTGCCACAAGCAGCTGTGGAATCCAAGTCATTGGGTGTATTTAAGGCAGAGATAGATAGGTTCTTGATTAGCCAGGGCATCAAAGGGTATGGGGAGAAGGCAGGGGAGTGTGGATGACTGGAAGAATTGGATCAACCCATGATTGAATGGCGGAGCAGACTCGATGGGCCGAATGGCCCACTTCTGCTTCTGTATCTTATGGTCTTACGTTTACACTTCACAGTTCAAGGTAAATTTATTATCAAAGTACATATATGCATTTATTTAGAGATACAGTGTAGAACAGTCCCTCAGTCCCTTCCGGCCCAATGAGCCACACTGCCCAGGAATCCACCAATTTAACATAGAATATAGAAATCCACAGCACATTACAGGCCCTTTGGCCCACAATGTTGTGCCAACCATGTAACCTACTCTAGAAACTGTCAATAATTACCCTACCGAATAGCCCTCTATTTCTCTAAGCTCCACTGACCCACCACTCTCTGTGAAGAACTTACCTCTGACATCGCCCTTGTACCTACTTCCAAGCACCTTAAAACTATTCCCCCTTGTGTTAGCCATCTCAGCCTTCTGGCTATCCACACGATCAATGCCCCGCATCATCTTATACACCTCTATCATGTCACCTCTCATCCTCTGTCACTCCAAGGAGAAAAGGCCGAGTTCACTCAACCACTTAATCCTAACTTACTCACAGAACTATTTACAATGACAACTTATTAACCAGTATGTCTTTGGACTGTGGGAGGAAACCCACGTGTTGATGGGAAAGATGTACAAGCTTTTTACAGAGTGCCGGAATTGAATTCCAAACTCCGATGACGCAAGCTAACCACTCACTATCCCATGGTGGTGCCCCAATAGGTCACCGTTACTACCCTGTTACATTTTCTTATGGGTATTCACAGTAAATACAAAGAAGCACAATAGAATAAATGAAAAACTGTACACAAACTAAGACAAACAAGCAACTAATGTGCAAAAGACAACAGATTATGCAAATACAAAAAAGAAAACAAAATATTAATAATAAGTAAATAATGAACATTGAGAATGTGAGTTGTAGATTCCTTGAAAGTGAGAACATAGATTGTGGGATCAGCTCAGTAATTGGGCAGGTGATTTCATTTTGATTTTACTAAGGCAGTGAGAAGGCATTTCTTGCTTCCTCAGTCAACAGCCAACATAGTCAAAGTCCCCACCCTCCCTGGGCGTTCTCTCTTCTCCCCACTCATCAGGCAGAAGGTTCAAAAGCCTGAAAGCATGTGCCACCAGACTCCAGGACAGCTTCTACGCCACTGTTATATGACTTTTGAATGGTCTCCTAGTACAAAAAGATGAACTTTTGACCTCACAATTTACCTCATTATGATCTTGTACCTTACTGTCTACCTGCACTGCACTTTCTCTGTGGCTGTCACACCTTATTCCACATTGTTATTGGTTTACCTCGTTCTACCTCAATGTATAATGATCTGATCTGTATGAACACTATACAAGACAAGCTTTTCACAGTATCTCCATATGTGTGAGAATTTTAAACCAATTCCAATTGCCTGAAGGGGGAGCACACCACTGCCCTGGTTTCAGTAACATTTCTTTTGATCTTGGCCTATTTTTGTTCCTGTGATTATGTCCTTACTCTCTGATGAAGTGGCTGTTTTGCACATGCACAGATTGAGGCATTGGATGTGGGCAGATTGGTCAAACTACGTGTGGGCCATGATGGGAGTGGTATTGCTCCAGGCTGGTTCCTGGACTGCATCAGGATCAGCCGTCTGAAGCTCCAGACTGTGGAGGATGACAAAAAGAAGAAGAAGAAGAAAAAGAAGGTAGAGGAGGATGTGAATGCCATACCAGAGGAAGTGGTGGAGACCTACACTTTCAACTGTCAACGCTGGCTGGCCAGCGACGAGGGAGACCGACAGCTGGTGGTGGAACTCCTGCCAGAAGATGCTGAGGACCTGGAAGGTAAGGGAGATTCCTGGCTCATTTTCATCTTTGATAAATCGCTTCACTTACACTGTTGAAGTGAGTCATGACACTAATATAGAAAGGCTGAGAGATAGAGTGGGTGTAGAGAGATTGTTTCCTGTAGTGGGGGAGTCTAGGACCAAAGGGCATGGCATCAGAATGGAATGACGTCCATTTAGAACACAGATGAGGAGGAATTTCTTTAGCTAGAGGGTGTTGAATCTGTGGAATTTGCTGCCACAAATGGTTGTGGAGGCTGATAGGTTCTTAATTAGTCAGGGGATCGAAGGTTCTGGGGAGAAGGCAGGGGAATGGGGTTGAAAGGGAAAATAAATCAGCCATGTTGAAATGCTGAAGCAGTCCAGATGGGCTCAATGAGCCTAATTCTGCTCCTTGGTCTTATGGCCTAATGGTCTAAAACTGGTCACAGACCCACTACATCTGCGGATGATGGCTGTATTCCTGCTTTCGAACCTATCTCTAAAGGTAGATACGGTAACATGATGGTTCAGTTACTGAACCAGAGATGTCAGTTCAAGGTTCCACCTAGTGAATTTAAATTCAGTTCTTTAACTAAACCTGGAAGTTAAATAAAGCTTGCAATGATATTGTAGTGCTTGTCTTATCTCGTGTGACTGGCTACACTATGTGCTGGTAGGCCATCAGAGCTCTAGGTATTGGAAGGAGGCAGTGAATAGAAAACACACACTTCTGGAAGCAAGTTTGTTTGTAAAAATAGCAATATATACAAAATATTTACATGAGCAAGAAGAATTCAAAATTCCGACATTCTATTTAGATCCCAAATCTGAGATATCAAACGAAAACCAAATTCCTTTTTAGTTAGAATCAGTGAGATTCATTAAGATGACTTCTATTACTCTAATTTCTCTAATTAGATCTAGTATTATTTCCATTTATCAGCAAGTTTATTTTTACCTCGTTGTACACCTTCCTTACGAGCACTGTTTCCTTCTTCCAACTTTGAAGTTGTCACATGTTTGTCATATCTAGTCTTGTTTCTGTGTGCCATTCTCTGTGAGTTCCCCATAGCTATTTTGAGGCTTTCCTCAAGATGAGATTTTAAGTTTGGTACATACGAGACTGTGATGTACAATGTTTGTCTTTCAAGGGTAGTCCAAAATTTAAGTCAACTGGGAGTTTGGGTTGTCGTCCAAACATCAGTTCATACGAACTAAAGCCACTCGTCTCATTCCTAGTACAGTTACAAGCATGAACTACGGGATTCACGGATTCTTGCCAGTGACTTATACTTATTGTCTCCAGGGTTCCCATCATACTTCAGGGTCCTGTTAGACCTCTCGACAGGGTTTTCTCTGGGATAATATGGAATAGTTTTGACTTTTTGAATTCTAGCTATCTCACACAATTTTTTAATCAAGCGGGATTCAAAGTCAGGCCCTCTATTGCTGTAGGCATTCAGAATAGCTATAATGCAAGGTGAAATGCTCCCATAGGCATTTCACAACCGTCTTGGCTTTTTGGTTAGGTGTAGGAATAGATAAAGTATATTTAGTGAAATGATCAGTGTGTTACTTTGATCGGGTTCTAATGTAAGAAAGTCCATGCAGACCAGCAGTAAGGGTTGAGTAGTCACAATGTTCTCTAACAGCTTTACAGGCAAGGTCTTTCTTCTTCCACATCGACTGCATGTTTTAATTTTGTGTTCAACATCAGCAGCTGTCTTGGGCCAAAAAAATTGGCTTCTGACTAAATCCAGGGTACAATCCAAGTGACCAAAGTCATCGTCAAGACTCTTAAGTACATCAGATCAAAACTTTTCAGGCTAAGCAAGCTCATAGGTTGATTTATCTCTGGCTAATCTTTTCCTGTCTGAGAAATAATTGATTGCATAAGTATTCACCCTCTTCAGGTCAGTATTTAGTAGATGCACCTTTGGCAGCAATTACAGCCTTGAGTCTGTGTGGAAGGTCTCCATCAGTTTTGCACATCTGGACACTGCAATTTTTCCCCATTCTTCTTTAAAAAACTACTCAAGCTCTGTCAGATTGCATGGGGATCATGACTGAACAGACCTTTTCAAGTCCAGCCACAAATTCTCAGTTGGGTTGAGGTCTGGACTCTGACTTGGCCACTCCAGGACATTAACTGTTGTTTTTAAGTCATTCCTGTTTAGCTTTGGCTTTATACTTGGGGTCATTGCCTTGCTGGAAAGCAAATCTTCTCTTAAGTCGTAGTTCTATTGCAAACTGCATGAGGTTTTTCTCCAGGATTTCCTGTATTTTGCTGCATTCATTTTACTCTCTACCTTCACAAGCCTTCCAGGGCCTGCTGCAGAGAAACTTCCCCACAGAATGATGCAGCCACCACCATGCTTCACGATAGGGCTAGTGTGTTTTTGATGATGTGCAATGTTTGGCTTACATCTGAAAAGTCTGGTTTCCTCGGCTGAGTAAGTCTAGGGAGGACAATCTCCAGCCCCACCAAACATGTGAGATTGAGGCACGAGCCCGCCCCAAACCCCCTGTTTGTGTGGGTGCTGTGTAATTCGTTACCCTGTTACAAATGAGTGCCACAAAATAACAGACAGTACACCACATACAATTAAAAGGTTTAGCTTTATAACTCTTAATTTGACTAAAGGGTTAGTAAAGAAAAGAACAAAAAACCAAAAGGGCCCAGTTTTATGGAACAGTCTAACGTGCACAAGTTGAAGCTCACAGTTTCCCCAAGTCACCGATCCTCAATCGATCTCACCCCGGGCTTCGTCAAATCATGCCCCGCTCCATGTCAAATCCTACGACCTCATCTCTCCAGCGTCTTCTGTCTTCATTTCTCTCGAACAACAAAAAAAAACACAAGCCCAGCCTTTGTGCCCCTCACCAGAGACACCTTCCCTTCAATTCGACCGTCCTAATTGGATGGCGGACATGCCTCCTCATCTCTTATCCTCAACAATAACCGAAACATAAGTGGAAAACAAGCAGCTCACACAGAACAGCACAAAATGCAATATATACAGCAGAACAGTAACATAATATAAACCAGGGCATTACACTTCTCTCCCCACCAAAATAGTCATGTCCTCATGACCTTGAAATAATTTGTCACCTCATCTTAATACCACCGCTTTCAAAGGAATTTCATACTGTCAGCACCTCCAATCCATTTGTAAAGGGTAGGGACATATCTATCTCACTAGGGGGATAGTTGCAACACTTTGTTCCCACGCTGCTACATAGGCCAGCCTATCTGGGGGTCTCCTGACTCTTTGAGACCTCCTTACCCCATCATCTACTTCTTCAGTTTCAGACACTCTTTGGGATACTTCTGGTCTACATGGTGAGGCCACCCCCAGTCTATCACTCATGCCTTCAGGTCACTCTGCCACTTGGCTGCGTTCTGCTTCTTCCCTTTTACTGTCCTGCTGAAACCCGGGCTGTCCACAGATAGATCCCCCCTCCCCTCCACCGATTTCACCTGCCTCGGCATGAGCAGGGTTGGGAATCTCTTCCTCAGTCAGTGGGGAGTCAGCAAAGGGCAGCATATGCCACACCCCGATTTCCTTATCCTCCGAGTCAGTATCCCATTCAGGGTCAGGGGTGGGAGCTGGTCTAATCTCTCCTGCTGTTGGTCCTGCAGTCACCCCGTGTTGCCACAGAGACCTCTTACTAGGTGTAGGCTCCAGGTCGGGCTCTGGGTCAACCTGCACCTCCTGTCCCAGGGGCAGAAGGTGGTTCCAATGGAGAATCTTGACAAGCCCATTCCCATCCTCTGGTTTCACCCGGAAAACCGGTACATTGGCATCTGACTGTCCACCACATGGGGTGTAGCCACCCAGTCGTCAGCCAAGTTGTGCTTTCCAGGTAGCCCCAAATTCCTTATGAGGACCCGGTCTCCTGGCATGAGTTAGGAGAACCTTACCTTTTGATCATACCTCTTCTTATTTCCTTGATTCTGCTTGGTAGCCGCGAGCTCAACTAATTCATAAGCGTTTTTCAGCTCTCTTCTCATATCAGACACATTCTTCAGATAAATCTTCAGTAGTAGGTCTTCCTCGTCAGCCCCAAAACAAAGATCAATGGATAACCTCGCCTCGCGCCCAAACATCAGATAATATGGCAAGTACCCGGTGGCTTCATTCTGTGTACAATTGTAGCAGTGGACCAGTTGACTCCACTTGTTCTTCTTGCTGATCTCCAGGGTTCCGAGCTTGTTCAGCAAAGTCCGATTAAACCTCTCAGGCTGGGGTCACCCTGTGGGTGATAAGGCCTCGACTTCTCGTCTCCAAGCATGCTCAGTAACTCATGCATGAGCCTACTCTCAAAATCCCATCCTTGATCACTATGTGTTCACCTGTGGAGGCCGTAATAAATGAAATACTTCTCCCACAAAACTTTGGCCACAGTGGACACCTTCTGATCCTTAGTAGGGAAGGCTTGTGCATATCTGGTGTAGTGATCCATAATGACCAAGACATTTGCCATGTTGCTGGCATCTGGCTTTATTGACAGGAAATCCATAGACACCAGGTCAAGTGGCCCCGCACTCTGCAAGTGGGACAATGGAGCAACCCTCATAAGCAGCGTCTTCCTCCGTATACATCCAATGCACTTGCAGTACTCTTCAACCTCTGGCTTCACTCAATGCCCAGGTCATCTTGCTGAGAAGCTGCCACTTCCCCAGGACTCAATTCTGGCAACTGCTTTGTCTTCAGAGCAGTCAGGTTACAGTGAGCTTGTGGAATGGCTTCATCAGAAGCTCCCGATTGATCTACCGCTCGATCCTGCCCTTGCCTTCCTTCTGCCTTCACCGTGATGGCAAACTGGCACATGGCTTTCACTCCTGGGGAAGGAACGCTTTCCCACTCCTCATCCCCATCCAGTCCCTCATGTGCATTGTATTCGCATCAATGTTCCTACTTCCCGGCCAGTACTTTAGGCTGAAATCAGAGGCAGACAACACCGCCAACCACCGATGATGGCCTGTGGCATCCAGTTTTGCCAAGGTCAGGATTCAAGTTAGGGGATTGTTGTCCGTCTTTACCTCAAAACTTGGCACCATAGAGGTAGTCACTCGGCTTATCCACCACAGCCCATTTCAATGCCAGGATCTCCAACCTGTGTGTGGGATCATTTTTCTCAGAGGGTGACAGACTTCGGCTGACAAACGCAACAGGTCTCCACCCAGTGCCCTGATCCTGACACAGGACACCCCCTAAGCCCTCTCTGCTGGCATCTGGATGCAATACATAGGGTAATCGGGGGTCTTCAAAAGCCAGCACAGGCGCCTGGGTCAGTATCTCCTTCATCAAATGAAAGGCCTCTTCACATTTCACATCCCACCTTGGTCCAAAAGGCTCCAAAGGGCTAAGATACTCTTTAGCCTCCTCTCCTTTTGTCCACCTCCCTTTCTTCCCCAAAGGAGGGTAACCACACAGAAGCTGATTCAACGGGTGACTTACTTTCGCATTGCACCTCACGAACCTCTGATATTAACCACAGAACCCAAGGAACAAGCACAAAGCGCTCACAGTCTGGGGCCTTGGCCATGTGGTCTCCGCCTCTATCTTAGCCGGATCCATACTCCATCCCGTGAGACTATGTGCTGAACATAGCTGATGGACGTCTTGCAGAACTGGCACTTGTCCAGGGAAAGTTTTAACCTTCAGCTTTCAGGTGGCCCAGCACCTTCAGTAGCCTTGCTTCATGTTCCTCCAATTTGGACCCAAACACCATGAGATGATCCAGATTCGCCAATTCCTCAAGGAAGTTCATATCCCCCACTGTTTTCTCCATGACATGCTGGAAAGTCCTGATATGCCCTTCCACCTCTGCAGGTGCCAGTCGCCATGACCTCTCTCTGAATGTGGTGTCCTTGGTCACCCGGATGGTGTGACGAGTGCACATTGAAACCTCCGAATGTTGAAAGGACTAGACAAGGTGGATGTGGAGAGAATGTTTCTTCTGGGGGGGGGGGGTGTATCCAGAGCTAGAGGGCACAGCCTCAAAATTGAGGGGAACCTTTTAGAACAGAAGTAAGGAGGATTTTTTTTTTAGCCATAGAGTGGAATGCTCTGTCACAGACTGCAGTAGAGGCCAAGTCTGTGGGTATATTTAAAGCGGACGCTGATAGATTCCTGATCGGTCAAGGCATCAAAGGATATGGTGAGAGGGCAGGTGTATGGGGTTGAGTGGGATCTGGGATCAGCCATGATGAGATAGCAGAGCAGACTCAATGCACTGAATGGCCTAAATATGCTCCTATGTCTTATGGTCTCTATTTCCCTCTCCACAGATTCTATCTGTCCTACGGAGTCTTTCCGGCATTCCCTGTTTTTATGATGTTGACAGATTTTTCTTCATCTTTGTATTTACAGAGAACTCGTACACTGTCCATGTGTTTACTGGGAATGTCCTCGGTGCAGGAACAGATGCGAACGTCTTCATTAACATTTACGGTGAGACAACTGACACAGGAGAACGACACCTCAAGAGGTCAAATCATCTCAACAAGTTTGAAAAAGGACAGGTAGGGTATAACTGTCAGACTGGAGGGCGTTGTCTTTTGTACATTGTGTGTTTGTCCATCCCTGTCATCAGAGATCCACAGAGATATTGATATGTAGGAACTTGAACATTTTCACTCTTTCCACTTCTGATCCCTCTATGAAGACTGGCATGTGTTCCCTTGTCTTACCCTTTCTGAAGTCCACAATCATCTCTTGTTGACGTTGAATGCAAGGTTGAAGCTGCAACACCATTCAACTACCTGGTCAAGATGGTACCAGTGTGAAACGTTCCCTCAGTCAACATCTTCCACATAGCTCATGAAAATATCCCTTTTACATCTTTTTTCCATATTAAATGTGTTTCTGGGACTGTTGGAGCCTGTGACTTACAGTTTGGCAATCGACTGAGTGATCCTGCACTTTGCTGTCTCCCAGAAGATTCCAGGGAGCGAGTGCATACTTGGACAGCTTTGGTTAGAAGGAACTTTGAGCTGGGGTGCAGGCCACTGTTCAACTCCATTTCACCTGTCAAGGCAGATTGAGACCTTGAGGCAAACATGGAAGTGAGTGAGAGTTTCCATGCCAACTGCGTGCCTTTTGATTGCTGCTGGAGAAGGAATCTGTGAGTGGCCTATCACTCTGGCTTGCTGTGCCAGGGAGGTAGGCCTCACTGACTCGTGTGGTATCCCTCTCTTTCGATGAATGTTGGTGATATCGGAGGATAGTATTGTGGTTCTGTGTTTGTGGATTGTGGACTTTTTCCCATTGCTACCTTGCCCGTTCCTTTTCTGTTTTGTTGTGCGTGGGGAGGGTGATTGGGGTTGATGTTCTGTTAGTTTTTTGTGCCGGTGAGGGGTTGTGTTGTAGGGGTCGATATTCCAGTTCCGTTTTGTGTGTTGGGATGGGGAGTTTTGGGGGGGCGGGTTGATGATTGGGATGCTGTCTGTTTTTGTGGGGGCGGTGGTGCAGTGGATGGGGGGTTGTGCAGGTGAGGGGTTGCTTTTTGGGGGTCAATGTTCCAGTTCCATTTTGTGTGTTAGGATGAGGAGTTATAGGGGGGTGCGGATTGATGATTGGGATGCTGTTTTTTTTTGTGGGGGGGGTTTGATGTTTCTTTCTGATCGACTTTCATACTCTTCCTTGTTTTGTGGCTATCCAGAGAAGACAAATTTCAGAGTTGGATGCGGATACATGCTTTGATAATGAAGTTCTGAAATTCTGTCAACAATGGTGGTATCATCAGCATTTGAGCTGTACCTGGTTGCATTGTCATTGGTGTAGACAGACTAAAGCAGTGGGCTAAGCATACATCCCTGAGGTGCGCCAATGTTGACTGTCAGTGAGGTGGAGATGCTGTTTCCGATTGGCACAGATCGTGGTCTTCTGGTTAGGAAGTTGAGGATCCAGTTGCAGAGGGAGGTACAGAGGCCCAGGTTCTGGAGCTTTTCCATCAGAACTGTGGGAATGATGGTGTTAAACACTGAGCTGTAGTCAATAAACAGCACCCTGATGTAGGTATTTGTGTTGTCCAGGTGATCCAAGGCCACGTAAAGAGCTAATGAGTTTGTGTCTGCTGTAGATCTATTGTAGTGATAGGCAAATTGCAGTGGGCCCAACCTCTAAAAGCACTTCTCTGTCGTAGATGTGAGTGCTATTGGCTGATAGTCACTAAGGCAGCTCACCCTGCTTTTCTTGGGCACTGGTCTAATTGATGCCATAGAACCATAGAACATTATAGCACAGAAAGAGGCCTTTTGGCCCTTCTTGGCTGTGCCGAACCATTTTTCTGCCTAGTAGCACAGACCTGCACCTGGCCCATATCCCTCCATACACCTCTCATCCATATACCTGTCCAAGTTTTTCTTAAATGTTAAAAGTGAGCCCACATTTACCACTTCATCTGGCAGCTCATTCCACACTTCCACCACTCTCTGTGTGAAGAAGCCCCCCCCCCAATGTTCCCTTTAAACTTTTCCCCCTTTACCCTTTACCTATGTCCTCTGGATTTTTTTCTCCCCTAGCCTCAGTGGAAAACACCTCCTTGCATTCGCTCTATCTATACCCATCATAATTTTATATACCTCTATCAAATCTCCCCTCATTCTTCTATACTCCAGGGAATATTTTATTTATTATTTTTTTCTCTCTCTGCTAGATTATGTATTGCATTGAATTGCTGCTAAGTTAACAAATTTCACGTCACGTGCCAGTGATAATAAATCTGATTCTGATTCTGAACTTCTGTTGTAAGTGCACTTTATTACTTGTTAATTTATTTGTGGTAATATTACTTTCTTTTATGTGTGTGAATTATATGTCTTATGTTGTTCCACCTTGATCCAGAGGAACATTGTTTCGTTTGATGGTATATATGTGTACGGTTGTGTGTGAGTTATATTTACTGTGTTGTTATACCTTGGTCCAGAGGAACGATGTTTCATTTGATGGTTTACATGTGTACGGTTGTATGAAAATAAACTGAACCTGAACTTGAACATGAGAAGTTTTGGCGAAATTTCAGTTTTGTCACGCACTTTCTCCAATACACAGCAAAAGAAATGTGGTGAAAAATCCTCAGTTGTGCCTGCAACTGGTGTCCACACAGTATATGAGTGAATTTCTTCCTTCTTTCCTTGCGATTTTTGTCGACCTTGTGTTGATTTTCCTGTAGGATTTATATTAATCATATAAATGAGAACGTATAAATCCCACAGAGAAAACGACATGTTACCTGACCAGGAGTCCCTCAACCTTACAGGAGACTAGTGCACAAATTGCATGGGCCCTAGCAGAGATATTTAAATCACCTCCCTCTGGTGCTCCTCCCCTTTTCTTCCATGGTCTTCTACTCTCTCCTACCAGATTCCCCCTTCTTTCACTTATCAACTTCCCAGCTGTTTACTTCACCTCTCCGCCTCTCCCGGTTTCACCCATCACCCACCACCTTGTATTTCTTCCTCCTCTCCCCCACCTTCTTGCTCTAACTTCTCATCCTTTTCTCCAGTCCTGCTGAAGGGTCTCGGCTTGAACCATCAACTGTACTCTTTTCCATAAATGCCGCCTGTCCTGCTGAGATCCCCCAACAATTTGTGCGTGCTGCTAGCAATCTATTTCATTGTTTTAAACATTCATAGACAGTAATATGGGAGTGATGAACAAGACTCTGAAGACTCACTCTCAAAGTTCTCAGAACTTCTTGTTCGCCTCTGCTATTAGAGTACTGATGGTCAATGAACAGACCGATGAACACTACCTCACTGCTTTTACTCCCCTTTTCAACCATTTCTGAAATTCAATTTCAAATATATATTTCTTATTGTAATTTATAGTATTTTATTTACAGCACAGCCACAGAACTAAAAAATTCACTACATATGTCAATGATATTAAATCTGATTCTGATCTTTTCAGAGCACACGTTTTCATGTTTATATTTTTTTAACAACACAGGAGACCATTCAGTCCATCAAGTTCATGTTGGCTCTGAGCATCCCCAATAATACCCCATTTGTTTTCTTCTGACCTACTCTCACCCACACCTGCATCAACTTATCATCTTGCTATCTTTCTCCAATAATTGTTTGCTTATATTTCTTATTGTAACTTCTAGGAATATTGTATGTATTGCTTTGTAATTCTGGTGCAAAATGAATTTCACATCTGTCAGTGACAATAAGCCTGATTCTGATTCGTTCACTGATCCCTCACTTCAAGACATAGAGCACAACAGCGCAGAAAGAGGCCTTTTGGCCCATCCACCACATACTAGCACACCTCAGAAGGAAATTTACAGCAACCAGTTAAACACTCTGCACACCTTTAGAATTTGAGAGAAAACTGGGGCATCTGGGGAAAGCTGTGAGGGAGCATGCTAACTCCTCACAGACAGCAGCTAGGATCAAGAGGTGGAGCCATGCGGACTCCACACAGACAGCAGCCAGGGTGAAGATTGAGACCATGCGGACTCCACACAGACCCTGACCCCTGTGTATTTGAATTCTGGGTGGGCTGGGAGCACCCAGAGGACGCCCACATGGTGATGGGGAGAAAGTATAAGCTGCTTCCTGATAGTGGCTGTAACTGAGCCCTGAGCACTGATTGCTCGCTCTGTGAAGCATTGTGCTAACTACTACGTTACTGTGCCCTAGTTACAATGTTAAATTGTTTGAATGCAGGAAGATATATTCATGGTCAAAGCCATTGACTTGGGGACATTAAAGAAACTCCGAATTCGGCACGATAACGCAGGGGGGTATGCAGCCTGGTTCCTGGACCGGGTGGAGATCGTCGATGAGAAGGATGACACCAGGTGAGTTCTGAGGCTCGTGAAAAGAGAGAAATTAAAGATTTCATACTGACTGAAAGCATTTCCTTATTTTGCAGTTTAAACAATTTCCTATCCTCCTTTCAACAAGTAAATAAATTATTTACAGAGCAAAATTATATCTACTTCCTGCTTTCTTTTAAAGACTTGCATGAAGAAATCTTTTTATTTATTTATTCAGATACAGCGTGGAACAGACACTCCTGTCCCTTTGAGCTGTACTGTACAGCAACCCCGATTTAACCCTATCTCAATCAAGGGACATTTTACAACGATCAATTAACCTACTGATTGGTACGTCTTTGTACCGTGGGAGAAAACTGGAACAGCCAGAGGAAACTCACACATTCCACAGGGAGGACAAGGACACTCCTTACAAAGGATGCTGGGATTGAACTTCGAAATCCAACACCCTGAGCTCTAATCCCATTGCACTTACTGCTACATGACCATTTTGAAATGATTACAGGGAAAGTGACAAGATGAAGTTGTTTTATAGAAAGAAAGCTGTGAATAACTCAGCGGAGATAGCATCAGAGTGAACTGGTGAAAGGGGCAGATGGAGTTCAACCCAGAAAAGTGTGAAGTGGAAGGTTGGGAACATCTTGAAGAACATGTTAGGGATCTGGAGCAGTGGCTGGATGACCTTCAGCTTGGACGGGAGAGTGAGGAGATAGTCGATCAGAGTTACAGGGAAGTAGTCACCCCGAAGTTGCAGGAGGTGAGTAGCTGGGTGACTGTCAGGAGAAATGGAAATGTGAATAGGCAGCACAGAGCACACCTGTGGCCATTCCCCTCAATAATAAGTATACTGCTTTGGATACTGTTGTGGGGGATGACCTCCCAGGGGAATGCCACAGAGACCAGGTTACCGGCACAGAGCATGGGTCCATGGTGCAGAAAGGAAAGAGGGAGCAGTAGTGATGGGGAACTCTGTAGTGAGGGGAACAGACAGGAGATTCTGTGGACGTGAACGGGACATCCAGTTGGTATGTTGCCTCCTATGTGACAGAGTCAGGGACATCTTGGACTGTGTCCACCGCATTTTGGAGAGGGAGGGAGAGCAGCCAGATGTCTTGGTACATATTGGTACCAATGACATAGAAAGAAAAAGCAATGAGGCCCTGAAAAGAGAAGTTAGAGGGCTAGGTAGAATGCTAGTAATTTCTGGATTGCTACCTGATCTACACACCAGAGAGGCTAGACGCAGGATGATTTGGCAGATAAATGCCTGGCTGAGAAGCTGGTGCAGGGTGCAGGGCTTCAAGTTCTTGGAGACTTGGGATCTCTTCTGGGGGAGGCATGATCTGTTCAAAAGTGATAGGTTGCCCCTGAACCCGAGGGGAACCAATATTCTCACAGGCAGATTTATTAGTGCTGTTGGGGAGGGTTTAAACTAATTTGGTAAGGGGGTGGGACCAGAGTGAAGGGACTTGGATAAGACAGATGGTTGAAAAGCCAAAGATAGCATGCAGTCAGACTGTCAGGAAATGGTAGGCAGATGATAGGACATAATTGCAGCTAGCAGGGTGAGCATCAGTGCATTAGGGAAGCAGAATCAAAAAGGGTAGCAAATACAGTACTCAGTGTTATATCTCAATGCACAGAGTATAATAAATAAGGTGGATGATCTTGTTGCATTATTACAGATTGCCAGGTATGATGTTGTGGCCATCACTGAATCGTGCATGAAGGATGGTTGTAGTTGGGAGCTGAATGTCCAAGGTTACACGTTGTATCGGAGGGATAGGAAGGTAGGCAGAGGGGGTGCTGTGGCTCAACTGGTAAAGAATGGCATCAAATCAGTAGAAAGAGGTGATATAGGATCGGAAGGTGTTGAATCCTTGTGGGTTGAGTTAAGCAGCTCCAAGGGCAAAAGGACGTTGATGGCAGCTTTATACAGGCCTCCCAAAAGTAGCTGGGATGTGGACCACAGATTACAACAGGAAATAGAAAAAGCGAGTCAAAAGGGCAATGTTATGATAATCATGGGAGATCTTAGCATGCTGGTTGATTGGGAAAATCAGGTTGAATATGTATCGCAAGAGAGTGAGTTTGTTGAATGCCTAAGAGATGGCTTTTTAGAGCAGTTTGTCATTGAGCCTAGGAGGAGATCAGCTCTACTGGATTGGGTGTTATGTAATGAACCAGAGACGATTAGGAGATAGCGATCACAATATGATTGAGTTCAACTTGAAATTTGATAGAAAATAAAGTCTGATGTAGCCATATTTCAGTGGAGTAAAGGAAATTACAGTGGTACGAGAGAGGAGTTCACCAAAGTAAATTGGAAGGAGCTGCTGGCAGGGATGACAGCAGAGCAGCGATGGTGCGAGTTTCTGGGAAAAATGAGAAAGATGCAGGATAGATGTATTCAAAAACAAATAAGTGCTCAAATGGTGACATAGTACAACCATGGCTGACAAGGGAAGTCAAAGCTAATTTGAAATCAAAAGAGAGGGCAACAAAGCAGAAATTAGTGGAAAGGTAGAGGATTAGGATGCTTTTAAAAACCTACAGAAAGCAACTGTAAGAATCATTAGGAGGGAAAAGATGAAATATGAAAGCAAACTAGCAAACAATATCAAGGTGAATAGAAAAAGTTTTTTCAAGAATATAAAAAAATTAAAGGAGGTGAGAGTGGATATAGGACCGCTACAAAATGAGGCCGGAGAAATAATAATGGGGGATAAGGAGATGGCTGGCGAATGAAATGAATATTTTGCATTATTCTTCACTGTGGAAGACACTAGCAGTGTCAGATGTTGAACCATGTGAAGGAAGAGAAGTGGGTCCAGTTACTATTACAAGGGAGAAGGTGCTCAAAAAGCTGAAAGACCTAAAGGTACATAAGCTACCTGGAGCAGGTGAACTGAACCCTCGGGTTCTGAAAGAGGTAGCGGTAGAGATTGTGGAGGCATTAATAATGATCTTTCAAGTGTTATTGGACTCTAGCATGGTTCCATTGACTGGAAAATTGCAAATACTGCGCCACTCTTTAAGAAAGTAGGGAAGCAGCAGAAAGGAAACAATAGACCAGTTATCCTGACCTCAGGCGTTGGGAAGACGTTGGTTAAATTGTTAAGGATGAAGTTATGGAGTGCTTGGTAATACAAGACTAGATAGGACAAAGTCATTGTGGTTTATTTAAAGAAAAATCTTGCCTGACGAACCTGTTGGAATTCTTTGAGGAGATTACAAGTAGGATAGATAAAGGGATGCAGTGGCTGTTGTATATTTGGACTTACAGAAGGACTGTGGCAAGGTTCCACACATGAGGCTGTTTATCAAGTTAAGAGCTCATGGTATTACAGGAAAGTTACTAACATGGTTAGAGAATTGGCTGATTGGTAGGAGACAGCGAGTGGGAATAAAAGGATCCTTTCCTGATTGGCTGCTAGTGACTAGTTGTGTTCCACAGGGGTCGGTGTTGGGACTGCTTCTTTTTATGCTGTATATCAATGATTTAGATAATGGAATAGATGGCTTTGTTGTCAAGTTTGCAGCTGATATGAAGATTGATGGAGGAGCAGGTAGTGTTGAGGAAACAGGTAGGCTGCAGAAGGACTTAGAAAGATTAGGAGAACAGGCAAGAAAGTGGCAGATGAAATACAATGTTGGAAAATGCATGGTCGTAAACTTTGGTAGAAGAAATAAATATGCAGACTATTTTCTAAACATGGAAAAAATCCAAAAATCTGAGATGCAGAGAGACTTGGCAGTCCTTGTGCAGAACACCCTAAAGGTTAACTTGCAGGTTGAGTCAGTGGTGAGGAAGGCAAATGCAATGTTAGCATTCATTTCAAGAGATCGAGAGCACAAGAGCAGGGATGTGATGCTGTGGCTTTATAAGGCACCGGTGAGGCCTCACCTTGAGTATTGTAACAGTTTTGGGCCCCTCATCTTAGAAAAGATGTGCTGGCATTGGAGAGGAGGTTCACAAGGATGATTCCAGGAATAAAAGGGTTATCATACGAGGAATGTTTGATAGCTCTACTTATGGATGTCTTGGCATTGGAGATAGTTCAGAGGAGGTTCAGAAGGATGTATACAGGAATGGTAGGGATGTTTGATGAGGAATATTTGATGGCTCTGGGCCTGTATTCACTGGAATTGTGATAGATGAGGGGGGGATCTCATTGAAACATTTCAAATCTTGAAAGGCCTAGACAAAGTTGATGTGGAAAGGATGCTTCCCATGGTGGGGGAGTCTAGGACAAGAGGGTACAGCCTCAGGATAGAGGGGTGTTCATGTAAGATAGAGATGTAGAGAAATTTCTTTAGCCAAAGGATGGTGAATTTGTGTAAGTTATTACCGCTGACAGCTACGAAGGCCAGGTTGTTGGGTATATTTAAGGCCGAGATTGATCGGTTCTTGATTGGGCATGGCATCAAAGGTTATGGGGAGAAGGCCGGGGGGTGGGGCTGAGGAGGGGTAAAAGGAACAGCCATGATTGAATGTCAGAGCAGACTCAATGGGCAAATGGCCTGATTTTCCTCAATTGTCTTATGGTCTTGTGGTCTACATGAGATTTGAAGGCAGAGTTACCGGTTAACAGTGAGATTCTGTGGAGGAACAGAGAGACCTTGGAGTTTATCGACTTGCGTGGTAGCGTTGAGATCTATGGACGTGGACCCCAAAGTCGCTCTGCTCCTGCACAGAATCATACAGTTAACCACGTAATCGGTCTTAAAATTTGACCTTCCACTTCACACTTCCCTGGATTGAGCTCTATCTGTCTCCTGTCAGCCCAGCTCTGCATCCTTTCAATGTCCCATGGTAACCTACGACAACATTTTGCACTAACCACAACTCCTCCGTACCAATTAGGGAAATAGCCAAGCTTTGGAGATCCTTCATTTGTAAAAAAAAAAATACTGTTATTGCACTTTCTGACAGCTTAAGGGGTAGCGTGCAGTAATACGGACAATCTTTCTAATGGGCACATCCGCCTGAAGTTGTAGTGGAGATGAAAAGCCACTGTCGTGGGGATGTAGCCCATAGAACTGGTTCTATCTCCAGTATATGTGTTTCTCTTCCTCATTACCAGGTACTTCTTCCCTTGTGAGCGATGGTTAGCTGTTGACGAGGATGACGGCCAGATAGCCAGGGAACTGGTTCCTGTCGACGAGGCATTCCTGAATAACGATATGGACACAGATGGACAGGCTCAGGCAACGCTAGGCTTGGAGCAAAAAGGTGAGAGATGTTATTGAAAGAACCATGTCAGTATCTAGGCAGGTTATAGGTGAACTTTTGAATTCAAACAGCATACATTCGCTACATCTGTCTCTGCCTTCACCCACCCGTCCCCTTCAGGTGAACACCCAAGTATTTGTACTCTTCCACCACCACAACTAATAGTGATAGTGGGGTCAGCTGAGATTATCTGGGTCTCTCTTCCTGCCATCATGGACATTTATACTACACGCTGCATCTACAAAGGAAACAGCATTATGAAGGACCCCATGCACCCCTCATATAATCTCTTCTCCCTCCTGCCATCTGGGAAAAGGCTCCGAAGCATTCGGGCTCTCACAACCAGACTATGTAACAGTTTCTTCCCCCAAGCTATCAGACTCCTCAATACCCGAAGCCTGGACTGACACCTTGCCCTACTGTCCTGTTTATTATTTATTGTAATGCCTGCACTGTTTTTGTGCACTTTATGCAGTCCAGTGTAGGTCTGTAGTCTAGTGTAGCTTACTCTGTGTTGTTTTTTTTTATTATGTAGTTCAGTCTAGTTTTTTGTACTGTGTCATGTAACACCATGGTCCTGAAAAACATCTCATTTTTACTATGCACTGTACCAGCAGTTATAGTTGAAATGACAATAAAAGTTGACTTGATTTGACTTGACTTGACTTGAACTTCTTCTCCCAGAACGTATACAGGATTCGTCACAGTCCTCTTCCTCCTAAAATCAATCATCATCTCCCTGGTTTTGGCCACATTCAGGAGCAGGTGATTCTTCCCGCTCCACTCCACAAACTTCTCCACCGGTCCTCTGTGCTCCGACTGCTGCCCATCTCTGATACACCCGACCACTGCAGAACCAGCAGAGAACTTCTGCAAGGGACAAGACTCAGATTTGTGCTGAAAGTCTGAGGTGTACAGAGTGAACAGAAATGGAGACAGGACAGTCCCTAGTGGGGCTCCAGTGCCACTCACCACCATCTCAGACAGAGAACTTTCCAGTAGCACAAACTGGGGCCTATCTGTCAGGTAGTCAGTAATCCAGGGGTTAGTGGATTTGTCTACACCTATCCTTTGCAGCTTCTCACTCAGAAGAAGTGGCTGATCATATTGAGGCACTAGAGAAATCAAAAAAGTGATTCTCACAATGCCACCAGCATCCATCCCGGTGGGAGTGAGATCTCTGCAACAACTAGATGATGGCATCATCCACCCGCACATGAGGTGGGTAGGCAAACTGTAGAGGGTCCAATGAAGATTTCACCTGTGGTTCAAGGTAAGTCAGGACAAGCCTCTCCAGCACCTCCATCACATGAGTTGTGAGGGCAGATGGAGTCACCTGCTTGGGTACAGGAACCAAGCAGGAAGTCTTCCATAGCACCGGTATCTTTCCCTGACTCAGACTCGGATTGTAAAGGTGCTACAAAATACCAGACAGCTGGCTCGCACAGGGCACTCCGTTTCAGTACCCTGGGGCTGATAACGTCTGGGTCAGCAGCCTTGCCCTGATGTAGTCTCTCCACTGTCTCTTAACCCAACTACAGTCATAGTCAAGCGGGGGAGGGCGGTCATCCCCATGGAAGCAGGGGACTCCGATGTTGGGGGGGTTGGAACAATGGAGTGGTCTAATTCTAATCCTGTGTCTTACGGTCTTAAGGTCATCAACTTGTCTGTCATTTTCAACCCTCCTTAGTTACATGATTACCCCCAACCCCTCACCTCTTACCCCTCCACACGGCTCTTGACTCACCTCTGCTGTCTCTACACTATCTTCAGTCCCCAGCAGCTTGTTCTGCCTATCCTCACCCCTTTTCAGCCCCCGATCACCATAGGATCCTGTCTTACTAACCACACCTCCCCTTTACCCTCTCCATCCGTCACCCATAAAATGCAGGCCAGGAGGCATCAATGGAAAAGGGTACAGTCGAGGTTTTGGGCCAAGAGCCTTCGGCAGGGCTGCAGAGAAAAAGCTGAATAGATTTAAAAGGTGGGGGAGGGAGAGGGAAACGTCAGGTGGTAGGTGAAATCAGGAGGGGGAGGGATTTAGTAGAGAGCTGGGACGTTGTGAAGTAGGGTGATGAAGGATCTCAATTTGAAATGTTGACTGTTTACTCTTATCCATAGACACTGTCTGACCTGCTGAGTTCCTCCAGAATTTTGTGTGTGTTACTCTGTCCATAGACACTGTCTGACCTGCTGAGTTCCTCCAGCATTTTGTGTGTGTTGCTCTGACCATAGACACTGCCTGACCTGCTGAGTTCCTCCAGCATTTTGTGTGTGTTACTCTGTCCATAGACACTGTCTGACCTGCTGAGTTCCTCCAGCATTTTGTGTGTGTTACTCTGTCCATTGACACTGTCTGACCTGCTGAGTTCCTCCAGCATTTTGTGTGTGTTACTCTGACCATAGACACTGTCTGACCTGCTGAGTTCCTCCAGCATTTTGTGTGTGTTACTCTGACCATGGACACTGTCTGACCTGCTGAGTTCCTCCAGCATTTTGTGTGTGTTACTCTGACCATAGACACTGTCTGACCTGCTGAGTTCCTCCAGCATTTTGTGTGTGTTACTCTGACCATGGACACTGTCTGACCTGCTGAGTTCCTCCAGAATTTTGTGTGTGTTACTCTGTCCATAGACACTGTCTGACCTGCTGAGTTCCTCCAGCACTTTGTGTGTGTTACTCTGTCCATAGACACTGTCTGACCTGCTGAGTTCCTCCAGCACTTTGTGTGTGTTACTCTGTCCATAGACACTGTCTGACCTGCTGAGATCCTCCAGCATTTTGTGTGTGTTACTCTGACCATAGACACTGTCTGACCTGCTGAGTTCCTCCAGCATTTTGTGTGTGTTACTCTGTCCATAGACACTGTCTGACCTGCTGAGTTCCTCCAGCACTTTGTGTGTGTTACTCTGGATTTCCAGCATCTGCAGATTTTCTCTTGTTTGTGCCCTTTTACTTATGTTCAGTACCTGGACACAAGTGCTATGGGGGTGGCGAGGAGTATGGAGTGGTGTGGGAATGAGGCAGGGATATGGAGGGGTGGGGAGGAGTGCAGAGGGACAAGGAGAGTGGGGAGGGTTATGGTCCACGTGCTGCTCAATGTGGCTTACTAAAATAATAGTTTGGCACATACTCGATGGGCTGAAGGGCCTGTTCATCTGCTGTAGTGTTCAACTCTCTCTGTGACTCTGTCACCACATCTCCTCCCCCCATCTCCTCCCATTCCATTCCCTCCCATCCTTTCCCCTCCTCTCAGCCTCCAGTCCCATCCCATCCCATCCCTCCAATCCCCTCCCCTCCCCTCTTCTCCCTCTGCCCCACTTCTCCCCTCCACCCCCTCTTCTTCCCTCCGCTCTCTACTTCTCCCCTCGTGTCTTTCCCCACCTCTCCCCTCCCCTTCCCTCATCTCCCCTCCCATACCCTCCCCTCTCCTCTCCTTCCCACCCCTCTCCTCTCCTTCCCCACCCCTCTCCTCTCCTTCCCCATCCCTCTCCTCTTCTTACCTCCTCACCCCTCTCTTCTTCTTCCTTCCCCACCCCTCCCCACCCCTCTCCTCTTCTCTCTTCTTTCCACCGAGTGTCTCCAGCCGATCACTCCGGGCTCCCCATCCCCTCTTTACTGTCATTCCTGACGCGGGGTCTCGCTCGAGTGTCAGCAATTCCTCTGTCGCTGCAGATGCTGCTCGACCCACTGTGTATCTGCAGATTTTGCGTTGCTGCAAATATTGTTCCTGGACTCTGCAATCCCTGTGTCTCACTGGGCCTTTGTCTCTTCAGCCCGAGCCCAGAATTGAGACTGGGACTGACAGAGAGGTATATTTCTGCAGAGACATTAAACCAATGTTGAGTCACACCCCAATGCAAGAACAGATTGAAGCAGGCCGATGTTTCCTTAATTCTGCAGCTGTGTTACTGCGTTGTTTTGTCTAAGATCACCACTGTAACTTACATTTAGAGACACGGCTGGCTAACAGGCCCTTTGAGACCACGCCATCTATTACACTCATGATCAGTTAAGCCCCCAACTCATATGCCTTTGGAATGCAGAGCACCCAGCGAGAAGCTGCACGGGCTCAAGGGGAACACACAGACTCCTGACAGACAGGTGGAACTGAACCCTGCTCACGGGTGCTGCAGATTTACACTCATCACTACATCAAGAATTACTCCATTAGCTGTGCAGTACTTGGGGACGGCTGGAGGGTCTGCAAGGTGCTTTATAATTACACTATTATAATTCCTCATTCTCACCTACCACCCCACCGGCCTCTGTGCCACGCACATAATTCTCCATAACTTCCAACTGGAACCCCTCACCTCACACTTCCTTCTTTTTGCAGGGTCACTCCCTTGCCCATTCATCCCTCCCCACTGATGTCCCTCCTGGCATCCGCCAGAAAAACTGGGATCTCCCGGTGGCCACCCCTTCTAATTCCTCTTCCCATTCCCATTCCGACATGTCAGTCCATGGCCTCCTCTACTGTCGTGATGTGGCCACACTCAGGTTGGAGGAGCAACACCTTATATTCCGTCTGGGCAGCCTCCAACCTGGTGGCATGAACATTGACTTCTTGAACTTCTGGTAATGGCCCCTCTTTCACCATTCCCTGTCCCCTTTTCCCCCTTTCACATTATCTCCTTGCCCACCCATCACATCCCTCTGGTGCTCCTCCCCACTTTTCTTTCTCCCATGGCTTCTGTCCTTTTCTATCAGACTCCCCCTTCTCCGGCCCTGAATGCCTTTTGCCGATCAGCTTCCAAGCTCTTTACTTCACCCCTCCCCCTCCTGGTTTCACCTATCACCTCCTGTTTCTCCCTACGCCTCCCCCCACCGCCTTCTAACTCTGACTCATTGTTTTTCTCTAGTTGTGCTGAATAGTCTCGGCCTGAAATGTTGACTGTCCTTTTTTTCCATATAAATACTGCTTAGCCTACTGAGTTCCTCCAGCAATTTTGCATGTGTTGCCCCATTCTGGTTCCCCTCTTAGCCCTTCTCATCTCCTGTCACCTCCCTCTGGTGACCGTCCTCCTTCCCTTTTCCCCTTGGTCCACTCTCCTCTCCCATCAGATTCCTTCTTCTCCAGCCTTTCCCAGCTTCTCACCATCACCCCTCTTCCCCCACCCACCTCCCTTCCCTCTCACCTGGCTTCACCTATCACCTCCCAATTTGAACTCCTTCCCCTCCCCTCACCTCCTTATTCTGGCCTCTTTCCCCCTTCCTTTCCAGCATTTTCTCCATCATTTTGTCTGTGTTGCTCTGGACTTCCAGCATCTGCACAATCTTATGCATGTCTTATTTTAGTTATTGTTTCTACAAATATGACCCTTTCCAAAATGTAACCAATGTATAAATGTTTCAACAGCTCAGTCCACCACCTACAACGTGAAGATAAAAACTGGCGAAAAAAAGAACGCAGGGACGGATGCCAACGTGTTCATTATCCTGTTTGGTGAGAAGGACGACACAGGTAATGAAGGTTCCTCCATTTCAGAACCAGGCTCACAAGGCAGGATGTGGATGCGTCACAGAACGTGCTGAGGAGATTCACCAGGATGTTGCCTGGATTAGAGAGGGTGCAGAGGAGATTCACCAGGATGCTGTCTGGATTAGAGAGGGTGCAGAAGAGATTTACCAGGATCTGCCTGGATTAGAGAGGGTGCAGAGGAGATTTACCAGGATGCTGTCTGGATTAGAGAGGGTGCAGAAGAGATTTACCAGGATCTGCCTGGATTAGAGAGCATGTTTTAAGAGGAAAGGTCGAGCAAGCTGGGGCTTGTCTCTTTGGACCAAAGAAAGGTGAATATTTCTTTGTTTTCCTGTAGGTGCCTGCAAGGAAATCAATCTCAAGGTTGTACATGATATATGTGCTTTGATAGTAAATATATTTTGATCTTTGAACTTTGGGAGGTGACTTGATAAAGCTGTACAAGATGATAAGAAGCCTAAAGGGAGCAGGCAGCCAGGGTTGAAATGGTTAATATGAGAGGGCATAACTTTAAGATGTTTGCTAAAATACAGAGGGGCTGTGAAAGATAAACTCTTCACACAGAGTAGTGTGTGCATTTAATGTGCTGCTAGAGGCGCTGGTAGGGACATATACAATAGGAGGCATTGAAGGAACTCTATGTAGGAAGGAAGTGTTAGATAGATCTTAGATATAGGTTAAAATGTCAGCACAACATCGCGGGCAAAGGGGCTGTACTGTGCTGTAGAGTTCTATGTTAAGACAGAGTAAGAGTGCACAACTGGGTGGTGTAGCAGTGGAGTGGGGAACAGGAAGGAGTGAGAGGCACAAACAACAGAGAATCTGCAGATGCTGGAAATCCGTGCAACACAAGCAAAATGCTGGAGGAACTCAGGAGGCCAGGCAGCATCTGTGGAAAAGATAGTTGACATTTTGGGCCGAGACCTTTCCTCGGGACTGGAGAGAAAAAGATGAGGAGTCAGAGTTAGAAGGTGAGGAGAGGCATTACTGGAAGTTAGTGAAATCTATGTTCATGCCATCAGGTTGGAGGCTACCCAGACGGAATATAAGGTGTTGTTCCTCCAATCTGAGTGTGACCTCATCACAACAGTGGAGGAGGCCATGGACTGACATATCAGAATGGGAATAGGAAGTGGAATTAAAATGGGTGGCCACTGGGAGATCCCACTTTCTCTGATGGATGGAGCGTAGGTGCTCAGTGAAGTGGTCTCCTAATCTACATTGAGTCTTACTGATTCATTTGCTTGTGGACAAACTCATTAAATGCAGGAAACATTATAGAATCAATGAAAGTATGCACCCAGCAAGACGGGCAAAGGCGTTTACGATGTATGAAACATTGATTTCTCCTTCTGGGCTTTGTCTTCCTTTGTTTTTTTTTCTTTTCCCCGTCCCTCTTGTACTACACTCCACTCTAGCCTCTTACCTCTTTCTCTCACCTGCCTGCTGCCTAAGACCTCCCTGGTGCCCCTCTCCCTTCCTTTCTCCCACGGTCCACAGTCCTTTCTGATCAGAGAGTACTTCACCTGTGAGTCTGTTGGAGTCATATACTGTGTCTGCCACTCCTGGAGTATATCGGTGAGACCCGATGTAGATTGGGAGAGTGTTTCGTCAAGCACCTACACTCCATCCGCCAGAAGAAGTAGGATCTCCCATTGACCATCCATTGTAATTGAAACTCCCATTCCCACTCCGATATGTCAGTCCATGGCCTCCTCTATTGTTGTGATGAGTCCACACTTAGGTTGGAGGAATAACACCTTACATTCCATCTGGGCAGCCTCCAGCCCTTCTTGGACACAAAGTACACTGCAGATGCTGGGGTCAAAGCAACACGCACAACATGCTGGAGGAACTCAGCAGGTCAGGCAGCATCTGTGGAAACGAACAGTCAACGTTTCGGGCCAAGACCCTTCATCAGGACTGTTTGTTTCCACGGATGCTGCCTGATCTGCTGAGTTCCTCCAGCATGTTGTCTGTGTTGCTCCAACTCTTCTTGACTTCTGGTTACGGTCCCTTCTCTTCTTCACCATTCCCCACCCCCTTTTCCCTCTCTCACCTTATCTCCTTGCCTGCCCATCGCCTCCCTCTGGTGCTCCTCCCACTTTTCTTATTTCCATGGCCTTCTGCCCTCTCCTATCAGACTCCCCCTTCTCCAGCCCCGTATCTCTTTCACCAATCAACTTCCCAGCTCTTTACTTCATCCCTCCCCTCCTGGTTTCATCTATCACCTTATGTTTCTCTCTCTCCCCTATCTTTAAAATCTACTCCTCATCTTTTTTTCTCCAGTCCTGCCTAAGGGCCACGGCCTGATAGGTTGACCATACTCTTTTCCACAGATGCTGCTTTGCCTGCTGAGTTCCTCCAGCATTTTGTCTGTGTTGCTTTGGATTTCCAGCATGTGCAGATCTTCTTTAGTTTCCTTTCTGATCAGATTCCTTCTTCTCCAGCCCTTTACCTTTTCCTCCTATCACCTTCCAGCTTCTCACTTCATTTTCTCCTCCCCCAAACACCTGGCTTCACCTGTCACCTTCTAAATTGAACTCTTTCCCCTCCCACCACCTTATTATTTTGGGATCTTTCCCCTTCCTTTCCAGTCCTGAAGGAGGGTCTTGGCCTGAAACACCAACTGTTCATTCCTCTCTATAGATGCTGCCTGACCTGCTGGATCATACAGCACAGAAACTGGCCCTTTAACTCATCAGGTCTAGCCAAACCATTAACCTTCCTAGCCCCATTGACCTACTCCCAAACCATAGCCCTCCAATCCATGCTACTTTCCAAATTCCTCTTCAATGTTAAAATCAAACCTGCATTTATCACCTTCACTGGCAGCTCATTCCACACTCTCACCACCCTCTGAGTGAAGAAAATCCCTCTCAGGCTCCCCTTTAACCTCACCTTTCACTCTTAACCCACGACCTCTCTATTCCAGGCTCAACCAACCTTAGTGGAAAAAGCCTCATTCCATTTACCCCATCTATACGCTCATAATTTTGTATACCTCTTTCAAATATCCCCTCAATCTTCTACCTACCCTTTCCAAGGGAACAGCTTGTCAGGCCCCGGGGATTAATACCCTCTAATGTGCCTCAAGACAGCAAACACCTCTTCCTCTGTAATCTGTACAGGGTCCATGACCTCGCTGCAGCATAGCCTCACATCTTATAGACTCTGTACCCATCTCCAGAGAAAATACAGATGCAACATCTCCCCCGTCTCTTACAGCTCCACAGAAAGATTACCACTCTGATCTTCCAATTTTGGCCCTTGCTATTCTTGAGCTCTGCATATCTGTAGAACCCTTTTGGATTCTCCTTCACCTTGTCTACTGGAGCAATCTTATGCCTTCTTTTAGCCCTCGTGATTTATTTCTGAAGTGTTCTCTTGCACTTCTTGTACTCCTCAAGTCCCTCATTTGTTGCTATTTGCCTATACCTATTATGAACATCCTTCTTTATCATAACCAGGGCCATGATATCACTCAAAAGCCAAGGTTCTCTAAATTTGTTATCCTTTCCTTTTATTCTGACAGGAACATGCAAAGTCTGTCAAAATTTCACTTTTGAAGGCCTCCCACTTACCAGGTACAGCTATGCCATTGTGGTCACCAGATGCAAGTGTTCCCCTCTCTCACCTGCCCTGTCTCATTCCCTAATAGGAGAACTAGTACCGTACACTCTCTCATTGGGACTTCCACATACTGATTAAGGAAACTTTCCTGAACGCATTTGACAAACTCAATCCCATCTAGTCCTTTGACAGTAAGGAAGCCCCAATCAGTATATGGAAATTTAAAGCCACTTGCTATCGCAACTGAATGTCCCTTGCAACAATCTGCAGTCCCTCTACAAGTTGTTCCTTTAAATCCCACGCTACTTTCATAACCTTCCTCTTAACTAAGGTTTTTTTTCGGTCCCTTGCTTTCAGCTCCTTTTTTTTTTGTAGTAGGCATTAATATCTTCTGTTGCTAAGTGTATCTACAGTTTTGGGGGTTTGATTGTCCTGACTTATATTCTCTATATTGTGTTGTGGTTGGTCTGGAGTTTTTTTTTGTTGCGGGGCTTGGGGAGGATACTAATTTTACATGTCTTCAATTTGGGTGCTTTCTCAATTACCTTTCTTTGTATCATATTATTATTGTATGTTTATTTTTGCACTGTATCAATGTTCTTCATTTTGATCCAGGGTTTTTTATCTGTAGCTATGTAGAAAATATATTTAAAAACTAATAAAAATAAAAAAATCCCACACACTGTTGGGTGGTCTGTAATATAGCCCCATTATCACTGACAGATGTTATGAGCATTCTTGTTGGGCAGCAGCAGTACAATTCAATATAATAAACAAGAATACTATCAATTACAATAGGAAATATATAAAGTAAGTATGTAGTGTAAAAAGAATTACTGTTCATGGGTTCAGTGTCCATTCAGAAATCTGTTGTCAGATGGGGAGAAGCTGTTCCTGAAACATTGAGTGTGTGTCTCCAGGCTCCTGTACCTCCTCCCTGATGGTAACAATGGGAAGAGGGCATGTACTGGGTGATAGAGGTCCTTAGAGCTGCCATTTTGAGGCCAGAGAGGCTAGTGTCTGTGATGGAGCTGGTTGAGTTGACAATTTTCTGCAGTTTTTTCTGATTCTGTGCATTGCCCACCCCTCTATACCAGATGGTGATGCAGCCAGTTAGAATGCTCTCCACAGTATGTCTGTAGAAATTTGCTAGAGCCTTCAATCTGTGGAGCAAGATTGGTCCAGAATCAAATAGAAGGCTAGTGAGTGTGGCCAGTGAGTGAGTGGACCAGTGAAGGAGTGGAGATTTGAGGCTTTGACTCGAGAGATTCTGGCAGTTTTGGCAGTTGGACTGTGCAATGAAGTCAATCAAGATTTGAATAGCTCAGCAGAAAGCCGCTGATTAGACAATCAAGATTTGAATAGCTCAGACTCAGCAGAAAGCAGCTGATTGGGCAATCGAGGTCAGGTGACCAAGCAGTTTGAAAAGCTCAAACAAATAAATAGAGGGATACCTCAAGCGGAGCGGCCTGTGGAAAGCAACCAGTGAGTGAGTGGGCCAGTGAAGGAGTGGAGATTTGAGGCTTTGACGAGAAGAGGCTGAGGACGAGCTTCACTCCAAGTGAGGAAAGGCTGGGTAAGTTCCTTTCAAAGGAGAAAGTTTCAAAAGTTGAGGCAAGTATTGGGTAGGTCATGGCAGATGAGATCGGCCCTGTGGTTTGTTCATCCTGCAGCATGTGGGAAATCAGGGATACTTCCAGTGTCCCTGACGACTATGTGTGCAGGAAGTGTGTCCAGCTGCAGCTTCTGGCAGACCGCATTGAGCATCTGGAGCTGCGATTGGATTCATACTGGAGCATCCGCAATGCTGAGAAAGTTGTGAATAGCACGTTCAGTGAGTTGGCCACACCGCAGGTAAAGGCTACACAGGCAGAAAGGGAAGGGGTGGCCACTAGACAGCGTAGCAGTAGGCAGGTAGTGCAGGAGGCCCCTGGGGTCATCTCCCTCCTAAACAGATATACTGTTTTGGATACTGTTGGGGGAGATGTCTCATCGGGGAAGGCAACAGCAGCTGAGTTCATGGGTGGCTCTGTGGCACAGGAGGGAAGGAAAAGGAGTGGGAGAGCTAAAGTGATAGGGGATTCGATTGTAAGGGGAATAGATAGGCGTTTCTGTGGCCGCAAACGAGACTCCAGGATGGTATGTTGCCTCCCTGGTGCAAGGGTCAAGGATGTCTCTGAGCCGCTGCAGGACATTCTGGAATGGGAGGGTGAACAGCCAGTGGTCGTGGTGCACATAGGTACCAACGATATAGGTAAAAAATGGGATGAGGTCCTACAAGATGAATTTAGGGAGTTAGGAGATAAACTAAAAAGTAGGACCACAAAGGTAATAATCTCTGGATTACTACCAATGCCACATGCTAGTCAGAGTAGAAATAGGAGGATATTTCAGATGAATACGTGGCTTGAAAAATGGTGCAAGGGGGAGGGAATCAAATTTCTGGGGCATTGGAACCAGTTCTGGGGGAGGTGGGACCGGTATAAACAGGACGGTCTGCACCTGGGCTGGACTGGAACCAATGTCCTAGGGGGAGCGTTTGCTACTGCTGTTCAGGAGGCTTTAAGCTAATGTGGCAGGGGGATGGGAACAAGTGCAGAGAGACAGAGGGGTGTAAAATGAGGGTAGAAGCAAAAAGTAGTAAAGTGAAAAGTAAAAGTGGCAGGCAGGCAAATCCAGGGCAAAAAGCAAAAAGGGCCACTTTTTAACATAATTGTATAAGGGCTAAGAGTGTTGTAAAAACAAGCCTGAAGGCTTTGTGTGTCAATGCGAGGAGCATTCGTAACAAGGTGGATGAATTGAATGTGCAGATAGTTATTAATGAATATGATATAGTTGGGATCACAGAGACATGGCTCCAGGGTGACCAAGGATGGGAGCTCAACATCCAGGGATATTCAATATTCAGGAGAAATAGACAGGAAAGAAAAGGAGGTGGGGTAGCATTGCTGGTTAGAGAGGAGATTAACGCAATAGAAAGGAAGGACATTAGCCTGGAGGATGTGGAATCGATATGGGTAGAGCTGCGTAACACTAAGGGGCAGAAAACGCTGGTGGGAGTTGTGTACAGGCCACCTAACAGTAGTAGTGAGGTTGGGGATGTCATTAAATAGGAAATTAGAAATGCATGCAATAAAGGAACAGTAGTTATAATGGGTGACTTCAATCTACATATAGATTGGGTGAACCAAATTGGTAAGGGTGCTGAGGAAGAGGATTTCTTGGGATGTGTACGGGATGGTTTTCTGAACCAACATGTCGAGGAACCAATGAGAGAGCAGGCCATTCTAGATTGGGTATTGAGCAATGAGGAAGGGTTAGTTAGCAATCTTGTTGTGCGAGGCCCCTTGGGTAAGAGTGACCATAATATGGTGGAATTCTTCATTAAGATGGAGAGTGACATAGTTAATTCAGAAACAAAGGTTCTGAACTTAAAGAAGGGTAACTTTGAAGGTATGAGACGTGAATTAGCTAAGATAGACTGGCAAACGATACTTAAAGGGTTGATGGTGGATATGCAATGGCAAGCATTTAAAGATCACATGGATGAACTACAACAATTGTTCATCCCAGTTTGGCAAAAGAATAAACCAGGGAAGGTAGTGCACCCATGGCTGACAACGGAAATTAGGGATAGTATCAAGTCCAAAGAAGAAACCTAAATTAGCAAAAAAAAGAGGCACACCTGAGGACTGGGAGAAATTCAGAGACCAGCAGTGGAGGACAAAGGGCTTAATTAGGAAAGGGAAAAAAGATTATGAGAGAAAGCTGGCAGGGAACATAAAAACTGACTGTAAAAGCTTTTATAGATACATGAAAAGAAAAAGATTGGTCAAGACAAATGTAGGTCCTTTACAGTCAGAAACAGGTGAAATGATCATAGGGAACAAAGACATGGCAGACCAATTGAATAACTACTTTGGTTCTGTCTTCACTAAGGAGGACATAAATAATCTTCCGGAAATAGTAAGGGACCGAGGGTCGAGTGAGATGGAGGAACTGAGGCAAATACATGTTAGTAGGGAAGTGGTGTCAGGTAAATTGAAGGGATTAAAGGCAGATCAATCCCCAGGGCCAGATGGTCTGCATCCCAGAGTGCTTAAGGATGTAGCCCAAGAAATAGTGGATGCATTAGTGATAATTTTTCAAAACTCCTTAGATTCTGGATTAGTTCCTGAGGATTGGAGGGTGGCTAATGTAACCTCACTTTTTAAAAAAGGAAGGAGAGAGAAACCGGGGAATTATAGACCGGTTAGTCTGACATCGGTGGTGGGGAAAATGCTAGAGTCGGTTATCACAGATGTGATAACAGCACATTTGGAAAGAGGTGAAATCATTGGACAAAGTCAGCATGGATTTGTGAAAGGAAAATCATGTCTGATGAATCTTATAGAATTTTTTGAAGATGTAACTAGTAGAGTGGATAGGGGAGAGCCAGTGGATGTGGTATATTTAGATTTTCAAAAGGCTTTTGACAAGGTCCCACACAGGAGATTAGTGTGCAAACTTAAAGCACATGGTATTGGGGGTATGGTATTGATGTGGATAGAGAATTGGTTGGCAGACAGGAAGCAAAGAGTGGGAGTAAACGGGACCTTTTCAGAATGGCAGGCAGTGACTAGTGGGGTACCACAAGGCTCAGTGCTGGGACCCCAGTTGTTTACAATATATACTAATGATTTAGACGAGGGAATTAAATGTAGCATCTCCAAGTCTGCGGATGACACGAAGCTGGGCGGCGGTGTTAGCTGTGAGGAGGATGCCAAGAGGATGCAGGGTGACTTGGATATGTTAGGTGAATGGGCAAATTCATGGCAGATGCAATTTAATGTGGATAAATGTGGGGTTATCCACTTTGGTTGCAAGAACAGGAAAACAGATTATTATCAACTTCCTCTTAAATATAGCCAATGAACCGGCCTCAACTGTTTCCTGTGGCAGAGAATTCCACAGATTCACCAATAGACAATAGATAGATAACAGTTATCGGGAGGTAGTCACACCAAAAAAACAGGAGGTTGGCAAATGGGTGACAGTCAAGAGAGGCAGGGGGATCAGACAGAGAGAGCAGAGCACCCCTGTGGTCGTTCCCATCAACAATAAGTATACCGTTTTGGATTCTGTTGGTGGGGATGACCTACCAGGAACAAGTTGCAGTGGTCCTGTCTCTGGCACTGAGGTTGGACCCTCGACTAGGAAGTGGAGGAGGGAAGAGAAGAGAGCGGTAGTGATAGGGGATTCTATAGTCAGAGGGGCAGATAGGAGATTTTGTGGGGAAGATCAGGAGTCTTGGATGGTATGTTGCCTCCCTGGTGCCGGGGTCTGGGACATCTCAGATCGGGTACAGGTTATTCTCGAGAGGGAGATGTTGAACCCAGATGTTGTGGTCCATGTAGGGACCAACGACGTGGGTAGGATGAGTGAGGGGGTCCTGCGTAGTGAGTTCAGGGAGTTAGGTGCAAAGCTGAAGGGCAGGACCTCCAGGGTAACAATCTCAGGATTGCTACCTGTGCCACATGCGAGTGAGGCAAGGAACAGAAGGATTATACAGATTAATACATGGCTGAGAGGATGGTGCAGGAGGGAGGGCTTCAGGTTTTTAGATAATTGGGCTTTGTTCCTGGGAAGGTGGGATCTGTTCCAATGGGACAGTTTACACCTGAACTGGAGCGGTACTAACATTCTTGCAGGGAAGTTTGCTAGTGCTTCTCGGGGGGGTTTAAACTAAATTTGCAGGGGGCAGGGATCCAGAATGTGAGAGAGGATAGCGAGATGAAGAATAAAGGACAGGTGGGGACTACACGGTTCCGGAATATTAAGTGTGTAGTAGAGAAAGGTGAGGCGGAACAAATGATAAGGAGGACACATGTACAGAGGGATGGTCTGACGGAACATGGAGTTAAATGTGCAGAAAGAATAAGTAAATTTAGAAAGGACAACAAAATTCAAGGGGCATATAGCCCGATGGGAGTTCGGGGAGCTGGGTTAAGCACAATAGGCAGAGATTTAAACAGAGAGAGGAGAAATGGGTTAAAAATTCTATATCTGAATGCACGAAGTGTCAGAAATAAGGCGGATGAGCTTGAAACTCAGGTGCGAATGGGTAACTATGATGTTGTTGGGATAACGGAGATATGGCTGCAGGGAGATCAGACCTGGGAAATGAATGTACAAGGGTATACGTGCTATCGTAGGGACAGAAATGTGGGCAGAGGGGGTGGGGTGGCCCTGTTGGTGAGGAATGAGATTCAGTCCTTTGCAAGGGGGGGGACATAGGATCAGGAGAAGTGGAGTCTGTGTGGATAGAACTGAGGAACAGTAAGGGCAATAATACCCTAATGGGTGTTGTCTACAGGCTCCCAATTAGAAGCATGGATATTGGGTGCAAGTTGAATAGGGAGTGAACATTGGCATGTGGCAAAGGTAATGTCGCAGTAGTAATGGGGGATTTCAACATGCAGGTGAACTGGGAGAATCAGGTTGGTTCTGGGCCCCAGGATAGGGAGTTTGTAGAGTGCCTACGGGATGCATTCTTGGAACAGCTTGTACGAGAGCCGACCAGGGACAAGGCTATTCTGGATTTAGTGTTGTGTAATGAACAGGATTTGATAAGCGATCTTGAAGTAAAGGAGCCATTAGGAGGTAGTGACCATAATATGATAAGTTTTTATCTGCAATTTGAGAAGGATAAGGGCAGATCGGAGGTGTCAGTGATGCAGTTGAACAAAGGAGACTATGGAGCCATGAGGGAGGAGCTGGCCAAAGTTAACTGGATGGATATTCTAGCAGAAAAGACAGTGGAACAGCAATGGCAGGTATTCTTGGGAATAATGCACAAGGTGCAAAATCAGTTCATCCCCCGGAGAAGGAAGAATTCAAAGGGGGGAAAGGGGCCACAGTGGTTGACAAAGGAAGTCAGAGATTGCATAGCATTTTAAAAAAAGGAAGTATGACAGAGCTAAGGTGAGTGGGAGGACAGATGATTGGGAAATTTTTAAGGAACACCAGAACTTAACTAAAAAGGCAATACGGGGAGAAAAAATGAGGTACGAACGCAAGCTAGCCAGGAATATAAAGGAGGATAGCAAAAACTTTTTTAGGTATGTGAAGAGAAAGAAGATAGTTAAGAACAATGTTGGGCCCTTGAAGAATGAATTGGGTGAAATTGTTATGGGAAACAGAGAAATGGCAGAAGAATTTAATAAGTACTTTAGATCTGTCTTCACTAGGGAAGACACAAGCAATCTCCCAGATGTATGGATGGGCCAAGGACATACGGTAATAGAGGAAATAAAACAGATTAACATTAGGAAGGAAACGGTGATGAGTAGACTGATGGGACTGAAGGCTGACAAATCCCCAGGTCCAGATGGTCTGCATCCTACGGTACTAAAGGAGGTGGCTCTGGAAATTGCGGATGCATTGGTAATCATTTTCCAATGTTCCTTAGATTCAGGATCAGTTCCTGAGGATTGGAGAATGGCTAATGTTATTCCACTTTTTAAGAAAGGAGGGAGGGAGAAAACAGAGAACTATCATCCTGTCAGCCTAACATCAGTAGTGGGGAAGATGCTAGAGTCCATTATTAAAGATGAAATAGTGGCATATCTAGATAGCAGTGATAGGATTGGGCCAAGCCAGCATGGATTTACCAAGGGCAAATCATGCTTGACTAATCTATTGGAGTTTTTCGAGGATGTAACCAGGAAGTTAGACAAGGGAAATCCAGTGGATGTAGTGTACCTCGATTTTCAGAAGGCATTTGACGAGGTCCCACATAGGAGATTGGTGGGTAAAATCAAAGCTCATGGCATTGGGGGGAAGATATTGACATGGATAGAAAACTGGTTGGCAGATAGAAAGCAAAGGGTAACGGTGAATGGGTGTTTCTCGGAATGGCAGGTGGTGACCAGTGGGGTGCCACAGGGCTCGGTATTGGGACCACAGCTGTTTACCATTTACATCAATGATTTAGATGAAGGCATTGAGAATAACATCAGCAAGTTTGCTGATGATACTAAGCTGGGTGGCAGTGTGACGTGATGAGGATGTTAGGAGAATTCAGGGTGACTTGGATAGGCTGAGTGAGTGGGCAGATACTTGGCAGATGACGTTTAATGTGAATAAGTGTGAGGTTATCCACTTAGGGAGTAAGAACAGGAAGGCAGATTATTATCTGAATGGTGTAGAGTTAGGTAAGGGAGAAATACAAAGGGATCTAGGAGTCCTTGTTCATCAGTCACTGAAGGTGAATGAGCAAGTGCAGCAGGCAGTGAAGAAGGCTAATGGAATGTTGGCCTTTATTACAAAGGGAATTGAGTACAAGAGCAAGGAAATCCTCTTGCATTTGTACAGAGCCCTGGTGAGACCACACCTGGAGTATTGTGTACAGTTTTGGTCTCCAGGGTTAAGGAAGGACATCCTGGCTATAGAGGAAGTGCAGCGTAGATTCACAAGGTTAGTTCCTGGGATGTCCGGACTGTCTTACGCAGAGAGGTTAGAGAGACTGGGCTTGTACATGCTGGAATTAAGGAGATTGAGAGGGGATCTGATTGCAACATATAAGATTATTAAGGGATTGGACAAGATAGAGGCAGGAAATATGTTCCAGATGCTGGGAGAGTCCAGTACCAGAGGGCATGGTTTGAGAATAAGGGGTAGGTCATTTAGGACAGAGTTAAGGAAAAACTTCTTCTCCCAGAGAGTTGTGGGGGTCTGGAATGCACTGCCTCGGAAGGCAGTGGAGGCCAATTCTCTGGATGCTTTCAAGAAGGAGCTAGATGGGTATCTTATGGATAGGGGAATCAAGGGATATGGGGACAAGGCAGGAACCGGGTATTGATAGTAGATGATCAGCCATGATCTCTGAATGGCGGTGTAGGCTCGAAGGGCCGAATGGTCTACTTCTGCACCTATTGTCTATTGTCTATCTGAACGGTGGCCGATTAGGAAAAGGGGAGATGCAACGAGACCTGGGTGTCATTGTACACCAGTCATTGAAGGTGGGCATGTAGGTACAGCAGGCAGTGAAAAAGGCAAATGGTATGTTGGCATTCATAGCAAAAGGATTTGAGTACAGGAGCAGGGAGGTTCTACTGCAGTTGTACAAGGCCTTGGTGAGACCGCACCTAGAATATTGTGTGCAATTTTGGTCCCCTAATCTGAGGAAAGACATTCTTGCCATAGAGGGAGTACAGAGAAGGTTCACTAGATTGATTCCTGGGATGGCAGGACTTTCATATGAAGAAAGACTGGATCGACTAGGCTTATACTCACTGAAATTTAGAAGATTGAGGGGGGATCTTATTGAAACGTATAAAATTCTAAAGGGATTGGACGGACTAGATACAGGAAGATTGTTTCTGATGTTGGGGAAGTCCAGAATGAGGGGTCACAGTTTAAGGATAAAGGGGAAGCCTTTTAGGACCGAGATGAGGAAAAACTTCTTCACACAGAGAGTGGTGAATCTGTGGAATTCTCTGCCACAGGAAACAGTTGAGGCTGGTTCATTGGCTATATTTAAGAGGAAGTTAGATATGGCCCTTGTGGCTAAAAGGATCAGGGGGTATGGAGAGAAAGCAGGTACAGGGTTCTGAGTTGGATGATCAGCCATGATCATACTGAATGGCAGTGCAGGCTCAAAGGGCCGAATGGCCTACTCCTGCACCTATTTTCTATGTTTCTATGTTAATAGAATGTTGGGCACTATAATGTGTTCAGTGGAGTTCAGGTCTAGAGACGTTCTCCTTAACTGTATAGTGCACTTGTGAGGCCACACCTTGAGTACAGTGTACAATTCCGGTCTCCATATTGTGTGAGGGATGTGAATGCATCGGAGAGTCTAGGGAAAGGCAGTGAGCCTAATTCCAGTTCTGCAGGGAATGAGCTATGAAGAAAGATTGAAAGTATTAAATCCTTTTAGCCTAAGCAGACATAGAATGAGAGGAGACATGATAGAAGTGTTCAAAATCATTAGGGGTATAAGTAAGGTGGACACCAGTCCAGCTGCTGCTTCAAAATTAATCCATCATCAAGGACACAGGGCATAGGTGGAGACCGGTGAAGGAGGCAATGTCAGATTAACGTCAGGAAGCATCTCTTAACACAGTGAGTTCTGGACACATGGAACAGACTACCTAGTTGTGTAGTTAGTAGTACCTTAGAGACTTTCAAATCAACATTCGATAATAATTTCAACAAACTATGCGAACAGGAATTTAGCAAGCTTTGTTGGGACAAATGACCTGTTCTAGTCAAATACCTTTTAATGTTCTACGATCCAGTTGCTGCCATTGCTATAATGCTACTAGCAGTTCAATATATTGAATGATTTAAATGCTTTGGCATGGACTAGATGGGCCAAAGATCTGGGTTCCGTACTCTAGTTTTCTATCACTCTGTGACTTTATGATGAACGCGAATGTGAAATCTCCTATTTTTCTCCAGATCTTCTTAATTTTAGTTTAATCTGTTTCCAAATGTAATTAAAATTCGCTGTCACTCTGTGGATTAGTGGGCCTGATTCTTGAAGCTAAACAAATACACCTCAAAGCAATATTCGGCAAATTTGTTTTACCTCAGTCTGCTTTTGTGTCCAATTCTAGGAACTGTCAATCTCAAGGCATCAAAAACTCATAAAAATAAGTTTGAAAAGGGAAATATTGATGAGTTTACTATTGAGGCCGTGGACATTGGTGCACTGAAGAAGATCCGAATAGGACACGATAATTATGGTAAGCATGCGGGAGAGACCCTCAGAGCGGCTGGACAGACCCTCAGAGTGACTGGACAGACCCTCAGACAGGCTGGACAGACCCTCGGAGCGGCTGGACAGACCCTCAGAGCGACTGGACAGACCCTCAGACAGGCTGGACAGACCCTCAGACAGGCTGGACAGACCCTCAGAGCGACTGGACAGACCCTCAGAGTGACTGGACAGACCCTCAGACAGGCTGGACAGACCCTCAGACAGGCTGGACAGACCCTCAGAGCGACTGGACAGACCCTCAGACAGGCTGGACAGACCCTCAGACAGGCTGGACAGACCCTCGGAGCGACTGGACAGACCCTCAGAGTGACTGGACAGACCCTCGGAGCGGCTGGACAGACCCTCAGACAGGCTGGACAGACCCTCGGAGCGGCTGGACAGACCCTCAGAGCGGCTGGACAGACCCTCAGAGCGACTGGACAGACCCTCAGACAGGCTGGACAGACCCTCGGAGCGGCTGGACAGACCCTCAGAGCGACTGGACAGACCCTCAGACAGGCTGGACAGACCCTCAGACAGGCTGGACAGACCCTCGGAGCGGCTGGACAGACCCTCAGAGCGACTGGTCAGACCCTCAGACAGGCTGGACAGACCCTCAGACAGGCTGGACAGACCCTCAGAGCGACTGGACAGACCCTCAGACAGGCTGGACAGACCCTCGGAGCGGCTGGACAGGCCCTCGGAGCGACTGGACAGACCCTCGGAGCGACTGGACAGACCCTCGGAGCGGCTGGACAGACCCTCGGAGCGGCTGGACAGACCCTCGGAGCGGCTGGACAGGCCCTCGGAGCGACTGGACAGACCCTCAGACAGGCTGGACAGACCCTCGGAGCGACTGGACAGACCCTCGGAGCGACTGGACAGACCCTCGGAGCGGCTGGACAGACCCTCAGAGCGACTGGACAGACCCTCAGACAGGCTGGACAGACCCTCGGAGCGGCTGGACAGACCCTCGGAGCGGCTGGACAGACCCTCAGAGCGACTGGACAGACCCTCAGACAGGCTGGACAGACCCTCGGAGCGGCTGGACAGACCCTCAGACAGGCTGGACAGACCCTCAGACATGTTGGACAGCAACAGGTTGCTGCAGAAACCTGGCTGCCACAATGTTTATTGTTCTGAACTCATCTTTCCTGTTCTACCATCTGGGGTGCCACAGTTGCTTCGTGGTTACTGTGACGCTAATAAAGCTGAGGATGTCAGAGTTCAATCCCAGCATCCTCTGTAAGGAGCTTTTATGTTTTCCTGTGGAACGTGTGGGTTTACTCTGGGTTCCCCAGAATTCCCCTGCAGATGTACCGGTAGGAATGTTAAATTGGTCATTGGAAACTGTTCCGTGATTAGGTTAGGGTTAAATCGGAGCTTGCTGGGTGGCTTGGCTTGAAGGGCTAGAAGGGTTTGTTCTGTTCTCTATCTTTAAATATAAAAAATATAGAATAAATAAACATACATAACCTATGTACTTGAGGGCAAATCTCTTTGTTGGTTATTGATTGAACCTCACCTTTCCTTTTCCATAAATTCTATGTAATCTCTGTCCTTAAGAGTACAAACCCTTCAATCTACCAAATGCAAATTCTGCAGAAACATTCTTTGCTAGAAGACTCAGGCACAATGAGTTCTGAATTAACAGTACTCTGGATTAACACAGAAACATGGTGATCTGGATTCACAGTGCTCTAAGTTAAATCAAGAACATTGTGCTCAGGATTGACTCAGGTACATGATGCTCCAGATTGACTCATGATGCCTTTGTGTGACTCAGAAAGATGGTGCTCCAGATTCATGGTACTCTGAATTGACTCAGGAACTTGGTGTTCTAGATTGACTCGGGAACATTATGTTCTGGTTTGTCCCAGGAACGTGGTACCCTGGATTGACTCAGGAAAATAGTGTTCTGGATTGTCTCAGGAACATGGTGGTCTGGATTAATTCAAGAACGTGATGATCTGGATTGAGACAGGAACATGATGCTCTGGATTCATGATACTCTGGATTGACCCAAGAACATGGTGCTCTGGGTTCATGTGCTTTGGATTCACTCAGGAACATGGCAGTCTGGACTCGTGTTGCTCCGGATTGACTCAGGAGTATTGTAGTCTGAATTTGTGGTGCCCTGGATTGATTCAGGAACATTGTACTCTGGATTTGTCCTGCTCTGGATTGACTCAGGAACATGGTAAAGGTGAAGTCAGGATGTTCCTGGACAGTACTCTCTCTGTTGCACAGTTCACTATTTTACTAATGCTTCCCCTGTTGTTGCTACATGACCTGACTTTTCTTGATGTAGCTTTGAACGCAATTCCATTTTTACCATGAACTGCTTTTTTCCCATATATCCTTGCAGGGGGATGTGCTGGCTGGTTTCTGGACTGGGTGGAAATCGATGCCCCATCACTCGGACAATTGCTGCGATTCCCATGTGGCCGTTGGCTGGATAAAGCTGAGGATGATGGGTACATAGTAAGGGACCTCTTCCCTGCAGACCTGCAGACCAAAGACTACATTCCATGTACGCTACTTTCTGCTACTTCAGTTCATGAGAATGCTGCAAAGAGTCTGAGCTCACAGCAAAAAAATGATCTGCTTCCTTCGCATTGTATCGCATGAAGGCAAATGGGAAGGTTGTACTGGGTTTGGGGATTCAGAATCAGAATTAGGTTTAATATTGCTAGTATACTGTATGTCGTGAAGTTTGTTGTTTTGCAGCAGCAGTATATTATTCTGTAAGTTACATCTACAGATAAATATGTAGTGGAAAAAGACCAAAATAGTGAGGAAGTGTTCATGAGTTCATGATGGTGGAGGAGAAGCTGTTCCTGAAACGGTAAGTGTGTGTCTTCAGGCTCCTATACCTCCTCCCTGATGGTAGCAATGAGAAGAAGGCTTGCCCTGAGTAACAAGGGTCCTTAACGGTGGATGCTGCTTTCTTGAGGCACCACCTTCTGAATGTGAGCTGGATGCTGGGGGTGGCTAGTGCCCATGATGGAGCTGAGTGAGTTTACTACCCTTTGCAGCTTTTATTGATCCTGTGCAGCGGCCCTTCTAGACCAGACAGGGAGGCTCAATAACTGCCAAAGCCAATGGATCTAGGCAGAGCAGCACTTGCCTCTCTGGAGGTCTGTTCCCAACCTCCAGAATACAAATACAAAGGAGCTGAATCTGTACTTCTCCCTGTTCCTGTTGCAGTTGTCCCCTATGAAATCACCGTACATACCTCTGACATACATGGGGCAGGAACAGACGCTGATGTCTTCATCGTCCTGTACGGCAGAGATGGCATCTGCACTCACCAGAAGTCACTGTGCATGAACAAGCGAGAGCGGAAGATGTACTTTAAGAGAGGCGCTGTGAATAAGTTCATCATAGAGGTATGCAGAAATGCTTTTGTGGATCTAATCCATGTGTGTACCTTCATAGGAAGACAGTAAACACCAAGACAGTGAAGTATATAATCACATCATACTCTTCATCAGCCAATCTAACGCGCTGCTCTGATACATCTTGGCCTTTAGCCCTGGTCTTACTGAAGTATGGAATGAAGGGAATCTCACTGAAACCCATCAAATATTGAAATGCAAGCAACAAGCCGAGACAGAGTGAACGTGCTGAGGATACTTCCAAAAGTGGAGAGCCTAGGGCCAGGAGCACAGCCTCTGAATGTAAGGACATTCCTTTAGAACAGAGATGTAGGGGGCCAGAGAATCACAACAAGAGAAAATCTGCAGACGTTGAAAATCCAAGCAATTCGCACAAAATGCTGAAGGAACTCAGCAGGCCAGGCAGCATCTATGGAGAAGAGTACAGTTGATGTTTCAGGCTGAGATCCTTCGACAGGACTGGAGAAAAAAAGATGAGGAGTCAGAATAAGGTGAGGTGGAGGGAAGAGAGAAACACGAGGTGACAGGTGAAACCAGGAGGGGGAGGGATGAAGTAAAGAGCTGAGAAGTTGATTAGTGAAAGAGATACAAAACCAATAGAAAATGACACTGGAGATATTGTAATGAGAGACACAGAGGTGTCAGAGGAACTGAATGCGTATTTTGCATCAGTCGTCACGGGGAAGACATCTGCAGTACACCAGACATTCAAAAGTGTCAGGGAAGTGAAGTATGTACAGTGAAAATTACGACTGAAAAGGTGCTCAGGAAGCTTAATGGTCTGAGGGTGGATAAATCTCTTGGACCTGACGGAATGCACCCTCGGGTTCTGAAGAAAGGAGCTGGAGAGATTGTGGATACAGTGGACGGGATGTGGAGAGAATGTTTCCTTAGTGGGGCAGTCTAGGACCAGAGGGTGTAGTCTCAGAATAGAGGGACCTTCATTTACAAAGTTAGAAACATAGAAAACTTACAGCACAATACAGGCCCTTCGGCCCACCCTTAGAAATTACCTAGGCTTACCCATAACCCTCTATTTTTCTGAGCTCCATGTACCTATCCAGGAGTCTCTTAAAAGACCCTGTTGAATCCACCTCCACCACCGTTGTCGGCAGCCCATTCCACGCACTCACCACTCCCTGAGTAAAAAGCTTACCCCTGACATCTCCTCTGTACCTATTTCCAAGCATCTTAAACCTGTGCCCTCTTGTGGCAACCATTTCAGCCCTGGGAAAAAGCCTCTGACTATCCACACGATCAATGCCTCTCATCATCTTATACATCTCTATCAGGTCACCCCTCATCCTCCGTCGTTCCAAGGAGAAAAGGCCAAGTTCACTCAACCTATTCTCATAAGGCATGCTCCCCAATCCAGGCAACATCCTTGTAAATCTCCTCTGTAGCCTTTCTATGGTTTCCACGTCCTTCCTGTAGTGAGGCAACCAGAATTGAGCACAGTACTCCAAGTTGGGTCTGACCAGGGTCCGATATAGCTACAACATTACCTCTTGGCTCTTGAACTCAATCCCATGGTTGATGAAGGCCAATGCACCGTATGCCTTCTTAACCACAGAGTCAACCTACATTGCAGCTTTGAGTGTCCTATGGACTCGGACTCCAAGATCCCTCTGATCCTCCACACTGCCAAGAGTCTTACCATTAACATTATATTCTGCCATCATATTTCACCTCCCAAAATGAACCACCTCACACTTCTCTGATTTGAACTCCATCTGCCACTTCTCAGCCCAGTTTTGCATTCTATCAATGTCCCATTATAACTTCTGACAGCTCTCTACACTATCCATAACACCACCAACCTTTGTGTCACCAACAAATTTACTAACCCATCCCTCCACTTACTCATCAAAGTCACTTACAAGGATCATGAAGAGAAGGGGTCCCAGAACAGATCCCTGAGGCACCCCACTGGTCACCGACCTCCGTGAAGAATACGACCCGTTGAGGAGCAGATAGGAAGACAGATTCTGGAAAGATGGATATGGATTTAGAACATCTAATTTTAAACTGTCTGAGGCTAGCAAGCTGCCTACCAAGATCAAGTGTCCGACATGGACAATCTTGGATGCTGCAGTCATGCAGCAATCAGTGATATACTATTAGAACGCGGACATCGGAGTTCAATTCCGGCATCCTCCGTAAGGAGCTTGTTCATCCTCCCTGTGGAATAACCTTTGGCCAGTTAATAGGTTAATTGCTCATTGTAAACTGTCCTCTGATTAGGCAAGGGTTAAACAGGGGGGTTGCTGGGCCGGTAGAGCCTTTTCCGCTCTGTCTCGCTAAATAAATAAACAAACAAAAGTTAATGAGCAAAAGACATTAAGTGAAATCTGAAGCAAATATTAGAATAAAGCCTGTTCCTTTCAGTTGGAAGACGTTGGGGAGTGCATCGAGAAGATCCGAATTGGGCATGATGGACGAGGCATCAGCTCTGGGTGGCACTTGGATAGCGTGGAGATCCGGAGGCTGCTCTCCAAGGGGAAGGTCAGTCTCATGGCAGATATTGAATTGGATTGACTCTGTTTCTTACATCCTTCACATGCAGGAGGAGTAAAAACCTTTATGTTACGTCTCCATCTAAATGTGCAATTTATAGTCATTTGTAATAAATAATATGTACAACAGGACAGTCAATGTAGCATAGAAATACAACTGTATCAACATGAATTTAATCAGTCTGATTGCCTGGTGGAAGAAGCTGTCCCGGAGCCTGTTGGTCCTGGCTTTTATGCTGCGGTACCATTTCCTGCATGGTAGCAGCTGAAACAGTTTGTGGTTGGGGTGACTTGAGTCCCCAATGATCCTTCAGGCCCTTTTTACACACCTGTCTTTATAAGTGTCCTGATTCATGGGAAGTTCACATCCACAGATGCAATGGGCTGTCCGCACCACTCTCTGTAGAGTCCTGCGACTGAGGGAAGTATAGTTCCCATACCAGGCAATGATACAGCCAGTCAGGATGCTCTCTATTGTGCCCCTGTAGAATGTTCTTAGGATTTGGGGACTCATACCAAACTTACTCAACTGTCTGAGGTGGAAGAGGCACTGTTGTGCCTTTTTCACCACATGGCTGGTGTGTACTTTTGGCATACACCAAAACTGTTCACCCTCGCAACCATAGATCCATTGATGTCAATAGGAGTTATCCCGTCTCCATTCCTCCTGTAGTCAGCAACCAGTTCCTTTGTTTTTGCAACATTGAGGGAGAGGTTGTTTTCTTGACACCACTGTGTCAGGGTGATGATTTCTTCCCTGTTGGCTCTGATATTCACTGGATCCGGATTTTCAGCAGAGATCCCGGGGAAGGCATGGGAATACAGCCTTTTAATGTGTTCTTCAGCCTCCGGGCAGATTTCATTTGCTCTCTGTGTGTACTAGCTAACATTGTTTGTGTAAAATCCCAGTGCCTATTCATTTATTAGTCTCTAGCTTTTCTCTCCTGAGCTCTGAACTGAGTTTATAATTTAGTTGCTGGAAAGACCTTCATTCAGAAAATATTCAAGGGAATTTACCTACATTTTGGGGCATACACTCCCTGAGGAAATTAAAATCCCAAAAATGTTTTGCAGAGATCTTCAGCAATTATGCAGATCTGTCAACAATATTATCTGAATAATTTAAAGTTATAGAGTGATAGAAAACTACACACAGGAAGAGGCTTTTCCAGTCCATGCCGAAATACTAATCTGCCTAGTCACATCGACCTGCACCTGGACGGTAGCCCTCCATACCCCTCCCATCCATGCATTTATCAAAATTTCTCTTCAATGGTGCAAACAAGCCCACATTCTTCACTATAAAATTATAAATAACAAAGACTGAGAAACGACTGGCATGCAAAAGTAACCAAATTCTGCAAGTAATGAAAAAAATAACACTGAGAACACGAGTTGTCGAATCCTGGAAAGTAAGTCCGTAGGCTGTGGAATCAGTTCAGTGACGGGTGAGTGAAATTGCCCACACTGGTTCAGGAGCCTGATGGATAAAGGGTAAAAACTCTTCCTAAGCTTGGTGGTGTGGGGCCTAAGGCTCCTGTAACTCTTTCCCAATGGCAGCAGTGAGAAGCATGTCCTGGATGGTGGACATTGCTTTCCTGTGGCAATGTGCTTCTAGATGTGCTCAATGGTGGGGAGAGCTTTACCCCTGATGGTCTGGGCCATCTCCACTGCTTTTTGAAGGAATTTCCGTTGAAGGGCATTGGTATTTCCATAGCAGGCCGTGATGCACCCAATCAGTATACACTCCACCACACATCTATAGAAGTTTATCAAATACATGAAAACTTCAAAGATAGTAGAGGACTAACTACAGTTGAAGTAGAAATGAAGGAATTATCACACGTTACTACAGAGATTCTAAAACAGACACAAGCCATCAGCAAGTGCAACCAGATCTCCCACTGTGTTTGTGACGCTTGTGATTCTGGACTATAGAACATGGTCATCAGCTGCATATTCTTAAAAGATGCAAAGTCTAGTCAAGCCAAGAAGACAGACATTGAAAAAAGCAATGGGCCAATTTGTTTTGTCAACTCAGACTGTGATACGTCCACTTTCTAGTTCACTTGCTCACTGTCTCATTCACAGTTAGGATGAAAATACATATAATTTCAATAGAAATCTAGCAAAGTACTGGACTGCATTAACAGGAAAGTAGCAAGCAAGAGGCTATATGTTATATGGACTTTATTTAATAAAGACGACTGCAGGATAAAATTCAACTATCACAAGATTCAGAATGGTGCATTCTCTGTCAACAACACGAGGAATTCTGTTCAGAGCGGAAATGCACTCGACCGCAACGTTCTTCTCCTTCAGGAGACAGTCACAATGAGAACCAATCAAAACTCAGTGTCTAGTAACTAAGAATCAGGATCCAGCTTGAACTGAAATGATGAAAGATATTTTGCTCACTGTTCAATTATTGAAAAATATGGGTAAACAAAAGTACTTCTGCTCTCTTCTTCAAAAGAAAGCTTAGTTTCCTTGCAGCACACAAAATTCTGCAGGAACTCAACAAGTCAGGCAGTATCTGTGGACTGAAATAAGCAATCAATATTTTGGACTGTTTCCCCTCAGTTTTCTCCCACATTGGGTTAGGGTTGAGTTACGGTCGTGATGTGTTGCTACTGGGAGCATGACGATACTTGCTGATTTGATTCAACACAAATGACGCATTTCACTATATGTTTTGATGTTTCAGTGTACACGTGACAAATTTAAAATGTTCAAGTTTAATTGTCATTCAACTGTACTGACTAAGACATCTGCATGAGGTCATTCTTGCCCTCAACCATCAGGCTCTGTAATGAGTCAGCCTATAGCCAGGGAAGTGATCTTGCAATCTTTGGCCTGTAAATGTGGTACATCTTATTTTAAGGTAACTTATTTTTATTCTTTCTTACTTCTTTTCTAATATTTGTACACCTGTGCACTTGTAATGTTACTGTGACAATGCAATTTCCTTTGGGATCAGTAGAGTATCTCTCTATCTGTCTATATAAATACCCATGAATATAGCCAAACAAAACAGCATTACTCCGGGGCCAAGATACAAGACACGGTACCAACAATCACACACATTATAGGGGACATATAATGCCATAAGACATAGGAGCAGAATTAGGCCATTCAACCCATTGAGTCTGCTCCACCATTTCATCATGGCTGATCCCGGATCCCACTCATCCCCATACACCTGCCTTCTTGCCGAATCCTATGATGCCCTGACTGATCAAGAAACTATGAACCGCTTTAAATATACCCACAGAATTGGCCTCCACCACAGTTTGTAGTAGAGTGTTCCACAGATTTACTACTCTCTGGATAAAAAAAATCCTCCTTACCTCTGTTCTAAAGGGTGGTCCCTTAATTGTGAGGCTGTGCTCTCTAGTTCTGGATACCCCCACCATAGGAAATATCCTCTCCACATCCTCCCTATCCAGTCCTTTCAACATTCGGTAGGTTTCAACGAGATCCCCATGCATTCTTCTAAATTCCAGTGAGTACAGGCCTAAAGCTGATAAATGCTCCTCATATGTTAACCCCTTCATTCCTGGAATCATTCTTATGAACCTCCTCTGGACTCTCTCCAATGACAACACATCCTTTATGAGATATGGGACCCAAAACTGTTGACAATACTTTAAGAGCAGCTTGACTAGTGTCTTATAAACCATCAGCATTATCCCCTTGCTTTTATATTCTATTCCCCTCAAAATAAATGCCAACATTGAATTTGTCTTCTTTATCACAGACTCAACCTGTAAATTAAGCTTCTGGGAGTCTTGCATGAGGACTTCAAAGTCCCTCTGCACCTCTGATCTTTGACCCTTCTCCCCATTTAGATTATAGTCTGTACTATTGTTCCTTTTACCTAAATGCATTATCATACATTTCCCAACACTATATTCCATCTGCCCCATTTTTGCTCATTCTTCCAATTTGTCCAAGTCCTGCTGCAATCACACTGCTTCCTCAGCACTACCTACCCCTCCACCTATCTTTGTATCATCAGCAAACTTTACCACAAATCCATCAATTCGATTATCTAGATTATTGACAAACAATCTGAAAAGTAGTGGTCCCAGTACAGACCCCTGAGGAATACCACTAGTCACTGGCAGCTAAACAGAAAAGGCTCCCTTTATTCCCACTCGCTGCCTCCTGCCTGTCAGCCATTCCTCTGTCCATGCCAGTATCTTGCCTGTAACGCCATAACACTTTATCTTGTTAAATAGCCTCATGTGCAGCACCCTATCAAACGCTTTCTGAAAATCCAAGTAAATGACATTCATGGTGTCTCCTTTGTCCACCCTGCTTGTTACTTCCATGAAGAACTCTAACAGATTTGTCAGAGAAGATTTCCTTTTCCATAAACCATGCTGACTTTGACTTATTTTATTATTAGTGTCCAAGTACCTCAAAACCTCATCATTAATAACAGACTCCAACACTTTCCCAACCACTGAGGTTAGGCTAACTGCCCTATAATTTCCTTTCTTTTGCCTTCCTCCCTTCTTAAAGAGTGGAGTGACATTTGCAATCTTCCAGTCCTCCGGGACCATGGCAGAATCAAGTGATTCTTGAAAGATCATGACCAATGCATCCGTAACCTCTCCGTACTCTCTCTCTGGACTCTGGGATGTAATCCATCTGGTCCAGGTGACTTATCCACACTTAAACCCCTTCAGTTTACCTTGCACTTTTTCCTTTGTAATAGCAATGGTACTCACTCATGCTCCCTGACACTCACTGACCTCCGACACATTGTCTTCCACAGTGTAGACTGATGCAAAGTACCCATTAAGTTCATCAGCCACTTCTTTGTCCCCATTACTACCTCACCAGTATCATTTTTCAGTGGTCCAATATCAACTCTCACCTTTTTACTATTTATATAACTGAAAAACTTTTAGTATCCTGCTTTATATTATCGGCTAGTCTGCCTTCGTATTTCATCTTTTCCCTTCTTATAGATGTTTCAGTTGCCTTTTGTGGGATTTTAAAAGTTTCCCAATCATCCAACATCCCATTCACTTTTGCTACCTTATATGCCCCTTCCTTGGCTTTTTATGCAGTCCTTAGCTTCCTTTGTCAGCCACGGTTGCCTACACCTGTCATTTGAGGACTCCTTCCTCTGTGGGACATATCTATCCTGCACCTTGTGAACTATTCCCAGAAAATTCAGCCACCTCTGTTCTGCCGTCATCCATGCCAGTATCCTCCTCCAATCCACCTGGGCAGCCTCCACTTTCATACCTCTATAATTCCCTTTATTCCATTGTGATATTGATACATGTGAGTTATGTTTCTCCCTCACAAATTGCAGTACGAATTCAATCATACTATGATCACTGCCTCCTAATGGTTCCTTTACATTAAGCTCCCTAATAAGATCTGGATTATTACACAACACCCGATCTCAGACAGCCTTTCCCCTGAGTGGACTCAAGTACAAGCTGCTCTAAAAAGCCATCTCATCGGCATTCAACAAATTCCCTCTCTTGCAATCTGACACCAACCTAATTTTCCCAATCCCCTTGCATATTGAAGTCCCCCATTACAATTGTGACATTACCCTTACTACATGCCCTTTCCAGCTCCCTTTGCAATCTCAACCCCACATCTTAGCTATTATTTGGAGGCCTATACACGATTCACCTAACAGTTTTTTTTATCCTTGCAGTTCCTTAAACCCACCCACAAAGATTCAGCATTCTCTGACCCTATGTCACCTCTTTCTAAAGATGTAATTCCATCTTTTATCAACAGAGCCACACCACCACCTATGCCTTCCTGTCTGTCCTTTTGATACAAAGTATATCTGTTGATATTAAGCTCCCAGCTATGGCCTTCATTCAGCCACGACTCAGTGATGCCCATAATATCATACTGACCAATCTGTAATTGCACCACGAGTTCGTCCATCATATTCTGAATGCTACACACATTTAAAAACAGCACCTGTATACTTCACCCTTTTGAATTTTGCCTCTGTGGTACAATTTAACTCTTTGCTCTGTCTGCATTTATACCCAATCATTGGCTTGTCCACCCTAACATTCATATTATATATTGCATCATCTACTTGTAAACCTGCTGGCTCATCCTTAGCTCTGTCATACTGCTTCCCATCCTCTGCTATGTTAGTTTAAACCACTCCCAATAGCTCTAGTAAACCTCCCTGCAAGAATATCCCCCACTTGAATCCCCCTCGGATTCAAGTGCAACCCGTCCCTTTTGGACAGATCCCACCTGCCAAAGACAAGGTCCCAATGATCCAGAAATCTGAATTCCTGCTCCCTGCTCCAATTCTTCAGCCATACATTTATCTGCCACTTTATTCTATTCCTATCCGCACTGTTGCGTGGCACAGGCAGCAATCTGAGATTACTACCTTTGAGGTCCTGTTTCTCAGCTTCTTTCCTGACTTTCTATATTCTTTTCTCAGGCCCTTGTGCCTATTTCTACCTACCAATATGTACCACAACTCTGCCTGTTTACTCTTCCTTTCAGGATATTGTGGATGCATCCAGAATCATTTCAGCCCCCACCATCTGCCCTCACTATTCGCCAATCTCCCTGGCACCTGGGAGCCAAACTAACATCCGTGTTTCCTTTCACGTCCACAGAACCACCTGTCTGACCCCCTAACTGTTCCCTACCCTTCTGAGCCACAGGGCCAGCAGACTCAGTGCCAGAGATACTGTTGCTTCCCCCAGGTAGGGCCCCCCTCAACAACAGTACTCAAACTGGAGTGCTTATTGTTGAAGGAATGGCCACAGGGATGCTCTCCACTATCTGACGTTCTCCCTTCCCTCTCCTGACAGTCATGCATTTATCTGTCTCCTGTAGCCCTGGGGTGACTCACTTTCTGTAGCTCCTGTCTATCACTCCTTCACTTTCCCTAACAAGCTGAAGGTCATCAAGCTGCAGCTCCAAGCCCCTGACACTGTCTCCAAGGAGCTGTATCTCAATGCACCTGGTGCAGATGTACACATATGATACGGCAGTAAAATATAGTCACATTAAAAATATGCAGTCCAAGTCCCTGAGTCCATGAATGTTGCACAATCCAGCTTGTCTTCTGCCAAGCAAACACTGGGGGGCAGCACTGACTCCAGCTTGGGCACTGCCTCACCATTCCAGTGGAGCTCATGACTCCAGTTCATTCCCGAGTAGCTGCTAACAGGAAACACTGCGGTGTGAGGTATAGCTCTTGCTATGACTGAGGCCACACAGCCCCCCCTCCCCCCCCCCCCACTATCTGCCACCACTATTCGCATCAATGACTTGCATTTGCAGCATTCCACACCATCAATGTCAAACAGGGTCTTGCAATCACAGGAAAAGTGACTGGAGTGCACACCTCCTACACGCACTGACTTCTCTCTGTTGCAGGCAGCATCAGGTTCTGCACCAAGTCTTCTGTTTCTCCGCCAATGAGTGTAGATCTGCGATACCTTAAGTTCTTAAAATCCAGCGGGGTCTTGCAATCATAAAGGATACATTTAAAAGAACCTTTGTTGATCCTGTAGAGCATGCTGCACCTGGGCATGCCACCATCTTACCAGAAACTATTTATTTAATTTTATATGATTGAGCGAGTAGTGCAAAAAGAGAGGGGAACAAGATTGAGGAAGTGTTCAAGGGTTCATTGTCCATTCAGAAATCTGATGGAGGTGGGGAAGAGGTTGTTCCTGAAATATTGTGTGTGTCTTCAGGCTCCTCTACCTCCTCCCTGATGGTATCGATGAGAAGAGGACATGTCCTGGGTGACGCGGGTGCTTAATCACCTTTTTGAGGCCTCACCTTTTGAAGGTGTCCTGGATGCTGGGGAAGCGACTGCTCATGATGGAGATGACTGAGCTTACGACTTTCTTCAGCTTTTTCTGATCCTGTGCCGTGGCCTCTCCACACCAGACGGTGATGCAGCCAGTTAGAATGCTCTCCACGCACATCTGTGGAAACTTGCGTTTATCTTTTGTGACAGAGCAAGTCAAAGAAGTTGTGTTTGTGGGTCACTAAAATGTCACATTTATACAATGCCAGGGCTCAGAAACGATAGTGTTTCCCTGTGAACGGTGGCTGGCAAAGTCCGAGGACGATGGAGAAATCATCCGAGAACTGGTTCCCTTGGAGATTATTCAGAAAAAGCTGCTGAAAGACGGCAAGCTGAAGCAGACTGAACAAACCGTGGATGATGCCCTGGAGAGTGAGTATTCCTGCAGAGGGGTAGGGATGAGAGATGCCCGAGAGAGTGAGTATTCCTGTAGAGGGGTAGGGGTGAGAGATGCCCGAGAGAGTGAGTATTCCTGTAGAGGGGGTAGGGATGAGAGATGCCCGAGAGAGTGAGTATTCCTGTAGAGGGGGTAGGAATGAGAGATGGTGAAAAGACCAGGGCACTACCTTCTGTGTCTTCAAAAGGCAAGCAGAAGGGCTTACCCTGGGGGCAGTGAGAATGGGGTGCAGGTCAGGTAATGGCAATGGATAGCCACAGAGGGGGTTACCCTGGGGGCAGGGGAGATTGGGGGGTGTGATGGCCATGGATAGCCACTTCACCCCTGTAAGGATGTAAGCAAGGATGCTCCAGAGTCCCCTCCTGTCCCTTAGAGGGAGATTAGCGTATGTCACACATATATTGAAACATCAAAGCATACAGTGAAATGTGTCATTCACCCATCAGACCATAAGACACAGGAGCAGAATTAGGCCTATTGGCCCATCAAGTCTGCTGCACCATTCAATCATGGCTGATCCTTTCTCCCCTCCTCAGCCCCACTCCCGAGCTTTCTCCCCATAACCTGATGCTGTGTCCGATCAAGAACCTATCAATCTCTGCCGAAATACACCCAACAACCTGGCCTCCACAGCTGCCTGTGGTAATAAATTCCACAAATTCACCACCCTCTGGCTAAAGAAATTTCCTGCATCTCTGTTTTGAAAGGGTGCCCCTCTATCCTGAGGCTGTGCCCTCTTGTCCTGGACTCTCCTAACATGGGAAACATCCTTTCCACATCTACTCTGTCTAGGCCTTTCAACATTCAAAAGGTTTCAATGAGATCCCCCTCATCTTTCTGAATTCCAGCGAGTACAGATGTCAGTACCTCCAGCTGAACTCTGTCATTTTGTGTGTTTCCCCCTGTGTCATTCTGTGGTTCAGTATTGCCATGTGCTTTTGTTTGTTTTCATGCCCCAGGTGCTCGTGTTCCTGTCCCTGCCCCTGCTCTACCCCGGCCCCTGTATTACTGAGTACTCCGTCTCTCATCTGTTTCTCATTATTACCTGTTTTGCCCTCACCTGTATCTCATTGTGCTCCACCTATCATCTGTCTCTCTGTTTATTGCTCGGTGTATTTCTGTCATCTGTTTTCACCTGTTTGTTGCCAAATTGTGCCAGTGAGTTTTCCTGGGCCTTTCCAGCATTCGTATCCGTCTGAACATTGACTCTGCCTGTTTCTCGATTCCGGTTTTTGGATTTCTCTGGATGTTTTGATCTTTGCCTGAACTTTGACGCTGACTTTGTTTGCACCTTGGGATTTGTTACTCAATTAATACCACCGTATGCACAGTACTGGGTCTGCGATTGAATCCCTCCTCCAGTGTCCTGACAATAGACCCAGAGCCATCAAAAGTTCCTCATATGATAACCCTTTCATTCCTGGAATAATCCTTGTCAACCTCCTCTGGACCCTCTCCAATCTTTCCATCTTTTCTAAGACAAGGAGCCCAAAAGTGTTCACAATACACAAGGTGAGGCCTCACCAGTGCCTTATAAAGCCTCAGCATCAGAGCCCCACTCTTGTATTCTAGACCTCTTGAAATGAATGCTAACATTGCATTTGCCTTCCTCACCACTGACTCAACCTAAAAGTTAACTTTTAGGGTGTTCTGCACAAGGACTCCCAAGTCCCTTTGCATCTCAGATTTTTGGATTTTCTCTATGTTTAGAAAATAGTTTGCACATTTATTTCCACTACCAAAGCACATAAACCATGCATTTTCCAACATTGTATTTCATTTGCCACTTTCTTGCCCATTCTCCTAATCTGTCTCAGTCCTCAGTCAGCAAAGGAGATTTACAAGGATGTTGCCTGGATTGGGTAGCATGCCTTATGAGAATAGGTTGAGTGAACTCGGCCTTTTCTCCTTAAAGTGACGGAGGATGAGAGGTTACCTGATAGAGGTGTATAAGATGATGAGAGGCATTGATCATGTGGATAGTCAGAGGCTTTTTCCCAGGGCTGAAATGGTTGCCACAAGAGTACCCGGTTTAAGGTGCTGGAGAGTAGGTACAGAGGAGACGTCAGGGGTAAGTTTTTTACTCAGAGTGGTGAGTGCATGGAATGGGCTGCCGGCAACGGTGGTGGAGGCAGATACGATAGGGTCTTTTAAGAGACTTTTGGTTAGGTACATGGAGCTTAGAAAAATAGAGGGCTATGGGTAAGCCTAGCAATTTCTAGGGTTGAGACATGTTCGGCACAACTTTGTGGGCCGAAGGGCCTGTATTGTGCTGTAGATTTTCTATGTTTCTGCATCCTACCTGTATCCTCAACACTTCCTGCCCCTCCACTAATCTTCATATCATCTGCAAACTTGGTAACAAAGCCATCTATTCCATCATCTAAATTATTTATATACAGCATAAAATAAGCAGTTCCACTACTGACCCCTGTGGAACACCACTAGCCACTGGCAGCCAACGAAAAAAGGATCCTTTTATTCCCACTCGTTGCTTCCTATCAATCAGCCAATGTTCTAACCATGTAATGCACCATCAATAACTCTCGGAGACGTGAGTCGAGATAGGCTTTTATTAGCTGGAAGGAAGCACCGTCAGCAGCAAGAGATCACCACACAACATCCTGGAGACTGAGGGAGGAGCAGTGCCTCCAACCGCCTTTATACAGGGGTCTGTGGGAGGAGCCACAGGAGCAGTCAGCAGAGGGGCATGTCCAGACAGGTATATGTAGTTCACCACACCATGTTAGTAACTTTCCTGTAATACCATGGGCTCTTAACTTGGTAAGCAGCCTCATGTGGTATCTTGTCAAGGCCTTCTGAAAGTCCAACTATACAACGTAGACTGCATCCCCTTTGTCTATCCCATGAGTAATCTCCTCAAAGAATTCCAAAAGGTTCATCATGCAGGATTTTCCCCGAAGGAAATCATGCTGACTTTGTCCTATTGTGTCACCAAGTACTCCATCACAGTCCTAGCAATTGGCTCTAACAACTTCCAACCACTGAGGCCAGGCTAACTGGTCTATAATTTCCTTTCTGCTGCCTTCCTCCTTTCTTAAAGAATGGAGTGACATTTGTAACTTGCCACTCCTCTGGCACCATACCACTGTCCAATGATTTTTGGATGTCTCTACAATCTCTAACACTACCTCTTTCAGAACCTTCGAGTATAGTTCTTCTGGTCCGGGTGACTTATGTACCTTTGGGTTTTTCAGCTTTTTGAGCACCTTCTCCCTTGTAATAGTAACTGCACCCACTTCTCTTCCTTCTCACACTACAACATCTGACACACTTCTAGTGTCTTCCACAGTGAAGACTGATGTGAAATGCTCATTTAATTTATCTGCTATTTTTCCCCCAATTATTACTTCTCCTGCCTCATTTTCTTGCAGTCCTATATCCACTCTCACCCTTTTATTTTTTGCATACTTGAAAAAGTTTTTACTATCCTCTTTGATATTGCTTTTGTATTTCATCTTTTTCTTCCAAATGATTCTTTTAGTTGCTTTCTTTAGCGTTTTAAAAGCTTCCCAATCCTGCATCTTCCCACTAATTTTTGCTTTGTTGTATGCCCTCTCTTTTGCTTTTACATCAGCTTTGACTTTCCCTTGTCAGCCATGGTTGTACTATGTCACCATTTGAGTATTTCTTTGTTTTTGGAATACATCTATCCTGCACCTTCCTAATTTTTCCCAGAAACTCACACCATTGCTGCTCTGCTGACATCCCTGCCAGTAGCTCCTTCCAGTTTACTTTGGCCAACTCCTCTCTCATACCTATGTAATTTCCTTTACTCCACTGAAATACTGCTATATCAGACTTTACTTTCTCCCTATCAAATTTCAAGTTGAACTCAATCATATTGTGATCAATGTTCTAAGGGTTCTTTTGCCTTAAGCTTTCTGATAACCTCTGGTTCATTACAGAACACTTAATCCAGTATTGCTGATCCTCCAGTAGTCTCAACGACAAACTGCTCTAAAAAGCCTTTCAACAAACTCACTCTCTCGAGATCCATGACCAACCTGATATTCCCAATCGACCTGTATGTTGAAATCTCCCATGACTATCATAACATTGCCCTTTGACACGCCTTTTCTGTTTCCCATTGTACTCTGTTGTCCATATCCCAGCTACTGTTGGGAGGCCTGTATATAACACTTCGAGTGTTGTATTTGCTCCCCTTTTTGATTCTGCATCCCTAATGCACTGATACTCACCTTGCTGTCTTCCCTTCCTGACAGTCTGACTACACGGTATCTTTGCAAACCCGAGGAAATCTGCAGATGCTGTAAATTCAAGCAACACACTACCTTTGCTTTTTTTTTACCATCGGTCCTATCCTGAGTCCCTTCACTCCAGTTCCCACACCCTCGCCAAATTAGTTTAAACCCTCACCAACAGCTCTAACAAACCTGCTCACAAGAATATTGGTTCCCCTCGGGTTCAGATGCAACCCGTCACTTTTGAACAGGTCATACCTCCCCCAGAAGAGATCCCAGTGATCCAGGAACCTGAAGCCCTGCCCCCTGCACCAGCTTCTCAGCCACGCATTCATCTGCCATCTCATCCTGTTTCTACCCTCACTGGTGCGTGGCACAGGCAACAATCCAGAAATTACTATCCAGGAGGTCCTGCTTGTCAGCTTTCTACCTAGCTCTCCAAATTCTCTTTTCAGGACCTCTTTGCTTTTCCTTCCTGTGTCAATGGTACCGATACGTATCAAGGCTGCTCTCCCTCCCTCTGTAAAATATTGCATGCGATCTGAGACATTCCTGACCCTGCACCTGGGAGGCAAATACCATTCCGGTGTCCCGTTCACATCTACAGAATCTCCTGTCTGTTCCCCTATCACTACCGCTCCCCTCTTCTCCCTCTTTACCTTCTGCATCATGGACCCATGATCTGTTGCAGTAACCTGGTCTCTGTGGCATTCCCCTGGGAGGTCATCCCCCACAACAGTATCCAAAACAGTATATTTATTATTGAGGGGAATGGCCACAGGGGTGCTCTGCACTAAATGCCAATTCATATTTCCATTTCTCCTGATGGTCACCCAGCTACTCACCTCCTGCAACTTTGGGGTGACTACTTAACCTGTAACTCTGATCGATAATCTCCTCACTCTCCTGTAAAAACCAAAGGTAATCCAGCTGCTGCTCCAGATCCCTAATGCAATCTTCAAGGAGCTGCAGCTGCACTTCATGTAGATGTAGTTCCTCGGGAGACTCTGGGTCTCCCAGGACTCCCAACATCCGGCATGAAGAACATACCACAGTCACTTACTACATTAGGTGCAGTAAGAGGAAAAACAAGGGTACCTTAACAGAAGCTTACCCAGACCTAACACCTCTTTCAAGCCGAAGCCTCCTTTGAGCTAAAGCCTGACACTCCTACTCTCACCACTGGCCCCTCCCGACAAAGGCTGCCCCCCTTGTCTTTTATGTACTTTTAAACAAGCGTCGCTGCCTTGTGAGAAATCTCAGCAATGTGGCCTGCTCCTGCCACTGACTGAACCGTCGACCCAATGAAGATGTCCTTTCTTCACTATTCTGTGTTGGGACTGATACTTTTTACATTATATGTCAATGATTTGGATGATGGAATGATGGCTTTGTTGCAAAGTTATGAAGATATGATTGGTGGAGGGATATGAAGATAGGTGGAAGGGCAAGCAGTTTTGAGGAAGTAAAGAGGCTACATAAGCACTTAGATTATGAGAATCACCAATTAGGAGAATGGGCAAAGAAATGGCAGATGGAATACAATGCTGGGAAGAGTATTGTCATGTGGTTTGGTAGAAGAAACGAAAGGGTTGACTATTTTCTAAATGGACAAAAAATACAAAAATCTGAAGCACAAAGGGATTTGGGAGTCCTTGTGTAGGCTTCCCTAAAGGCTTATTTGCAGGTTGAGTCTGTGGTGAGGAAAGCAAATGCAATGTTAGCATTCATTTCAAGAGAATTAGAATATAAAAGCAAGGGTGTAATATGGAGGCTTTATAAAGCACTGGAGAGGGTTCACTGGAGTATTGTGAGGAGTTTTGGGTCACTTACCTTAGAAAGGATGTGCTGACACTGGAGAGGGTTCAAAGAAGGTTCATGAAAATATTCCAGGATTGAATGGCTTGTCATATGAAGGGCATTTGATTGCTCTGTAATCACTAGAATTCATAAGAATGAGGAGTGACCTAATTGAAACCTATCAATTGGTGAAATGTGGAGAGGATGCTTTCTATGGTGGGAGAGTCTAAGACCAGAAGATATAGCCTCAGAATAGAGGGGTGTCCTTTTAGAACGGAGATGAGGAGGAATTTATTTAACCAAAGGTGGTAAATCTGTGGAATTCTTTGCCACGGGCATCTGTGGAGGCCAAGTCTTTATGTATATTTATGGCAGAGATGATAGATTCTTGATTGGTCAGGGCATGAAGGGATACAGGAGATTGGGGCTGAGAGGAAAATTGGATCAGCCATGATGAAATGGCAGAGCAGACTTGATGGGCCAAATGGCTTAATTCTACTCCTATATATTATGGTTTTATGGTCTTATAGTCTCAAACAGTGCTTCACAGAGTTGAGAAAATGGCACCAAAGATTCTAAATTTAAAGTCTTAGAGTCAAAGAGTCACAAAACAGGCTCTTTGATCCATCTGGTCTATGCTGAACTGTTATTCAACCTAGTTGTTTACCACAGGTAGATAGGGTTGTTAAAGAAAGCTTCTGATACACTGGCCTTCTTGGTGTATAAGGTGTTGGTGAGGCCTTATTTGGTATGTTGTGTGCAGTTTTGGAAACCTGTAAACATGTAAAAAAGGTTGAAAGAATCTAGAAAAAATTTACAAGGATGTTTTCAGATCCGGAGTATTTGAGTTATATTGGAAAGCTTGAATAGGTTGGAACTTTATTCTTTGGAATGTAGAAGATTGAGGGGAGATTCGATAGAAGTATACACAATTATGAAGCTAGATAGGGCAAATGCAAGCAGGATTTTTCCACTGAGGTTGGGTGAGACTGCAACCAGAGGTCATGGGTTAAGGTGAAAGGTGAGGTTTATGGAGAACATGAGGGGAAACTTTTTCACTCAGAGGGTCATGAGAGTGTGAAATGAGCTGCCAGTACAGGTGGTCAATTTCAGCTTTTAAGAGAGAGTTTGGATGGGTACATGGATGGTAGGGGTATGGAGGGATAGGGTCCCAGTGCAGGTCTGTGGGAGTGGGCAGTTTAAAGGGTTTGGGCATGGATTAGATGGGCTGAAGAGCCTACTGTACTTCTATGACTCTCATCCCATACCTGCCCATACCCCTCCATCCATGTAGCTATCCAAATTTCTCTTCACGTTGCACTCAGACTCAGATCTACCACTTCCTCCTGCAGCTCTGAGTGAAGGAGATCCCCTCAGGTTTCCCTTAAATATTTCACCTTTAGCCTTTAGCTCATCTTTAGTTCTGGTTTCACCCAAGCTCAGCGGAAAAAGCTTGCTTCCATTTACCCTCTCTGTACCCCTCATCATTTGGTATATGGAGGTATTTAAACACAAGGGTTAAGGACCATCTTCTGAGGTATGGGGAGGGAAGCTGAGTACAAGTTAACCTGTACCTCCAAGTGAGGAATTTCTGAAGAAGCTAATGTCAACCCAGCGATTCTTTCAAAGCAATCTGGAACCATGCTGATTCTCATTGATACAAGTTAGAATGAAACACCTCAGAGTTGCTTCAAGTTGTTATTCTCGGGGGTGGGGTGGGGTGGGGTGGTAGTGGGGATAAGCTCCCACTGGTGTCTCAAGTAACCTCTGATCAACTCCCGGCTTTCACATGCGGCTTAGCTTCTAAGCCCGACTGAACCATTTCTACTGACAGGAGAAGGGACAAAGGCAGGTCACTGGCTCCTTAAAAGCAGTTGCTTCGGGTAGATGGGGCTCATCAGCCATGGTTGACAGCTCACCTGTGTGAAGGAAAACTCTGATCTCAAACCTCCACTGTCTTGTGGCTATACCCACTGATGGGAAAGGCTTCAGGAGTAAATCCCGAGGTTTAGGGAGCTGGAGTCCCTGAGGCAGTTCAACGCTGACCTGCAACTCCTATGATGCTGTTGCTGCCAAACTGTATCAGCTTTCTTTGGATTTAGCTACTGCATGTCAAGCAGGAGCCTGCTTGCTCTCCATATTGTACTGCCCTGGCTTGCCTACTGGTCTGCATATCACTCAGATAGCTACAGCAATATCCATGATCAACTCCAAACCTCAGAGGGCCTCAAACTCATCCGTCCTTTCCTGTACACAGGACATTCTGCAGAGAGGAATAAACTATCGATGTTTCAGGCTGAGACCCTTCATCAGGACTAGAAAGGATGGGGGGGAGATGCCAGAATAAGGAGGTGCAGGGGGAGGGGAAGGAAAACTAGAGGATGATGGGTGAAGCCAGCTGGGTGGGGAAGGGCTAGAGAAGAAAGAATCTGATAGGAGAGGAAAGTGAACCATGGGTGAAAGAGAAGGAGGGGCACCAGGGGGAGATGATAGGCAGGTGAGGTGAAGAGGTAAGAGGCCAGAATGTGGAAGAGAAGAAGAGGGAAGGGGGAAGGAAAAATTAAAGTTCATGCCATCAGATTGGATGCTCCTAGATGGAATATGAGATATTGCTCCTCCAATCAGAGAGTAGCCTTAATCATGGCAGAAAAGTAGGCCATAGACCAATGCTGGAACGGGTGTGGGGATTAGAATTAAAATGGTTGACCACCGAGAATTTCAGCTTTTTGCAGATGGAGTGTAGGTGTTCAACAAAGTGGTCCCACAATTTGCGTTGGATCTCACCGGTGTAGAGGAGGCCACATTGGGAGCTCTCATTTCATTTTAAACTTTTTTTTGGATTATGTTTAACATTTTAGTTTCATGAAAGTATCCTTCAATGATGTCTGTTTGATTGAAGCTCACAAATATAAGATTTCTGTCTACACGGGTGATGTCTACAGAGCGGGGACGGATGCCAATGTCTTCATCACCATTTACGGAGACCTGGGTGACACCGGCGAACGGAAGCTCAGTAAATCTGACTCGCACGCCAATAAGTTTGAACGAAACCAGGTCAGTGTGCAGCTTTGGATTGGAGGGATATATCTCCCACTGTATTTTCTGGAAAGACCTTTCAATAAAATTCACCCCTGTTTCTTCTCAACTGCAGGAAGTACAGGCTCAGAACCATCAAACACTCTTCATACATTAGCCCTTTCATTCCCTGAATCATTTTCATGAACCTCTTCTGTCCTCTCTCCAATGCCAGGACATTTTTCTTAGATCAGGGGCCCATGCTGCTTACAGCACTCCAAGTGCAGCCTGACCAGTGTCTTATAAAGTCTCAGCATCACGTCGCTGCTCTTGTATTCTAGACGTCGCAAATTGAATGTTAACATTGCATTTGCCTTCTTTACCAAAGACTCAACCTACAAGTTAACCTTCAGGGAATCCTATACATTCTCCTTTGTCTATTTTGCCCGTTATTTCCTCAAAGAATTCCAATAAATTTGTCGGGCAAGATTTTCCCATACAAACCCGTCTATATTATCATGTGTCTCTAAGTATCCCAAAACCTAATTTGTAGTAATCAACAGAATTGTAATAGCAACAACACTCACATCTTCCTCCTAATTTCTTGAACTTCCAGCATACTGCTAGTGTCTTTCCCAGTGAGGAATGTTGCAAAATACGTCACGAAGCCATTTCCTTCTCACCCATTATGGCCTCTCCAGTGGTACGATATCCACTCTCGCCTTGCTTTTACTCTTTATATATTTGAAAAAAACTTTGGTAACTACTTTGATATTATTGACTAGCATACCTTTATGTGCCTTTTTTCCCCTCTTTATGACTTTTTAAGTTGCCTTCTGTTTGTTTTTAAAAGCTTCCCAATCTTTTAACTTCCCACTAATTTTTGCCTTCTTGCTTTTATGTTGGCTTTGACTTCCCTTGTCAGCCACGGTTACGTCATCATGCCTGTAGAATACTTCCTAATCTTTGGTTTGTATCTTTACTGCCAAATTGCTCCCAGAAACTCCATCCATTCCTTTTATGCCATCATCCCTGGAGGTGTTCCCTTCCAATAACTTTGGCCAGCTCCCCTCTTTTACCTCTGTACTTCCTTTTACTGTAGTCCTGATACAGCTGTTTTCAGCTTCTCCTGAAACTGCAGGGTGAATACTATCATATTATGATCACTTTCTCCTTAGAGTTCCTTTCTTTAAGCTCATTGATAAATTTAGTTCATTACACATCATCCAAACCAGAATTTCCTTTCCTCTAAAATTTCCTTTTCTTCAAAAGGACATCTTGCAGGTATTCTACAAACTCCCTCTCTTGGGATCCAGCACCAACCCAATTATCCCAATCTACCTGCATTTTGAAATCCCCCCTGATTATTGTAACATGCCTCTTCTATTTCCCATTGTAATGTGTATTGCACATTCTGGCTACTCTTCGGGGGGGGGGGGGGGCTGTATACAACTCCCATCAGGGTCCTTTTACCCTTGCAGTTTTCTTAACTCTACCCACAAGGATTCTGCATCATCTGAACCTATGTCACCTCTTTCTAAGGATTTGATTTCATTTTTTTTATCAACTGAGACACACCACCCCCTCTGGCTTCCTGCCTGGCCTTTCAATACAATGAGCAGCTCCACAGTTATAATCTTAAACAGAAATATAGAAAACCTACAGCACAATACAGGCCCTTCGGCCCACAATGCTGTGCCAAAGATGAACTTACTTTAGAAATTACCTAGTGTTACACATAGCCCTCTATTTTTCAAAGCTCCATGTACCTATCCAGGAGTCTCTTAAAGACCTTATCGTATCCACCTCCACCACCATCGCCGGCAGCCCATTCCACGCACTCACCACTCTCTGCATAAAAAACCTTACCCCTGACATCTCCTCTGTACCTACTTCCAAGCAACTTACAACTGTGTCCTCTTGTGTTAACCATTTCAGCCGTGGGAAAAAGCCTCTGACTATCCACACGATCAATGCCTCTCATCATGTTATACACCTCTATCAGGTCACCTCTCATCCTCCGTCGCTCCAAGGAGAATAGGCCGAGTTCACTCAACCTATTCTCATAAGGCATGTTCCCCAATCCAAGCAACATCCTTGAAAATCACCTCTGCACCCTTTCTATGGTTTCCACATCCTTCCTGTAGTGAGGTGACCAGAACTGAGCACAGTACTCCAAGTGGGGTCTGATCAGGGTCCTACATAGCTGTAACATTACTTCTTGGCTCTTAAACTCAATCCCACGATTGATGAAGGCCAATACACTGTATGCCTTCTTAACCACAGAGTCAACCTGTGCAGCAGCTTTGAGTGTCCTATGGACTCGGACCCCAAGATCCCTCTGATCCTCCACACTGCCAAGAGTCTTACCATTAATACTATATTCTGCTATCATATTTGACCTACCAAAATGAACCACCTCACACTTATCTGGGTTGAACTCCATCTACCACTTCTCAGCCCAGTTTTGCATCTTATTGATGTCCCACTGTAACCTTTGACAGCCTTCCACACTATCCACAACACCCCCAACCTTAGTGTCATCAACAAATTTACTAACCCATCGCTCCACCTCCTCGTCCAGGTCATTTATAAAAATCATGAGGAGAAGGGGTCCCAGAACAGGTCTCTGAGGCACACCACTGGTCACCAACCTCCATGCAGAATACGACCCGTTCACAACCACTCTTTGCCTTCTGTGTACAAGCCAGTTCTGGATCCACAGAGCAAGGTCCCCTTGGATCCCATGCCTCCTTACTTTCTCAATAAGCCTTGCATGGGGTACCTTATCAAATGCCTCGCTGAAATCGCTGAAAGACTGCTCTACCTTCATCAATGTGTTTAGTCACATCCTCAAAAAAATTCAATCAGGCTCAAAAGGCACGACCTGCCTTTGACAAAGCCATGCTGACTATTCCTGATCATGTTACGCCTCTCCAAATGTTCATATATCCTGCCTCTCAGGATCTTTTTCATCAACTTACCAACCACTGAAGTAAGACTCACTGGTCTATAATTTCCTGAGCTATCTCTACTTCCTTTCTTGAATAATGGAACAAAATCTGCAACCCTCCAATCCTCCAGAACCTCTCCTATCCCCACTGATGATGCAAAGATCATTGCCAGAGGTTCAGCAATCTCCTCCTTCGCCTCCCACAGTACATCTCATCCGGTCCTGGTGACTTATCCAACTTTTCTTTCAGCCACATTTCAGAGATGCTTACAACATCATACATGCCAACCATGTAACAATGCCACAAGTTCATCTGCCTTATTCTGTATACTGTGTGCTTTCAAATACAATACCTTCAGTCCTGTATAAGAAATTAAGAACATAAGAAATAAGAGCAGGAGTCGGCCATCTGGCCCGTCAAGCCTGCTCTGCCATTCAATAAGATCATGACTGATCTGACCATGGACTCATCTCCACCTGCCTTTTCCCCACAACCGTTAATTCCCCTACTATGCAAAAACCTATCCAACCTTGTCTTAAATATATTTACTGAGGTAGCCTCCTCTGTTACATTGGGCAGCAAATTCCACAGATTCAGAACTCTCTGGGAAACGCAGTTTCTCCTCATCTCCATTGTAAATCTACTCCCCCGAATCTTAAGGCTGTGTACCGCAATTCTAGTCTCACCTACCAGTGGAAAGAAATTTCTTGCCTCAGTCTTATCAATCCCTTTCATAATTTCATATGTTTCTATAAGATCTCCTCTCATTCTTCTGAATTCCAGCGAGTACAGTACCAGGCAACTCAATCTCTCCTCGTAGTATAATTCCTCATCTCTGGAATTAAACTGGTGAACCTCCTCTGCACCACCTCCAAAGCCAGTATATTCTTCCTCAAGTAAGGAGACCAGAACTGCACTCAGTACTCCAGGTGCGGCCTCACCAGTACCCTGTATAGTTGCAACATAACCTCCCTGCTCTTAAATTCAATCCCTCTAGCAATGAAGGCCAACATTCCATTTGCCTTCTAGGTACAAGCACTCCCAAGTCCCTCTGCACAGCAGCATGCTGCAATTTATTACCATTTAAATAATAATCTGCTTTTCCATTTTCCCTTCCAAAGTGGATGACCTCACATTTACCAACATTGTACTCTATCTGCCAAACCCTTGCCCACTCACTTAACCTATCTATATCTCTCTGCAGATTTTCCATATCTTCTGCACAATTTGCTTTTCCACTCAATTTAGTATCATCAGCAAACTTAGATACACTACACTCAGTCCCTCTTCCAGATTGTTAATGTATATTGTGAACAGTTGTGGACCCAACACCGAACCCTGAGGCACACCACTCACCACTGATTGCCAACCAGAGTAACAACCATGTATCCCAGCTCTCTGCTTTAACCAATCCTCTATCCATGCTAATATATCACCACCAACTCTCTGCATCCTTATCTTATGGATAGGGCTTTTATGTGGCACCTTATCAAACACCTTCTGTAAATAATGTCCATCTGTTCCCCTCTATCCACTGCGCTCATTATATCCTCAAAGAACTCCAGTACATTTGTCGAATGGGACCTGCTTTTGCTGAATCCATGCTGTAACTGTATTTATCACTTTTCAGTTTTGTCCCTCTGTTTATACTTTAGCTCATCCTACTGACTACAACTCTCCCCTATCATCTGCCTGTCCTTCCTCACAGTCTCTCTACCCACTATGTCTGCTTGTACACCAACTGCCCTATCCTCAGCCTTATCACTCCAGTTCAGATCCCCTACCAAAGTAGTATTTACAGTTGCTCCTGACCTGCTGAGTGCATCCAGGCTTTTTTGATTTCCAGCATCTGCAGATTTTTGTTCTGATATTTATTACTTTGTACTAACAGGTTGATACCTTCACCTTGGAAGCCGTAGACCTTGGCCAAATATACAAGATCAGGATTCGCCATGACAACACCATGGCGAGCCCTGATTGGTTTCTGGAGAAGGTGGAAGTGGTTGATATGGACCTAGAGGAGAACTACCTGTTCATGTGTGAGCGCTGGCTTTCAAAGACCAAGGAGGACAAGAGCATTGAAAGGATATTGTACGCCAAGGTACTCCATGCAAAAACAAAAAATGCTCTGCACACAGTAACATAATCAGACTTACTGCCTGGGGATAGTAACTGTTTTTAAGTCTGTTGGTCCTGGCGTGGATGCTATGTAGCCTCCTCTTTGATGGCAGTGGGACAAACAATCCATGAGCAGGGTGTGTGGGATCCTTCATGATGTTACTGGCCCTTTTCTAGCATATTTCTGTATATAAGACCATAAGACATAGGAGCAGAATTAGGCCATTTGGCCCATCGAGTCTGCTCATCAATTTAATCATGGCTGAGGAGGATTTTCCCCTCCTCAGCTCCACTCCCCAGCCTCCACCCCATAACCTTTTGATGCCTTGTCCAATCAAGAACCTATCAAGCTCTTCTTTGAATACACCCAGCGACCTGGCCTTCACAGCTGTCTGTGGTAATAATTTCCACAAATTCACCACCATCTGGCTAAAGAAATTTCTCTAAATCTCTGTTCTAAAAGGACACCCCTTTATCCGGAGGTTGTGCGCTCTTGTCCTAGACTCCTCCACCACTGGAAACATCCTTCCCACATCAACTCTGCCTAAGCCTTTCAACGTTTGAAAGGCTTCAATGAGATCCCCCCCCTCCTTCTAAGTTCCAGCGAGTACAGACCCAGAGCCATCAAATGTCCCTCAGATAATAACTCTTACATTCCCAGAATCATTCTTGGGAACCTCCTCTGAATCCTCTCCAATGCCAGCACATCATTTCTTAGATGAAGAACCCAAAACCGTTCACAATACTCAAATGCAATACTCAACATTTTATTTGCCTTCCTCACCACTGACTCAACCTGCAAGCTAACCTTCAGGGTGTTCTGCACAAGGACTCCCAAGTCCCTTAACATCTCAGATTTTTGGATTTTCTCCCCGTTTAGAAAATAGTCTGTACATTTATTTCTACTACCAAAGTGCTTGACCATGTGTAACGTATGATAATGCATTTTGGTAAAAGGAGCAATAGTGCAGACTATTATCTAAATGAGGAGAAGGGTCAAACATAAGAGATACAGAGGGACTTAGGAGTCCTCGTGCAAGACTCCCAAAAGGTTAATTTACAGGTTGAGTCTGTGGTAAAGAAGGCAAATGCAATGTTGGCATTTATTTCAAGGGGAATGGAATATAAAAGCACGGAGATAATGCTGAAGCTTTATAAGACACTGGTCAGGCTGCACTTGTCAACAGTTTTGGACCCCGTATCTTAGAAAGAATGTGTTGTCATCGGAGAGAGTGCAGAAGAGATTCATGAGGATGATTCCAGGAATGAAGGAGTTAACATATGAGGAGCATTTATCAGCTTTAGGCTTGTACTTACTGGAATTTAGAATAATGCAAGGGGGATCTCATTGAAACTTACTGAATGTTGAAAGGACTAGATAAAGTAATGTGGAAAGGATGTTTCCTCTGGTGGGGGTATCCAGAACTAGAGGACACAGCCTCAAAATTGAGGGGCAACTTTTAGAATGGAGGAATTGTTTTAGTTGTAAATCTGTGACATGCTCTGCCCCAGACTGCGGTGCAGGCTAAGTCTGTGGTTTTACTTAAGGCGGTTGTTGATCAAAGGATATGTTGAAAGGGCAGGTGTATGGGGTTGAGTGGAATCTGGGATGAGCCATGATGGAATGGTGGAGCAGACTCGATGGGCTGAATGGCCTAATTCTGCTCCTATGTCTTATAATCTATACAGTATAACATCAAGAGGTTGATATTGGACTGTGTCAAACACTAAGGCTCAGGACAGGGTGGGTTACTGGTGTCATGGGTTTGGAAGGAACATCATTCTATGTTGTTTGATGCTTTTTATTTTCCTCAGGGATATGAAGGGGATCGGATCAGTGTTCACAGCTCTGCTAAAAGCCCATATGGCTCCTCCCTGAGTCTCCGGAATCTGAACAACTCTGCCCTCAGCAAGAAGGGCAAACGGAAAAGTATTCTTGAAGACACCATTGAGGAAGGCCCAAGTAAGGCCAACTGTGGCTTTAATTTGTTCATCTTAATACAAACGTTGAGTAAATTTCATAACTTCAGATAAAGCTTTAGTGACCCTCTGTTGTAAAGTGTGTGATACTCAATAATAGCTGACACAAGCATCATTGGAAGCTCTCCATATCTTCTATCTATCTTTATCTCTCTCTTCAATCCTCCCCTCTCTCTTTCCCGTCCCCCTCTCTCTTTCCCGTCCCCCTCACTCTCTCTCATCCCCCTCGCTTTCTCCTTCCCACCCTCTCTACCCTACCATTATCTCTCTCTCTCTCTCTCTCTCTCTCTCTCTCTCTCTCTCTCTCTGTCTTTCACTCACGCTCTCTCTCTCTCGCCTCAGAAGGCTGTTGTCCGTGAGCAGTAATGCGTTAGGCTGGAGCTCATGGGTTAGAGTCATTATTGCTTTGCTGGCCAGCATTACTTGGGTTGAACAACAAAGAAAAGAGAAATTCATGGTAGTGAAGGAGATAGACAAGAAACATTCTGATTGGTCGAGGTAGACAGGGAGGAGGTGGTCAGAAATGTAAAGGAAACACTCTGACTGGTGGAGGTGAACAGCAATGGAGATGATAGGACCTGGACGTGGAAACACTGACAGGTGAATATGACAGGGATGGAGCTGGTCAGAGCTGTAAGGGAAACTATGACTGGTGGAGGTCAACAGGAATGGGGATGGTCGGAGATGTAAGGGAAACACTCTGACTGGTGGAGATGTACAGCGATGAAGATAGCCAGTGATGGATGGAAGACACCATAACTGGTGAGATAGACAGAGATTGTGGTGGACAGGAAAACACTTTGATTAGTGGAGACAGGCAGGGATGGAGACGGTTGAAGATGGAGGGGAAACACTCTGACTGGTGCAGGTGGACATGGATGGAGATGGTAGGTGATGGGGAAAATTCTCTGACTGGTGGAGAAGGGCAGGGATAGAGATGGTAGGAGATGGACAGGAAGACATCATGACTGCTGAGATGGATGGGGAAATGCTCTAGTTGGTGAGATGTACGGGCAAACACTCTAAATAGTGGAGGTGGATAAAGTTGGGGATGGTAGGAGATGTATATGGATAGAGATGGGAGGAGATGGACAGGGATGAAAATAGTAGGAGAATAATGGGAAAACACTGACTGGTGGAGTTGGACAATGATGGAAATGGTAGGAGATGGACAGGGAGGAGATGTTGGGAGATGGGAAAAACTGATGGATGGAGATGGTGGGAGATGAGGGGAAAAACTGATGGATGAAGATGGTGAGATGAGGGAAACTGATGGATGGAGATGATGTACAGGGATGGGGATGGTTGGAAATGCAAGGGAAACTCTGACAGGTGGAGATGTACAGGAATGGGGATGGTGGGAGATGGAAGGGAAACTGACTGGTGGAGATGTGCAAGAATGGGGATGGTGGGAGATGGGGGAAACACTGATGGATGAAGATGGTGAGAAACGGGGGAAAAACACTGATGGATGGAGATGGATCGGGATGGAGATCGTCGGAGATTGATGGGAAAGCACTGACTGGTGGAGATGGAGAGTGATGGACATGGTGGGAGAATGGGGAAAATCAATGATGGGTGGAGGTGGACATGGATGGAGATGGTGGAGAAGGGGGAAACACTGATGGGTGTTATATATTGAGGTGGTACAGGATAAACTAGAAATCTTTCTGGGGAGATAGACAGTGATAGTGATGGTCAGACATGGACTGGGATACACTTTATTTGATGAGCTGGATGGGGAAACACTCTGGTGTAGATGAACAGGGATGGACACGTTAGGAGACGGATTGGAAAAACACTGGTGAAGATGGATAATGATGGGGATGGTAGGAGATGGGGAAATCACTCTGGTTAGTGGAGATGGTCAGGGATGGAGACAGATGGAGAAGGACGAAAAAATGCCCTGACTGTTGAGATGGGTAAGATCATAAGATCATGAGATTTAGGAGCAGAAGTAGGCCATTTGGCCCAATGAGTCTGTTCTGCCATTCAATCATGGGCTGATCCAATTCTTCCAGTCATCCCCACTCCCCTGCTTTCACCCCATACCCTTTGATGCCCTGGCTAATCAAGAACCTATCTATCTCTGCCTTAAATACATCTGATGACTTGGCTTCCACAGCTACGTGGCAATAAATTCCACAGATTTACCACCCTCTGACTAAAGTAATTTCTCCGCATCTCTGTTCTAAATGGACATCGTTCAATCCTGAAGTTGTGCCCTCTTGTCCTAGACTCCCCATATAACTTTGCCATATCTAATCTGTTCAGGCCTTTTAACATTCAGAATGTTTCTATGAGATCCCCCCTCATTGTCCTGAGATCCAGGGAATACAGCCCAAGAGCTGCCAGACGTTCCTCATATGGTAACCCTTTCATTCCTGGAATCATTCTTGTGACTCTTTTCTGAACCAACTCCAATGTCAGTATATCCTTTCTAAAATAAGGAGCCCAAAACTGCACACAATACTCCAAGAATAATCTCACGAGTACCTTATAGAGCCTCAACATCACACCCCTGCTCTTAGATTCTATACCTCTAGAATTGAATGCCAATATATTGCATTCACCTTCTTCACCACCGACTCAGCCAGGAGGTTAACCTGGAGGCTATCCTGCACAAGGACTCCCAAGTCCTTTGCATCTCTGCATTTTGAATTCTCTCCCCATCTAAATAATAGTCTGCCCATTAATTTCTTACTTGCTACTTCTTTGCCCATTCCCCTAAACTATCTAAGCCTCTCTGCAGGTTCTCTGTTTCCTCAACACTACCCGCTTCGCCAGCTATCTTTGTATCATCGGCAAATTTAACCACAAATCCATTAATCCCATAGTCCAAATCATTGACATACATCATAAAAAGCAGTGGTCCCAACACTGACCCCAGTGGAACTCCAGTGGTAACTGGCAGCCAGCCAGAATAGGATCCCTTTATTCCCACTCTCTGTTTTCTGCCGATCAGCCAGTGCTCCACCCATGCTAGTAACTTCCCTGTAATTCCATGAGCTCTTATCTTGCTAAGCAGCCTCATGCACGGCACCTTCTGAAAGGCCTTCTGAAAATCCAAGTACACCACATCTACTGCATCTTTTGTCTACCCTGCTTGTAATTTCCTCAAAGAATTACAGTAGGTTTGTCAGGCAAGATTTTCCTTTCAGGAAACCATGCAGACTTTGGTCTATCTTGTCATGTGCCTCCAGGTACTCCATAATCTCATCCCTAACTATCGATTCCAAAACCTTAGACGTGTATAAGATGATGAGAGGCATTGATCGTGTGGTTAGTCAGAAGCTTTTTCCCAGGGCTGAAATGGCTGCCAGAAGAGGACACAGGTTTAAGGTGCTGGGGAATAGGTACAGAGGAGATGGTGATTGTTGGAGGTGGACAGCTTGTTGTTGAGCCGACTAGGGGATTGGCTGCACTGGATTGGGTGTTGTGCAATGATCTGGAGGTAATAAGAGAGCTTAAGGTTAAGGAACCCTTAGGGAACAGTGATCACAATATGGTTGAATTCACTTTGAAATTTGAAATGCTGTTCATTTTCTGTTCTCAGCCTCAACAATTTTAATCTTGCTGCAAGCTTTAATTGGCTCTGGATAATGGAGCTGACCATGGGTTTGTGTTCTGCCATCACACTTCCAGCAATGGCCACCCCAGCTCTATGTGCACTCTCAGGGTCTGGTTTGCCAAATCCCTCAGGAGATCGCAGAAGTGCCAGATCGTTTAGTCGGCTCAAAAGTACACCCTTAAAAGGGAATTACATGCGGCAGACAGCAGCAATCGCAGTTCAGAAGAAGCATATCTACTAGAGTACCTAGTAATTTTGTGAGTTGTCTGCAAAACATTACTGTAGGGTCACTAGTGTCTTCTTATTTATATGTCTGTCCTGCCGAACGGTCTAGGCCCGAAACGTCGACTGTACTCTCTTCCTTCGAAGCAACCTGACCTGCTGAGTTCCTCCAGCATTTGGTGTGCATTACTTGGATTTCCAGCATCTGCAGATTTTGTCATTTAATATTTATATTATTTGTGTTTTTTAATTATGATTGTGTTTTATCTTATTGTGTTACTTTTTGTGCTGCATCAGACTAGGAGTAACAATTATTTTGTTCTCCCTTACACTTGTGTACTGGAAATGACATTAAACAATCTTGAGTCCTGTTGATGAGAGTTCATAGTTGGTGTTCAAAACACACGGTAAACACATCCTTTTGCCACTTGTGTCCACAGCCATCCCCTACCAAATCTCCATCACCACTGGCCCGGAACGAGACGCAGGTACCACCAGCCGAGCTTACATCATCATCATGGGGCCACAGAAGGTTCACACCGCTCGGATGTGGCTCCAACTTCCTGAAGGCAGGAATGGATTTAAGCCCGGGTCAGTGGAAAAGTTCCAAATGATGGGTTTGGATGTTGGAGACATCAAGAAAATTGAGGTGAGCTTTGTCAGTGATTTCTACCCTGTGGGAAGTGAACATTGTTCACCTGTACAGTAATACAGGCTGAACAATGTTCACCTGTATAATAACGTCAGCTGATCAATGTCCGCCTATACGGCAAAACCAGTTGAATATTGTCCCTACTGTGTGCCGAACATGTCACTACCTTAGAAATTACTAGGTTTACCTATAGCCCTCTATTTTTTCGAAGCTCCAGGTACCTATCCAGGAGTCTCTTAAAAGACCCTATCGTATCCACCTCCACCACTGTTGCCTGTAGCCCATTCCACGCACTCACCACTCTCTGAGTAAAAAAACTTACCCCTGACATCTCCTCTGTTCCTATTCCCCAGCATCTTAAACCGGGTACTCTTGTGGCAACCATTTCAGCCCTGGGAAAAAGCCTCTGACTATCCACATGATCAATGCCTCTCATCATCTTGTACACCTCTATCAGGTCACCTCTCATCCTCTGTCGCTCCAAGGAGAAAAGGCCGTGTTCACTCAACCTGTTTTCATAAGGCATGCTCCCCAATCCAGGCAACATCCTTGTAAATCTCCTTGCACCCTTTCTATGGCTTCCACATTCTTCCTGTAGAGAGATGACTGAAATGAGCACAGTACTCCAAGTGGGGTCTGACTAGGGTCCTATATAGCTGCAACATTACGTTTTGGCTCCTAAATTCAATTCCACAATTAATGAAGGCCAATACTCTGTACGCCTTCTTAACCACAGAGTCAACCTGCGCAGCTGCTTTGAGTGTGCTATGGACTTGGACCCCAAGATCACTCTGATCCTCCACACTGCCAAGAGTCTTACCATTAATGCTATATTCTGCCATCATATTTGACCTACCAAAATGAACCACTTCACACTTATCTGGGTTGATTTGTTAAATTTGTTAATTTACATGTGAAAATATCACTTATCTGTTGTGTGTGTGAGTTATATGGACTGCTTGGGGCACCTTGGTCTGCAGGAAAGTGGTTTTGTTTGTTGGTGTACATGAGTACAGCTGAATGACAATAGACAACAGACATTAGGTGCAGGAGTAGACCATTCGGCCCTTCAAGACAGCACCGCCATTCACTGTGATCATGGCTGATTATCCACAATCCACAAGTACCCCGTTCCTGCCTTCTCCCCATATCCCTTGACTCCGCTATCTTTAAGAGCTCTATCTAACTCTTTCTTGAAAACATCCAGAGAATTGGCCTCCACTGCCTTCTGAGGCAGAGCATTCCACAGATCCACAACTCTCTGGGTGAAAAAAGTTTTCCTCAACTCCGTTCTAAATGGCCTACCCCTTATTCTTAAACTGTGTCTTCTGTTTCTGGACTCCCCCAACATCAGGAACATGTTTCCTGCCTCTAGCATGTCGAATCCCTTAATAATCTTATATGTTTCAATCAGATCCCCTCTCATCCTTCTAAATTCCAGTGTATACAAGCCTAGTCGCTCCAATCTTTCAACCTATGACAGTCCTGCCATCCCGGGAATTAATCTTGTGAACCTTTGCTGTACTCCCTTAATAGCAAGAATGTCCTTCCTCAAATTTAGAGACCAAAACTGCACACAATACTCCAGGTGTGGTCTCACCAGGGCCCTGTACAACTGCAGAAGGACCTCTTTGCTCCTATACTCAACTCCCCTTGTTATGAAGGCCAACATGCCATTAGCTTTCTTCACTGCCTGCTGTACCTGTATGCTTATTTTCAGTGACTGATGTACAAGGACACCTAGATCTTGTTGTACTTCCCCTTTTCCTAACTTGACATCATTCAGATAGTAATCTGCCTTCCTGTTCTTGCCACCAAAATGGATAATCTATCATTTATCCACATTAAACTGCATCTGCCATGCATCAGCCCACTCACCCAACCTGTCCAAGTCACCCTGCATTCTCCTAGCATCCTCCTCATATTTCACACTGCCACCCAGCTTTGTGTCATCTGCAAGAAACTGAAACTGAACTTGAACTTAAACCCTAACAGGAGGGAACAAAGGACTTCATAACACCTGAAAGATGAGCTATTCTACGACTGGTAAATGTTAACTCCACAGATGCTGCTATACCTGCTAAGTATTTACAGTTCTTTGTTTTATTTCAGAAACAACCCAGACTGTGTCCCAGTGCTTGGTCAATGTCATTCATGAATTCTTGCATGGTCCAAGTCTGCCTGTTATCCCTCCTACATTTTACCATTACCTGTACTTCCAAATCACTCTGAGATATGCGGAAGTTGTGGATGTTCAAGTTTAATTGTCATTCAACCATACCCATGAATACAGCCAAATGAAACAGTGTTCCTCTGGGGCCAGAGTGCAAAACCAAGTACCACCAGTCACACACAGTACACAGCACATAGAATATGTATAATTGTAACAGCAGAAAAACATGCAGTTACAAAAAAATCTAAAAAAAATAACCAAGCCCAAGTCCCTGAGTGTAATACCCTGTAGATTGGTGGTGTGTGCATATTGTCCTGGAGCCATGTTAATGCAAACTTTATCACAGAAACATAGAAAACCTACAGTGCAATACAGGTCCTTGGGCCCACAAAGCTGTGCGGAACATGTCCTTACCTTAGAACTACCTAGGCTTACCCATAGCCCTCTATTTTTCTAAGCTCCATGTACCTATCCAGAAGTCTCTTACCCTATTGTTCCGCCTTCACCACCACTGCCGGCAGCCCATTCCACACATTCACCACTCTCTGCGTTAATAAAAAAAAACTACCCCTGACATCTCCTCTGTACCTACTTCTAAGCACCTTTAAACTATGCCCTCTCGTGCTAGCCATTTCAGCCCTGGGAAAAAGCCTTTGCCTATCCACACGATCAATGCCTCTCATTATCTTGTGCACCTCTATCAGGTCACCTCTCATCCTCCATCACTCCAAGGAGAAAAGGCTGAGTTCACTCAACCTTTTCTCATAAGGCATGCTCCCCAATCCAGGCAACAACTTTGTAAATCACCTCTGCACCCTTTCTATGGTTTCCACATCTTTCCTGTAGTGAGGTGACCAGAACTGAGCAGTGGGGTCTGACCAGGGACATGTATAGCTGCAACTTTACCTCCTGGCTCTTAAACCCAATCCCACGATTGATGAAGGCCAATGCACTGTATGCCTTCTTAACCATAGAGTCAACTTGCACAGCAGCTTTGAGTGTCCTGTGGTCTCAAACCTCAAGATCCCTCTGACCCTCCACACTGCCAAGAGTCCTTCCATTAATGCTATATTCTGCCATCATATTTGATCTACCAAAATGAACCACTTCACATTTACCTGAATTGAACTTCATCGGCCACTTCTCAGCCCAGTTTTACATCCTATCAATGTCCCGTTGTAATCTCTGACAGCCCTCCACACTGTCCACAACACCCCCAACCTTTGTGTCATCAGCAAACTTACTAACCCATCCCTCCACTTCCTCATCCAGGTCATTTATAAAAATCACAAAGAGTAGGAGTCCCAGAACAGATCCCTGAGGCACACCACTGGTCACCAACTGCCATGCAGAATATGACCCATCTACAACCACTCTTTGCCTTCTGTGAGCAAGCCAGTTCTGGATCAACAAAGCAATGTCCCCTTGGATCCCATGCCTCATTACTTTCTCAATAAGCCTTGCATGGGGTACCTTATCAAATGCCTTGCTGAAATCCATATAAACTACATCTACGGCTCTACCTTCATCAATGTGTTTAGTCATATCCTCAAAAAATTCAATCAGGCTCATAACACACGGCCTGCCTTTGGCAAAGCTATGCTGACTATTCCTAATTATATTATGCCTCTCCAAATGTTCATAAATCCTGCCTCTCAGGATCTTCTCCATCAACTTACCAACCACTGAGGTAAGACTCACTGGTCTATAATTTCCTGGGCTATCTCTACTCCCTTTCTTGAATAAGGAAACTACATCCACAACCTCCAGTCCTCCAGAACCTCTCCTGTCCCATTTGTTGATGCAAAGATCAAAACCAGAGGCTCAGCAATCTCCTCCCTTGCCTCCCACAGTAGCCTGGGGTACATCCCATCCAGTCCCAGTGACTTTTCCAACTTGATGCTTTCCAAAAGCTCTAGTACATCCTCTTCCTTAATATCTACATGCTCAAGCTTTTCAGTCTGCTGCAAGTTATCTCTACAATCACCAAGATTCTTTTCCGTAGTGAATACTGAAGCAAAGTATTCATTAAGTACCTCTGCTATTTCCTCCAGTTCCATACACACTTCCCTTTGTCACACTTGATAGCTCCTATTTTCTCACACCTTATCCTCTTGCTCTTCACATACTTGTAGAATGCCTTGGGGTTTTCCCTTGATTCTGTCCGCCAAGGCCTTCTCATGGATCCTTCTGGCTCTCCTAATTTCATTCTTAAGCTCCTTCCTGCTTGCCTTATAATCTTCTGGATCTCTATCACTACAACTAGTTTTTGAACCTTTCGTAAGCTCTTCTTTTCTTCTTGACTAGATTTAAAACAGCCTTTTTACACCATGGTTCCTGTACCCTACCAACCTTTCCCTGTCTCATTGGAATGTACCTATGCAGAACCCCACGCAAATATCCCCTGAACATTTGCCACATTTCTTCCATATGTTTCCCTGAGAACATCTGTTTCCAATTTATGCTTCGAAGTTCCTGCCTGATAGCTTCATATCTCCCTTACTCCAATTAAACATTTCCCTAACTTGTCTGTTCCTATCCCTCTCCAGTGCTATGGTAAAGGAGATAGAATTGTGATCACTATCTCCAAAATGTTCTCCCACTGAGAGACCTGACACCTGACCAGGTTCATTTCCCAATACCAGATCAAGTACAGCCTCTCCTCTTGTAGGCTTATCTACAAGAGGAACCTTCCTAAACACACCTAACAAACACCACCCCATCTAAAACCCTCACTCTAGGAGCATGCCAATCAATATTTGGGAAATTAAAATCTCCCACAACAACCCTGTTATTATTACACATTAGCAGAATCTGTCTCCCTATCTGCTCCTCGATGTCCCTGTTGCTATTGGGTGGTCTATAAAAAAAACACCCAGTAGAGTTATTGACCCCTTCCTGTTCCTAACTTCCACCCACAGAGACTCTGTAGACAACCCCTCCATGACTTCCTCCTTTTCTGCAGCCGTGACACTATCCCTGATCAACAGTGCCATGCCCCCACCTCTTTTGCCTCCCTCCCTATCCTTTCTGAAATATCTCAAGCCTGGCACTTGAAGTAGCCATTCCTGCCCCTGAACCATCCAAATCTCTGTAATGGCCACATCATCATAGCTCCAAGTGCTGATCCACGCTCTAAGCTCATCTGCTTTGTTCATTATACTCCTTGCTTTAAAATAGACACATCTCAAATCATCATGTCTGAGTGCATCCCTTCTCTATCACCTCCCTATCCTCCCTTTTTCACTGTCTCCAAACTTTCTCTATTTGTGAGCCAACTTCCTCTTCCCCAGTCTCTTCAGTTTGGTTCCCGTCCCCCAGCAATACTGGTTTAAACTCTTCCTAGTAGCCTTAGCAAAACTCCCCGCCAGGATATTGTAGTGAACTACATATACCTGTCTGGACACGCCCCCCCCCCCCCCCGCTGACTGCTCCTGTGGCTCCTCCCACAGACCCCGGTATAAAGGCGATTGAGGCCTAAGCCTGCCCTCAGTCTCCAGGATGTAGTATGGTGGTCAATTGCTGCTTGTTGCTTGTTCTTTCTTCCAGTCAATAAGAGCCAATATCTCGCCTCACGTCTCGGAGAGTTATTGATGGTGCATCAGATATTGGTCCCCCTGGGATTCAAGTGCAACCCATCCTTTTTGTACAGGTCACACCTGCCCCAAAAGAGGTCCCAATGACCCAGAAATCTGAATCCCTGCCCCCTGCTCCAATCCCTCAGCCACGCATTTATCGTGCCCTTTCTCTGTCTGACCAAACAGCTGGGTCACGATGGCGCGACCCCAGAGAGCTGCTGGCTAGTGGATGAAATGGAGATCACCGTGCCCACCAAAGGCATCATGTACATCTTTCAGTGCAAGTGCTGGCTGGCCAGGGACCGAGGGGATGGGCTGACAGCGAGGGTCTTCAGCATTCTTGATGCAGAAACTATCCAAGTTGGCCAGAAGGTAAGGGTTGTTGTGCATCTTCTCAGGACTTGTCTCAGATTTACATGCTCAGCCTCTATCAGATAGACTATGCAGGCACATTGGGCTTCATAAATCAACGGACTGAGTACAGAAGAGGGTTGTTATGCTGAAGTTGTATAAGACACTGGTGAGGCCTATTTTGGAGTACTGTATGCAGTTCTGGTCCTACCTACAGGAAAGATGTCAATAAGATTGAAGGAGTGCAGAGAAAATTTACAAGAATGTGCTGATATTTGAGCACCTTAGTTATAGGGAAAGGTTAAGTAGATTAGGACTTTATTCCCTGGAGCGTAGGTGAATGAGGGTCCTGCTGAAGGGTCTCGGCCTGAAACCTTGACTGTACTTTTTTCCATAGACGTTGCCTGGCCTGCTGAGTGCCTCCAGCATTTTGTGTGTGCTGCTCGGATTTCCAACATCTTCAGATTTTCTCTTGTTTGTGAGAATGAGGGGAGATTTGACAGGTATACAAAATTATGAGGGGTATAGATTGGGTATATGTAAGTAGACATTTTCCACTGAGGTGGGTGAGATTAGAACTAGAGGTCATAGGTTTCTAATAAAAGGTGAAATATCTAGAGGAAATATTTTAGGGAAAGCTGAGAAGGAACTTTTTCACTCCGAGGGTGGTGCGAATGTGGAATAGGCTGCCAGCAGAAGTGGTGGATGCGTCTTTGTTCTCAACATTTCAGAGAAGTTTGGAAGTGAACATGGATGGGAGGGCTATGGCTTGGTGCAATTTAATGAAGCTAAGCAGATTAATAGTTTGGCATGGACTAGATGGGCCAAAGGGCCTGTTTCTGTGCTGTAATGCTCTATGACTCTATGATATGGACTCCAAATAGGAATAATGCAGATAGAGCATACAGAAGAGAAATGATTGATAATGGCAAAATTCACTGGTTCTATTTGGTATTTGTCAGGATTCAAGAATATTTTATGTCATTTCCAGTACACAACTGTAAAGGAGAACAAAATAATTGTTACTCTGATCTAGTACAGCACAAAAAAAATGATAAAGACCACAATAATAAAAAATACAATAAATACATAAGATAGCTTATATACATAGAATGATTGTCCATAAAGTGACACAAGGCTGCACATAAGGTAACTAACAGGAAATAGTGGGTGGAGTTAATGGGTGGAGGTGTTGATCAGTCTTACTGCTTGGAGAAAGTAACTGTTTTTGAGTCTGGTGGTTGTGGTGAGGATGCTATGTAGCCTCTCCCCTGATGGGAGTGGGACAAGCAGTCTAAGCTCAGGGTAGGTGGAATGCTTCATTATGCTACAAAGAGTTTACAGTAAATGTAATTGTTGACCAGGTGCCTTATGAAGTAACTGTTGTCACTGGTGACACTCCAAGTGCAGGAACTGATGCCAACATTTACATGTCAGTCTTTGGGGCCAATGGGACAACGGAGGAGATGCTCCTTGAGAAGAATGGTGACAGGTGAGTTCAAACTTTCAGAAGTCTAGTGCTTCACATCAGCCGTGGTTTCCCCTCACTTTATAATCCATATTGCCATTGTTGGAGCACACCTATACAACTCATCACGTGGTATATTGTAACTGCCACTTTACTGTGGCCACAATCATCAACTGAGAAGAACAAGAATCCTAGTGAACACAGCCTTCCGGGGGCTGTTACCAACAAAATAATTTCTGCCATTTCTCAAGGGTCTTGTCCTGAAACATCAGCTGTTTATTCCCCTCCGTAGATGCTGCCTGACCTCCTGAGTTCCTCCAGCATGTTGTGTGCTCTGCAGAATTTCTTATGTTTACGTCCGTCATGGGCACGAGCATCCATACCATCGAGAACATCTTCAAAAGACGAAGCCTGTAAAAGGTAGCATCCATCACCCAGGACTTGCTCTCTTCTCATTGCTGCCATCAGGGAGGAAGTACAGAAGCCTGAAGACACACACTCAACACTTCAGCATTAGCTTCTTCCGCTCTGCCATCAGATTTCTGAACAATGGACCCATGAACTGTACACTACTGTTTTCTGGGGTTTTTGCTCTATTTATCAAACTTCAAAAAGTTCAAAGTAACTGGGTTACCATCAAGCGAGGGAAGGGGAAAGGGCAGGTAGTGTAGGGTTTCCCTGTGGCCATTCCCCTCCAAAGCAGGTATACCGATTTGGATACTGTTGGGGGGGGGGGGAATGGCTTACCTGGGACAAGCTGCAGCAGCCGGATCTCTGGCACTGTCTGGTTCTGCAGTGCAGAAGGGAGGGAGGAAGAAGAGGAGAGCGGTAGTGATAGGGGACTCCATAGTCAGGGGTACAGACAGGAGATTCTGTGGTCATGACAGAGACTCCCGGATGGTTTGTTGCCTCCCAGGTGCCAGAGTCAGGGATGTCTCTGATCGAGTGCACAGCATTCTGAGGTGGGAGGATGATCAGCCAGATGTCGTGGTACACATCGGTACCAATGACATAGGTAGAAAGAGTCAGGAGGTCCTGAAGAGTGAGTACAGAGAGTTTGGTAGGAAGTTGAAAAACAGAACCTCGAGGGATTGCTACCTGTGCCACGTGCCAGTGAGGGTAAGAGTAGGATGCTCTGGCAGATGAACACGTGGCTGAGAAACTGGTGTAGGGGGCAGGGTTTCAGATTTCTATATCATTGGGATCTCTTCTGGGGCAGGTGGGACCTGTACAAGAGAGACGGGTTACACCTGAACTACAAGGGGACCGATACACTTGCAGGGAGGTTTGCTAGTGTTATTGGGGAGGGTTTAAACTAGATTTGCAGGGGGATGGGAACCAGAGTGCCAGAGTAGATAGTGGAACAGGGGTAAAAATACATGATGTTAGTAGTTCATGCAAAGTCACAAATAGTAAGTTTGTGTGTGGTGGTAATAATCTTCTGAGGTGTGTATATTTCAATGCGAGGAGTATTGTGGGAAAGGCAGACGAGCTGAGGTCCTGGATTGACACATGGAATTATGACATCATAGCCATTACTGAAATTTGGCTACAGGAGGGGCAGGACTGGCAGCTCAATGTTCCAGGGTTCCGAAGTTTCAGACGTGATAGAGGCAGAGGGATGAAGGGTGGGGGATGGCTTTGCTAGTCAGGGAAAATATTACAGCAGTGCTTCAGCAGGACAGATTAGAGGGCTTGTCTACTGAGGCCATATGGGTGGAGCTGAGAAACAGGAAAGGTATGACCACATTAATAGGGTTGTATTATAGGCCACCCAATAGTCAGCGAGAATTGGAGGAGCAAATCTGCAGAGAGATAACAGACAACTGCAGGAGACAGAAAATGTGATTGTGGGGGATTTTAATTTTCCACACATTGATTGGGACTGCCATACTGTTAAAGGTCTAGATGGGTTAGAGTTTGTAAAATGTGTTCAGGAAAAGTTTTCTAAATCAATATATAGATGTATCAACTAGGGAGGATGCAATATTAAATCTCCTATTAGGAAATGAGTTAGGGCAGGTGACAGAAGTGTGTGTAGGGGAACACTTTGGTTCCAGTGATCATAATGTCATTAGTTTCAACTTGATCATGGATAAAGATAGATCTGGTCCTTGGGTTGAAGTTCTGAACTGGAAAAAGGCCAAATTTGAAGAAATGAGAAAGGATCTAAAAAGCGTAGATTGGGACAGGTTGTTCTTTGGCAAAGAAATGATTGGTAAGTGGGAGGTCTTCAAAGGAGAAATTTTGAGAGTGCAGAGTTTGTATGTTCCTATCAGGGTTAAAGACAAAATGAATAAGAATAAAGAACCTTGGTTCTCGAGGGATATTGGAACTCTGATAAAGAAGAAGAGAGAGATGTATAACATGTATAGGCAACAGGGAGGAAATAAGATGCTTGAGGAGTATAAAAAGAGTAAGAAAATACTTAAGAAAGAAATCAGGAGGGCTAAAAGAAGACATGAGGTTGCTTTGGCAGTCAGGGTGAAGGATAATCCTAAGATGTTCTACAGGTATGTTAAGAACAAGAGGATAGTAAGGGATAAAATTGGTCCTCTTGAAGATCAGAGTGGTTGGCTATGTATGGAACCAAAAGAAATGGGAGAGATATTAAATGGGTTTTTTGCACCTGTATTTACTAAGGAAACTGGAATGGAGTCTATGGAAACAAGGCAAACAAGTAGGGAGGTCATGGAACTTCTGCAGATTAAAGAGGAGGAGGTGCTTGCTGTCTTGATGCAAATTAGAGTAGGTAAATCCCCAGGACCTGACAGGGTATTCCCTCGGACCTTGAAGGAGACTAGTGTTGAAATTGCAGGGGCCCTGGCAGAAATATTTAAAATGTTGATATCCATGGGTCAAGTGCCGGAGATTGGAGGATAGCTGATGTAGTTCCGTTGTTTAAAAACGGCTCAAAAAGTAAGCCGGGAAATTATAGGCTGGTAAGTTTGACATCGGTAGTAGGTAAATTATTGGAAGGAATACTAACAGATAGGATCTACAAGTATTTGAATAGACAGGGACTTATTAGAAAAAGTCAGCATGGCTTTGTGTGTGGTAGGTCATGTTTAACCAATCTGTTAGAGTTTTTCAAGGAAGTTACCAGGAAAAGTGGATGAAGGGAAGGCAGTGGATGTTGTATACATGGACTTCAGTAAGGCCCTCATGGGAGGTTAGTTAGGAAGATTCAGTCGCTAGTTATACATGGAGAGGTAGTAAATTGGTTTAGACATTGGCTCAATGGAAGAAGCCAGAGAGTGGTAGTGGAGGATTGCTACTCTGAGTGGAGGCCTGTGACCAGTGGTGTGCCACAGGGATCAGTGCTGGGTCCATTGTTACTTGTCATCTATATCAATGATCTGGATGATAATGTGGCAATTTGGATCAGCAAATTTGCTGATGATACAAAGATTGGAGGTGTAGTGGACAGTGAGGAAGGTTTTCAAAGCTTGCAGAGGGATTTGGACCAGTTGGAGGAATGGGCTGAAAAATGGCAGATGGAGTTTAATGCGGACAAGTGTGAGCTATTGCACTTCAGAAGGTCAAACCAAGGTGGAACATACAAGGTAAGTGGTAGGACACTGAGGAGTGCAGTAGAACAGAGGGATCTGGGAGTACAGATACATAATTCCCTAAAAGTGGTGTCACAGATAGATAGGGTCGTAAAGAGAGCTTTTGGTACTTTGGCCTTTATAAATCAAAGTATTGAGTATAAGAGTTGGAATGTTATAGTGAGGTTGTGTACGACATTGGTGAGGCTGAATTTGGAGTATTATGTGCAGTTTTGGTCACCAAATTACAGGAAGGATATTAATAAGGTTGAAAGAGTGCAGAGAAGGTTTACAAGGATGTTGCCGGGACTTAAGAAACTAAGTTACAGAGAAAGGTTGAATAAGTTAGGGCTTTATTCCCCGGAGCGTAGGAGAATGAGGGGTGATTTGATAGAGGTATATGATGGGTATAGATAGAGTGAATGCAAGCAGGCCTTTTCCACTGAGGCTAGTGGAGAAAAAACCAGAGGTCATGGGTTAAGGGTGAAGGGGGAAAAGTTTAAAGGGAATATTGGGGGGGGGGCTTCTTCGCGCAGAGAGTGGTGGGAGTATGGAATGAGCTGCCAGATGAAGTGGTGAATGCGGACTCACTTTTGACATTTAAGAAAAACTTGGACAGGTATATGGATGAGAGGGGTTTGGAGGGATATGAACATCGAACATAGAATAGTACAGCACATTACAGGCCCTTCGGCCCACAATGTTGTGCCAACCCTCAAACCCTGCCTCCCATATAACCCTCCACCTTAAATTCCTCCATATACCTGTCTAGTAGTCTCTTAAACTTTACTAGTGTATCTGCCTCCACCACTGACTCAGGCAGTGCTTTCCACGCACCAACCACTCTCTGAGTGAAAAACCTTCCTATAATATCCCCCTTGAACTTCCCTCCCCTTACCTTAAAGCCATGTCCTCTTGTACTGAGCAGTGGTGCCCTGGGGAAGAGGCACTGGCTGTCCACTTTGCCTATTCCTCTTAATATCTTGTACACCTCTTTCATGTCTCCTCTCATCTTCCTTCTCTCCAAAGAGTAAAGCCCTAGCTCCCTTAATCTCTGATCATAATTCATACTCTCTAAACCAGGCAGCATCCTGGTAAATCTCCTCTGTACCCTTTCCAATGCTTCCACATCCTTCCTATAGTGAGGCGACCAGAACTGGACACAGTACTCCAAGTGTGGCCTAACTAGAGTTTTATAGAGCTGCATCATTACATCGAGTCTCTTAAACTCTATCCCTTGACTTATGAAAGCTAACACCCCATAAACTTTCTTAACTACCCTATGGCCCAGGTACAGGTCAGTGGGACTAGGCAGAAACATGATTCAGCAAAGCCAAGAAGGGTCAAAAGGCCTGTTTCTGTGCTGTAATGTTCTATGGTTCTATGGATCTAAATTTATTATCAGAGTACATACATGTCACCACATACAACCCTGAGATTCTTTTTCCTGCGGGCATACTTAGCAAAACTATAGAATAGTAACTATAAACAGGATCAATAACCAACAAACTATGCAAATGCAAATATAAATAAATAGCACTAAATAATGACCATTAGATATAGGAATGGAATTAGGCCATTTGGCCCATTTCATCTTGGCTGTTCCAATTTTCCTCTCAACATCCCTTCGTGTCCTGACAAATCAAGAATCTATCAACCTCTGCCTTAGATATACATAAGCACTTGGCCTCCACAGCATGAAATAGCAAAATAAAGAGTCCTTAAAGTGAGACCATCAGTTGTGGGAGCACCAGAAATCGAATACAATAATTACCCCTTTTGTTCAAGAGCCTGATGATTGTGGGGTAGTAACTATTCTTGAACCTGGTGGTGCAAGTCCTGAGACTCCTGTACCTTCTACCTGATGGCAGCAGTGAGAAAAGAGCATGGCCTGGGTGGTGAGGATCTTTGATGATGGATGCTGCTATTCTACAGTAATGTTTCATGTAGATGTGCTCAATGGTTGGGAGGGTTTTATTCGTGATGTACTGGGCTGAATCAACTACCTTTTGTAGGATTTTCTGTCAAAAACATTGCTGTTCCTGTAATGTGGCCAGCCAGCACACTTTCTATCACACATCTAGAGAAGTTTGCCAAGGTTTTTGATGACATGCCTGTGGTAAACTATGTATACCTGTCTGGACACGCCCCTCTGCTGACCCACAGACCCCTGTATAAAGGCGATTGGAGGCATTGCTCCCCCCCTCAGTCTCCGAGATGCTGTGCTCCGTTTTGCTGCTAATAAAAGCCTTTCGCTCACCTCCCGTCTCTGAGAGTTATTGATGGTGCATCAATGCCAAACTACTTACTTACTTAGCAAACACGAGGAAATCTGCAGATGCTGGAAATTCAACTTACTTACTTTTTACTTGTTATTTATTTATTTATTTACTTACTTACTTTTTGTACTATTTATTTAATTATATATATGTTTATTTCTTATTGAAATTTATAGCAATTACTTTTTTATGTATTTCAATGTACTACTGCTATAAAACAACAAATTTCATGAGATATCTGGGGACACAGCCACAAGATTCAGGGGAGTGGATTTAGGATGGAGATGAGGAGGAACTGCTTTTCCCAGAGCGTGGTGAATCTGTGGAATTCTCTCCTCAGTGAAATAGTTGAGGCTACCTCAGTAAATATATTTAAGACAAAGTTGGATAGATTTTTGCATAGTAGGGGAATTAAAGGTTATGGGGAAAAGGCAGGTAGGTGGAGATGAGTTTATGGCCAGATCAGCCATGATCTTATTGAATGGCAGGGCAGGCTCGATGGGCCAGATGGCCTACTCCTGCTCCTATTTCCTAGTCCAATAATATATACATTGCAGACAAGACTTTTGCCAGCACTCTCCTGAACAGACCTGTCACTGTCTCGGAAAGGAACCTCCCAGAGGCACAGTGTGGCTGTCAGCGAGAACGGAGTACAGTAGACATGATATTTGCCGTGAGGCAAGTCAAGAGAAGTGCATCGAGCAGAGCAAGCCTCTTTACCCTGTCTTCATTGACCTGACAATTTGACACTGTGAACAGGCAGGCTGTCTGGATCATCCTGAGACGTTACGGATGCCCAAAGAAATTCATGAAGATGATTCATTTGCTCCAGGACGGAATGACAGGACAGGTCCTTTGCAGTGGTGATACGTCAGCTGCATTTGCCATTTCCAATGGGGTGAAGCAGGGCTGTGTACTAGCCCCAGTCCAGTTCAATCTGTTCCTCACTTGCATGTTGTCACATGCTCTCCAAGGTCTGAAGGAGGGAGTGTACATCAGGTACTGATTGGATGGCTCTCCATACTCATTCAAGAAACCCTTTTTGCAGATGACTGTACGCTCCTGGTGCGCAAAGACAGCGATCTACAGTTGATGCTGAACAAATTCTCAGATGCTGCTATGCTCTTTGGCCTGACTATCAGCCTGAACAAGACTGAAGTATTTCACCAGCCCGTGCCAAACACCAACCCCATAGAACCAAAAATCACTGTTGATGACATCCAGCTGACAAATGTAAACAGCTTCAAATACTTGGGAAGCATCATCTCGAATGATGGGTCTTCAGACAAAGAAATTGACTCCAGGATCAGCAAGGCCAGCCAGGCTCTGGGGAGGCTGCATACCAGAGTGCTCAATCAACACAATGTCCGTGTCTCCACAAAGCTGGAAGTCTACAGAGCTGTGGTCATCCCTTCTCTCCTATATGGATATGAGACCTGGACTCTGTACCGACGACACATCAAAGTAGAGAAATTTCACATGTGCGCTCTCCTCTCCATCCTTGGCGTTTGTTGGCAAGACCGTGTCTCCAACCTGGAGGTCTTGGATCGTGCAGAGTCCACCAGCATTGAGTCCCTGATCATCAGAGCATAGATGCGGTGGGTGGGACATGTCATCGGAATGGACGACCACTGTATGCCTCGCCAGCTGCTCTATGGTGAACTGGAAACTGGAAAGAGACCTCAAGGTCATCCACACATGCGCTACAAAGACGCTGTGAAGGAAACCCTGCACTACTGTGACATCCAGCCAAGGGAACTAGAAGTTGTGGCTGCTGACAGAACCCGCTGGTGAGCCCTGTGCTATGAAGCCTACACCAGTTTTGAAGAAGAAACTGATGGAAAACCATGAACAGCATCACAGAACAGCAGCCACAATTATTACAATGGACTCCCAGTGCCCCCATTGTGCTTGACTCTGCACTCCCAGACTGGGACTGCAGAGCCACCTCTGTGTTCACAGATGAACTGCAAACAGCATGTCTTCTTCTAATCCGAAGGACTACCACTATACACACACACAGTGCATTATGGTTAATTGGGACGCATTTGGAACAGTACATTTTGGCCCAATTAAGTGGCTGCCCCAATTAGCCAAAGTTTCATGGAAATAGTTACAAAGATATAAAAAGACAAACTGAGTAACAAATTATGTATTTAACTGAAATACTGAACAAACTAAAACACTTGTAAAACTGCTACAGTATTATAAAACTGTATATTAGTTCCTCATGGTTATAGACAAAGGAATTCATCCAATGTACAGTGTCTCAAGATTTTCTCTTGTTTGTGAGTGTACAGTGTGGTGTTCTTTTGATTGACTGTAAATGAACAAAATCAGTGCAGACACTGCAGAAAATGCTTTCATACACTGCTGTCAATGACTGCATCTTCCAAATCTTCATTTTCATTGTAACATTCAAGATGATTGTCGATACCTTCAAATTGTTCATAGTACCCAACTTGCTGAAGTAATGAAATTGCTTAATTTTCACTCCTGCCCATTTCTGGCATCTCCAAGTCTGAATGCTTGAAACCACAGTGAGCAAGACAGTTTCAAATTGACTTACTGCTTTTTTCTCACCAACAATGTGTAATTGGGCAGTAGAGGGAGAGACAGTGACAAAAATCGCTGCTTTTTCAACACAAAGATATGCAACTGATGTTATTTGAATACTGTTTGCTTCAAGTATGGTGTAACATCTAATGGTCACACTAGCAAACACAACTAACCTAGTTAGAAACTGTTTGGCAACAGTCTCCTGCCCCAATTAAGTGACACAGTGACCTAAATAAATGAAGGGATCCCGTCTGTTTTCCTGGTTCATTTTTGTTCTTTCAGAGTTGTCCCAAATAAGCAGCTGCCCTGATAAACTGATGGCCCAATTAACCAGTATCCACTGTATGTATCCATTAAATATAGGAACAGTATTAGGCCATTTGGCCCATTGGGTCTGCTCCTCCATTTCTTCATGGCTGATCCATTTCACTCTCAGCCCCAATCTCCTGCCTTCTCCCCGTATCCCTTCATGTCCTGACTAATCAAGAATCCATCAACCTCTGCCTTCAATATACCCAATGACTTGGGCTCCAAAGCCACCTGTGGTAAGGAATTTCACAGATTCACCACTCTCTAGCTGAAGAAGTTCCTCCTCATCTCCATTTTAAATGGATGTCCCTCTATTCTGAAGCTGTGTCCTCTAGTCTTAGACTACCCATCATGGGAAACATCCTCTCCACATCCACTCTATCAAGGACATTCACCATTTGATAGGTTTCAACGAGATCCCTATCATTCTTTTATTCTGAATTCCAGGGAGCACAAGCCCAAAACCATCAAAGCCTACTCATATAATAAGTCTTTCAATCACAGAATCTTCTTAGTGAACCTCTTTTGAACCCTCTCCAATGTCGGAATATCCTTTCTAAAATAATGGGCCTAAAACCACTCACGATACTCCAAGTGAGGCCTCACCAGTGCCTTATAAAGCCTCAATATTACATCCTTACTTTTATATTCTAGTCCTCTTGAAATTAATGCTATTATTGCATTTGCCTTCCTCACCACCAACTGAACCTGCAAATTAACCTTTAACACCTGATACACAATACGTATTCAGTTCATCTGCCCTTTTCTTGTCCACCATTACAACCTCTCCAGCATCATTTTCCAGCAATCTGCTATCTATTCTCACCTCTCTTTTACACTTCATGCATCTGAAGAAACATTTAGTATCCTCTGATTGTCTCATCCTGCCTTTAGAATACTTCTTAACCATATAACAATAAACAGGCCATCTCGGCCCTTCTAGTCCATGCTGAACGCTTACTCTCACCTAATCCCACTGACCCACACTCAGCCCATAACCCTCCATTCCTTTCCTGTCCATATACCTATCCAATTTTGATTTAAATGACAATACCAAACCTGCCTCTACCACTTCTACTGGAAGCTCATTCCACACAGCTACCACTCTGAGTAAAGAAATTCCCCCTCATGTTACCCTTAAACTTTTGCCCCGTCTCAACTCATGTCCTCTTGTTTGAATCTCCCTTACTCTCAATGGAAAAAGCCTATCCACGTCAACTCTATCTATCCCCCTCATAATTTTAAATACCTCTATCAAGTCCCCCCTCAATCTTCTATGCTCCAAAGAATAAAGACCCAACTTGTTCAACCTTTCTCTGTAACTTAGATGCTGAAAACCAGGTAATATTCTAGTAAATCTTCTCTGTACTCTCTCTATCTTGTTGACATCTTTCCTATAATTCGGTGACCAGAACTGTACACAATACTCCAAATTCGGCCTTACCAATGCCTTGTACAATTTTAACATTACATCCCAACTCCTATACTCAATGCTCTGATTTATAAAGGCCAGCATACCAAAAGCTTTCTCCACCACCCTATCCACATGAGATTCCACCTTCAGGGAACTATGCACCATTATTCCTAGATCACTCTGTCCTACTGCATTCTTCAATGCCCTACCATTTACCATGTAAGGCCTATTTGGATTATTCCTACCAAAATGTAGCACCTCACACTTATCAGCATTAAACTCCATCTGCCATCGTTTAGCCCACTCTTCTAACTGGTCTAAATCTCTCTGGAAGCTTTGAAAACCTACTTCATTATCCACAACACCACCTACCTTAGTATCATCTGCATTCTTACTAATCCAATTTACTACCCCATCATCCAGATCATTAATGTATATGACAAACAACATTGGAACAACATTCTTCTTTGGGAAGTATCTATCCTGTGCCTTCCGAATTACTCCCAGAAACTGCAAACATTGCTGCTCTGCCACCATCCCTGCTAGTGTTCCTTTCCAATTAATTGAATTGAAATGAATTGAATTGACTTTATTTCTTACATCCTTCACATACATGAGGAGTAAAAATCTTAACAGTACATCTCCATCTAAATGTGCAATGTGCAATCATAGTAATTTATAGTAAATAGACCAGTCAACGTAACATAGAAAACACTCAAATCAGCGTGAGTTAATCAGTCTGATGGCATGGTGGAAGAAGTTGTCCCAGAGCCTATTGGTTCTGGCTTTTATGCTGCTGTACCATTTTCCGAATGCTAGCAGCTGGAATGGTTTGTGGTTGGGGTGACTCATATCTCCAATGATCCTTTGGACCCTTTTTACATACCTGTCTCTGTAAGTGTCCTGAATAGTGGGAGGTTTACATCTACTAATGCACTGGGCTGTCCGCACCACTCTCTGCAGAGTCCTGCGATTAAGGGAGGTACAGTTCCCATACCAGGCAGAGATGCAGCCAGTCAGGATGCTCTCAATTGTGCCCCTGTAGAAAGTTCTTGGGATTTGGGAGCCCATACCAAACTTCCTCAACCATCTGAGGTGAAAGAGGTGCTGTTGTGCCTTTTTCACCACACAGCTGGTGTGTACAGACCATGTGAGGTCCTCGGTGATGTGGATGCCGAGGAACTTAAAGCTGTTTACCCGCTCAACCCCATTGATGTCAATAGGGGTTAACCCATCTCCATTCCTCCCATAATTCACAACCAGCTCCTTTGTTTTTGCGACATTGAGGGAGTGGTTGTTTTCTTGACACCACTGTGTCAGAAAGATGACTTCTTCTCTGGAGGCTGCCTTGTTATTGGTTGAGATTAGGCCAATCAATGTAGTGTCATCTGCAAATTTAATTAGCAGATTAGAGCTGTGGGTGGCAACAGTCATTGGTATACAGAGAGTAAAGGAGGGGACTTAATACACAGCCATGAGGTGTTCCTGTATTGAGAGTCAGAGGGTTGGAGGTGAGGGAGCCCACTCTTACCACCTTCCGGCCATTTGACAGGAATTCCAGGATCCAGCTGCACGGCAGGGTCAAGGTCGAGGTCTCTGAGCTTCCTGTTGAGCCTGGATGGAATTATGGTGTTGAATGTTGAACTATAGCCCAAGAACAGCATTCTCACATTGGCATCCTTCTCTAGATGTGTAAGGATAGTATATAGAGCTGTGGCTATTGCATCATCTGTCGATCGATGGCGTCAGTAGGTGAATTGTAGGGGTCCAGTGTGGGTGGTAGCATGCTGCTGATGTAGTCCTTGACCAGCCTCTCAAAGCATTTGCTTATTATTGAGGTGAGTGTGACAGGACGCCAGTCGTTCAGGCATGTTACCTTGGTCTTTTTAGATACAGGGACTATGGTGGATGTTTTGAAGCAGGAGGGCACTCTACACTGGGAGAGGGAGAGATTAAAAATGTCTGTAAACACAGCTGCCAGTTGTGCACATCCTGAGTACTCGCCCTGGGATGCCGTCTGATCCCGCAGCCTTGCGACTGTCCACTTGTTGGAAACATCTGCATACCTCAGCCTCAGAGATGACCAGGTTGCAGGTTGTAGCAGAGGTTTTCCTCGGAGGCTCAGAGTTAGTGACATCGAACCGAGTGTAAAACCGATTGAGCTCATGTGGGAGAGAGGTGGCGAAGTTGGTGGCACCACGTTTGGCTTGAAGTCTGTGATGGTATGCAGCCCTCGCCACAAGTCACGTGTGCTATTTGTTGTGAATCTTGACTCAATCTTGTCCCTGTATTGTTTCGCAGCCTTGATAGCTTTGCACAGATCGTAGCTGCTTTTCATGAGCTTCTGCTGATTGCTGACAGTGTAAACTCTATGTCGCGCGGTAAGTGCTGCTCACACGGAACTATTGAACCAGAGATTCTGGTTCAGGGAGACCCTGACCGACAACATCGTTGATGCACTTCCAGATGAAGCACGTGACTCCATCTGTGAACTCAGAGACATCCTCATCCTGGAAGACATTCCAGTTGACGTCATCGAAGCAGTCCTGCTGCATGGAGACCGATTGGTCAGATCAATAGTGGACAGTTTTAACCATGGCCACCTCTTGTTTCAGCTTCTGCCTGTATGTCGGCAAGAGCAGGATCACAGAGCGATCTGATTTTCCAAAAGCTGGGCGAGGGAGAGCTTTGTAAGCGTTGCGGAAGGGAATGTAGCAGTGGTCAAGTATGTTATCTCCATGAGTGCTCACCTGGATGTGCTGACAAAACTTTCATCAGTGACACTCGATTAACATCACTGGCGACAATGAAAGCAGCCTCTGAGTGTGCATTCTCCCGTGTGTTGATGATCTTGTTCATTTCCTTGAGAGCCCGGTCAGTATCAGCCTGCAGCAGAATGTACACCACTGTGATGATAACAGCCGTGAGCAGCCAGTAGGGTCTGCACAGCAGCACCAGATATTCCAGATCTGGGGCACAAAAGGATTTGAGGGCATGCACATTCCAGGGATCGCACCAAGCATTGTTGACCATGAATGTTACTCTGCTATTTAAGAAGGGTGGGAGGCAGCTGAAAGGAAACTATAGACCTATTAGCCTGATGTCCATGGTTGGGAAGTTGTTGGAATCGATTGTTAGGGATGAGATTACTGAGTACCTGGAGGCACATGACAAGATAGGCCAAAGCTGGCATGGTTTCCTGAAAGGAAATTCCTGCCTGACAAACCTCCTGCAATTTTTTGAGGGAATTACAAGCAGGGAAGACCAAGGAGATGTGGTAGATGTGCTGTACTTGGATTTTCAGAAGGCCTTTGATAGGTGCTGCACATGAAGCTGCTTAGCAAGATAAGAGCCCATGGAATTACAGGGAAGTTACTAGCATGGGTGGAGCATTGGCTGATCAGCAGAAAACAGAGAGTGGGAATAAAGGGATCCTATTCTGGCTGGCTGCCAGTTACCAGTGGAATTCCACAGGGGTCAGTGTTGGGACCGCTGCTTTTTTGATGTAAGTCAATGATTTGGACTATGGTATTAATGGATTTGTGGCTAAATTTGTCGATGATACAAAGATAGGTGGCGGAGCGGGTAGTGTGAGGAAACAGGGAGCCTGCAGAGAGACTTAGTAGTTTAGGGGAATGGGCAAAGAAGTGGCAAATGAAATACAATGTTGGAAAGTGTATGGTCATGCACTTTGGTGGAAAAAATAAATGGGCAGACTATTATTTAGATGGGGAGATAATTCAAAATGCAGAGATGCAAAGGGACTTGGGGGTCCTTGTGCAGGATACCCTAAAGGTTAACCTCCAGGTTGAGTCGGTGGTGAAGAAGGCAAATGCAATCTTGGCATTCATTTTTAGAGGTATAGAATATAAGAGCAGGGATGTGATGTTGAGCCTCTATAAGGCACTCGTGAGCAATGTTCCCTCGAACTTTTAGTAGTGTGCGCAAAATTCTTATGTTGTGCAAATATTTTTCCTGTGATAAAAGTATGTGCGCACTGCATGCACACGTGGCACAGTTTATGTAGGTTTACAAAATATTTGACATAAAACTGCACAGAATAACAACAAAATAACATACATATTGAAGTCACTCAGTTATTTTTCCCTCTCCTGTCTCTGACATTTCAATAAGTATAATTATTAATTACTACATTATTTTAGGTAACTAACCTTTTGTGCACAGATTAATTTCCTTTGTGTGCTGGTTGAAAAATGTGTGTGTGCGCACAGCTTGGAGGAAACACAGCTCACGAGACCACACCTGAAGTATTGTGTGCAGTTATGGGTTCCTTATTTTAGAAAGGATATACTGACATTGGAGAGGGTTCAGAAAAGATTCACAAGAATGATTCCAAGATTGAAAGGGTTACTGTCTGGCAGCTCTTGGGCTGTATTCCCTGGAGTTCAGGAGAATGAGAGGGGATCTCATAGAAACATTTCAAATGTTAAAAGGCCTGTACAGATTAGATATGACAAAGTTATTTCCCATGGTAGGGGAGTCTAGGACAAGAGGACAAAGTGACCAAAGGTGTACTTGAAAGTCAGAGGCAGACAAAAACAAAAGTTTGAGAGGAAAAAGGAGGTACATAGCAGGAATAGGCAAGTAGGAACAAGTGAGGTGCTCGAGGAGTACAAGAAATATGAGAGAACACTTGAGAAAGAAATCAGAAATCATCCTTAGTGACAGGAGAGGTACCAGAGTATTGGTGGATAGCCAATGCTGTTCCACTGTTTAAGAAAGGCTCTAAACATAAATACATAAACCAGGAAATTATAGGCCAGGAGCCTGACATCAGCTGTGGAAGAGTTATTGGAAGGTATTCAAAGGGACTCGATATGAGTATTTGGATAGACATAAGACTGATTAAGGATGGTCAGCATGGCTTCCTGTGTGGTAGGTCATGTCTAACCAATCTTATAGTATTTTGAGAATATTTCTAGGGAAGTGGCCGAGGTCAAGGCAGTGAAATTTGTCTACGTGGATTTAATAAGGCCCTGCAGGGGTGGCTGATCAGGAAGGTCCGTTCACTTAGTGCAGATGTGGTTATCTGGGAGGCTGAAGGTCTCCCAGAATTTCCACATCTCACGCACAGAACAAAGCACAGCCCCTGGAACTACTCCTACTGCCCTAACAGGCAAGGAAAGAAGAAGAAACTTACCTTGCCCAATCAGATCTTGCCAAAGCCTTCCCACTGCAGACTGGCTAACTCGCACAATGGCCACTCCGCTTGCCCCTGTCTTTTCTTTTTATTTGCCTTTTCTAATGAATCCTGTTCACTGATTGGGTGCAATCCAGTTCTAAAAATTGCCATGAAGCACTGCCTTTTTAATCTTTAGTCATGGACCTAAATTAAATTGATGTCTCTTCTGAAGTAAATTGTGTTAAATTATCATCGCAAACAGTGAGCGATGGCAAGGAAAATTTGGGGCATGGATCGATGCAGATGGAGTTCCGATGCTCATACAGATGGCCTGGGAGCAAGGTTGGATTGCTGTAGATGTCGAGCTGATTTAAAGAGCTTGAGAGTGGCTTCGGGCTGGGTGGCAAAATCTGGGTATGGAGTGACTCACCGGGTGGCAACATCTGGGCCCAGAGTGAGTTGCTGAGCAGCGTGGTCTAGGCCTGGAGCCTTTCATGTCACCAGTGCCTGGGTCCTAGTGCAGGGTACAATATGTTGTTTAGACAATTTAAACACTGCCCAGATTGGGGGCGAAAGCCAATTTTGCTCACTTTCCACAATCTTCACTCCTCTCTTCAGGGCACAGAGCCTTTTGCTGTTCTGTCGTCGGGTCAATTTAAATGCTGGCCTAGATGCACTGAAAAGACACGGTGTCATTCAGGATAAGAGCTGATTTTGCTTGCTCTCTGTGATGGTGATTTCCATGTTGCTGAGGCTATGAAGACTGCCCCGGCTGCTGTGCTTCATGCTCGCTAATATGATATTCTGATAAGCGAGGCTTTGGGCCTAGTCTAGGCTGCTCTTGGGTTCAGATCTGATGATGCCATTTTGGTTCTGAATGCTGTTGTTCACTTCAACTGTTTGTATGATTAGTATTTTTTCCCTTTCTCTTGTGCATCAAGTGTAGGTCTTTTTCTTTTTCTTCTTTTCTTTAAATTGGGTTCTTTCAGGTTTCTTGCTTTGTGGCCAGTGTGAGCAAGCAAATCTCAAGGTTGTATAATCTATACATTCTTTAATAATAAATGTGCTTGAATCTTGAATAATTGGAACCAGAGTGTTAAGTGGTCAAGAACTAAATGCACAAACCACCTCAATGGTCAGGCTCAAACCCAGTCACTAGAGCTGGGAGCCACCACCCAACAACAAAGCCGAGCAGTGAGGAAGCAATGTTCCACAGCCACTGGGCAGCTTCCATTCAATGTTCCGAATCTTTAGGCATTGAGAGGTGTCCATCACATGTCATCACTTGCCTTGGTTGATACACAGTGCTGCCACAATCTGCCAACACCACTGGGAGGATGAAAGATCTTGTGAATGATGTAATCTGATACTATTGCATTATTTGGGAACAGGACCACTGATCTGCTGACCAAGCTAACATGATCAAGCAGCACACATACAAACTGCTGGAGGAACTCAGCAGGCCAGGCAGCATTATGGCAAAGAGTAGTCAAAGTTTCAGGCCCACACAATTCATCAGGTCTCTTTTCCATAGATACTGCCAGGCCTGCTGAGTTCCTCCAGCATTTTAACCATAGAACCATAGAACACTACAGCACAGTACAGGACCTTCAGCCCTCCATGTTGTGCTGACTCATATAATCCTTAAAACAAAAGTACTAAACCCACACTACCCCATAACTCTCCATTTTTCTTTCATCCATGTGCCTGTCCAAGAGGCTCTTAAATACCCCTAATGTTTTAGCCTCCACCACCATCCCTGGCAAGTCATTCCAGGCACTCACAACCCTCTGTGTAAAAAAACTTACCCCTGATGTCTCCCCTAAACTTCCCTCCCTTAATTTTGTACATATGCCCTCTGGAGTTTGCTATTGGTGCCCTGGGAAACAGGTACTGACTATCCACCCTATCTATGCCTCTCATAATCTTGTAGACCTCTATCAAGTCCCCTCTCATTCTATGCTCCAAAGAGAAAAGTCCCAGCTCTGCTAATCTTGCTTCATATGACTTGTTCTCCAAACCAGGCAACATCCTGGTAAATCTCCTCTGCACCCTCTCTATAGCTTCCACATCCTTCCTATAATGAGGTGACCAGAATTGAACACAATACTCTAAGTGCGGTCTCACCAGAGATTTGTAGAGTTGCAACATGACCTCTCCACTCTTGAACTCAATCCCCCTGTTAATGAAGCCTAGCATCCCAATAGGCCTTCTTAACCACCCTATCAACCTGTGCAGCGACCTTAAGGGATGTATGGATTTGAGCCCCAAGGTCCCTTTGTCCATCCACACTCTTAAGTAACTGACCATTAATCCTGTACTCAGTCTTCTGGTTTGTCCTACCAAAATGCATCACCTCACACTTGTCCGGATTGAACTCCATCTGCCATTTTTCTGCCCAACTCTGCAGCCTGTCTATATCCTCTTTTAACCTTCGACCACCTACAGCACCATCCACAACTCCTCCAATCTTCGTGTCATCCGCAAACTTACTCACCCATTCTTCCGCCTCTACATCCAGGTCATTTATAAAAATCACAAATAACAGGGGTCCCAGGACAGATCCCTGCAGCACTCCAGTAGTCACTGACCTTCAGGCAGAATACTTCCCTTCCACTACTACCCTCTGCTTTCTTCCTTTAAGCCAATTTTTTATCCAAACAGCCAAGGTTCTACTGATCCCATGCCTCATGACTTTCCAGATGAGTCTCTCATGAGAGACCTTGTCAAATGCTTTGCTAAAGTCCATGTAGACCACATCCACTGCCCTACCCTCATCAGTTTCTTTTGTTACCTCTTCAAAAAACTCAATCGGGCTCGTGAGGCATGATCTTCCCTTCACAAAGCCATCTTGACTATCCATGAGTAGACTGTACTTGTCCAAATGCTCGTAGATCCTATCCTTAAGAATCCTTTCCAGTAGTTTGCATACCACCGACGTAAGACTCACTGGTCTATAGTTCCCAGGTTTCTCCCTATTACCTTTTTTAAACAAGAGAACTACATTTGCCATTCTCCAGTCCTCCGGCACTTCCCCTGCAGCCAAAGAGGATTCAAAGATCATAGCTAATGCTTCTGCGATCTCTCCCCTCAATTCCCACAACAACCTGGGGTGTATCATATCTGGCCCTAGGGATTTATCAATCTTAATGTTTTTAAGAAGATCCAGCGCTTCTTCTTCCTTAATCTCCACATTGTCCAGTACACAGGCCTGCTCTACTTCGACCTCATCCTGATCAAGATCCTTTTCACTTGTTAATACCCAAGCAAAGTATTCATTTAGGACCTCCCCAACCTCTTCTGCATCCAGGCACATGTTGCCCTCTTTATCCTTTAGCAGTCCCACCTTCGTTCTCGTCATCCTCCTATTCTTCACATATGCATAGAATGCCTTGGGGTTTTCCTTAATCCTGCATGCCTTCTCATGCCCCCTTTGAGCTCTCCTAAGTCCTTTCTTTAGCTCTTCCCTGGCTACCCTATATTTCTCATAAGTGCCTCCTACTTCTTGCTTCTCATATCTAACATATGCTTCCTTTTCCCTCTTGACGAGTTGCCTCACGTGTTTCGTCAGCCACAGTTCCCTTTTCCTACCATTTTTTCCTTGCCTCAGTGGGACAAACCTATCCTGAACTCAGCTCAAGTGGTCCCTAAACTTCTCCCACATTACTTTTGTGCTTTTGAACATCTGTTTCCAATTTACTCTCGCTAGTTCCTGCCTCATCCCTTCAAAGTTAGCCTTTCCCCAGTTAAGCACTTTACCATTTTGTCTGATTTTATCCCTTTCCATAGCTATGCTGAAGCTAAGGGAGTTGTGGTCACTCTCACCAAAATGCTCCCCCACCAAGAGGTCTGTCACCTGACCAGGTTCATTACCCAGAACTAGATCCAGTATAGCCTCTCCTCTCGTTGGCCGGTCCACATACTGTGTTAGGAATCCTTCTTGAACACACCTGACAAATTCAGCCCCATCTATCCCCCTTGCACTCAGGAGGTGCCAGTCAATATGAGGGAAGTTGAAATCACCCATAACAACTACCCTGTATTTCCTGCACCATTCTAAAATCTGCCTGCTTATCTGCTCCTCGGTGTCCTGAGGGCTATTTAGGGGCTTATAGACTACTCCCAGCACAGTGATTGATTCCTTCCTATTTCTGACTTCCACCCAGACTGATTCCGAGGACACTCCCTCTGCAGCGTCCTCCCTTTCTATAGCCGTGATACTATCCCTGACCAGCAATGCCACTCCCCCCGCCCCTTTTCTACCTCCCATCCTGTTCCTTTTAAAACACCTGAACCCCAGGACCTGCATCATCCAATCCTGCCCTTACTTCAACCAAGTTTCAGTAACGGCCACAACATCATAGTTCCACGTACTAATCCATGCTCTATGTTCATCCTCCTTGTTCCTAATACTCCTAGCATTGAAATAGACACATTTCAACCCCTTTAACTGGCTACAATTATATTCTGTCCCCTGCCTGTCCTTCCTCATCAACTCAGAACTCTTAGCATCAAGCCCTTGTCCTTCTACCTTAATCCCTGCACTCACATTCTGATTCCCACCCCCCTGCCAAACTAGTTTAAACCCTCCCCAAAAGCTCTATCAAACCTGCCCACCAGGATATTGGTCCCCCTGGGATTTAAGTGCAACCTGTCCTTTTTGTACAGGTCACACCCGCCCCAAAAGAGGTCCCAATGATCCAGAAATCTGAATCCCTGCCCCCTGCTCCAATCCCTTAGCCATGCATTTATCCTCCACTTCATTCTATTCCTATACTCACTATCGTGTGACACAGGCAGTAATCCCGAGATTACTACCTTTGAGGTCCTGCTTTTCAACTTCCTTCCTAACTCCCTGTAGTCTTCTTTCAGGACCTCTTCCCTTTTCCTACCTATGTCATTGGTACCAATATGTACCATGACCTCTGGCTGTTCTCCCTCCCAACGCAAGATATCTTGGACATGATCAGAAACGTCCCGGACCCTGGCACCTGGGAGACAAACTACCATCCGAGTTTCTTTCCTGCGTTCACAGAATCGCCTGTCTGACCCCCTGACTATAGAGTCCCGTATCATTACTGCCTTCCTCTTCCTTTCCCTACCCTTCTGAGCCACAGGGCCAGACTCTGTGCTGGAGGCATGGCCACTGTTGCTTCCCCCAGGTAGGCTGTCCCCCCCAACAGTACTCAAACAGGAGTACTTATTGTCAAGGGGTACAGCCACAGGGGTACTCTCTGGTACCTGACTCTTCCCCTTCCCTCTCCTGACTGTGACCCATTTCTCTGTCCCCTGTGGCCCTGGAGTGACCACCTGTCTGTAACTCCTCTCTGTCACCTCCTCACTCTCCCTGACCAGACGAAGGTCATCGAGCTGCAGCTCCAGTTCCCTAACATGGTCCCTTAGGAGTTGCATCTCTATGCACCGAGTGCAGATGTGGCCGTCCAGGACACCGGGAGACTCCAGGTCCTCCCACATCTGACACCGACCTCAGAAAACTGGCCTCACACACACACACACTATCTCCTTTTGCAATCAACAACTGCCTTACCTTGTTCCATTACCACCGAAGCCCGTGGAGCCAAAGTCCTTTCACTCTGCTGCCCCTCACTCCACTGTCTGCTGGATATGGCTGCCTTCTTTTTAAACTGTTTGCGCTCAACAGGCTGACGTCATGCGCCTGTGCAGTCTGGCCTCTCCCTTCACCCGAGAACTCAAAATGTCTTCCCGCTGGAAATCCTTGGGTGCTCTCCCGCTGCCTTCTTGTCCTGAATTTTGTGTGTGTTGCTTGGATTTCCAGCATCTGCAGATTTTCTCTTGTTTGTGAAAGGCATGATCAAGGTCACCAACCTACAGGAAAGATATCAATAAGATTAAAAGAGCACAAAGAAAATTTACAAGGATGTTGCTGGGAATTGAGGACCAGAGTTATAGGGAAAGGTTGAATAGGTTAGGACTTTATACCCTGGAACACAGAAGACTGAGGGGAGATTTGATAGAGGTATACAGAATTATGAAGGGTATAGGTAGAGTAAATGCAAACAGACTCTTTCCACTGAGATCGAGTGAGACTAGAGCCAGAGGTCACAGGCTAAGGGTGAAAGGTGAAATGTTTAGAGGAAACCTGAGGGGGTAGTGAAATTGTGGAACAAGCTGACAGAAAAAGTGGTGTATGAGGGTTTGATTTCAATATTTCAGAGAAGATAGGATAAGTAAATGTTTGGGAGTGGTATAGAGAGTCATGTCCAGGTTGGACGAGGCAGAATAATAGTTCCGGATAGACTGGATGGGCCAAAAAGCCTGTTTCTGTTCTATAGCTCTGTGAGAGTGAAACCTGGGTAGAGTTATTGTGCTATCTTGGGTCTGGATTATCACATCAGTGTGTCAACCATATAACTTCTCACAGCTCTTATTCTCACCCTGCCTTCATCTTTCAGGTTTGAGAGGGGTCAGGAGGACACCTTCAACATGGTGATTGCCGACATTGGGCAGCTCAGAAAAATAAGGATTCGCACTGATGCTAAAGGATGCCGTTCTGACTGGTTCCTGGATAAGGTGATTGTGACACCACAACATCAGCCCAGAGCTGAACAGGAGACAGTGGTCAGGGATGTACGATAAGGGAGGGAGAAGACAGCTGCAATCCATTTCCTTGGGTCTATAGAATAGGAAAGGGATGCATAATGTTATGTTTTTCCATTTCTCTTCAACAAAGGCAGAAATTTCTCTGTGTGTGATAAAGTTTATCTCGAAGGAAGTGCCTTCCCTACGCAGTAAGTTTGATCAACATCTCCACCCACAAACCTATAAGATCTTAAGACATAGGAGCAGAATTTAACAAGACTGATCCCAATGATCCTGTTTAACCAGATTGTGATCCCAACGATCCCGTTCAACCAGACTCTTCTCCCAAGATTCCCCTTTGACCAGAATGTGCTACAAACGTTCCTCTTTCAACAGACTGTGATCCCAACGATCCTCTTTAGGACTATGAGAGACATTGATCATGTGGATAGCCAGAGGCTTTTTCCCAGGGCTGAAATATCTACCACAAGAGGGCACAGTTTTAAGGTGCTTGTAAGTAGGTACAGAGGAGATGTCAGGGGTAAGTATTTTATGCAGAGAGTGGTGTGTGCATGGAATGGGCTGCCAGCTACAGTGGTGGAGGTGGAAATGATAGGGTCTTTTAAGAGACTCCTGGATGGGTACATGGAGCATAGAAAAATAGAGGGCTGTGGGTAAGTCTAGGTAGTTCTATGGTAAGGACATGTTTGGCACAGTTTCATGGGCCAAAGGGCCTGTATTGTGCTGTAGGTTTTCTATGTTTCTAAGACCATAAGACATGAGAGCAAAATTATGCCATTTGGCCTATTGAGTCTCCTCTACCACTCAATCATGGCTGATCCTATTTTATTTCCATCTTCAGCCCCACTCCCCGGCCTTCTCCCCATGACCTTTGATGCCATATCCAATCAAGAACCTATCAATCTCTCCCTTGAACATACCCAACGACCTACTACCAAAGTGCATGACCCTGCATTTTCCAACATTGTATTTCATTTGCCACTTTCTTGCCCATTCTCCAAATCTGTCTGAGTCCTTCTGCATCCCACCTGTTTCTACATTACCTGCCCCTCCACCTATCTTTGTATTATCTGCAAACTTGGTAACAAAGTCATCTATTCCATCATCTAAATCCACTATGATATACAGCAAAAAAGCAGTCACATCACCGACCCCTATGGAACACCGCTAGTCACTGAAATCCAATCAGAAAAGGATCCTTTTATTCCCACTTGCTGCCTCCTACCAATCAGTCAATACTCTAACCATGTTAGTAACTTTCCTGTAATACCATTGGCTCTTAACTTGTCAAAGGCCTTCTGAAAGTCCAAATATACAACGTCCACTGAATCCCCTTTATCGATCCTACTTGTAATCTCCTCAAAGAATTCCAACAGGTTCATCAGGCAGGATTTTCCCTGAAGGAAACCATGCTGACTTTGTCCGATCTTGTCCTGTGTCACCAAGTACTCCATAACTTCACCCTTAACAATTGATTCCAACATCTTCCCAACCACTGAGGTCAGGCCTGTAATTTCCTTTCTGCTGCCATCCTCCTTTCTTAACGACTGGAGTGACATTTGCAATTTTCCAGTCCTCTGGCACCATGCCAAAGTCCAGTGATTTTTGAAAGATCATTTCTAATGCCACCACAATCTCTAATGCTACCTCTTTCAGAACCCTAGGGTGCAGTTCATCTGGTCCGGGTGACTTATGTACCTTTAGGTCTTTCAGCTTTTTGAGCACCTTCTCCCTTGTAATAGTAACTGCACCCACTTCTCTTCCTTCACACACTACAACATCAGGCATACTGCTAGTGTCTTCCACAGTGAAGAATGATGCAAAATACTCATTTAGTTCATCAGCCATCTCCTTGTCCCCCGTTATTATTTCTCCTGCCTCATTTTCTAGCGGTCCTATATCCACTCTCATTTCTCTTTTATTTTTCACATACTTGAAAAAACTTTTACTATCCACTTTGATAATATTTGCTCGCTTGCTTTCATATTTCATCTTTTCCCTTCACATGATTTTTAGTTGCTCTCTGTAGTTTTTAAAAGCTTCCCAATCCTCTATCTTCCCACTAATTTTTGCTTTGTTGTATGCCCTTTCTTTTGCTTTTACAATGGCTTTGACTTCCCTTGTCAGCCATGGTTGTACTATTTTACCATTTTTGAGAGTTCCTTCATTTTTTGGAATACACATGTCCCGCATTTTCCTCATTTTTCCCAGAAATGCACACCATTGCTGCTCTGCTAACATCCCTGCCAGCAGCTCCTTCCAATTTACTTTGGCAATTCTTCTCTCATACCACTGTAATTTCCCTTACTCCACTGAAATACTGCTAATCAGACTTTACTTTCTCCAATTAAATTTCAAGTTGAACTTAGTCATATTGTGATTACTGTCTCCTAAAGGTTCTTTTACCTAAGGTTCCCTAATCACCTCTGGTTCATTACATAACACCCAGTTATACATAACAGTATAGCAGATCCCCTAGTAGGCTCAATGACAAACTACTTTAAAAAGCCATCTCTTAGGCATTTAATAAACTCACTCTCTTGAGATCCATTACCAACCTGATTTTCCCAATTGACCTGCATGCCATGTTGGGAGGCATGTATATAACTGCCATCAATGTCCTTTTACCCTTGCAGTTTCTTAACTCAACCCACAAGGATTCAACATCTTCCAATCCTATGTCACATCTTTCTACTGATTTACCAGTAGAGCCACACCACCCCCTCTGCCTACCTTCCTGTCCCTCCACCAATGCTTCACCTTGGACATTCAACTCACAACTACAACCATCCTTCAGCCACACTTCAGTAATGACTACAACATTATATCTTGGCAATCTCTAATATTGCAACAAGATCATCCACCTTACTTCTAATGCTATGTACATTTAGATACAACAGCTTGAGTACCGTATTTGCTGCCCTTTCTGATTCTGCATCCGTAATGATTTGCTACTCAGCCTGTTGGCTGCAACTAAGTCCCATCACTTGCCTGCCCTTCCCGACAGTCTGACTGCACACTACATTTTTACCATCCATCCTATCCGAGTCCCTTCACTCCAGTTCCTACCTCCCCGCCAAGTTAGTATAAACCCTCCCCCAACAGCGCTAACAAACCTGCCCATGAGAATTTTGGTTCCCCTCGGGTTCAGGTGCAACCCGTTACTTTTGTACAGGTCATACCTCTCCCAGAAGAAATCCCAATAATCCAAAAACCTGAAGCCCTGCCCCCTGCACCAGCTTCTCAGTCACACGTTTATCTGCCAAATCGTCCTGTTTCTACCCTCACTGGTGCGTGGCACAGGCAGCAATCCAGAGATTACTACTCAGGAGGCCCTGCTTCTCAGCTTTCTATCTAGCTCTCTAAATTCTCTTTTCAGAATATCATTGCTTTTCCTTCCTGTGTCATTGGTACCAAAATGTACCAAGACATCTGGCTGCTCCCCCTCCCTCTCCAAAATGTTGTAGACATGATCTGAAACATCCCTGACCCTGGCACCTGGGAGGCAACATAACATCCGGGTGTCCTATTCACATCCACAGAATCTCCTGCAGGTCCCCGCACTATCGAGTCCCCTGTCACTACCACTCCCTTCTTCTCTCTCTTGCCCTTCTGCACCACGGACCCATGGTCAGTGCCTGTAACCCGGTCTCTGTGGCATTCTCCTGGGAGGTCATCCCCCACAAATTATCCAAAGTGGTATATTTGTTTTTAAGTGGAATAGCCACAGGGGTGCTCTGCTCTAACTGCCTATTTCCATTTCTCCTGATAGTCACCCAGCTACTCGCCTCCTGCAACTTCAGGGTGACTACTCCCCTGTAACTCTGATCACCACCCCTCCACACCCCTGCCCCTCCACAGCCCCATCCCCACCCCTCCACACCCCCACCCACCACTACTTTATCATTTCCTCTCAGTCACTTTATGTACAGATACACCTGTGCCTAGCATCAGTTTATGGACATACAATCAATCTGTGTTTTTAAATTTATCGCGTTTATTATTAGTGTACTGTTCTTTATCCTACTGTGCTTTTGTGCTGCATCGGATCCAGAGTAACAATTATTTAAATTTTCCTTTACACTGGAAATGACATTAAACAATCTTGAATCTTGAGTCACAGAAATCACAAAGTTTATTCCCTGGAATGGTGTTGGCCTGTGATTTGCAAATGAAACTGATTGAGGTTTGTTGGGCTACGGGCTATGGAACTGATGAGAGTAAAAATCGTTGTGTAGAAGAGCAGTTGGCTTTCCATTCCTGACCATTGCCCAGTTTCCATTGAAAGTACATGTCACGTAAGAATGATGAAACATTCTGAATCAGAATCAGCTTCACATCACTGACATTTGTTGTTTTGCGGCACCAGTACGTTGCAATAGAGGGTTATGGGTAATCCTTGGTCATTTCTAAGGTAAGGACATGTTTGGCACAGCTTTGTGGGCCAAAAGGCCTGTATTGTGCTGTAGGTTTTCTATGTTTCTATTTATAAAAATCATGAAGAGTAGGACTCACAGAACAGATCCCTGAGGCACAGCATTGTTCACCAACCTCCATGCAGAATATGACCTGTCTACAACCACTCTGTGGACAAGCCAGCTCTGGATCCACAAAGCAATGTCCCCTTGGATCCCATGCCTCCTTACTTTCTCAATAAGCCTTGCATGGGGTACCTTATCAAATACCTTGCTGAAATCTATATACACTACATCTACTGCTCTACCTTCATCAATGTGTTTACTCACATCCTCAAAAAATTCAATCAGGCTCGTAAGGTACGATCTGCCCTTGACAAAGCCATGCTGACTATTTCTGATCATATTATGCCTCTCCAAATCTTCATAAATCCTGCCTCTCAGGATCTTCTCCATCAACTTAACAACTACTGAAGTAAGACTCACTGGTCTATAATTTCCTAGACTATCTCTACTCCCTTTCTTGAATAATGGAACAACATCCACAACCCTCCAATCCTCTCCTGTCCCAATTGATGATGCAAATATCTTTGGCAGAGACTCAGCAACCTCCTCCCTCGCCTCCCACAGTAGCCTGGGGTACATCTCGTCTGGTCCTGGTGACTTATCCAACTTGATGCTTTCCAAAAGCTCCAGCACATCCTCTTTCTTAATATCTACATACTCAAGCTTTTCAGTCTACTGTAAGTCATCCCTACAATCGCCAAGATCCTTTTCCATAGTGAATACTGAAGCAAAGTATTGATTAAGTACCTCTGCTATCTCTTCCGGTTCCATACACACTTTTCCACAATCACACTTGATTGGTCCTATTTTCTCATGTCTTATCCTCTTGCTCTTCACATACATACTTGTAGAATGCCTAGGGGTTTTCCTTAATCCTGTCCACCAGGGCCTTCTCATGGCCCCCTCTGGCTCTCCTAATTTCCTTCTTAAGCTCCTTAAGTCCCCTATCATTGCTGCCATCCTCTTCCTTTCAAGGGGTTTAGAATATATAAGCAAGGAGATAATGCTGAGCTTTTTAAAGACGCTGGTCAGGCCACACTTAAAGCGTTGTCAACTGTTTTGAACCCCATATCCCAGAAAGGATGTATTATCATTGGAGAGAGTCCTGAGGAGGTTCACAAAGATTATTCGGGAATGAAGGGGTTAATATATGAGGAGCGTTTGGCAGCTTTGGACCTGTACTCACTGGAATTTAGAAGAATGATTGGAGATCCCATTGAAACCTACCGAATGCTGAAAGGACTGGATAAGGTGGATGTGGAGAGGATGTTCCCTGTGGAGGGGGTGTTCAGAGCTAGAGGGTACGGCCTTTAAATTGTTTTAGCCAAAGAGTAGTAAATCTGTGGAATGTTCTGCCACAAACTTCAGTGGAGGCCAAGTCTGTGTGTATATTTAAGGTGGAAGTTGATATTTTCCTTATCAGTCAAAGTATCCAAGGACATGGTGAGAAGGCAGGTGTATGGGGTTGAGTGGGATCCAGGATCAGCCATGATGGAATGAGGGAGCAGACTCGATCTGAATGGCCTAATTCTCCTATGTCTTGAGGTTTTGTGGTTTTACTATTAATGGTGAGGAGGTAGATGTGATGAAGATCTGCAAGTACTTGGGGGTGCACCTGGATGACAGACTTGAGTGGAGCACCAGCACAGAGGCTATATACAAAAACGGCCAGAGTCACCTCTACTTCCTGAGGAGACTGACGTCCTTTGGAGTATGCAGGCCTCTCCTTCACATATTCTACCAGTCTGTTGCTGCCAGTACAGTCTTCTAAGCAGTAGTGTGCTGGGGCAATGGCATCAACACAGGTGATGCCAGCAGACTCAATAAACTGATTAGAAAGGCTGCTTCTGTTAAAGGGGTCAAACTGAACACACTGGAGACTGTGGTAGAACAAAGGACCCTACGGAAAATCCTGGCAATTCTGGACAATGTTTCCCACCCTACACTTACCACCTTGGCTGAACAGAGGAGCACTTATAGACGAAGCCAACTGCACTTCTCCAAAGGGTGCTATATGAGGTCATTCTTACCCTCAGCCATTAGTCTCTATAATCAGTCAACCTACTGCCAGGGAAGTGATGATACATTTTTTTTCTTTTAGATCTTCATGCTGAATCAGAACACAAATGAGATGACCACTTTTACATATAACGACTGGCTATCAAAGACACGCGGCACCAAGCGGTTGACTACCTGTGAGCTTGCTGCTGTAGTGGATGAGGAGGCGATGGTGGAGAAAACAATCTACGTCATTAGTGTGAAAACCAGTGATATCTCAGGTTGGTGAGAGCAGGCCAGATATCTCAGCAACATGTCTGGTTGATAGCTCATTGATATCTCAGGTTGTATCAGTAGGTTGGATGAGTTTTAGCCCCCTACTACCCATATCAACGTGTAATGTAATGATGGAGGAGAAGTCATCATTAGTGTTAACCAGTGTGTTACAAGGAAAAGAAACTGTAGGAAGCCAGAGGTTAACGCTCAAGTTCAAGTTTAATGGACATTCCACCACACATAGAAACCCTACAGCATAATACAGGGCCTTCGGCCCACAAAGTTGTGTTAAACATGTCCCTACCTTAGAAATTACTAGACTTCCCCACAGCCCTCTATTTTTCTAAGGTCCATGTACCTTTCCAAAAGTCTCTTAAAAGACCCTATCGTATCCGCCTCCACCACCATCGCCGGCAGCCCATTCTACACACTCACCACTCTCTGAGTAAAAAACTTGCCCAACGTCTCCTCTGTACCTACTCCCCAGCACCTTAAACCTGTGTCCTCTTGTGGCAACCATTTCAGCCCTGGGAAAAAGCCTCTGACTATCCACACAATCAATGCCTCTCATCATCTTATACACCTCTATCAGGTCACCTCTCATCCTCCGTCGCTCCAAGGAGTAAAGGCCCAGTTCACTCAACCTATTTTCATAAGGCATGCTCCCCAATCCAGGCAACATCCTTGTAAATCTCCTCTGCACCCCTTCTGTGGATTCCACATTATTCCTGTAGTGTGGCGACCCGAACTGAGCACAGTACATGAATACAACCAAATGAAACAGCATTGTTCTGGGCAAAGGGCATACCAAGTCACAATTAGAATACATCACATTTACCACATATAATTATGATAGAAGAACAACGTACAATTACAGAAAATATATAAAATAATGATGATATAGCCCAGTCCTGTTGCGTCGCACCTTCCTCGTAATATAGGTTCCTGATTTCACAGTCTGTGGACTGATGGTGCACAAATGTGTCACAAATTCCCATCCGATCCGGACCAGTCACAGTTTAAGAATAAGGGGTAGGCCATTTAGAATGGAGTTGAGAAAAAACTTTTTCACCGAGAGAGGTGTGGATCTGCGGAATGCTCTGCCTCAGAAGACACCTTCCCCGTCCAGTTCCGGCCCGTCGCGTCGCATCTCCCCATCCAGTTCCATCCCGTCGCGTCGCATCTCCCCATCCAGTTCCATCCCGTCGCGTCACATCGCCCCTGTCCAGTTCCATCCCATCACGTCGCATCGCCCCCGTCCAGTTCCGTCCCGTCGCGTCCCATCTCCCCCGTCCAGTTCCGTCCTGTCACGTCTCATCTTCCCCGTCCAGTTCCGTCCCGTCGCACGTTCCCCATCCCGTCCAGTCCTGTCCCCTCCCATCTTCCCCATTCCGTCCCATATTACTATTACAAGGGAGAAGGTGCTCAAAAAGCTGAAAGACCGAAGGGTACATAAGTCACCAGGACCAGATGAACTGCACCCTAGCGTTCTGAAAGAGGTAGTGTTAGAGATTGTGGTGGCATTAGAAATGTTCTTTCAAAAATCATTGGACTCCGGCATGGTGCCAGAGGACCGGAAAATTGCAAATGCCACTCCACTCTTTGAGAAAGGAGGAAGGTATCAGGAAGGAACTTATAGACCAGTTAGCCTGACTTCAGTGGTTGAGAAGATGTTGGAGTCAGTTGTTAAGGATGAAATTATGGATATTTGGTGACACAAGACGAGATAGGACAAAGCCAGCATGCTTTCCTTAAAGGAAAATCTTGCATGATGAACCTGTTGGAATTCTTTGAGGAAATTACAAGTAGGATAGATGAAGGGGATGCAGTGGATGTTATATATTTGGATTTTCAGAAGGCCTTTGACAAGGTGCCACACATGAGGCTGCTTACCAAGTTAAGAGCCCATGCTATTACAGGAAAGTTACTAGCATCGATAAAGCATTGGCTGATTGGTAGGAGGCAGCAAGTAGGAATAAAAGGATCCTTTTCTGGCTGGCTGCCAGTGACTAGTGGTATTCCGCAGGGTTCAGCATTGGGACCACTTCTTTTTATGCTGTGTATCAATGGTTTAGATGATGGAATAGATGGCTTTGTTGCCAAGTTTGCAGATAGTACGAAGGTTGGTGGAGGGGCAGGTAGTGTTATGGGAACAGGTAGAATGCAGAAGGACTTGGACAGATTAGGAGAATGGACAAAGAAGTGACAAATGAAATATAATGTTGGAAAATGCATGGTCATGCACTTTGGTAGAAGAAATAATTGTGCAGACTATGTTCTAAATGAGGAGAAAATCCAAAACTCTGAGATGCAGAGGGACTTGGAGAGTGTCTTGAAGGTTAACTTGCAGGTAGAGTCGGTGGTGAGGAAGGGAAATCCAATGGTAGCATTTATTTCAAGAGGTCTAGAATACAAGAGCAGGGATTTGATGCTGAGACTTTATAAGGTGCTAGTGAGGCCTCAGCTTCAGTATTATCAACAGTTTTGGTTTCCTCATCTAAGGAAAGATGTGCTGGCATTGGAGAGGGTTCCGGGAAGTACAAAAGGATGATTCCAGGAACGAAAGGGTTATCATTTGAGGAACGTTTGATGGCTCTGGGACTGTACTTGCTAGAATTTAGAAGGATTGGGGGGGGGGGGGGGAAATCTATTTAAAACCTTCTGAATGGTGAAAGCCCTGGACAATGTAGATGGGGAGAGGATACTTCCTATACTACAGAAGTGTATGACCAGAGGGCACAGCCTCAAAATAGAAAAACATCCCTTTGAGGTGGGAATTCTTTAGCTGTACACGGACAGCTGTAGAAGCCAAGCTATTAAGAATATTTAAATCAGAAGTTAATCGGTCCTTGATTGGTCAAGACATCAAAGGTTACAGAGAGAAGGCAGGAGAATGGGGTTGAGAGGGATAATAAATTAGCCATGATGGAATTTCAGAGCAGACTCGATGGGCTGAATGGCCTAATTCTGCTCTTATGTCTTATGATTTTTTGGGGTTACATTTGATCAGCAGTCAGTAGTTTACATTAAGTTTACACTAATTTACGATCTGTCAATCACAGGCGCAGGCACTGATGCTAATGTGTTTCTCATCATCTTTGGAGAGAATGGGGACACTGGCACCCTGGCGTTGAAACAGTCCAACAATTCCAACAAATTTGAGAGGAAAGCTTTGGATGTCTTTAAGTTTGTGGATATGCTGAGCCTGGGAAACCTGTCCAAGGTCCGAATATGGCATGACAACAAGGGTAAGTCGATGCTGAGCCTGGGAAACCTGTATAAAAAGACCATTGTTTTGGGATTTTCAATATGCAGGTAGATTAGGAAAATTAGACTGGTGCTGGATCCCTAGAAAGGGGATTGGTAGAATACCTGTAAGAAGGCTACAGTCAGATGTATCAGTATTACAAAGAAGAGAAAATCTGTAGATGCTGGAAATCCAAACATCAGACAATGTTTCAGACTGAGACCCTTGGGTTTCGGCCCAAAACATCAACTGTACTCTTTTCCACAGATGCTGGCTGGCCAGGCCAGCATTTTCTGTGTGTTGTTTACATTGCTATTACGGTGGAGTAAAGGGAATTACAGAGGCATGAGAGATGACAGGAAGGGAACACTAGCAGGGATAATGGCAGAACAGCAATACCTAAAGTTTGTGGGATCAATCTGGAAGCTGCAGAGATACATTCCAAAGAAGAGGAGGTATTCTAAAGGCAGGATAATACAACTGAAAGAAAACATAAAGGCAAATGAGAGGGCACATAATGTAAAAATTTAGTTGGAAGTTCAAGGACTGAGCTTTTAAAAACCAACAGAAGGCAACTAAGAAGCATGGGGGAAAAGATGAAATATGAAGGTAAGCTAGACAAAGACTAAAGTAGATATCAGACTGCTGAAAAATGATGCTGGAGAGGTAGAAATGGAGGATGAGGAAATGGCAGAAGAACTGAGTAAGTATTTTGCATTGGTCTTCACTGTGGAATATGCAGGAAGTTCGAGAGTGTCAGGGGACAGAAGGGAATTCAGCTGCTATTACTAGGGAGAAGGTGCTTGGGATATTGAAGTGGGGTCTGACCAGGGTCCTATATAGCTGCAACATTACCTCTCAGCTCTTAAACTCAATCCCACGATTGATGAAGGCCAATACACCGTATGCCTTCTTAACCATGGAGACAACCTGCACAGCAGCTTCAACTGCCCTATGGACTGTCAGAAGGAAAATGTCAAGATAATTATGGGGGATTTTAATATGAAAGTGGATTGGGGAAGTCAGGAAGGTACTGGATCTCAGGAGAGGGAGTCTGTAGAATGCCTACAGGATGGCTTTTTGGAGCAGCTTGTCCATAAGCCCACCAGGGGATCTGCTGTTTTGGATTGGGTGCTGTGTAATGAACCTGAGGCGATTAGGGAGCTAGAGGTAATGGAACCCCTTGGAAGTAGTGATCATAATATGATTGAGTTCAGTTTCTAATTTGAAAAGGAGAAGCTGGTATCAGGTGTATCCATATTTCAGTGGAATAAAGGAAATTACAGTGGTATGAGAGAGGAACCGGCCCAATTTGATTGGAAAAGTAAGCTAGATGGAGGGACGATAGAGCAAAATTGAATGAAATTCCTACAAGAAATGAGGAAAGTGCAGGAAAAATATATTCCAAGAAAAAAGAAAATCATGAATGGGAAAATGGCACAAATGTGGCTAACAAGAGAGGTTAAAGCTAAAATAAAAGCAAAAGAGATGGTGTACAAGGAAGCAAAAATTAGTGGGAAAACTGAGGACTGGACGACTTTTAAGAACTTACAGAAGGAAACTAAGAAAGTCATTAGGAAAGAAAAGATGAATTATGAAAGGAAGTTGGCAATTAACATAAAAAAGGATACTAAGTTTTTTTTAGATATATGAAGAGTAAAAGAGTGACACAGGTAAATATAGGCCCAATTGAAACTGATGCTGGAGAAATTATAATGGGTAACAAAGAGATGGCAGAGGAACTTAATGAGTAACATACCTGATAGCCAGAGGTCTCAGGAAATAGAATTAGGTACAGTCAAGATTACTAGAGAGAAAGTGCTTGGGAAGCTAAATGGACTAAGGATAGATAAGTCTCCTGGACCGGATGAGGTGCATCCAGGGATTCTGAAGGATGGCGGCTTTGGAGATTGTGGAGGCATTGGAAATGATCTTCCAGGAATCAATAGACTCTGGCATGCTTCCAGAGGACTGGAAGGTCGCAAATGTAGTTCCGCTGTTTAAGCAAGGAGGGAGGCAGCAAAAAGAAAATTACAGAGCAGTTGGTAAATTATTGGAGTCAATCCTCAAGGACGAGGTTATGAAATACCTCGAGGTGCATGACAAGTTAGGCCCAAGCCAGCATGGTTTCATGAAGGGAAGATCCTGCCTCACCAACCTATTGGAATTTTTTTGAGGTAATTTCAAATAAGATTGACAAGTGAGAGGCTGTGGATGTTGTGTATTTGGATTTTGTGAATCTTGAATACACTGTCCTACCACCAGGCATCAATGTTGCTGCAATACCTGATGATGCTACAGCAATAGTAACACCTCCATCTCCCCCAACTTTAGCAAGGATCAAGTTGATGATAAATATCTTGCCCGTTCCTCTTGGTGCATCAATGAAAATCATTGAAGAGAGATTCCTTTCCAAGCAGTCGCACACATATTCATTATTCAATAGGGGCTCCTTCTGTGAAACAAATTCCTGCTGTTCGTCTCTGTTGTATTGCAGTTCACGCAATAATTCCAGATTGCCAGCACTTTGAGTAATTGTACCATTTTATCGTGTTGGCAAATTATATTCTTCAGGTGTTTTGCCCAAGTTCTCAAGTTTCTCTTGGAAATTCAGAAGAGCTTGTCCATGATGCCTCTCATCGATCATGAAATTAGGATCATTGAGAGCTCTCCTCTCCATTTGTAAGAAATCTTCAGAGATTGTTTGTTAGCAAGACAACAAACAAATCTCTCATTGCTCTGGGCATTCTTGTTCTCTCTGCTTCTTCCATAGTTTGCTGCCAATGATGGTCAGCTTGCAACAATCCTCTCTCTCTGTAGACATCTTTGAATGATGGAAGGATATCTCCATCATGTGTTTTCAATGATTCGAAAGATACTGGTCCCTTTATGAGATGAAGAAGAAGTCTCAAATAGTAGAGGTTACCACTTCATGGAGAAACTGTGTACACTCGACCCAGGACATTTGCTTCAAAAATCCCAGAGTACTCCTCCGCTCTTTTCCCCATTTTCCTTCTTTCCCATCTCTTATTAGCCCAAGTGTAGAATCTACATAGTACAGGGTTCTTGCAAATGAATCGCTAGTGCAAAGATCCATGAATTCCATTAAACTGGTTCTTGCCATGTCATCATTCAGTTGCACAGCAGCATTATCTCGAAAAAAACACGATGCTGTTGGGGAAGGTGCACTTGAAGGCAAACAACGGCTGGTTCCCTCTCGTGAATTGGAAATCCAAGTATTGATCCAACAGCTTCAGAGGGCCCGATATATCTGCCTGTCAAATACTGTGTGATTTCGTCTTCTCTATTCACTGCAAAAATTGCCCGATCACTCAAAGGTAGAATCGGCTCTGTGAGCATTGTGAGACACTGCTGAGGCTGGCTGTATGCATGCGTCGTGGTGTCACGTCCTGATTTCCGTGATGGCAGATCGGCTCTCGGGTCAAAACAGGACAGTTGATTTTGGCAAATGAACGATTTTATGCTAATATATAATCATGAATTTTGCCTGCATTCTGTAAGTTAGCGCATTTTAAGTCGATTTAGCCAAAAATAGTGCCACTGTAATGCACCGTTTGCGCTAACTGGAGGTCACAAACAGACACACAGAGCATGAGAGTTTTAGTATTATATAGATACTCCTAGCATTGAAATAGACACATTTTTCAACCCCTCTAACTGGCTACATTTATGTTTTGTCCCCTACCTGTCCTTCCTCACCAACTCAGAACACATAGCATCAAGCCCTTATCCTTCTACCCTAATCTCTGCACTCACATTCTGATTCCCACCCCCCTGCCAAACTAGTTTAAACCCTCCCCGACAGCTCTCAAACCTGCCCGCCAGGATATTGGTCCCTTTCCAGTTGAGGTGCAGCCCGTCCTTTATGTACAGGACAGACCTTCCCCAGAAGAGATCCCAATGATCCAGAAATCTGAACCCCTGCCCCTGCACCAACTCTTCAGCCACGCATTCATCTTCCATAACTGCCTGTTCCTACCCCTTCTGTCTCGTGGCACAGGCAGCAATCCCGAGATTACCACCCTTGAGGTCCTGCTTTTTTAACTTCTTTCCTAACTCCCTGTATTCCTTCTTCAAAACCTCATCCCTGCCTGCTCACCAGTGAGGCCTCATCAGTGCTTTATAAAGTTTCAACATTACATCCTTGCCTTTATATTCTAGTCTTGAAATGATTGCTAATGTTGCATTTGTCTTCATCACCACAGACTCAACCTGCAAGTTAACCTTTAGTAAATCTTGTACAAGTCCCTTTATATCTTAGGTTTTTGTATTTTCTTTCCCTATTGTGAACAGCTTCCACATCTAAAAAAAGATGTGCTGGCATTGGAGAGGGTTCAAGGAGGTTCACAAGGATGATTCCGGGAATGAAAGGGTTATCATACGAGGAACATTTGATGGCTCTAGGTCTGTGCTCATTGGAATTTAGAAGGATGAGGAGGGATTTCATTGAAACTCTTTGAATGTTGAAAGGCCTAGATATGGTAGATGTTGAAAGGATAAACATGGTGGGGGAGTCTAGGACAAGAGGGTACAGCCTCAGGATAGACAGACATCCATTTTAAACAGAGATGCAGAGAAATTTCTTTAGCCAGATGGTGGTAAATTTGTGGAATTTATTACCACAGGCAGCAGTGGAGGCCAGGTTGTTGTGTGTATTTAAGGCAGAGTTTGATAGGTTCTTGGCTGGACACGGGATCAAAGGTTACAGGGAGAAGGCTGGGGAGTGGAGCTGAGGAGGGAAAAAAACAGGATCAGCCATGACTGAATGGTGGAGCAGATTCAATGGGCCAAATGGCTTAATTCCGCTCCTATGTCTTGTAGTCTTATTTATAAAATAATCAACACTTTAGTTTCTTCTACCAAAGATAATAGACTTCCTGACACTATATATCCATCTTCCATTTCTTAACCTATTCACCTAGTCTGTCTCAGTCTTTCAGGAGCCTCAAAACTACCTGCCTCTCCACCTATCTTCATATCATCTACAAGCTTTGGAACAAAGCCATAAATTCCATCATCCAAAACTTTGACATATAATGTAAAAACAATCAGTCCAAAACAGGCCCTTGTGCAACACCACGAGAAAAGAACATATAGAACATAGAACAGTACAGCACATTACAGGCCCTTTGGTCCACAATGTTGTGCTGACCCTCAAACCCTGCCTCCCATATAACCCCCCCCCACCTTAAATTCCTCTATATACCTGTCTAGTGGTCTTTTAAACTTCACTAGTGTATCTGAAAAGGCTCCCTTTATTCCTATACTTTGCCTCCTGCCAATCAGCCATGGCTTTATCCATGCTAGGATCTTTCCTGTAATACCATGGGCTAATAGCTTGTTAAGTAGCCTCGTGTATGGCACCTTGTCAAAGGCCTTCTGAAAATCCTAGTACACAACATCAACCAATTGGCTTTGTCTATCCTGCTTGTTATTTCTTCAAAGAATTCCAACCGATTTCTCAGACAAGATTTTTCCTTCAGGAAACCATGCTGACCATGGCATTTTTGTCATGTGCCTCCAAGTAGCTGGAGATCTCATCCTTAATAATCGACTTTAATATCTTCCCAACCGCTGAGGTCAGACGAACTGGCCTATAGTTTCCTTTCTTCTGCCTCCTTCCCTTCTTGAAGTGAAGTGACATTTGCAATTTTCCAGTCTTCAGGAACCATTCCAGAATCTAGTGATTCCTGAAAGATTATTACTAATGCCTCCATGATCTCTTTTGCCTCTTCTTTCAGAACTCTGTTGTGTACACCATCTGGTCCAGGTGACTTATCCACCTTCAGACCTTTCAGTTTCCCAATAACTTTATCTCTAGTTATAGTAACTTCACACACTTCATGACCCCTGACACCTGGAACTTCCAATATATTGCTAGTGTCTACAGTGAAGACTGATGTAAAATACTTAATTCAGTTCATCCACCATTTCCTTGTCCCCCACTACTGTCTCTCCAGCATCAATTTCCAGTGCTCCGATATCCACTCTTGCCTCTCTTTTACACTTTATGCATCCGAATAAACTTTTCATATCCTCTTTAATATTATTGGCTAGCTTATTTTCATATTCCATCTTTACCTTTTTAATGACCTTTTTAGTTGTCTTCTGTTGTTTTTTGAAAACTTCCCAATCTTCTAACTTTGCATTAATCTTTGCTCTATTATATGCTCTTTGGCTTTTATGTTGGCTTTAACTTCCCATAGTTGTGTCATCTTTCCTTTAGAATACTTCTTCTTTAGGATGAAAATATCCTGTGCCTTCTGAATTGCTCCCAGAAATTCCAGCCATTGCCGATCTGTCATCATCCCTGCCAGTGTTCTTTTCCAGTCAATTCTGGCCAACTCCTCTCTCATGCCTCTGTAATCCCCTTTTCTCCACCATATTACTAATACTTCTGACTTTAGCTTCTCCTACTGAAATTTCAGGATGGATTCAATATTATGATCACTTGTCCCTAATGGTTTTTTTTTACCTTATGCTCTCTAATTAAATTTGGGTCATTGCACACAACACCCAATCCAGAACAGCTGATCCTCTAGTGGGCTCGACCATGAGCTGCTCTAAAAGGCTATCTTGTAGGCATTCTAGAAATTCCCCCACCTGGAATCCAGACCAACCTGATTTTCCCAATCTACCTCCATATGGAAATCCTCCATGACTATTGTAACATTGCCCTTTTGGCATACATTTTCTATCTCCCATTGCAATTTGTAGACCACATCTTTACTACTGTTTGGGGGTCTGTATACAACTCCCATCAGGGTCTTTTTATCCTTGTAGTTCCTTAACTCTATCCATAATGATTCAACACCTTCCAGCCCTATGTCACCTCTTTCTAATGATTCAATTTCATTTTTTACCTACAGAGCAATGTCACCCCCTCTGCCTTCCTGCCTATCCTTCCAATGCAATGTGTATCCTTGGACATTAAGTTTCCAGCTAAAATCTTTCAGCCATGATTCTGTGATGCCTACAACATCATACCTACCAATCTGCAACTGTGTTTCAAGTTCATCTACCTTATTCTGTATATTGCTTGCATTCAAATACAACGCCTTCAGTCCTGTATTCATCTTTTTCAATTTTGTCACACCATGCTCGACCTATTGATTCCTAGCTGTGTCTGAGGTCTTACCAACATCAGCCTCCACATCCTCTTCACTCAAGTTCCCATTCTCCTGCAATTCTGGTTTAAACGTCAGTGTACAACATTAACAAACCTTGACAAAGTTGAGGCCTTTGTTGCAAAATTTTTGGACAATACTAAGGTACGTGGAGGGACAAAAACTTTGAGAAAATAGAGAGCTACAGAAGGGCTTAGACAGATTAGGAGAATGGGCAGAGAAGTGGTAGATGGAATAGTGTCAGGAAATGTATGGTCTGCACTTTGGTAGAAGAAATTAAAGGGTAGACTGTTGTATGAATGGAGAGGAAATTCAAAAATCTGAGGTGCAAAGATGCAGAATTCCCTAAAGATTAATGTACAGTTTAAGTCAGTGCTGAGGAAGGCAAATGCAATGTTAGCATTCATTTCAAACAGACTACAATATAAAAGCAAGGATTTAATGTTGAGACTTTATAAAGCACTGGTGAGGCCTCACTTGGAGTATTGTGAGCAGTTTCGAGACCCCTTATCTTGGAAAAGATGTGCTGACACTGGAGAGGCTTCACAAAAATGATTCCAGGATTGAATGGCTTGTCATATGAAGAGTGTTTGATGGCTCTGGGCCTGTATTCACGAGAATTCAGAAGAACGAGGGTTGACAGCTAGTCTTTGAAACATAGTGAATGTTGAAAGGCCTTGATAGAGTGGATGTGGAGAGGATGTTTCCTATGGTGGGAGAGCCTAGGACCAGAGGATGCAGCCTCAGAATAGAGGGATGTCCTTGTAGAATGGAGGAATTTCTTTAGCCAGAGAGCGGAGAATCTGTGGAATTCTTTGGCACAGGCAGCTGTGGAGGCCGAGTCTTTATGTATATTTAGATAGATAGATAGATACTTTATTCATCCCCATGGGGAAATTCAACTTTTTTTCCAATGTCCCATACACTTGTTGTAGCAAAACTAATTACATACAATACTTAACTCAGTAAAAAATATGATATGCATCTAAATCACTATCTCAAAAAGCATTAATAATAGCTTTTAAAAAGTTCTTAAGTCCTGGCGGTTGAATTGTAAAGCCTAATGGCATTGGGGAGTATTGACCTCTTCATCCTGTCTGAGGAGCATTGCATCGATAGTAACCTGTCGCTGAAACTGCTTCTCTGTCTCTGGATGGTGTTATGTAGAGGATGTTCAGAGTTTTCCATAATTGACCGTAGCCTACTCAGCGCCCTTCGCTCAGCTACCGATGTTAAACTCTCCAGTACTTTGCCCACGACAGAGCCCGCCTTCCTTACCAGCTTATTAAGACGTGAGGCGTCCCTCTTCTTAATGCTTCCTCCCCAACACGCCACCACAAAGAAGAGGGCGCTCTCCACAACTGACCTATAGAACATCTTCAGCATCTCACTACAGACATTGAATGACGCCAACCTTCTAAGGAAGTACAGTCGACTCTGTGCCTTCCTGCACAAGGCATCTGTGTTGGCAGTCCAGTCTAGCTTCTCGTCTAACTGTACTCCCAGATACTTGTAGGTCTTAACCTGCTCCACACATTCTCCATTAATGATCACTGGCTCCATATGAGGCCTAGATCTCCTAAAGTCCACCACCATCTCCTTGGTCTTGGTGATATTGAGACGCAGGTAGTTTGAGTTGCACCATATCACAAAGTCCTGTATCAGTTTCCTATACTCCTCCTCCTGTCCATTCCTGACACACCCCACTATGGCCGTGTCATCAGCGAACTTCTGCACATGGCAGGACTCCGAGTTATATTGGAAGTCTGATGTGTACAGGGTGAACAGGACCGGAGAGAATATAGTTCCCTGCGGCGCTCCTGTGCTGCTGACCACCGTGTCAGACCTACAGTCTCCCAACCACACATACTGAGGTCTATCTGTCAAGTAGTCCACTATCCAATCCACCATGTGAGAGTCTACTCCCATCTCCGTTAGTTTGTGCCTTAAGATCTTGGGCTGGATGGTGTTAGAGGCACTAGAGAAGTCAAGGAATGTAATCCTCACAGCACAACTGGCCCCATCTAGGTGAGAGAGTGATTTGTGCAGCAAATACATGATAGCATCCTCCACTCCCACCTTCTCCTTATACGCAAACTGAAGAGGATCCTGGGTGTGCCTGGTTTGTGGCCTCAGATTCTGTATTATCAGCCGCTCCATGGTCTTCATCACGTGCGACGTCAAGGCAACAGGTCTGAAGTCATTCAACTCCTTTGGTTGTGGTTTCTTCGGTACCGGGACAATACAGGTAGAGGTTGATAGATGCTTCATTGGTCAGGGCATGAAGGGATACGGGGAGAAGGCAGAAGATTGAGGCTGAGAGGAAAAATAGATCTGCCATGATGATGGGGTGGTAAACTGGATTAGTAAGTATGCAGATGATACTAAGGTAGGTGGCGTTGTGGATAATGAAATAGGTTTTCAAAGCTTGCAGAGAGATTTAGACCAGTTAGAAGAGTGGGCTGAACGATGGCAGATGGAGTTTAATGCTGATAAGTGTGAGGTGCTACATTTTGGTAGGAATAATCCAAATAGGACATACATGGTAAATGGTAGGGCATTGAAGAATGCAGTAGAACAGAGTGATCTAGGAATAATGGTGCATAGTTCCCTGAAGGTGGAATCTCATGTGGATAGGGTGGTGAAGAAAGCTTTTGGTATGCTGGCCTTTATAAATCAGAGCATTGAGTATAGGAGTTGGGATGTAATGTTAAAATTGTACAAGGCATTGGTAAGGCCGAATTTGGAGTATTGTGTACAGTTCTGGTCACCGAATTATAGGAAAGATGTCAACAAGATAGAGAGAGTACAGAGAAGATTTACTAGAATGTTACCTGGGTTTCAGCACCTAAGTTACAGGGAAAGGTTGAACAAGTTAGGTCTTTATTCTTTGGAGCGTAGAAGGTTGAGGGGGGACTTGATAGAGGTATTTAAAATTATGAGGGGGATAAATAGAGTTGACGTGGATAGGCTTTTTCCATTGAGAGTAGGGGAGATTCAAACGAGGACGAGTTGAGAGTTAGGGGGCAAAAGTTTAAGGGTAACACGAGGGGGAATTTCTTTACTCAGAGAGTGGTAGCTGTGTGGAACAAGCTTCCAGTAGAAGTGGTAGAGGTAGGTTCGGTATTGTCATTTTAAAGTAAAATTGGATAGGTATATGGACAGGAAAGGAATGGAGGGTTATGGGCTGAGTGCGGGCCAATGGGACTAGGTGAGAGTAAGCATTTGGCACGGACTAGAAGGGCTGAAATGGCCTGTTTCCGTGCTGTAATTGTTATATGGTTATGAAATGGTGGAGCAGACACATTGAGCTAAATGGCCTAATTCTGCCCTGTATCTTTAGTCTTACTTGTGCCCACTTTAGACAAAAATCCACAGACTGCTTAGTGCCATTCTATACAAGTAAAAAAGTGGTTTATTCAACTCTCTGTTGCTTACCTGTGCCGATGATGAACACCACAAAGTTTTCCACCCCTTTGCCACGGCTAATCCTGCTCCTCTATCTGATGGTCATATGGAAACTCTTGTGCTGCCACTGGTGCCAAACTGTGCTGGTCTCTGCCATTCCTATGGATGCATCAGCCATGTGGAGAGGGGGAGTGGGAGCTTGCTGCATGGGCAACAGCTTGCTCTCCATATCGAGTTGCCACAGTTTTCATGTCAAGTGAACAGCTGGATGCAACATCCATGGTTGATCCTGACCAATGGAGAGCCTAGCTAACTTACCCAGTCAGAAAAAATTTAAATACTGAAACAGCAACTATTTGTTCTATTCTATAGACGCTGATGAAGAATCTCTTGTGTTTTAAGGAGTGTAAGGACAGGAAGATGCTTAGTTTAAACTATTGACTTTTTACCAATGCACCATAGAAAGCACTCACAGAAACAGTTTCCCCTCTATGGACTCTGTCTATACCTCTCACTGCCTCAGTAAAGCGCCAGCATAATCAAACACCTTACCCATCCCAGATTTACTCTGTTCTCCCCTCTTCCATTGGGCAGAAAATACAGAAACTTGAAAGCATGTACCACAAGGCTCAAGGACAGCTTCAATCCAGCAGTTACCAGACTCTCGAATGGACTTGTTGTATGATGAGCTAGACTCGTCATCACAATTTACCTCATTATAACCTTGCACTTTATCTGCACTTCTTGTAGCTTTTACAGTTTATTCTGCATTACTATTGTTTTAAACATGAGATTCTGCAGATGCAGGAAAGATAGAACAACTCACACAAAATGCTGGAGGAACTCAGCAGGTCAGGCAGCGTCTGTGGAAATGAATAAACTGTTGACATTTCAGGCTGAGACCCTTCATCTGGAATGGAAGGGGGAAGGTACAGAACAAAAATTATGAGGGGAGAGGAAGGAGGACAAGCTGGAATGATATAGGTGAAGCCAGGTGAGTGGAAAAAGGAAAGGGCTGGAGAAGAAGGATTGTGATAGGGGTGGAGAGTGGACCGTGGGGGAAAGGGGAAATGATAGGCAGGTGAGAAGAGGTAAGAGACCAGAGTGGGAATAGGAGGAGGACAAGAGGGGAAATAGTAGAAGAAGAATCAATGTTCATGCCATTAGGTTAGAGGTTACCTAGGTAGAATATGAGGTGTTGCTGCAGTCTAAATGGAATATTGTTTTACTTTTTTCAGGCTCAATGCATTGTGTAATGATTTGATCAGTATGAACACTATATCAGTCATATGACAATGGTAAACCAATACCAATGGCAATTAAATTCCGACCTGATCTGGGCGCATCCCTATCCAGCCACAATTGCAGATCTGAACAACCTGACCCTAAGGAGCAAACACGAGGAAATCTGCAGATGCTGGAAATTCAAACAACAACACACACCAAATGCTGGTAGAACACAGCAGGCCAGGCAGCATCTATAGGGAGAAGCACTGTCAACGTTTCGGGCTGAGACCGTTCGTCAGGACTAACCGAAAGGAAAGATATTAAGAGATTTGAAAGTAGTGGGGGGAGGGGGAAATGCGAAATGATAGGAGAAGACCGGAGGGGGTGGGATGAAGCTAAGAGCTGGAAAGGTGATTGGCGAAAGTGATACAGAGCTGGAGAAGGGAAAGGATCATGGGACGGGAGGCCTCAGGAGAAAGAAAGGAGGGGGGAGGAGCACCAGCGGGAGATGGAGAACAGGCAAACAACTAAGTATGTCAGGGATGGGGTAAGAAGGGGAGGAGGGGATTCATCTTTCTGAATATGACCCAACCAGGAGATATTTAGAAGCCTGGCTCATTGCCAGACTTAACATTCAAGACTAAGGAAGTCCACCCAGAGACTGGTGGTGTACTTCAACCATCCCTGGGCACATGTCCCTCCTACCCACACAAGAACTTTGTCCAAGGCTTCCCCACCTGCCCACTTTGTTAAGAGGCGTCACACCCTGGCATGCATTCAGTAAACAAGAATGAAGTAATTATTACTCTGGAGATGCAGTACAAACAAAGACAACAAATAAAAAAACACAATGATTTAAAAAACACACAATAAATATGAAACACACTGGTTTCCTTGGCTGAGTAAGTCTAGGGAGGACAATCTCCAGCCCCACCAAACATGTGAGATTGAGGCACGAGCCCGCCCCAAACCCCCTGTTTGTGTGGGTGCTGTGTAATTTGTTACCTTGTTACAAATGAGTGCCATGACATAACAGACAGTACAGCACATACAATTAAAAGATTTAGCTTTATAACTCTTAATTTGACTAAGTGGTTAGTAAAGAAAACAACAAAAGAACAAAAAAAAAGGTCCCAGTTTAATGAAACAGTGTAATGTGCACAAGTTGGAGCTCACGGTTTCTCCAGTTGATTTCACCCTTGTCTCCATCGAATCACGGTCCCGGTCCAGGTTGAGTCCTACAAGCTCTGCTCTCCTGCATCGTCCATCTTCAGCTCCTCTCGAACAAAAGCCCCAAAACCAACGTTAGTGTCCCTCACCAAAGAAACCCCCCTTTCAATTTGACCATCCTAGTTGGATGGCAGACATTTCTCCTCATCTCTTGTCTTCAACAATAACCCAAACATAAGTTGAAAACAAACAGTGCTCACAGGACTGCCAAAATCAAATACAGCAGAACAGTAAAAATATGAAATATATGAACCAGGGCATTACAAATATAAATACATATGAGCTTATATACACAGACTGATTGTATGTCCATAAAGCTAGGCACAGGAGTGTTTGTACGTCAGGTGACTGACAGGAAATGATAAAGTAGTGGTGGTTGGGGGTGTAGAGGGGTGGGTTAGTGGGTGGAGGTGTTGATCAGCCTCACTGCTTGGGGAAAGTAACTGTTTTTGAGTCTGGTGGTCCTGTGTGGATGTTACTTAGCCCGCTCCCTGATGGGAGTCCGTGAAAACAGTCCGTGAGCAGGATTGGTGGGATCCTTCATGATGTTACTGGCCCTTTTCCAGTGCCTTTCTGTATACATGTCCTTGATGGTGGATAGGCTGATGCCAGTAGTGCATTGGGCAGTTTTGACTCCCTGTTGTAGAGGCTTCCTGCCCGCTGGAGTGCAGTTTCTGTACCATACAGTGATGTTAAGATGCTCTCTACTGCACATCTGTAGAAGATCATGAGTGTGGATGTGTAAAGTCCAGCTCCCTCCAGCCTCCTCAAAAAGTAGAGGCATTGGTGAGCTTGCTTGACTGTGTTCTGGAACCATGAGAGATTATGTGCAACGTGCACTCCCAGGGGTTTGAAACGGCTCACAATTTCCACTGCTGTGCTGCCGATGTAAAGAGGGGATACCAAGGACAGTGAGAAAGCAACACTCAGCAGTTAGGTCAAGTTCCTCATTGCTTTGAGTCAGGGATAATGATAAAATGATGATCTCGTCTGATACTCATCGAACTAATCCCAGTCCAAATTTCATCGGAGTATACACCTTTCCCAACTTAAGCCAAAATGTTTCGGCAGAGTACACTGACTCCAGAATGAACACGTAATGGGATCCCTTTGGGCTGGGTCCCAGGGATGATTCCAGGAATGAAAGGGTTATCATACGAGGAATGTTTGGTGGCTCTGGGTCTGTACTCGCAGGAATTCAGAAGGATGAAGGGTATCTCATTGAACCATTTTGAATGTTGAAAGGCCTAGACAGAGTAGATGTGGAAAGGATGTTTCCCATGGTGGGAGAGTCTAGGACAAGAGGGCACAGCCTCAGGATACAGGGGCACCCTTTCAAAACAGAGATGCTGAGAAATTTCTTTAGCCAAAGTCTGGTGAATTTGTGGAATTTGTTGCCACGTGCAGCTGAGGAGGCCAGGTTGTTGGGTGTATTTAAGGCAGAGATTGATAGGTTCTTGATTGGACATGATATCAAAGGTTTCAGGGAGAAGGCTGGGAAATGGGATTTAGGAGGAAAAAAGGATCAGCCATGATTGAATGTTGGAGCAGACTCGATGGGTCAGATGGCCTAATTCTGCTCTATGTCTCATGGTCCAATTTAAGCTCTGAGCCAGATTTAAAAGATGAAGGTGTTCAGGCCAGGGGCAAAGGATAAACAGGTGTTCAGCTCAATACTCAGTGAGGCTTAACTCACCTCAACACTAAACCTGACCCCGTGTCTGTGGCCTGCAGGCATCAGTACTCACCTCAACACTGAACTGGCTTGCAGCCATCCGGCTCCTGGACTGGCTGTAGCACTGACCCTGACCCTGTGGCTGTGAACTCACTCTCAGGGACTCTGCGGTTCATGTTCTGTGTGTTATCTGTTGACTTTTTTTGAATTACTTGCACAATTTCTTTTTTTACACATTGGGTGTTTGATGACCTTTGTGGGGATTTTCATAGATTCTGTTGTGTTGCTTTGTGGCTGCCTGCAAGACAATGAATCTCAAAGCTGTTATATGGCATACACACATTGATAATAGTAAAACTTTGAACATTGAGATCCCTGGATCCCTTCAGCAAGGACGCATGGAGCCGACAGAGGTAACCTGGTATGCGACTGATGAACACACTCAAAATGCTGGAGGAACTCAGCAGGCCAGGCAGCATCTATGGAGAGGAATAAAGAGTCAAAGTTTCAGGGCATGTTCTAGTAGAACATAGAACATAGAATAGTACAGCACATTACAGGCCCTTCGGCCTACAATGTTGTGCTAACCCTCAAACCCTGCCTCACATATAACCCCCCACCTTAAATTCCTCTATATACTTGTCTAATAGTCTCTTAAACTTCACTAGTGTGTCCGCCTCCACCACTGACTCAGGCAGTGCATTCCACGCACCAACCACTCTCTGAGTGAAAAACCTTCCTCTAATATCCCCCTTGAACTTCCCTCACCTTAACTTAAAGCCATGTCCTCTTGTACTGAGCAGTGGTGCCCTGGGGAAGAGGCGCTGGCTGTCCACTCTGTCTATTCCTCTTAACCTCTATCATGTCTCCTCTCATCCTCCTTCTCTCCAAAGAGTAAAGCCCTAGCTCCCTTAATCTCTGATCATAATCCATACTCTCTAAACCAGGCAGCATCCTGGTAAATCTCCTCTGTACCCTTTCCAATGCATCCACATAGTGAGGCAACCAGAACTGGACACAGTACTCCAAGTGTGGCCTAAATAGAGTTTTATAGAGCTGCATCATTACATTGCGTCTCTTAAACTCTATCCCTCGACTTATGAAAGCTAACACCCCATGTTTTCTTAACAACCCTATCTACCTGTGAGGCAACTTTCAGGGATCTGTGGACATGTACCCCTAGATCCCTCTGCTCCTCCACACTACCAAGTATCCTGCCATTTACTTTGTACTCTGCCTTGGAGTTTGTCCTTCCAAAGTGTACCACTTCACACTTCTCCGGGTTGAACTTCATCTGCCACTGCTCAGCCCACTTCTGCATCCTATCAATGTCTCTCTGCAATCTTCGACAATCCTCTACACTATCTACAACACCACCAACCTTTGTGTCGTCTGCAAACTTGCCAACCCACCCTTCTACCCCCACATCCAGGTCGTTAATAAATCACGAAAAGTAGAGGTCCCAGAACAGATCCTTGTGGGACACCACTAGTCACAACCCTCCAATCTGAATGTACTCCCTCCACCGCAACCCTCTGCTTTCTGCAGGCAAGCCAATTCTGAATCCACCTGGCCAAACTTCCCTGGATCCCATGCCTTCTGACTTTCTGAATAAGCCTACCATGTGGAACCTTGTCAAATGCCTTACTAAAATCCATGTAGATCACATCCACTGCACTACCCTCATCTATATGCCTGGTCACCTCCTCAAAGAACTCTTATCAGGCTTGTTAGGCACGATCTGCCCTTCACAAAGCCATGCTGACTGTCCCTGATCAGACCATGATTCTCTAAATGCCCATAGATCCTATCTCTAAGAATCTTTTCCAACAGCTTTCCCACCACAGACGTAAGGCTCACTGGTCTATAATTACCTGGACTATCCCTACTACCATTTTGAAACAAGAGGACAACATTCACCTCCCTCCAATCCTCCGGTACTATTCCTGTGGACAATGAGGACATAAAGATCCTAGCCAGAGGCTCAGCAATCTCTTCCCTCGCTTTGTGGAGCAACCTGGGGAATATTCCGTCAGGCCCCGGGGACTTGTCCATCCTAATGTATTTTAACAACTCCAACACCTCCTCTCCCTTAATATCAACATGCTCCAGAACATCAACCTCACTCATATTGTCCTCACCGTCATCAAGTTCCCTCTCAGTGGTGAATATTGAAGAGAAGTATTCATTGAGGACCTCGCTCACTTCCACAGCCTCCAGGCACATCTTCCCACTTTTATCTCTGAACGGTCCTACCTTCAATCCTGTCATCCTTTTGTTCTTCACATAATTGAAGAATGCCTTGGGGTTTTCCTTTACCCTACTCACCAAGGCCTTCTCATGACCCCTTCTTGCTCTTCTCAGCCCCTTCTTAAGCTCCTTTCTTGCTACCCTATATTCAATAGACCCATCTGATCCTTGCTTCCTAAACCTCATGTATGCTGCCTTCTTCCACCTGACTAGATTTTTCACTTCACTTGTCACCCATGGTTCCTTCACCCTACCGTTCTTTATCTTCCTCACTGGGACAAATTTATCCCTAACATCCTGCAAGATATCCCTAAACATCGACCACATGTCCATAGTACATTTCCCTGCAAAAACATCATCCCAATTCACACCCACAAATTCTAGCCTTATGGCCTCATAATTAGCCCTTCCCCAATTAAAAATTTTCCTGTCCTCTCTGATTCTATCCTTTTCCATGATAATGCTAAAGGTCAGGGAGCGGTGATCACTGTCCTCCAGATGCTCACCCACTGACAGATCTGTGACCTGACCAGGTTCGTTACCTAATAATAGATCTAGTATGGCATTCCCCCTAGTCAGTCTGTCAACATACTGTGACAGGAATCCATCCTGGACACACTTAAACTCTGCCCCATCTAAACCCTTGGAACTAATCAGAAGCCAATCAATATTAGGGAAGTTAAAGTCACCCATGATAACAACCCTGTTATTTCTGCACCTTTCCAAAATCTGCCTCCCAATCTGCTCCTTGGTATCTCTGCTGCTACCAGGGGGCCTATAGAATACCCCCAGTAGAGTAACTGCTCCCTTCCTGTTCCTGTCTTCCACACATACTGACTCAAAAGAGGATCCTGCTACATCACCCAGCCTTTCTGCAGCTGTAATAGTATCCCTGACCAGTAATGCCACCCCTCCTCCCCTTTTCCCCCCTCTCTATCCCTTTTAAAGCACTGAAATCCAGGAATATTGAGAATCCATTCCTGCCCTGGTGCCAGCCAAGTCTCCGTAATGGCCATTACATCATAATTCCATGTATGTATCCAAGCTCTCAGTTCATTACATTTGTTCCTAATGCATCTTGCATTGAAGTATACACACTTTAGCCCTTCTACCTTACTACCTTTATACCCTATATTCTGCTGCTCTTTCCTCAAAGCCTCTCTATATGTTAGATCTGGCTTTACTCCATGCACTTCTTTCACTGCTCTATCGCTCCGGGTCCCTTCCCCCTTGCAAATTAGTTTAAACCTTCCCGAACCATGCTAGCAAACCTACCAGCAAGGATATTGCTCCCCCTCGAGTTCAGATGCAACCCATCCAATCTGTACAGGTCCCACCTTCCTCAGAAGAGATCCCAATGGTCCAAAAATCTAAAACCCTGCCCCCTGCATCAACTCCTCAGCCACGCATTCAACTGCCATCTCCTCCAATTCTTACCATCACTATCACGTAGTACTGGCAGCAATCCTGAGAATGCCACCCTTGAGGTTCTGTTCTTCAGCCTTCTCCTAGTTCCCAAAACTCACACTTCAGGACCTCATCCCTCTTCCTGCCTATGTCATTGGTCCCAACATGTATCACGACTTCTGGTTGCTTTCCCTCTCGTACCAGGATGCCATGCACCCGGTCAGAGACATCCCGGACCCTGGCACCCGGGAGGCAACAAACCATGCAGGTTTCCTTCTCACGTCCACAAAATCTCCTGTCTGCTCCCCTGACTATAGAGTCTCCAATGACGACAGCTCTCCTCTTCTCCTCTTCAGTGAAATGGCTACAGGGGTGCTCTGCACTACCTGTCTACTCTCCTTTGCATTTCCCCCTCAGACTGTCACCCAACGACCTGCTTACGGCAGCCTAGGTGTGACTACCTCCCTGTAGCTCTCATCTATGACTGCCTCATTCTCCCTTATGAGTCGAAGGTCATCCAGCTGCTGCTCCAGATTCCTCACACGGTCTTCCAGATCGCCCAGCCGCATGCACTTCTGGCAGATGTGACTGCAGGAGAGGGGAGTTCCCCCAAGATTGCCACATCTCACAGGAGAACCACATCACTGTCTCAGGAGACATTGTAAAGTCTAACTGGGAACAAGCTCGTCCTCCGCCTCTTCTCATCGAAGCCTCTCGAGTCAAAGCCTCAAATCTCCACTCCTTCACTGGCCCACTCACTTACTGGCTGCTTTCCATGAGTCTCGGCCCAAAACATTAACTGTTCATTCCCCTCCATAGATGCTGTGTGACCTGCTGAGTTCCTCCAGCACGTTGTGCCTGTTTCTCTGGATTTCTGCAGAGCCTGTGTTGCTGTTACTGACAAAAGGCTTTTCTCACCCCTCAGGCCCAGCAGCCGGGTGGCACCTGGATTTCATCGAGGTGAAAGATGAGAGCATGGAAGAAACATTCCGATTCCCCTGTGACCGCTGGCTTGCCAAGAGCGAGGACGATGGCCAGATCCTTCGTGAACTCCCCTGTGCCAACAATGACATCCTGGACCTTTCAGAACGCACACGTGTGTTTGATTTACAAACGTTCCATATACCTATGCTGAACACATATTCACCAAACCTACCTTTACCTCTCCCCCACTCTCCACCTTCCACAGGGATCGTTCCCTCTGTTATTCCCTTGTCCATTCATCCCACCCCACTAAACTCCCTCCTGGTAATTATCCATGCAAGCAGAAGCAGTTCTCACCTGCCTTTCCACCTCCCACCTCACCTCCATTCAGGGTGCTGACCAGTCCTTCCAGCACTTCACTTGCCAATCTGTTGGGGTTATCTATTGTGTCCAGTGCTCCTGATGCAGCCTCCTCTACACTGGTGAGACCCATTGTAAATGGGGGGAATCGCTTTGTCGAGCACCTCTACACCATCTGCAAAAAACGGGAATTCCTAGTGCCTAAACATTTTAATTCAAATCCCCATATGCATCCTGACTTGTTGGTCTGTGGCCTCCTCTACTGCCACGATGAGGCCACACTCAAGTTGGAGGAGCAACACCTCATATTTTGTCTTGGTAGCCTCCAGCCTGATGGCATAGACATCGAATTCTCCAACTTCTGGCAACTTTTCCCCCTTCATCTTCCCCTTTTTTCCATTCCCCACTCTGGCTCCCTCTTGCTTCTCCTCCATCTTGTAGTGGGGAGTCTAGGACCAGAGGGCACAGCCTCAATCCAGAGGGACATCCACTTAGAGATGAGGAGGAACTTCTTTAGCCAAAGGGTGGGGAATCTGTGGAATTCATTGCAATAGATGGCTTTAAGTCATTAGGTTCAATTTCAACCCATTGGGTTAATTTAAAACAGAGGTTGATAGGCTCTTAATTAGAATGGGTGTCAAATGTTATGGGGAGAAATTAGGAGACTGGGGTTGAAAGAGATAATTAGTCAGCCATGGTGGAATGGTGGAGCAGGAGCAGATTCGAAGGGCTGAATGGCCTAGTTCTGCTCCTTTGTATTATGGTCTAAATGCTGCAGCACAGACAAATAATTAAAAAGGGGCTGAAATCTTGGACCTCGATCTCGGCAAAGCAACAGTTACAGACAAATAGCTGCATCCTGCTACACATGAACAGAGTTCATGCAGACCGCTACACAGTAATGGGGAGAACGTACACACTCCTTACAGACAGTGACGGGAATTGAACCCGGGTCATTGACACTGTAATACCGTTATACTGACCAGTACACAGTAATGGTGAGAACATACACATTCCTTACAGACAGTGACGAGAATTGAAGCCGGGTCACGGACACTGTAATACCATTATGCTTCTGTGCTGTGTCCATCGATAAAAATGGGTCTGGAGGGCCTGAACCCAGAGCAAGGTAAATCGGCATTCTCACAGTCTGCCTGCTTCAAAGCTAATCCTCAGTCAAGCTAAAAGCTTCATCCAGTGCCCTAATCCTGTGGAAAGCATTGTTCAATTTATGAGAAAATAATTTTCTATACTAAGCAACACACACAAAATGCTGGAGGAGCTCAGCAGGCCAGGCAGCATCTAAGGAAAAGAGTATAGTCTGCGTTTCAGGCCAAGACCCATGTCAGAGGAGAATGGCCAGCTTGGTTCAAGGTGACAGTAACTCAAATAAGCATGTGTTAAAACAGTCATGTGCAGAAGAGTATCTCTGAATGCACAAGTCGAACCTTGAAGTAGATGGGCTGCCACAGCAGAAGACCACAAGGTACAGGAGCTAACTAATAAAGTGGCCACTGAGTGTAGTTAAGTGTTAAATGCTTTATACAATCTACCATAACTGTAAGGTAGTGTCTCTGTAGAGTTTATTCAGTCAGATAGAGGAATAGTACAGTTATTATTTTGGTTTATTAATTTTGGGAATATTGGTAACTGTCCCACACAACAGGGCTTCCTCATATTTAAGAATGAACCCCAAGTGCATGTTTTAAAAGCTGCTACTGAGAGTAATACTTCATTATCTTCCAAACATGTCTCAGTAATCTTTCCTTTGTAGGGTATGAGATCCTTGTCGTGACCAGTGACAGAGATTATGCTGAGACAAAGGAGAATGTGTGGATTGTGCTGGAAGGGAAAAAGGGAAAATCCAAGGAATTCCTGCTAGAAAACTCATCCAAGAAGAAGAAGTTCCTGAGGTAGCATTCTTGTGCATTGTTTTTGTTCCTTTCCAAAGGGTAATGTGAATAGAATTCAAGTTCAAGTTTAATTGTCATTCAACCATCCCCATGGATACAGCCAAATGAAACAGCATTCCTTCTGGACCAAGATGCACAACACAGCCCACAGTCACACGCACTCACAGCACGTATGATTATAATAGCAGAAAAGCAGACAGTTACAAAATATATATTTAAAAAATGCCCAATTGCCCAAGTGTCGTGGCCTGGAGCTACATTTCTGCAAGAACAAGCCTGCAACACTTCCTCATCTCGAGCAAAATGCAGCTGCAGAAGAACACATTTCACCGGGCGAATGCCAGCAGGAGGGGCCAGTCCACCAGCATCAGGTGACAGTGTCAACAGCGGCAACTTCACAGAACTATGTCATGGAATGAATATGAACATAGATAAGGCCCTTTGTGGTACCGACTTTATAACCTACTCCCAAGATCAATCTAACCCTTCCCTCCCATATAGCCCTCCATTTTTCTATCATCCATGTGCCTGTCTAAGTGTCCCTTAAATGTCCCTGATATACAGTATCTGCCTCTTCCACCACCTCTGGCAGCACGTTCCACACACCCACCACTCTCGGTGTAAAGAACTTTCCTCTGACGTCCCCCTGTACCACCAGCCCACTTCAAATTATGTCTCCTGGTATTAGCCGTAATACTAATGAAGAGGAAGATTTGTCCAGGATGACAACAACCATAAGTCTGTACAGTGGCCCATCTGGAATTTAATATGAACATTCAAAAAAATCATAAAAACAGCTCTCTGGTAAGCTTATGTCTTTATTTCATGAGAAAGCTTTAGAATTGATTACATGCACAAAATGCTGGAGGAACTCAGCAGATCAGGTAGCATCTATGCAGGAGATTGAACAATTGATATTTTTGGGCCAAGACCCTTCATAGGCATGAGAGAGGAGTTGACCAGAATTGATTGGAAAGGAACACTGGCAGGGATGACAGCAGAGCAGCAATGGCTGGAATTTCTGGGAGCCATTCGGAAGACACAAGGTATATACATCCCAAAGAGAAAGAAGTATTCCAAAGGAAAGATGACACAGCTGTGGCTAATGTTACGTATTCAGGCAACAATAATTATAGATGAGTTAGACGAAGGGTTTTATAACAAATAACACGTTTATTAAACACTGATAACAAACCCCCTTCAAATGTAAACAAACCCAAACAATGATCCGAGCTCAGCTGCTCAAACAGTCCTTAATAGCGTTGCAGTCCCAAACAGTCTTCAAAGCGGTATTGAAAAGAACTCAGTTCGTTAAAACGGTATGCCGAAAGAAAACAGACTTTAAAACGATATGCCGACAGTTCAAAAGCTCACGGTACTTTTAAAAGGAGAGACTTTTTAAAGCGATGTAAATTCTCTTCCACGTCGATGTCCTTCGATTCCCAGCGTCGAACTCCCACGTCGAATTTTATTAAATATAACAACTTAAAGTGACTGACCTTCCTTCCACAATATTCTCAATCTCCCGCTTTTTCCAGCGGAGACTATCATGAGAATAGTAAACGAAATCCTTCCGAATGAGGATCACACAAGGTCGAAGTCAATCCATCGAAAATCGATTTTTCTTGATCTCCATTTTCCAAACTTCACTCTCCTTTAGCAAAGAAACCGTTGGCTCTGACCTTTTAAACTTTAGGCATTATATAAAACTTCATTTTTAACTAAACTGCGTCATCACATTAAATCATACAGTAACATGAAGTCATCTTGGCAAATCCTGCCACGAACTGCCCCACCTGACAGGGTGGGTCTTCCTTTTATACCCTGTAGAAAAAACCTGTCACATGACCTCTACTGGCGGGAAAATGACATCACTCCACCATTACCTCATGTCCAGTATAACTTCAACCCCAGTCACGTGACAAGGGTACCACTGTCACGTGTCACGGGTACGTAACACCTCCCTCCAAAAAAAACATTTTTGGTCTGACAAGAACAAAAATTTTAACAATTACTTACAAGAAAAAAAACAAATGTATAAATCATATAACATACACAATATACAATACAGTAGGAGTGTTACAATAAAAAAAAACCACTCCAAAAAAAAACATTGTACATTCAACATCGAGATAGACAATCAGCAACCACATTATCTTTACCTTTAATATGAGTTATCACAATATTGTACTCTTGTAACATCAAACTCCAATTTAACAATCTTCTGTTTTTGTTTTTCATCTTACTCAGAAAAACTAACGGATTATGATCAGTGTAAACAATAAGTGGGTTTTGAGTTGTACCAACATATACCTCAAAATATTCCAAAGCTAAAACAAGAGATAACAATTCTTTCTCTATTGTTGAATAGTTTCTTTGATGCTTATTAAATTTCTTAGAAAAGTAAGCTACTGGATGATCAACCTCATCACCCTCATTCCTCTGCATCAATACTGCTCCCGCAGCTTCATCACTAGCATCCACAGCTAATGAAAAAGGTTTTTCAAAGTCAGGTGCCTTAAGCACAGGTTGTTCACATATCATTGTTTTCAATTTTTCAAATGCTTCCTGACAAAACACTGTCCACACAAACTTCACATTCTTCTGCAGAAGATTAGTTAATGGAAGGGCAACATTAGCAAAATTCTTACAAAATTTTCGATAATATCCTACCATTCCCAAAAACCTTCTGAGAGTTTTTTTCCCCGTCGGAGTGGGAATTTCCAAAATTGCCTGAACTTTTGCCTGAACAGGAGCTACCTTACCTTGACCTACAACATAACCAAGGTAAGTCACAGTAGCATGTCCAAATTCACTCTTGGCTAAATTAATAGTCAAGTTAGCTTTTGAAAGCTTTTCAAACAATTTCTCCACCGCAATAATGTGTGCTTCCCAAGTATCATTTCCTGTCACTAAATCATCAATATAAGCATCAGTATCTTTCAATCCCTGAATCACAGAATTAATCATCCTCTGAAAAGTACCTGGGGCATTCTTCATCCCAAATGGAAGAACATTATACTCATATAACCCAGATGGAGTTACAAATGCAGAAATCTCTCTACCTCTGTCCGTTAATGGAACACACCAATACCCTTTCAATAAATCAATCTTTGTAAGGAACTTTGCTTTCCCAACTTTATCTACACAATCATCTACTCTAGGAATTGGATATGCATCTGTTTTCGTTACAGCATTCACCTTCCTATAGTCCGTACAAAACCTAATACTACCATCAGGTTTTGGCACCATTACACGTGGTGAACTCCAATTCGAGTTAGAATGTCTAATAATATCATTCTCTAACATGTATTCAATTTCCTTCTCAGCAAGTTCACATTTTTCCATGTTCATCCTATATGGATGTTGTTTAATAGGTTTGGCATCTCCAACATCTACATCATGTGAAGCTATAGTAGTCCTTCTCGGAACATCTGGAAACAAATCCTTATACTTAAAAATCAATTCCTTCATCTGTTGTTTCTGCTCTAGCTGTAAATGTGCTAATTTCTCATCCATATTTTCCAAAATAGTCGAATTAGGTAACCTAACAGAAACAATGTTAGATTTAGAATGAAAGTCAGATGAATCATCTATCATGTTCCCAGTTAAATCCAACTCATTCTCACTAACCACAACAGTCACAGTATCAGATTGTTTCTCAAAATATGGTTTAATCATATTTATGTGGCAAAGTTGTGTTGACCTTCTACGATCTGGAGTTTTTATTACATAATCCACATCATTAACTCTAGACACAATTTCATAAGGTCCATGAAATCTAGCTTGTAAAGGATTTGTCTGCACTGGGAAAAGAACCAACACCTTATCTCTAGGCTTAAACATCCTCATCCTAGCTTCCTTATCATACCAAGTCTTCATTTTCTCCTGAGCCAACTTCAAATTTTCCTTGGCTAAGCTACAAGCTTTATGTAACCTGTCCTTAAATTTCAAAACATAGTCCAACAAATTAGTATGCACTTCCTTACTAATCCACTGTTCCTTCAATAAAGCTAAAGGTCCTCTAACTCTATGTCCAAACACAAGTTCAAATGGACCTAACCCTAAAGATTCCTGTACCGATTCCCTTACTGCAAATAAAAGTAAGTTTATACTCTCATCCCAGTCACCTTCATTCTCCACACAATATGTCCTAATCATATTCTTGAGAGTAGAATGAAACCTCTCCAAGGCACCTTGCGATTCTGGATGGTATGCAGACGAAGTAATTTGCTTAGCTCCCAATTTATAAACTATCTGTTGAAACAATCCAGACATAAAATTACTACCTTGATCAGTTTGTATTTCCTTAGGCAATCCAAAATAAGTAAAGAATTTTATAAGAGCCTTCGTCACAGTTTTAGCTTTTATATTCCTAAGTGGTACTGCCTCTGGAAACCTAGACGAAGTACACATGATAGTCAACAAATACTGATAACCAATTTTTGTCTTTGGTAATGGACCAACACAATCTACAATAACTTTAGAAAACGGTTCACCAAATGCTGGAATAGGTTGTAATGGAGCTACTGGTGTAACCTGATTTGGTTTACCCACAATTTGACAAGTATGGCACGTCTTACAAAACATCGCCACATCTTTTCTTAAACCAGGCCAGTAAAAATGTTTTAAAATCTTGTCCACAGTTTTCCTTACCCCTTGATGTCCACCTAAAGGCACACTATGAGCTAAAGTCAAAATCTCATTCCGATAAACTTTAGGAACAACTACCTGGTAAACAACATTCCATTCCTCACTTGCAGGAATTGTAGGCGACCTCCACTTCCTCATCAACACTCCTTTTTCCAAGTAATATCCTACTGACACCTTCTCAATTTCACTACCTAGTAAAGCTTGTTCCCTTAATTTTACAATCTCAGGATCTCTATTCTGCTCTGCTATCATCTCCTTCCGAGACAGAGATAAATCTTCATAGTCAGACTTACTCCCAGAATCTTGTTCAAACAACGAAGGTAAGAAAGTCTCTGACACATCCTCAAAACTCAAATCCTGAGTTGAACAGTCATGAGTAACAACCTCATTCTGCACATCAATCTTTTTAGCCATAGCTCTAGTCACAACACAAGAAGAATCTGTGTTAGAATTCACCTCAGGTACTTCTGATTCCATTGTCAAATGCACTTCAGGAAAAACTTGTCCACCTGCCAAGTCATTACCTAACAATAAAGAAATACCCTTCACAGGTAAGCTATGCTGTAGTCCTACTTTAACAAATCCTGTAACTAACCCTGACTTTAAATTTACTTCATGTAAACGTACAGGCATAAAATCACTTCCAACACCTCTTATGTAATTTACCTCACCAGTATCACTCTCTTCATTAAACTTCAACACACTATCTAACATCAGTGATTGAGAAGCTCCAGTATCCCTAAGAATCTTTATTGGCACCAGAGTAGATCCTTCTTTCAAGGATACAAACCCTTCAGTTATAAAATGATCATATCCCTTTCTAACTTTGTCAGACTCTAACAAATCCTCATTTGTGTTTACCAAACCCTGTAACTTTACAGGTGCTTCAGTATGTTGCACACAAGCATCTGGAACTGCTTCCTTCTCTTTCTTTTTCAATTTGAAACAGTTAGCTATTACATGGCCAGGCTTCTTACAATAGTTACAAATAAGACCAAACTGTCTTTCCTTCACAGGTTTTCCTTCCTCCTTACCTCTCTCATTAACCTCTGATTTAATTTCTAATTTACCTGGAGTCTCCATATTATTTTTCCTCTTGAAAATTCTACCCTGAGGAAATTTATTCTTATGGATTAAAACATACTCATCAGCTAATCTAGCACAGTCCTGCAATTTATCAGTATCCCTCTCATTTAAGTAGGTCCTTACTTCAACAGGAATGCTTCTTTTAAATTCCTCCATCAAAATCAGCTCTCTCAATGTCTCATAGTCCCCATTTACATTTTTAGAAGAAACCCATCTCTCAAAACACATAGCTTTATCATAGGCAAATTCCACATAAGTCTTTTCCACAGACTTTTTCAAACTCCTGAATCTTTCCCTATACGCTTCTGGGACCAATTCATACGATTTGAGAATATTTTCTTTCACAATATCATAATCTAATGCTTGCGCAGCAGTTAAAGCTGTGTAAACCTGTTGTGCCTTGCCTTTGATTACACTCTGTAATAACACTGACCATTTATCTTTCGGCCACTCTGACATCCGAGCAATAGTTTCAAAATGTTGAAAATATCTCTCCACTTCTGTTTCACTAAATGGAGGGACCAATTTAATTTCTTGGCTAGCAACAAACGGTTTTCTAGAATCAGAAGACTGATTCTCAGACCTTAAATTCACCATTGCATATTCAAATTCTCTTTTCTTCTGCTCAGATTCCAATTTACACCTCTCTAACTCTGCTTTACTTTGTTCCAACCTCATTTGTTCAATTTGCAACTGCATCTCCAGATTACTTATTGGAAACGATTCTAAAATCGATTCTTCAAAATGACCCGAAGCCACAAAATGTGATGCGATCTTTCTCTGTATTACAGCTTTTGATGTAGTTGGCAAAATCCCTTTAAGATGCAACCGATTAGCAAGTTCAGAGACTTCAGTTTTTTTCGCCTTCGCTAACAAGTCCGCGTCTGGCGAATCCAGAAACTCATCAATATTCATCGTTGCCGAATACCACTCACAAGCCAATCAAACAAAAAAAAATTGAGCAATCCCCGTTACCAAAACACCGACTCAAAATTCAAAAAGCTTATTAAACTCAAACAATTCAATTCCGGACGTAGCCCCCATATTTATGTTACGTATTCAGGCAACAATAATTATAGATGAGTTAGACGAAGGGTTTTATAACAAATAACACGTTTATTAAACACTGATAACAAACCCCCTTCAAATGTAAACAAACCCAAACAATGATCCGAGCTCAGCTGCTCAAACAGTCCTTAATAGCGTTGCAGTCCCAAACAGTCTTCAAAGCGGTATTGAAAAGAACTCAGTTCGTTAAAACGGTATGCCGAAAGAAAACAGACTTTAAAACGATATGCCGACAGTTCAAAAGCTCACGGTACTTTTAAAAGGAGAGACTTTTTAAAGCGATGTAAATTCTCTTCCACGTCGATGTCCTTCGATTCCCAGCGTCGAACTCCCACGTCGAATTTTATTAAATATAACAACTTAAAGTGACTGACCTTCCTTCCACAATATTCTCAATCTCCCGCTTTTTCCAGCGGAGACTATCATGAGAATAGTAAACGAAATCCTTCCGAATGAGGATCACACAAGGTCGAAGTCAATCCATCGAAAATCGATTTTTCTTGATCTCCATTTTCCAAACTTCACTCTCCTTTAGCAAAGAAACCGTTGGCTCTGACCTTTTAAACTTTAGGCATTATATAAAACTTCATTTTTAACTAAACTGCGTCATCACATTAAATCATACAGTAACATGAAGTCATCTTGGCAAATCCTGCCACGAACTGCCCCACCTGACAGGGTGGGTCTTCCTTTTATACCCTGTAGAAAAAACCTGTCACATGACCTCTACTGGCGGGAAAATGACATCACTCCACCATTACCTCATGTCCAGTATAACTTCAACCCCAGTCACGTGACAAGGGTACCACTGTCACGTGTCACGGGTACGTAACACTAACGAGAAGTCAAAGTCAACGCCAACATAAAAGCCAGAGAGAGGGCATATAATAGAGCAAAAATTAGTGGGAAGTTAGAGGACTGGGAAGTTTTTAACTACCAACAGAAGGCAACTAAAATAGTCATTAAGAAGGTAAAGCTGGAATACAAAAGTAAACCAGCCAGTAACATTAAAGAGGATACCAAAAGTTTCTTCACATACGTCAAGTGTAAAAGAAAAGTGAGAGTGGATACTACCTCTCCAGCTGGAAAACAATGCTAGAGAGGTAGTAATAGAGGAGAAAGAAATGGCGGATGAACTGATTAAGTATTTTGCATTAGTCTTTATTGTGCAAGGCACTACCAGTATGGTGGAAATTCCAGGTGTCAGGAGGCATAAAGTGTGTGAAGTTACCATAACTAGAGAGAAGGTTCTTGGGAAACTGAAAGGTCTGAAGGTAGATAAGTCACCTGGACCAGATGGTGTACACAACAGGGTTCTGAAGGAGGTGGGTGAAGAGATTATGGAGTCATTATTAAAGATCTTTCAAGAATCACTGGATTCAGGAATTGTTCCCGAAGACTGTAAAGTTGCAAATGTCACTCTACTGTTCAAGAAGGGAGAGAGGCAGAAGAAAGGAAACTATAGGCCAGTTAGTCTGACCTCAGCGGTTGGAAAGATGGTGGAGTTGATTATCAAGGATGAGTTCTCAGGACACTTGGAGACATATGATAAAATGGCAGAGACTGAAGATTACAGCACCAGAGTGAGGACCAAGAAGGTGTGGACAAGGGAAGCACAGGAGTGCCTACAGGACTGCTTTGAATCAGTGGACTGGACTGCATTCAGGGATTCATCTTTAAACCTGGATGAATATGCTGCACTTGTTACTGACTTCATTAAAACCTGTGTGGATGAGTGTGTACCTATAAAGACTTACTGTACGTTCCCAAACCAAAAGGCGTAGACGAAGTAGGAGGTACGTCATCTGCTGAAGGTTAGATATGTGGTATTCAAGGCTAGCGACACCAAGTCTGCACCAGAAAACCAGTTATGACTTGCAGAGGGCTATTTCAAGGATGAAGGGACAATTTTGAATGAGGTTGGAGGTGACATCGGATGTACAACAATTCTGGCAGGGTTTGCAAGACATTACTTCCTACAAAGCAATACCCAATAGCATGAATGGCAGCAATGCTTCACTACCAGATGAACTGAACACCTTCTATGCACGCTTTGAAAGGGAGAACACAACTACAGCTGTGAAGATTCCTGCTGCATCCGGTGACCCTGTGATCTCTGTCTCAGAGGCCAATGTTAGGCTGTATTTAAAGAGAGTGAACCCTCACAAAGCAGACGGTCCCGATGGAGTACTTGGTAAGGCTTTGGAAAACTTGTGCCAACCATCTAGCGGGAGTATTCAAGGACATTTTCAATCTCTCACTGCTATGGACAGAAGTTCCCACTTGCTTCAAAAAGGCAACAATTATGCCAGTGCCTAAGAAGAATAATGTGAGCTGCCTTAATGACTATCACACGGTAGCACTCACATCTCCAGTGATGAAATGCTTTGAGAGGTTGGTCATGACTAGACTGAACTCCTGCCTCAGCAAGGACCTGGACTCACTGCAATTTGCCTATCGCCACAATAGGACAGTGGCAGATGCAATCTCAATGGCTCTCCACATGGCCTTAGACCACTTGGACAACACAAACACATATGTCAGGGTGCTGTTCATCAACTATAGCTCAACATTTAACACCAGCATTCCCACAATCCTGATTGAGAAGTTCAGAACCTGGGTCTCTGTACCTCACTCTGCAATTTGATCCTCAACTCCCTAATTGGAAGACCACAATCTGTACGAATTGGTGATAACATCTCCTCCTCACTGACGATCAACACTGGTGCACCACAGGAGTGAGTGCTTATCCCACTGCTCTACTCTCTCTATACCCATGACTGTGTGGCTAGGCATAGCTCAGATACCATCGATAAGTTTGCTGATGATACAACCATTGTTGGTAGAATCTCAGATGGAGACGAGAGGGTGTACAACAGTGAGATATGCCAACTAGTGGAGTGGTGCCGCAGCAACAACCTTGCACTAAACATCAGTAAACAAAAGATCTGATTGTGGACTTCAGGAAGGGTAAGACAAAGAAACACATACCAATCCTCAGGGGGATCAGAAGAGGAGAGAGTGAGCAGTTTCAAGTTCCTGGGTGTCAAGATCTCTGAGGATCTAAACTGGTCCCAACATATTGATGTAGTCATAAAGAAGGCAAGACAACTTCTGTACTTCATTAGGAGTTTGAAGAGATTTGGTATGCCAATAAATACACTAGAAAACTTCTACAGATGTACCGAGGAGAGCATTCTGACAGGCTGCATCACTGTCTGGTATGGAGGGGCTACTGCACAGGACGGAAAGAAGCTGCAGAGGGTTGTAAATTTAGTCAATTCCATCTTGGGTACTAGCTTATAAAGTACCTAAGACATCTTCAAGGAGCTGTGTCTTAGAAAGGCAGCATCCATTATTAAGGACCTCCAGCACCCAGGGCATGCCCTTTTCTCACTGTTACCATCAGGTAGGAGGTACAGAAGCCTGAAGGCATACACTCAGTGATTCAGGAACAGCTTTCTCCCCTTTACCATCCAATTCCTAAACGGACATTGAATCTGTGAACACTACTACACTTTTTAAATATATATTATTAATGCTTTATGCATGATTTTTCATCTATTCAATATATGTATACTGTAATTGATTATTTATTTATTTATTTATTATTATTTTCTTCTATATTATGCATTGTATTGGACTGCAGCTACTAAGTTAACAAATTTGACGACACATGCCAGTGATAATAAACCTGATTTTGATTCTGAAATAGACTGTAGTCAGCATAGTTTCCTCAAGAGAAAATTTTTACTGACAAATCTGTTGGAATTCTTTTAAGAAATAACAGGCAGGAAAGACAAAGGAGAATCCGTTGATGTTGTGTATTTGGATTTTCAGAAAGCCTTTGATCAGATGCCACATTTGAGGCTGCTTAACAAGCTATGAGCCCATGGTGATGAGGAGGAATTTCTTTAATCAGACGCAAAATCTGAATCTGTGGAATTTTTTGCCACAGACAGCTGTGGAGGCCAAGTCTTTATGTATACAGTATTTAAGGCAGAAGTGATAGACTTCTAATTGGTCGGGGCATGAAGGGATACAGGGAGAAGGCAGGAGACTGGGGACTGGTCAGGGCATGAAGGGATACAGGGAGAAGGCTGGAGATTGGGGTTTGGTCGGGGCATGAAGGGATACAGGGAGAAGGCAGGAGACTGGGGATTGGTCGGGGCATGAAGGGAGCTGGGGAGAAGGCAGGAGACTGGGGATTGGTCAGGGCATGAAGGGAGCTGGGGAGAAGGCAGGAGATTGGGACAGAGAAGAAAATTGGATTAGCCATGGTGAAATGGAGGGGCAGACTCATTGGGCCAAATGGCAAAATTCTGCTCCGATATTTTATGGTCTTATCAGGACTCGAGAGGGGGAAGAAGCCAAGATAAGAAGGTGAGAGAAAAGGGAGGTGTACAAGCTGACAGGTGATAGGTGAGCCCAGGTGGGTGTGGGAGGCCGGATGAACTAAGCTGCAAGGAAGTGATGGATGGAAGAGGTAAGAGGTTGAAGAAGTAGGAATCTGGATAGAAGAAGGAAGTGGACTATGGGAGAAAGAAAAGGAGGAGGGGAAGTATAAGGAGATGATGGGCAAGTGAGGAGAAGGGGTGAAAGAATCCAGAAAGGAAAAGGGGAAAAGAGAGAAGGGGGAAGAGGGAGAAATTGCCAGAAGTTAGAGAAATCAATGTTCATGCCATCAAGTTGGAGGAAACTCAAGCAGAATATGAAATTTCTCCCTGAGAGTGGTCTGATCATAGCAGTAGAGTGGGCCATGGACTGACATGTGAGAATAGCAATGCGGATTGGAATTAAAATGGGTGGCTACTGGGAAATGCTGTTTTGGAGAGAGCAATCCTTGGAAAGCAGAGAGTGGGGAGGAGGGACAGATGTTATCTCATGGTAGAGGGCACAATTAACAGAGAATGAGGTGCTGGATGAGGATGTTCATGAGGTGGTAGGTGAGGACAAGGGCAACTTACTTACATCCCTGTTAAGAATTGATCGCTGGATTAAACATTCGTACTTTTTTATCATTAGGGGGGCAAAGGACAAATTTGAATTTTCTTCAAAAAACGTTGGTGACATCGCAACAATTTTAGTGGGTCACTGTCCGCGAGATGGGCGGAGAGTCACTTCGAAAGGTGACGTGGACTGGCACGTCCAGCAGATCATTGTCACAGAGAAAGAGCTTGGAAACAAGTAAGTCCTGCTGAGAGTGAGGAGGACCATTGAACCTGGTTGAGAGCCCCACAGGGTGGGGAGAGGGCTCAGAACCCCCGGAATTACAATTCTTTCCTTGCAGATCAGGAACCCTGATACATTAGGAAGATATATCACCCCAGCTCCCTCTACACTGCCTGCAGTTTTCCCAGAGTTTTAGCATCTCAATCTATTGCCCACCAACATAAAACTGACCACAACAGATTGGATCTTGAAGTCCAGTTTTAGATCGTAATAGTACGAACACAATTAGGCCATTTAGCCCTTCGAGTCTGCTCCATCAGGGCTTATTTATTATCTCTCTCAACTCCTTTTACAAAGATTAGCTTTATTTATCACGTTTACATCGAAACATCAAAGCATAAGTGAATTGCGTCATTTGCATCAATGACCAAGGAGGGACTCGGAAACTTGTAGGTGTCACCATGCTTCCGGGACCAACCTAGCAAGCTCAAAACTCATTAACCCCAACCCATACATTGTTTGAATGTAGGAGGAAACTGAAGCACCCAGAGGAACTCACACGGTCACAGGGACAACGTACAAGCTCCTTACAGAAAGCAGTGGTATTGAACACTGAACTTGCAGCTGCCATTGTATAGCATTACACTAACCTACATTAACTTACCACTCTTTACCAAATTTGAATGGGAATCTCTGAGGCAAAAATGGAGAGTAGTCGAAGATAAAATATACAGTTCTGATGTAGAGATGACATGAATGAGTTTTTAAAAAGTCTTGATTGTTCAAGATTTCCTCAAGGGGAGGTGCCCTCATCAGAAACTATGCTTATCTTCACAATGTGGCTTCCTGATGGCCTACGTCTTTACGGTAATAGGTGTTACCCTAACTGTGAAATCACATAAATACATTTCTTTTTCAGCTACATCTTTGAGTGCAATGCAAGAGTAAAGCTCAGCCACAAAAGGGATGACTGCCAGGTGTTTGAGTGCACAAAGGTATTGGAGAGTTTTGCCAGCAAGGTTCGCAGTCTAGTACCCGTCAAATATGAGATTATCGTACTCACTGGTGACGTGAAGGGTGCTGGAACTGATGCCAATGTCTCCATAACCATTTATGGAACAAACGGTGACTCAGGCCTTCGTAGGCTGAAGCACAGATTCCGGAATCTCTTTGAGCGCGGCAACACTGACCGTTTCATTCTGGAAATGCTGGATTTGGGGGAATTGACCAAGGTGAAAATTGAGCATGACAATGCCAACGCAAATGCTGGCTGGATGCTGGAACGTGTTGAGATTACCAACACCGCTACCGGTGTCACCACCATTTTTCCATGTGGCAAATGGCTGGACAAGAAGAGAGGAGATGGGCTGATATTCAGAGAGTTATACCCTAAGTATTAACCTGTGGCAGGAACATTCCCTCCTCTCTGTGGAAGCCTCTCTTCCAATGAGGATACAGACACCTGCCGAGGTGGACCCACAGACAACATACCCTAGCAGTGGCTTTAATAGATGATCATTAGCAGAAAAGCATAAGCAGATGATTTAACACCGAATTTATTCTTATCAAGTTCCTATGAACTATGCAGTATCAGTTTTGGAAGCTCCGATCATGCACGTGGCAAAGTGGGATATCGGGACAGTAGGGAAAATGCTTACCATCTCCAAACAGTGTGAATTGGGATTGAATGGACAACCTCTGGTCCAGCTTTGTTGTGGTTCGGAGATCCTTGAGCCAAACAAGATCCATCATCTTCTTCATTTCTAAAGTTTGTCACCTCCTGTGCCACCCTCCTCCTCAATCTGTTCATACACTTGGCAGAAGAGAGCTGAGTATCTTCCAGTATTGAGTGGTCCGCTGAAGGGCAGTTTCTCTAAAACTGGCTCAACCACACTCAGAGTACTGTGCTCAGTTCTGGTCGCCTCATTACAGGAGGTTGTGGAAGCTTTAGAGAGGGTGCAGAGGGGATTTACCAGGATGCTGCCTAGATTAAAGAGTATACCTTATGAGGATAGGTTAAGTGAACTAGGGTTCATCTCTTTGGAGCAAAGAAGGATGAAAGATAACTTGATAGAGGTATACAAGATGATAAGAAGCATAGATCCAGTAGATTACCAGACTTTTTCCCAGAGTGACAATGGCTAATATGAGGGGATATCATTTCAATGTGATTGGAGGAGAGTATGCAGGGGACGTTAGAGGTACCTTTCATTAAAAAGAGAGTGGTAGGTGTATGGAATCTGCTGTCATGGGTGGTGATAGAGGCAGATACATTAGGGACATTTAGAAAGTTCTTAGGCACATGATGACAGAAGAATGGAGGGTTAAGTGCGAGGGAAGGGTTAGATTGATCTTAGAGTAAGTTGAAAGTTTGACACAAAGGCTTTATGTGATGTTTTATATTCTTGGTCTAATTTAGACAGGAACCTTCTCTTGACATCCTACGGCTCCTCTGATCTCCCTCAATACTTCATTTCATACACCTCCCACTCAACCCATGGTCTGTTTCAACTCAAACTCAAGTCTTTCAAACTTCCAAAAGCTGGCCTGATAGGAATCTTGAACTGTTTGTTATTGGTTGGTTGTTATCTTAGCCAAAATTGGTTCAGTCAGCACAACAATGGACAGAAGCATTTTCCAGCAGGGGCCTCACATGTGACGCCAGTTACCACCAAGCTTCTCAAGTGGGAGGGAAAGGAGGAGAATCAAAAAGTTATCCAAATTCACCTTGGATTTGTCCCCAAGGAAGTCAGGGAGACTGAAATACTGAAGGCCATCCTAGCCCTTTCTATAATTTATCTGTTATGGAATTAATTTCATTAGCTCTATAACTGATGAGATTAATTTGCTGATTAATCGATTGTAAGTTTTGCCAATTACTGTTTTGTGTGGCAGCACACAATACGAGAAGCAGACAAGCCAAACCATTCTTGTTAAGTCACAGAACCTCAGAATCCAGTAGAATGCTTCAGACATAATGTTGAAGAAAAGATGTCTTCATTAAAAAGACCTTCAACCCCAGAGTCCCCAAACAATCTGAAATCTTATTTCAGAAACCAGAGGCCTAGGTAGCATGAACATGGAGAGGATGCTTCCTATAGATGAGTTTAGGACCAGAGAGCACAGACTCAGAATAGAGGATTGTCCATTTAGATGAGAGACAAGGAGGAACTTCTTTACTAGAGGGCAGTGAATCTGTGGAATTCATTACCACAGACAGCTGTGGAGGCCAAGTCATTGAGTATATTTAAAATAGAGGTTGATAGGTTTGTGATTAGTCATGGTGTCAAAGGTTATGGAGAGAAGGCAGGAGAATGGGGCTGGAAGAGGTAATAAGAACTTATGGAGAACATCCTCAGAGGATGGTGAGAGTTTGAAATGAGCTGCCAGCACAAGTGGTGGATGCGATTTTGATTTCACCATTTAAGGGAAATTTGGATAGGTACGTGGATAGGAGGGGTACGGAGGGCTGTGGTTGATGGGATTAGGCAGATTAATAGTTTGTCATGGATGAGATGAGTAAAGGGCCTGTTTCTGTGTTGTAGTTTTCTATGAATAGGTACACTACTGAGATCATCTAGAGCTTGTTAAATGAAGTATTTGTGTGTTACTAGGCTGGGTGGCAGGAAGTGAGTGAAACTGTTGGGAAAGTGAGTGGGGGAGAGGTGGAACTCCTGGGAAAGTGAGTGGGGGAGAGATGGAATTCATGGGAAAGTGAGTGGGGGAGAGGTGGAACTCCTGGGAAAGTGAGTGGGGGAGAGGTGGAACTCCTGGGAAAGTGAGTGGGGGAGAGGTGGAATTCATGGGAAAGTGAGTGGGGGAGAGGTGGAACTCCTGGGAAAGTGAGTGGGGGAGAGGTGGAACTCCTGGGAAAGTGAGTGGGGGAGAGGTGGAATTCATGGGAAAGTGAGTACAGGAGAAGTGGAATTCATGGGAAGGACTGGGACTCAGAATTTGGGTTCTTTTCATTGACAAATGTTGGGAACTGTGTTCCTCTGTAGTGGCAGTACAGTGCAATACATTTACTACGAGTTACAATAAATTAAATAAATAATGGAACAGAGGAACAGTGGGGTAGTGTTCCTGGACCATTCAGAAATCTGATGGCAGAGGGGAAGAAGGTGTTCATGAATCATTGAGCATGTGTCCTTGTGCTCTTCATTAGGAGTCTGAGATTTGATACGTCACCTAAGACTAGCAAATTTCTACAGATGTATCGTGGAGAGCATTGCATCCCTGTCTGGTATGGAGAGGCTACTGAAAAGGCTGCAGAAAGTTTGTTATCTCAGCCAGCTCCATCATGAGCATGACCCTCCCCAGCATCCAGGTCAAGTTCAAAAGGCAATGCCTCGAAAATGCAGCATCCATCATTAAGCACCTCCACCACCCAGAACATATGTTCCTCTCACTGCCACCAGTAAGGAGGTGGTAAGGGTCTTGAAGACACACAACTCAGTGTTTGAGGAACAGCTTTTTCCCTCCGCCATCAGACTTTTGAATGGACAATGAACACTGCCTCCTTTTTGCACGATATGTTTATTGTATCTCGCTCTGTGCTGCAGCTGCAAATGTCACGATCTGTCAGTGATATTACACCCGATTCTGCTTGGGCTAATCAGAGAAACTTCCCTGTACGCTTGGGTGAGTGGGTCACTGCCTGGTTGAACACAACGCAGCACCGGTCAGTATCATCCAACTGCTTGTTTTACAGCCTCCTTTTTATTAACAAGAAAATAAAAGCATGTCTTTGATATCCCATAATAAAGAAATGTTAAGTTGATTTTTACAATACATTTTTGCTGACTGCTTATTTCACTGACTGCAAAGTTCACATTTATCATCTCAGTATGTATACCACGTACAACCTTGAGAGTGATCTTCCTGCAGGCAGCCACAAAACAAAGAAACACAACAGAATCCATGAGAAACCACACAGCACAAAGACCATTAATGTGTGATAAACAAACAAATTGTGCAACAAAAAAAACACACCAACATTGGCCAGACCATGAAATGCAGAGTCTGCGAAAGTAAGTTACAGCCACGGGGACTGTTCACAGAACCTTAATCGTTTAAATATTCCCATCAAACACAATTGTTTGTCTCTCTCCAACATCAATAGTTCATTTCTTTGCCTGAATACATAGACATTTCACGACACATCAGTGACATTAATTCTGATTCTGATAGATGAGCTATGACTGATTTCCAATGTGACCACAGTATAAAGAAATGGTTGTGCTTTATTTTCCCCGAAATAACAGATAGTGGAGGTCATTTCAGAGATTAAGATGGTACCAAACTGGAACAGGAATTAAATTTACCACAAGCACAGCAGTTCTTCTTTAGTGCTAATGAGGCTCACACCCATCAGGAAGAAGCATTACTGCCACCTACTGGTCTGGAGTATGAAGGAAGCCATGACAGGGATTGTACCCTGCCTCCCAAATTATTCACGACTTAACCTTTCCTACCTCAGATGTCAGAAAACCCTGCAAACTAGGTACCCCAGATCTACCCAATAATTGCCTAAACAATTCTGTATGTTTCAAAGAATATCTGTGGCACACCATGATCACATGCTCCACTGTCTCCGGGACCTTACAAAAACCTCACCACCCATTCCCTTGCTTAGCCATAAGTCCCAAAGTGGAGTGCAAACTTGTGTGTCCAAACCTCAGCGTCACCAACCACACATCTTCCCTCCTGTTCCTTCCCAAAAGGTGCCTCCTCTGAACTGATGGAATCAAATTGTAATATCACCTCCCAGTCCCACTCCTATCCTACAGTATCTGCCATTTCCCAACCCCAGCCAACCAAATGCAACATTTAGCTTCATACTTTGCCATATTAACTATAAAAGCTATCTCAAACACAGGGGCTTGTTATGAAATAACATCTCCCTTTCATTACCGATATACCCACATATGCAGGTACCCAACAAAACTGAACTCCTATTCCCACCCTCTCCAGAACATGTAGATTACAATACTCTTCCATCAACAGGTCATGTCTCCTTGAACGCTTTGATTCCAAACTCGACAGTACCGAGGCAGAATCAGAGCAGATCACAACTCTGTTTGGCTTAACCTGGTCAACCCATTGTAGACTAATAATAATGGCCAAAAATTCTGCTGTATGGACAGACAACCCATCTGCCAGCCTTTTCCCCAGCTCAACATTAAACCAGGGGATAAATAACCCAGAGCCTACCCACTTACTAACGGGGTTTTCAGAACCATTTGTGAAGATAGGCAGGAAAGAAAAATAGAGCTGCCATAAATAACCAACACCTTCTCACTACAGTACTCACAAGATCCTATCTATCCCCCAGTAATGTCAAATCTATTCTCAAATCTGCAAATTTCCAAGGTAGAACTCCTGGCCCGGCCACTGTTGGGCTAATTCACAAATCCTCAAGATCAAACTCCCACATATATTCATATAACCATATAACAATTACAGCACGGAAACAGGCCATCTCGGCCCTTCTAGTCCATGCCAAACGCTTACTCTCACCTAGTCCCACCGACCTGCACTCAGCCCATAACCCTCCATTCCTTTCTTGTCCATATACCTATCCAACAACTATCCAATTCCCAAACTATCTGTCCAAAACTTTACCAATTTTGCTAATATATTCCCAACAATTCATTAAAACTGAAGACATAGGAACATAATTAGACCATTTGGCCCATCAAGTCTGCTCCACCATTCAATTCTATTTTCCCCTCCTCAGCCCCACTCCCCAGCCTTCTCCCCATAATCTTTGATCCCATGTCCAATCAAGAACCTATCAATCTCTGCCTTCAATACACCCATCGACCTGGCCTCCACAGCTGCCTGTGGTAACAAATTCCACAAATTCACCAACCTCTAGCTAAAGAAATTTCTCCGGATCTCTGTTTTGAATGGATGCCCCTCTAACCTGAGTCTGTGTCCTGTTGTCCTATACTCTCCCACCATGGGAAACATCCTTTCCATATCCACTCTGCCTAGGCCTTTCAACATTCAAAATGTTTCAATGAAATCCCCCCTCATCCTTGTGAATTCCAACAAGTACAGACCAGGAGCCAGCAAGCATTCCTCGTATGATAACCCTTTCATTCCTGGAATCATCTTTGTGAACCTCCTCTGGACCCTCTCCTATGCCAGTACATCTTTTCTAAGATGAGGGGCCCAAAACTGTTCACAATACTCAAGGTGAGGTCTCACCAGTGCCTCATAAAGCCTCAGCATCACATCCTTGTTCTTGTATTCTAGATCTCTTGAAATGAATGCTAACATTGCATTTACCTTCCTCATACGTCAAATTGGATACCCCATCCTACTATCAAAGTTCAATATGCAAAGCTCAATTTTTCTCTCTGCAAGTCGAGGCATCTGGCCTAGTTCAACCCCCAGTGCATCTCTGGCTGTGCCCCCTGATGGTCCACTACAGATTCAAAGTGAACTGGCCTGTAGAACATCCAACCAATATAAAGCTGAACAAGCTGTTTCCCATATAATGCAGACAAGAGTATATTAAAGTTGTCAATAGAAGCTCCCAGTCACACAGCACATAAAGTTAATGACCTGCACACATTTATCCTCCAAAAACTTTATATGTGTTCTCTAAGTCTGTCTCGCATCTGGCCATAGCCCCATAACCACAGGAACCCTAGACCCATACAGTGAATGTAATACAGTGTTTCCAAGTAAAAAACATACATTTTGACTTAAAAACAGAAAATTTGAAACCCCAGTCCAAAGACCATTCTTCCATTGCTGATAACGCTGTTTGCACAGACCAGACCACAGGTAGTATGATGTCTCCTTTTCCACAGAAACCCACCATCAGCATATAAAGCCCAACCAAAGCCAGGCCCAGGCCCAACACCATCAATCATCAAGCACAGCAGCTGCTGACTCCAGAGAGGAGGTCCTCAGGAAGTGGGGCAGCTCCACTGCGCCCAGTCATCCTTCATTGCCCATTCATGCAAATACCTCATCAGCCAATCGTGGCAGCAACTCAGTGCAGACATGATCAAGAGGTTCAGTTGTTAGGTGAGAGATGTGGACATTCAAATAAATTATAGTAAAGGTGAAATAAAAAAACATTAAAAGTGATTTATTTTAAAATGTGGAGAAAGCAATGGGATGAAGAGAGAACAAGAAGAAATGAATGAATGAAAGAAAGAAATTTTATTTCGGTCAGTACAAACCTAACCATATAACATTTACAGCATGGAAACAGGCCATCTCGGCCCTTCTAGTCAGTGCCGAACGCTTACTCTCACCTAGTCCCACTGACCCGCACCCAGCTCATAACCCTCCATTCCTTTCCTGTCCATATACCTATCCAATTTTACTTTAAATGACAATACCAAACCTGCCTCTACCACTTCTACAGGAAGCTCATTCCACACAGCTACCACTCTCTGAGTAAAGAAATTCCCCCTCGTGTTACCCCTAAACTTTTGCCCCCTAACTCTCAACTCATGTCCTCTTGTTTGAATTTCCCCTACCCTCAATGGAAAGCATATCCACGTCAACTCTATCTATCCCCCTCATAATTTTAAATTCCTCTATCAAGTCCCCCCTCAACCTTCTACGCTCCAAAGAATAAAGACCTAACCTGTTCAACCTTCCTCTGTAACTTAGGTGCTGAAACCCAGGTAACATTCTAGTAATCTTCTCTGTACTCTCTCTATTTCATTGACATCTTTCCTATAATTTGGTGACCAGAACTGTACACAGTACTCCAAATTCGGCCTCACCAATGCCTTGTACAATTTTAACATTACATCCCAACTCCTATTCTCAATGCTCTGATTTATAAAGGCCAGCATACCAAAAGCTTTCTTCACCACCCTATCCACATGAGATTCCACCTTCAGGGAACGATGCACCATTATTCCTAGATCACTCTGTTCTACTGCATTCTTCAATGCCCTACCATTTACCATGTATGTCCTATTTGGATTATTCCTACCATCATTTTCAATGATGATTTCATAACGATGATTTCAGCTTACTACACCCCCCCCCTCTTACTTATACAAAAACATATTTGGTGTCAGTCATCACATCAAAACAAAATCTTTTAACACAAAATCCAATTCCAAGTTATTTACATTACTGCCATTAATTTTTAATCATGTATTTTATATTTGTTTATTAAATTATTTTAAAATAATGTTTTAAACTTGTTAAGTGTGGTGCATTGGTACAAATGTGCCACAACTCTGAGGGGCCAAACGGTACAAAGTAGCCCCCTCCTTTTTGAGAATCGCAAGATCGCTATTAATTCAGGTCTGGGGACCCAGGAAATGAGAGAGAATCCTCGTTTGGAATGTGTGTCCTGCCCTCAGCGAGACAAAGCCACGGATACCGGCCATTGTCTCTTGGAGACGGAATTGTGTATTGAGTACTGTACTATTCATTGAAGCCCTCAGGGAATGACCAGAGTGGGCTGGTTGAGGGATTGCATCATCCCAACCTGATTGACATCGGAGACCCTGTGAGTAAGGATAAAAGAGGGTCTGGGGAACAACCCCTTCAGACGCACCAGGAGAAACGCTAGAAATCCCGTGACAGCGCTTAATAGCGACAGCCGGTGGGAGGCCCGCGTGCGTCCTTTCCCTTGCCTGGGATTGGCGGGCCTGACCACGGAAGAACGGCTTAGCTAAAAAGAAAAGGACACCAACGAAATTTTGAAGGGTCGACATCATAAAAAGGAAAAACTGGCAAGTTTCAAAAATCTCTCTCTTGACTCCAACCAAAGGCTGCAGCCTGAATGAACTAAAGTGACTTTTATATTTCCATTGGACAATACATTATCCCCTAGACAACGATAGAGCTATTTCTTATTGATTATTATTATACCCGTGCTTTTAGATTTAGTATGGACGACGTATATTATCTGTATATTTGCATTGATATTATTTTTGTGTATTTTTATCAATAAATACTGTTAAAAATAGTACCATCAGACTTCAACGGACCTCTCTATCTTTGCTGGTAAGTGACCCAGTTACGGGGTACGTAACAGCATATTTTAAAATTCTTACTACAACTGTTCCATAGATTCACCCCTCTATGAAATACAATAATTTTTTACAATTGTTCTTATCCTTTGTTTTTGAGATATACATGTCCCTCTCAAATCATGTTGACTTTCTCTCATTTTAAACAATCTTTGGATACTTTGTGGTAACTCCAATTTTTACTTTATACATAATTTGTATTATTTTAAAATCTACAAAATCGCTGAATTTTAAAGTGTTTACTTGAATAAATAGTGGATTGGTTGGCTCATAATAATTTGTCTTATTTACAATTTGTATGGCTTTCTTTTGGAGTAGAAAAATTGAGTTTGTATTTGTTTTGTATGTATTTCCCCATAAGTTATGAATGGGACTATAAGTGAACAGTGTAATGTATACAAAGATTCCTGATTTAAGAAATCTTGCGCTTTGTACAGTATTGCAATAGATTTTGACATTTTTGCTTTGACATAATTTATTTGTGGTTTCCAGCTTAATTTACTATCTATTACCACCCCTAAAAATTTTGTTTCCGATACCTTATCAATTTCAACATCATTTATTCTAAGTTTCCTAAATGAGTTTGGTACACAGTTTCCAAATATTGTGAATTTTACTTACATACAGTGATAATTTGTTAGTATCAAACCATTTCCTCATAATTTTTAGTTCTTTCCCCATTGTAACCTTGGAACTGGCCAAGGTTGACTGGAAAGGGACACTAGCAGGAAGGACAGCAGTGGCTGGAGTTTATGCGATAAGTGAGGAAGGTGCAAGATAGATATATTCCAAAGAAGAAGAAATTTTTGAATGGAAAAAGGATGCAACCGTGGCTGACAAGTGAAGTCAAAGCCATGGTAAAAGCAAAGCAACACACACAAAATGCTGGTGGAACACAGCAGGCCAGGCAGTATCTATAAGGAGAAGCACTGTCGACATTTTGGGCCGAGACCCTTCGTCAGGACTAACTGAAGGGAAAGATACTAAGAGATTTGAAAGTAGTGGGGGGAGGGGGAAATGCAAAATGATAGGAGAAGACTGGAGGGGGTGGGGTGAAGCTAAGAGCTGGAAAGGTGATTGGCGAAAGTGATATCAAGCTGGAGAAGGGAAAGGATCATGGGACAGGAGGCCTCGGGAGAAAGAAAGTGGGGGGGGGAGCACCAGAGGGAGATGGAGAACAGGCAGAGTGATGGGCAGAGAGAGAGAGAGAAAAAAAAACAATTAAATATGTCAGGGATGGGGTAAGAAGGGGAGGAGGGGCATTAACGGAAGTTAGAGAAGTCAATGTTCATGCCATCAGGTTGGAGGCTACTCAGCCGGTATATAAGGTGTTGTTCCTCCAACCTGAGTGTGGCTTCATCTTGACAGTAGAGGAGGCCATGGATAGACATATCAAAATGGGAATGGGACGTGGAATTAAAATGTGTGTCCACTGGGAGATCCTGCTTTCTCTGGCGGACCGAGCGTAGGTGTTCAGTGAAACGGGGCATACAAGGAAGCAAAAATTAGTGGGAAGACAGAGGATTGGGAAGTTTTTAAAAGCTTACAAAAGGAAGCTAAGAAGGTCATTAAGAGGGAAAAGATGAACTATGTAAGGAAGCTAGTAAATAATATCAAAGAGGATACCAAAAGCTTTTTCAAGTATATAAAGAGTAAAAGACAGGTGAGAGCAGATATAGGACCAATAGAAAATTATGCTGGAGAAATTGTAATGGGAGATAAGGAGATGGTGGAGGAACTGAATGAGTATTTTGCATCAGTCTTCACTGAGGAAGACATCAGCAATATACCAGGCATTCAAGGGTGTCAGGGAAGAGAAATATGCGCAGTCGTAATTACGACACAGAAAGTACTCAGGAAGCCGAATAGTCTAAGGGTAGATAAATCTCCCGGACCAGATGGAATGCACCCTCGTGTTCTGAAGGAAGTAGCTGTGGAGATTGCAGAGGCATTAGCAATGATCTTTCAAAAGTCGATAGATTCTGGCCTGGTTCCAGAGGATTGGAAGATTGCAAATGTCACTCCACTATTTAAGAAGGGGGAAAGGAAGCAAAAAGGAAATTATAGACTAGTTAGCTTAACATCGGTGGTTGGGAAGTTGTTGGAGTCGATTGTCAAGGATAAGGTTACAGAGTACCTGGAGGCATATGACATGATAGGCCGAACTCAGCATGGTTTCCTTAAAGGAAAATCCTGCCTGACAAACCTAGTGCAATTTTTTGAGGAAATTACAAGTAGGCTAGACAAGGGAGATGTAGTGGATGTTGTGTATTTGGATTTTCAGAAGACCTTTGACAAGGTGCTGCACACGAGGCTGCTAAACAATATAAGAGCCCATGGAATTACGGGAAAGTTACATACGTGGATAGAGCGTTGGCTGATTGGCAGGAAACAGAAAGTGGGAATAAAAGGATCCCATTCTGGTTGGCTGCCGGTTACCAGTGGTGTTCCACAGAGGTCCGTGTTGGGGCCGCTTCTTTTTATGTTGTATATCAATGATTTGGATTATGGAATAGATGGCTTTGTGGCTAAGTTTGCTGATGATACAAAGATAGGTGGAGGGGCTGGTAGTGCTGAGGAAACAGAGAGTCTGCAGAGAGACTTGGATAGATTGGGGGAAATGGGCAAAGAAGTGGCAAATGAATTACAATGTCAGAAAGTGTACGGTCATGCACTTTGGTAGAAGAAATAAAGGGGCAGACTATTATTTAAATGGGGAGAGAATTCAAAATTTTGAGATGCAATGGGACTTGGGAATCCTCGTGCAGGATACCCTTAAGGTTAACCTCCAGGTTGTGTCAGTGGTGAAGAAGGCAAATGCAATTTTGGCATTCATTTGTAGAGGAATAGAGTATAGGAGCAGGGATGTGATGTTGAGGTTCTATAAGGCACTGGTAAGACCTCACTTGGAATACTGTGTGCAGTTTTGGGCTCTTTATTTAAGAAAGGATGTGCTGACATTGGAGAGGGTTCAGAGAAGATTCACTAGAATGATTCCGGGAATGAGAGGGTTAACATGTGAGGAACGTATGACCACTCTTGGACTGTACTCCTTGGAGTTTAGAAGAATGATGGGGGACCTCATAGAAACATTTCGAATGTTGAAAGACATGGACAGAGTGGATGTAGCAAAGTTGTTTCCCATGGTGGGGGAGTCTAGTACGAGAGGACATGACTTAAGGATTGCAGGGCGCCCATTCAGAACAGAGATGCGAAAAAAAATTTTTAGCCCGAGGGTGGTGAATCTGTGGAATTTGTTGCCACGGGCAGCAGTGGAGGTCAAGTCATTGGGTGCATTTAAGGCAGAGATTGAAAGGTATCTGAGTAGTCAGGACATCAAAAGTTATGGTGAGAAGGTGGGGGAATGGGACTAAAGGGGAGATTGGATCAGCTCATGATGAAATGGCGGAGCAGACTCGATGGGCCGAATGGCCGACTTCTGCTCCTTTGTCTTATGGTATCCAAAAGTTGTTTCAGATGTTCCCCACTACAAAATATAGTTGTATCATCAGCAAATAATATACATTTTAATGTCTGAGAGACCATACATATATCGTTTATATACAAAATGAACAGCAATGGACCAAGCACTGAACCCTCAAACGTTCTCAATTCGAGTTGTTTATATGTACATACTGATACCTGTCTTCCAAATAACTACCCTTCTAATACCAAATCTTTCTAATTTTAATAATAATTTATGGTCAATGGTGTCAAATGCTTTTTTAAAATCAAGGAATATTCCCACTGTGTTTTCATTTCTTTCTATAGTGTTTGATATTTCTTCTACAAAATCTATTAATGCTATTGTAGTGTTTGTTTTTTCTGAAAACATATTGCTGTTCACAGAGTATATTAATCTTTATGAAATCTGGAAAGCAGTGGGAAAGGTGAGGAATGTAGGAAAGAGCAGGAAGGAGGAGGTGATAATGTGGAGATTGAGGTTTGGCACACAGGGTTTAATAATGAAGAAAAACAATAATGGGAGGTGTGAGTTTTGTAATCAACAAGAAATGGCTGGGCATGTACCGGTGAGGTTTTCAAGATATAATCAAGAGAGGGATGGTTGATTTTAAAGCTGTCATGGAATAAAATAAAATTTCTCACTGTGGGTTTCCTCGGGGTGCTCCGGCTTCCTCTCACAGTCTAAAGACATCCCTGCTGGTCGTTGTAAACTGTCCTGAGATTAGGCGGGGGTTAAATCGGGGGATCACTGGGTGGCTTGCTCAAAGAGCTGTAAGGGCCTGTCCCATGCAGTCTCAATAAATAACAAAATACAATTTAACATTAACAAAATTTTGCAGAAAGGAATACAGGATTATTGCTTTAAATATTCTTTAGGGATATAGGTCTTTTTATACAGGATTTGATACAAATGTAAATATATAGGATTAGATATCCTGACCCACACTGCAGTCGAGTAGGTGGCAGCAATGCACCTTAAAGCTTTTGCCAACCGCTATAAAACCTCAGAAGACAAAGAGGTTCAGTTATTGAGACCAAACATCAGAATGGGGAAGAAATGTGATTCAAGTGACGTGGACTGTGGAATGATTATTGGTGCCAGACAGGGTGGTTTGAGTATCTCAGAAACTGCTGATCTCCTGGGACTTTCATGCAGAACAGTCTCTAGAGTTTACAGAGAATAGTGTGAAAAACAAAAAAAAAATCCAGTGGAGGCAGTCCTGTGGGTGAAAACACCTTGTTAATGAAAGAGATCAGAGGAGAATGGCCAGATTGCTTCAAGCTGACAGAAAGGCAAAGGTAATTTCTTCAGCGGTGTGAACGGGGCAGGACTGCGCAAGAGTGTGGACATCAGCCAGCGAGAACAGTGAGAAGAGTTTAAAAAGAAGACAGATTTATACAGCAGGCAGCAGAGTAGAGGGAGACAGAGTAGGAAGGATTTGGCTCAACGGGTCGAGGCGAGGTTAGGTTTTCTGTGTAGAATACAGACACGAAGAATGTGTACAAGGCTGGTGTTCTGTGCTCGGTGTCAAATGTGGGAAGTCTTGGAGTCTCCCGGCCTCCCAGACGGCCACATCTGCACCCGGTGTGTTGAGCTGCAGCTCCTTAGGGACAGTGTTAGGGAACCGGAGATGCAGCTCGATTACCTTCATCTGGTCAGGGAGAGTGAGGAGGTGATAGAAAGGAGCTATAGGCAGGTAGTCACTCCAGGGCCTGGGGAGGCAGATAAGTGGGTAACAGTCAAGAGAGGGAAGGCCAAGAGGCAGATGCTAGAGAGCACCCCAGTGGCTGTACCCCTTGACGATAAGTACTCCTGTTTGAGTACTGTTGGGGGGGACAGCCTACCTGGGGGAAGCAACAGTGGCCACACCTCTGGCACAGAGTCCGTCCCTGTGGCTCAGAAGGGTAGGGAAAGGAAGAGGAAGGCAGCAGTGATAGGGGACTCTATAGTTAGGGGTCAGACAGGCGATTCTGTGGACGCAGGAAAGAAACTCGGATGGTAATTTGCCTCCCAGGTGCCAGGGTCCGGGATGTTTCAGATCATGTCCACGATATCCTGCAGTGGGAGGGAGAACAGCCAGAGGCCGTGGTACATATTGGTACCAATGACATAGGTAGGAAAAGGGAAGAGGTCCTGGAAACAGACTACAGGGAGTGAGGAAGGAAGTTGAGAAGCAGGACCACAAAGGTAGTAATCTCAGGATTACTGCCTGGGCCACACGACAGTGAGTATAGGAATAGAATGAGGTGGAGGATTAATGCATGGCTGAGGGATTGGAGCAGGGGGCAGGGATTCAGATTTCTGAGGGTAGGCGTGCACTTGAATCCCAGGGGGAACCAACATCCTGGTGGGGAGGTTTGCTAAGGCTACTGGAGAGAGTTTAAACTAGAATTGCTGGGGTGGGGGGGGGGGGGTGGGAACCAAACTGAAGTGACGGAGGAAAGGGAGGTTGGCTCACAAATAGAGAAAGCTTGGAGACAGTGCGAAGGGGAGGATAGGCCAGTGATAGAGAAGGGACGCACTCAGACCAATGGTTTGAGATGTGTCTATTTTAATGCAAGGAGTTATTATGAATAAATAGGATGAGAGAGCATGCATCAGCACTTGTAGATATGATTGTTGTGGCCATTACAGAGACCTGGATGGATCAGGGGCAGGAATGGTTACTTCAAGTGCCAGACTTTAGATGTTTCAGAAAGGACAGGGAGGGAAGCAAAAGAGGTGGGGGCATGGCACTGTTTATCAGAGATAGTGTCACGGCTGCAAAAAAGGAGGAAGTCAAGGAAGGGTTGTCTATGGAGTCTCTGTGGGTGGAAGTTAGGAATAGGAAGGGGTCAATACTGGGTGTTTTTTATAGACCACCCAATAATAACAGGGACATCAAGGAGCAGATAGGGAGACAGATTCTGGAAAGGAGTAATAATAGCAGGGTTGTTGTGGTGGGAGATTTTAATTTCCCAGATATTAGAAACATAGAAAACCTACAGCACAATACAAGCCCTTCGGCCCACAAAGTTGTGCCAAACATGTCCCTACCTTAGAAATTACTAGGGTTACCCATAGCCCTCTATTTCTCTATCCAAAAGTCTCTTAAAAGACCCTATCGTATCCACCTCCACCACCTTGAACCTGTGCCCTCTTGTGGCAGCCATTTCAGCCCTGGAAAATAGCCTCTGGCTATCCACACAATCGATGCCTCTCATCATCTTATACACCTCTATCAGGTGACCTCTTATCCTCCATCACTCCAAGAGAAAAGGCTAAGTTCACTCAACCTGTTTTCATAAGGCATGCACCCCAATCCAGGCAACACCCCAGAGTTATATTGATTGGCATCTCCCTAGAGTGAGGGGTTTAGATGGGGTGGAGTTTGTTAGATGTGTTCAGTAAGGTTTCTTGACACAATATGTAGATAAGCCTACAAGAGGAGAGGTTGTACTTGATCTGGTATTGGGAAATGAACCTGGTCAGGTTTCAGGTCTCTCAGAGGGAGAGCATTTTGGAGATAGTGATCACAATTTTATCTCCTTTACCATAGCATTGGAGAGGGATAGGAACAGACAAGTTAGGGAAACATTTAATTGGAGTAAGGGGAGATATGAGGAACTTGGAAGCATAAATTGGAAACAGATGTTCTCAGGGAAACATACGGAAAAAATGTGGCAAATGTTCAGGGGATATTTGTGTGGAGTTCTGCGTAGATACATTCCAATGAGACAGGGAAAGGATGGTAGGGTACAGGAACTGTGGTGTACAAAGGCTGTTGTAAATCTAGTCAAGAAGAAAAGGAGAGCTTACAAAAGGTTCAAAAAACTAGGTAATGATAGAGATCTAGAAGATTATAAGGCTAGCAGGAAGGAGCTTAAGAATGAAATTAGGAGAGCCAGAAAGGGCCATGAAAAGGCCTTGGCGGACAGGATTAAGAAAAACTCCAAGGCATTCTACAAGTATGTGAAGAGCAAGAGGATAAGACATGAGAGAATAGACCAATCAGTGTTACAGTGGAAAAGTGTGTATGTAACTGGAGGAGATGGCAGAGGTACTTAATGAATAATTTGCTTCAGTATTCACTACGGAAAAGGATCTTGGCGATTGTAGGGATGACTTGCAGCAGACTGAAAAGCTTGAGCATGTAGATATTAAGAAAGAGGATGTGCTGGAGCTTTTGGAAAGCATCAAGTCAGATAAGTCGCCAGGACCAGACAGGATGTACCCCAGGCTACTGTGGGAAGTGAGGGAGGAGTTTGCTGAGACTCTGGTGATGATCTTTTCACCATCAAAGAAGACAGGAGAGGTTCCAGAGGATTGGAGAGTTGGGGATGTTGTTCCCTTATGCAAGAAAGGGAGTAGAGATAGCCCTGGAAATTATAGACCAGTGAGTCTTTCTTCAGTGGTTGGTAAGTTGATGGAGAAGATCCTAAGAGGCAGGGTTTATGAAAATTTGGAGAGGTATATTATGATTGGGAATAGTCAGCATGGCTTTGTCAAAGGCAGGTTGTGCCTTACAAGCCTGATTGAATTTTCTGATGATGTGTCAAGTCAAATCAAGTCAGTTATATTGTCATTTCGACCATAACTGCTGGTACAGTACATAGTGAAAATGAGACAACGTTTTTCAGGACCATGGTGTTACATGGCACGGTACAAAAGTACAATGTGACTGAACACATTGATGAAGGTAGAACTGTAGATGTAGTGTATATGGATTTCAGCAAGGCTTTTGATAAGGTTCCCCATGCAAAGCTTATTGAGAAAGGAAGGAGGCATGGGATCCAAGGGGACTTTGCTTTGTGGATCCAGAACAGGCTTGCTCACAGAAGGCAAAGAGCAATTGTAGACAGGACATATTCTGCATGGAGGTTGGTGACCACTGGTGTGCCTCAGGGATCTGTTCTGGGACCCCTATTCTTTGTGGTTTTTATCTATAGGGCTCTCAGTACTATTAAGTGTGGTGTTAACTGTTAAGGCTAACAAAATGGCTTCTCTGTAATGTTACTTAAAGCTGTAATGGGTGTCTGTAGCTTGAATGTTTGGATTATGACTACAGATAAGGGGGGGAACTAACCAATGGAGAATTGTTATGCTATCTTGTATGTGTGAGCTGAGCAGGAGTTTGCGGTCTTTGTCGGGAGGCGAGCGAGGAGGATGGACGTGTGAGGAGCGGACAGCAGATCCATGGCAGCCGATATGGGATGTTGACTGTTCAGATGGTGGCCGAAGACTTGGAAGGTCATTGTGGATGGAACCGGAGGCATGAGCACCAACGTATTAAAATATTATGTGCACAAACTGATAAACTTACTGATTTGGTGCCTTTAGGTTATCTGTTTCTACTAACCCATCACTAAGAAATCATTATAAAGTTATAATTATTCACTCGCCTTTGGTGTTTTGTTTGATATTTGTGTTGTGGGTGTGTACTGGGGGGCATTGCATCATATTTACACCAAAGTATTGCACTGTTGGTGGGGCGACGGCTGTTCACCCAACAAAACGGGAGTAAATTGGGGGCACAGACGCTACATATAAATGACTTGGATGAGATAGTGGAGGGGTGATGACACAAAGGTTGGAGGTGTTGTGGGTAGTATGGAGGACTGTCAGAGGTTACAACATTGCCTCGATCGGATGCAAAACTGGGCTGAGAAGTGGCAGATGGAGTTCAGCCCAGATAAGTGTGAAGTGGTTCATTTTGGTAGGTCAACTATGATGGCAGAATATAGTATTAATAGTAAGCCTCTTGGCAGTGTGGTGGATCAGAGGGATCTTGGGGTCCGAGTCCATAGGACACTCAAAGCTGCTATGCAGGTTGACTCTGTGGTTAAGAAGGCATATGGTGCATTGGCCTTCATTAACTGTGGGATTGAGTTTAAGAGCCGAGAGGTAATGTTCCAGCTATATAGGACCCTGGTCAGACCCCACTTCTTAAGGAGTGGAGTGACATTTGCAATCTTCCAGTCCTCCGGGACCATGCCAGAATCAAGTGATTCTTGAAAGATCATGACCAATGCATCTGTTGTCTCTTCAGCAACCTCTCTCAGGACTTTGGGATGGAGTTCATCTGGTCTGGGTGACTTATCCACCTTAAGGTAGGTGGTCTGCCTAGTATCTTTTCCTTTGTAATAGCAATGACACTCACTCCTGCTCCCTGACACTCACGGACCTCTGGCACAAAAATAGTGTCTTCCACAGTGAAGACAGATGCAAAGTACCCATTAAATTCATCGGCCATTTCTTTATCCCCCATTAATACCTCACCAGCATCATTTTCCACTAGTGAACTATCAACTCTTATCTCCTTTTTTCTTCTTTATATTAATGAGAAAGTTCTTGGTATTCTCCTTAATTCTGCTTCAGCTAGTTTGGCCTCGTATTTCATCATTTCCCTTCTTATAGCTTTTTTAGATGCCTTTTGTTGGATTTTAAAAACTTCCCAATCATCCAACTCCTCACTCACTTTTGCTACCTTATATGCTCTTTCCTTGGCTTTTATGCAGTCCTTAACTTCCTTCGTCAGCCACGGTTGCCTCCCTCTGCCATTGAGAACTACTTCCTCTGTGGAACATATCTATCCTGCTCTTTGTGAACTATTCCCAGAAACTTCAGCCATCTCTGCTCTGCCGTCATCCCCACCAGTCTCCTCCTCCAATCCACCTGGGCAAGCTCCTCTCTCATGCCTCTGTAATTCCCTTTATTCCATTGTGATATTGATACATGTGAGATGCTTCTCCCTCTTAAATTGCAAAATGAATTCAATCATGTTATGATCACTGCCTAAGGGTTCCTTTACGTTAACCTGCCTAATAACATCTGGGTTATTACACAATCTAAGATGGCCTTTCCCAGAGCAGGGTCAAGCACAAGCTGCTCTAAAAATCCATCTCATAGGCATTCAACAAATTCCTTCCATCTCTTGCAATCCGCCACTGACTTGATTTTCCCAATCCCGTTGTATATTGAAATCCCCCATCACTATTGCAACATTACTCTTACTGCATGCTTTTCACAGCTCCTTTTGCAGTCTCAACTCCATATGCTGGCTATATCTGGAGGCCTATAAAATATTCCCATCATTTTTTTTTACCCTTGCAGCTTCTTAACTCTACCCACAAAGATTCAACGTTCTAATGAGTCTATAATTTCCTTTCTGCTTGTTTTCTCCTTTCTTGAAGACTGGAGTGACATTTGCAATTTTCCAGTCCTCTGGCACCATGCCAGAGTCCAATGATTTTTGAAAAATCATTTCTAATGCCACCTCAATCTCTGACGCTACAAGGAGTGATGCCAAAAAAAGGCAGCTTCCATCCTTCAGGACCCCCGCCACCCAGGGCATGCCCTGTTCTCACTGTTACCGTCAGGAAGGAGGTACACACTCAGCGATCAGGAACAGCTTCTTCCCTTCTGCCATCTGATTTCTGACTGGACAAAGGGCCCATGAACCAGAATCTGGTTTAATATCACTGGCATTTGTCATGAAATTTGTTAACTTTGTGGGAGCAGCACAATGCAATACATAATAATAGAGGCAAAATATTGTGAATTACAGTAAGTCTATATATTAAATAGTTAAATTAAACAAGTAGTATTGAGGTTAGTAGATCCTCATAAATATTAACACCCAGGAAATCGAAGTTGCTCACTCTCTCCACTTCTGATTCCTTGATGAGGATTGGTATGTGTTCCTTCGTCTTACCCTTCCTGAAGTCCACAATCAGCTCTTTCGTCTTACTAACGTTGAGTACCAGGTTGTTGCTGTGGCACTACTCAAGTAGCTGGTGTGTCTTGCTCCTGTACGTTGTAACATCAGTGAATTTACAGATGGTAGCCACACAGTCATTTAATATAGATAATGCAATTTAGAGTTTATTATTATTCGGCATGGACTAGAAGGGCCAAGATGGCCTGTTTCCGTGCTGTAATTGTTATATGGTTATAATGTATTAATTGTACTGCTGTAGTAAAGACAACATATGCTGGAGATGTGCCTGATTCTGGACCAGTGGCTCCTTGACTGAAGTTAATTTTTCTCACCCCACATTTCATTGTTAAATATTTCAAATGTTAACATGAAAGCAGACTATATACAGGGAGCTGGGGGTTTGGAGTGGGGCTGGAATTTAGAAGGAAGTTCAGATTGGAAGGAATCTCATTGAAACCTTTCGAATGTTTAAAGGCCGAGACAGAGGATGATTCCCACTCAGAGAAGATGTGGAAAGGATGATTCCCATGTGGGTGAGACTAGGACAAAAGGGCACAGCCTCAGGATAGAGGGACATCCAGTTAAGAAATTATTTCTTTGCACAAACAGATACAAATCCTTAGAACATAAGAGTATTACAGCACAGTACAGGCCTTTCAGCCCACAATGTTGTGTCTTTAAACCTACTCTAAGATCAATCTAACCGTCCCTCACACACTAACCATCACTCTCTGCCCACCACCTTGGCTGAACAGAGGAGCACTTTTGGTAATAGACTAAGGCAACTGCACTGCTCCAAAGAACGCTAAATGAAGTCATTCTTACCCTCCGCCATTAGGCTCTATAATGAGTTAACTTACACCCTCTCCTGTTAAGATTGTTTGTGGTAACTAATTTTTTTATTCTTTCTTACTTCTCTTCTAACATTGACATCTGTGCTCTTTCTAATGCCACCACAATCTCTAATGCTACCTCTTTCAGAACCCTAGGGTGCAGTTCATCTGGTCTGGGTGACTTGTGTACCTTTAGGCCGTTCAGCACCCTTGCACCCACTTCTCTTCCTTCACACTCTTCAATATCTGGCATACTACTGGTGTCTTCCACAGTGAAGATTGATGCAAAGTATTCCTTTAGTTCATCAGCTGTCTCCTTATCCCACATTATTATTTCTCCGGCCTCATTTTTTAGCAGTCCAATATCCACTGTCATCTCTCTATTATTTATATATACTTGAAAAAGCTTTGATATTGTTAGCAAGCTTACTTTCATATTTCATCTTTTCCCTCCTAAAAATTCTTCTAGTTGCACTCTGTAGGTTTTTAAAAGCCTCCCAATCCTTTTCTTACCACTATTTTTTTGCTTTGTTGTATGTCCTCTCCTTTGCTTTGACTTAGATTTGACTTCCCTTGTCGGCCACGGTTGTATTAATATTTCTTTGTTTTTGAAATACATCTATCCTGTATCTTCCTCATTTTTCTCAGAAACTCAAGCCATTGCTGCTCTGCTGACATCCCTCCCAGCATCTCTTTCCAATTTACTTTGGCCAACTTCCCTCTCGTATCACTGTAATTTCCTTTACTCCACTGAAATACTGCTACGTCAGACTTTACTTCAAATTTCAAGTTGAACTCAATCATATTGTGATCACTGGTTCCTAAGGGTTCTTTTACCTTAAGCTCCCTAATCGCCTCTGGTAACACCCAATCCAGTAGAGCTGATTCCCTAGTAGGCTCAGCCACAAATTGCTCTAAAAAAAACACTATCTCGTAAGCATTCAACAAACTTGCTCTCTCGAGATCCATTACCAAAAATCCTCTTGCACTTCGGGTACGGTGATGCCAGCAATGTTCCCAAATGCGGGATACTCGACTGCAAAATTTGTGGTAGTGGGGGACTGCGTTCGCGCTTTCCCCTTTTCAATGGTTAATAATAACTTATCTTATTGTCATATGCGTTGCTATCTATAAGTGCACAATATTCCAGGAATAGCTTCTTTATTGTATTGTTCTTTATCTATTCCACTTTAAATTTCGTATTTTGATTTCCACACTATCGATACAGCAAAGCAGGACAATTGTTTCCTCTGATGCTGAGGTATTATTATTAATGACATTGTCAAAGCCAATTTCTGTGTAAACAAAGTACCCACCTTTGTTTCTCCCCCCCTCCCATACTTTTCTCCAGTCACCTTAAGCATATTCCCATGAGCGCAAGTTCACGAAGTATGCAGTATTAAGATCAGAGACAGACGATGCTATCCATTTGAAGTAGGTTGCCGTGGCTTTATTTTCCAGAAGTGGCTACCAGCAGGGCAGCAGACAGGCTCATCATGGGTGTGGACCAAGTACGTCCAGAGGGGCAGATAGTCGGACATCTTTTGCAAACCCTTCAGTAGTTGCATGGACACGGATAGATGGAAGCGACCAACAACTCTGATAGAGGCAGATGCCAAATTTCTAAGCTCACCAGTGGGAGGTGGTGCTTTAGCACTGCTGGCCCACCACCTCGAGGGAGTCTTGATCATAAGCGGGCCGAAACTCCTGAAGACAGGTGGCAGATCAACTGATGATAGCACAGGACAGTTAACACCTTAGTCCACGTGTATTTTCAATTCTTCGGTACTGACCAATGCAACCCTGGGAAAAAGGTGCAGGGTCACTTTTAACAGTCTTAATACACTTCTGTCAACTTACCTTTGTTCAAGGGAAAAAGCCCTAACCTATCTTCATAAGACATGCTCTCTAATCCAGGCAGCATCCTAGTAAATCTCCTCCGCAGCCTCTCTAAAGCTTCCACCTCTTTCCTATAACAAGATGACCAGAAGTGAACACATTACTCCAAGTGTGGTCTAACCATAGAAAACCTACAGCACAATAAAGGCCCTTAAGAAATTTCCTAGAGGTTACCCATAGCCCTCTATTTTTCTAAGCTCCATGTACCTATCCAAGGGTCTCTTTTTTAAAAGACCCTATCACATAAGCTTCCTCCACCACCATCAGTGGCAGCCCATTCCACTCACTCACTACTCTCTGAGTAAAAAACTTACCCCTGACATCTCCTCTGTACCTACTTCCAAGCACCTTAAAACTGTGCCCTCTTGTGTTAGCCATTTCAGCCCTGGCAAAAAAGCCTTTGGCTATCCATACAATCAATGCCTCTTATACACCTCTATCAGGTCACTTCTCATCCTCCGCTGATCCAAGGAGAAAAGGCCGAGTTCACACAACCTATTCTCAATCAGTTTTACAGAGCTGAAACATTACCTTGCAACTCTTGAATTCAATTCCACGATTAATGGGCGATTCAGTATTTCTTGTTATATTGGTAATCGGTTGTTGGATGAATTAATCCCACAAGTTCCTGCATTGCTCCCTTAAATAAAAATAGCAATATTCTCTATTGTTTCATTTTTTTAGACTTTCACAAGACTTTTTACATTACATTAATTTTCTATCAACCACCATTTTTTATTTCAGGTTTGTCTAAATACTTTTATTTACACACAGGGTACAGGGGGTGGTGCCATAGTGTTTAAGGTTAAAAACAAGGAATGAATCTGTAACCAAGCAAACAAACATTAGAAAACACCAGAAATACATTCAAACAGCCAAGAGTTGACATCCCATCCCGAAATGTAGCAAATTTCAATGGACTGACACAGCCTGACTGTAACAAATTAACATTATTTTCAACTGGATTTTTTTTGGGAGAAATCCTTGTGTTTTCCCAGTTTCTACAATCACAACAGCAAATCCCAAATAGCTTCAATCAACTTTCAAATATTTTCTCAACATAACCCAGGTTACGAGATCATTTATTTTTGGGGATAGCAACCCACCAATTTACCCCTAGCCTAATCACAGGACAATTTACAATCATAATTAAACTGTTAACCAGCATAAGCAATGAAATGGTGGAGCAGACTCACTGGGTCAAATGGCCTAAATCTGCTCCTGTTTCTGTATGGTCAAATGCAAGTAGAAAATGTGAGGGCACCCTTCCCCCAAGCTCCAGACCGCTCCTCTGACTAGCCGTTTGTCAGTGAGAGCTTCCTCCCCACCCCGATCACTCCTCTGTCCAGCCATTGGTGAGAGCTCCCTCCCTGCCCCGATCACGCCTCTGTCTAGCTGTCTGTCAGTGAAGCTGCACTGAGTGTCCAGCGCAGACTTGTGCAAAACTGATGTGTCAGTTAGTTTCAGCTCCTCCTACCTCAGGGATGAGTTTCTCCCCAAGTGAGGGTTCATACTTACACCAAGCTGTGGGAGGAGGTGACCAGCAGAAAACCGTCACACAGAGAGGGAAGACCGTGACAAATGGCATAGAGCCTGCATCAGCTGTTGCCTTTGTGTCTGAGCAGACTGGCCCAGGGAACTGCTCAAGAGTTTGTAAAGTTACAAAGGGCAGCTCAGACTTCCAGTGCTTCTGTGTGTGGTTGTCCCTGTCACCTAGCCAAACCTGTGAAACTGCTTCATATCATCCTCACAGGAACATGAGGAAGGTGTGGGCAGCCAGCACAGATATTCACTTGTCTGAAGTCCAGGGGAGGGGAAGGCTGGCCAGTTAACTTTCATCTCTCCCACCACCAACAGACAGCAGTAAATATGTTGAAACACTGTTTATCCCTGCAAACACTTCGGAGTCAGCTCATTTCCCAGCAGCTCTTACGAAAAACATTCAGTCCCAACCCAATCTGATGGTCAAGCCAACACGTTAGTTCAGAGGGTGAGGAGAATTCACTGGGTAGATCTACCTCAAGGTCTGCACCTGGTTCACACCTGCTCCTTAATCCAGCCGACTCACACATCTGTCCCCACCCTCCCCAGTACATATCCATCACCCCCCCCCCCCCGTACCCTAATCACTGGAAAGCAGACATAGTCTCTCTGCACGTTGTGTTGGCCCCTGACCCTCTTGTGTCTCCACAGACATCAGTGGTATCAGGCCTGGAGGGAGGAGGGGTGAATCATTCCGAATGATGGGAAAAGAATAAAGTGGCCTGATTCTACTAGTTTCTGGTGCTCACAGAGCCCTAAACACTACCACACTATTCACCCCCTCCACCCCTTACAGCCTCTGGCACCAGGTACACATCACCTTCTGAACAAGGTGCCAACACCTCTGAAGGCCTGTCCTAGGTCCAACATATTGTGCAATTGCAAGAAAGCACAGCAATGGCTACATCTCAGTGGGGGTTTGCAGAGACTCGGCACATCACCAGTGACTCTCACAGATTTCTGCAGATGTACTGTGGAGCATTCTACCTGGTTTCACCAGCCTCTGGTCGGCGCCACTGCACAGGATTGGGAAAAGTAAACTCAGCCAACTACATCATGGATACCAGCCTCCCCAGCATCGAGGACACCTTCAAAAGATGGTGCCTCAAAAAGGCGGCATCTATGCCCTCTTCTCATTTCTACCATCAAGGACGAAGTACAGTAGCCTAAAAACTCCACATTTCGGGAACAGCTTCTTCCCCTTTGCCATCAGATCTCTGATGGACATTGAACCTCACTATTTCTCCTCTCTTTTTGAACTATTTATGTAGTTTAATTGCTTAATGTTTTTAATGTAAATTATAACTTTAAAAATTATTATGTATTGCAATGTATCGCTGCCGCAAAACAACTAATTTCTTGACAAGTGCCAGTGATATTATACTTCATTCTGATTCAGAAATCGAGCAGTATCCTGTTTGGATACTCATTTAGGGGCACAGTCACCCTTTGCACTTCAGTGGAAGACCTGGCCCCAGAGACATGGGACAAATCTGCCAGTGGGAAATATGACAGGACCATAGGACAAGACTCCTACAGGCCGCAACAGAAAGCAGCCAATATTGCAAAAGGGAGCAGTTTTACCCCCTTATCTAAGAAAAGATGTGCTAGCATTGGAGAGGGTCCAGAGGTTCATGAGAATGAACTCAGGAATGAAAGGGTTAATGTATGAGGAGCATTTGATGGCTCTGGGCCTGTGCTCACTGAGGTTTAAGACAATTGGGTGGAGAGGGATCTCATTGAAACCCATCAGATATTGAAAGGCTTAGATAGAGTGGATGTGACAGGGATGTTTCATATAGTGTTTGATTCTGGGACCGGTGGGCAGTTTTGGGAATAGAAGGACGTCCCTTTCTAACAGAGGTGAGTAAGAATTTCTTTAGCCAGAAAATAGTGAATCTGTGGAATTCACTGCCATGGACAGCTGTGGAGGATAAACCTTAAGTATATTTAAAGCAGAGATTGATATTCTTGATTAGTCAGGGCATCAAACACTACAGGGAGAAAGCAAGAGATTGGGATTGGGAGAGGTAATAAATCAGCCATGATGGAATGGCAGAACAGACTCAATAGGCAGAGTGGCCCAATTCTACTCCAGTCGGAATCAGAATCAGGTTTATTATCACCGGCATGTCGTGAAATTTGTTAACTTAGCAGCAGCAGTTCAATGGCAGAACAGACTTAATAGGCAGAGGAGCCTAATTCTGCTCCAATGACTTATGGTCTTATGGACCATGGTTACAATGATAGACTTGCAGCAAAAGGTATACTGGCAGATGGAGTTCAACCCACATAAGTGTGAGGTGGTTCACTTTGGTAGGTCAAATATGATGGCAGAATATAGTATCAATGGTAAGACTGGAGTCTGAATCAATAGGACACTCAAAGCAGCTGCGCAGGTTGACTCTGTGGTTAAGAAGGCATACGATGTGTTGGCCTTCATCAATTGTGGAATTAAATTTAGGAGCCAAGAGGTAATGTTGCAGCTATATAGGACCCTGGTCAGACCCCACTTGGAGTTCTGGTTCTGGTCAACTCACTACAGGAAGGACATGGAAACCATAGAAAGGGTGCAGAGGAGATTTACAAGGATGTTGCCTGGATCGGGGAGCATGCCTTATGAGAATAGGTTGAGTGAACTTGGCCTTTTCCTCCTTGGAGTGACAGTGGATGAAAGGTAACCTGATAGAGGCATATAAGATGATGAGAGGCATTGATTGTGTGGCTAGTCAGAGGCTTTTTCTCAGGGCTGAAATGGCTAGCATGAGAAGGCACAGGTTTAAGGTGCTGGGGAGTAGGTACAGAGATGTCAGGGGGTTAGTTTTTTTTACGCAGGTAGTGGTGAGTGCGTGGAATGGGCTACCAGCGACGGTGGTGGAGGTGAATACGATAGGGTTCTTTAAGGGACTCCTGGATAGGTACATAGAGCTTAGAAAAGTAGAGGGCTATGGGTAACCCTAGATAATTTCTCAGGTAAGGACATGTTCAGCACAGCTTTGTGGGCCAAAGGGCCTGTATTGGGCTGTAGGTTTTCTATGATTCTATGTAAATTATGAGGGGTATAGATAGGGTAAATGCAACAGGCTTTTTCCACTGAGGTTGTAAGAGACTACAACTAGAGGTCATGGGTTAAAGGTGAAATGTGAAAAGTTTAAGGGAAACATGAAGTGGAGCTTCTTCACTCAGAAGGTGGTGAGAGTGTGGATGGAACGAGCTGCCAGCAGAAGTGGTGGTTGTAGGGGTCGATGTCAACATTTAAGAGAAATTTGGATAGGTGCATGGATGAGAGGGTTATAGAGGGCTTGGTTGATGGGACTACGCAGATACTAGTTCAGCACAGACTGGACCTGGCTGAAGGACCAGTTTCTGTACTGTAGTGTTCTGTGACTCTAAGAATGACCAGAGGGAACATTGGGGAACTTGCAAGGAAGGACAAGATGAACACTTTGTTTTACATTAGGAAATCAATCAAATGTGATGAAAGTTAGTGTGGGTCCCTGGACACTGACAATTCAAATGTTTGGGGGGGGGGGAGGGGGGGGGGGGGGGGGGGGGGTGTGTGTGTGTGTGTGTGTGTGTGTGTGTGTGTGTGTGTGTGTGTGTGTGTGTGTGTGTGTGTGTGTGTGTGTGTGTGTGTGTGTGTGTGGTGTGTGTGTGTGTGTGTGTGTGTGTGTGTGTGTGTGTGTGGTGTGTGTGGTGTGAGTGTTGAGAGAGAGAGAGAGAGAGAGAGAGAGAGAGAGAGAGAGGAGAGAGAGAGAGAGAAGAGAGAGAGAGAGAGAGAGAGAGAGAGAGAGAGAGAGAGAGAGAGGGAGAGGGGGAGAGGGAGGCACGGAAGGTGCTGGATAATAGAATTTCTGGAAATGGGTGCTTGTTAGTTATGCAGACATGGTAAGCCAAATGACCTGTTTCTGGTTTCTGCCTCTTTCCTTTCCTGTCCTGCTGAAGGGTGTCGACCTGATACGTCGTCTGTGCTCTTCTCCATAGATGCTGCCAGTCCTGCTGAGTTCCTCCAGCATTATGAGTGTTACACTCTGGATCTGCAGAGTGGGTCTGTTTCTGTAGAGTGTGACTCTGTGACTCTAAAGTCAAGGCCAAAAATGACCTTTTATTCATTTTACAGGGAAAAGAAGAGAATCTGATGGAAATATTAATGGGGTCATTAGTGGACTGGTGAGCACCTTATGGTGACAGGACAGTAAGGAGAGAAAACAGGACCAAGTGGGTTGCACAAATGCGATGAGACAAATGGCCTCCTTAAATACTGGATAATGGGAGATAGTGGGAAACTACTTGTACCTACGCTGAAGCACAGTCTCTTACCGACAGGCCTCACTTCAGGCCAGAAATGTCATTCATTTCAGGAGGGGATGCTGGACTCTGAGAGCTGGGTTTGATTGCAACCCACTGAAATTGGCAGAACATTAACTCGAGCCAAAGCCAGTTTATAAACAATTCCACAACCTGATGTGAATCTTTTTTCTGATCCTTTCTGAACGCAGCAGCTGCAGACATGGCTGCTGATGGTTGGACAGCCAAGGGGAGCAGTCACATTGAACAGTGAATAAATATTAAATAAAGGAGACGGCATAAACAAGAGATTCTGCTGGGTTAATAGGTTCGGCGTGTGGCGTAATCCAAGACCATACTGGCAGCTCCGAGCAGTGCGGGTTCAGTCAGGCTGGAGACGGCCACTTCCACTGTGTGTGCTGAACGCAGAGCCCGCTGGCTGATCACCTCTTTCACATCGTCCTCATAATGAGCAGCCAGAACCCCAGACAGCACCACCAGAGAGGGGTTCACTGTGTGCAGGACATTCACAATGCCAAGCCCAAGAGCATGGCCAGCTGTGGGTGAGAATGAGATCCCATGAAGAAGCAATACAACACAATAATTCAAACAATGATCTTTGCTGGATCAGACTGTTAATTCTTAGATTAGTTGTAATTTTTTTTGCTGTTTAGCAATTATCCTCTTGTATTTTAAGTCATTTTTATATGCATGTAACAATTTATTATGTATCCTAATGGTCACAATATGCACATGCAAGCTCAGTGTGTTCCCTAGTGGATATCATACGGGCATGATTCTGGAAGCTTCACTTGGTAATGCATTATTTGAATAAGAGTTATCTCATTGGTTGACTCTTATCTATAAATTTGAATGGAATTTTCATTAGCTATGGGTATAAAATAACTGACCACAAAGCAGAACCGTCTTAGTTCTCTTGTCTCTCTTGGCTTCGCAGACCTCTGTTACTGTTTCATTCAATTTCTTTTTGTTCTATTAACACTTAATTGCACAATCATGAAGCAACAAGATTTGTTCCTCTTTCCTGACTTCTAAAAGAATCTTGGATTTAAATATCAGAATACAACACCTCTTCAGTGTGTTCCCATGACTCATCGCCAGAGGACGTCCTTTTAAGAACAGAGATGAGGAGGAATTTCTTTAGCCAGAGGGTGGTGAATCTGAGGAATTCACTGCCACAGATGGATGTATTTAAAAAAGATGCCAAAGGTCACGATGTCAAATGTTTCAGGGAGAAGGGAGGAGAGTGGGATTGAGAAGAATATAAATCAGCCATGATTGAAGGGTGGAGCAGACTCAAAGGGCCAAATGGCCTAATTCTGCTCCTGTGTCTTATGGTCCTATCACAAAATCACCACCACACCCACCCCTCTTGTCTCAGGGCCCCTGACCATAGAGTCATAGAAAAGTACAGCAAATAAACAGACCCTTGGGCCCATCTTATTATTTGCCATATTATTTGCCAAGGGAAATCTCACATGCAATTGTGGTTGTTGTGTACATCCCTCCCTCTGCCAACCCGACGTCGGAGTGTAACATCATTCACACCGTCATAGCCGGACTACAAACCCAGCACCCGAGTGCCCTCATTACCATCTCGGGTGACTTCAACCATGTTACCATGGTTAGGACACTGCCCAACTTCACGCAGTATGTGAGCTGTACAACCTGAGGGGAGAGGACCCTGGACTTGATGTATGCTAACATTAAGGATGCATACAGCTCCTCTCCCCTCCCCCCACTGGGAAGGTCAGATCACAACCTGGTGCATCTCAAACTCTGCTACGTGCCTCTGGTGAAGAGTAAACCTGCAACCTCGAGGACAGTGAGGAAATGGTCAGGGGAGGCTTATGAGGCACTCCAGGATTGTTTTGAGGCGACAGATTGGCAGGCCCTCTGTGAGCCACATGGACAGGACATTGATGTGCATCACTGGTACATCAACTTCTGTGTGGACTGCAATGTTCCGGCAAGAACTGTCCTTTGTTATTCAAATAACAAGCCATGGGTAACAAAGGACATTTAGGACATCCTGAACGCTAAAAGGACGGCGTTTAGAGATGGAAATAGGGAGGAGCTGAGGACAATACAGAGGGACCTGAAAGCCAAGAGCAGGGAGGCTAAAGACAGGTATTGGAGGAAGCTTGAGTGGAAACTCCAGCAGAACAACATGAGAGAGGTCTGGAGTGGGATGAGGACCATCACTGGGTTCCAGCAAACCAGCAACAGAGGAGCTGAAGGCAGTGTGGACAGGGCCAACAAACTTAACCTGTTCTTCAATAGATTTGACACGGTGGCCCCTGCCCATCCCCCACATGATTCATCTGTTGTCGGCCCCCAACCAACACATACTCCACTCTTCCCTCCTACCCTTCCTCACAGCCCCCCAACCCTGCTCTCGTGACTACACCCCTCCCTCACCTGAAACCACCATGGTGGGCTTCACAGCTGAACCAACTCCATCCAAGCGAGGCTTCAGGCCTGGATGGTGTCAGCCACAGGGTGCACAAAGCCTGTACCCCCCAGCTATGTGGAGTACTTCACCATGTCTTCAACCTGAGCCTGAGTCTCTAGAGGGTTCCTGTGATGCGGAAGACGTCCTGCCTCGTCCCTGTACCGAAGATGCCACGCCCCAGTGGCTTCAATGACTACAGACCAGTGGCATTGACCTCCCACATCATGAAGACCCTGGAGAGAATTGTTCTACAGCAGCTCCAGCTTATGGTTAGGCCACACTTAGACGCCCTCCAGTTCGCCTATCAGCCCCGACTAGGAGTTGAGGTTTAAACTAATTTGCAAGGGGGATGGGACCCAGAGCGATAGAGCAGTGAAAGAAGTGCATGGAGTAAAGCCAGATCTAACATATAGAGAGGCTTTGAGGAAAGAGCAGCAGAATAAAGAGTATAAAGGTAGTAAGGTAGAAGGGCTAAAGTGTGTGTACTTCAATGCAAGAAGCATCAGGAACAAAGGTGATGAACTGAGAGCTTGGATACATACATGGAATTATGATGTAGTGGCCATTACGGAGACTTGACTGGCACCAGGGCAGGAATGAATTCTCAATATTCCTGGATTTCAGTGCTTTAAAAGGGATAGAGAGGGGGGAAAAAGGGAGGAGGGTTGGCATTACTGGTCAGGGATACTATTACAGCTGCAGAAAGGGTGGGTAATGTAGCAGGATCCTCTTTTGAGTCAGTATGGGTGGAAGTCAGGAAAAGGAAGGGAGCAGTTACTCTACTGGGGGTATTCTATAGGCCCCCTGGTAGCAGCAGAGATACCGAGGAGCAGATTGGGAGGCAGATTTTGGAAAGGTGCAAAAATAAGAGGGTTGTTATCATGGGTGACTTTAATTTCCCAAATATTGACTGGCACTTGATTAGTTCCAAGGGTTTAGATGGGGCAGAGTTTGTTAAGTGCGTCCAGGATGGATTCCTGTCACAGTATGTTGACAGGCCGACTAGGGGGAATGCCATACTAAATCTAGAGTTAGGTAATGAATCAGGTCAGGTCACAGATCTGTCAGTGGATGACCATCTGGGAGACAGTGATCACTGCTCCCTGGCCTTTAGCATTATCGTGGAAAAGGATAGAATCAGAGAGGACAGGAAAATTTTTAATTGGGGAACTTGCGGGTGTGAACTGGGATGATAATTTGCAGGGAAATGTACTATGGACATATGGATGATGTTTAAGGATCTCCTGCAGGATGTTAGGGATAAATTTGTCCTGGTGAGGAAGATAAAGAATGGTAGGGTGAAGGAACCACGGGTGACAAGTGAGGTGGAGAATCTAGTCAGGTGGAAGAAGGCAGCATACATGAGGTTTAGGAAGCAAGGATCAGATTGGTCTATTGAGGAATATAGGATAGCAAGAAAGGAGCTTAAGAAGGGGCTGAGAAGAGCAAGAAGGGAACATGAGAAGGCCCTGGCGAGTAGGGTAAAGGAAAACCCCAAGGCATTCTTCAATTATGTGAAGAACAAAAGGATGACAGGATTGAAGGTAGGACCGTTCAGAGATAAAAGTGGGAAGATGTGCCTGGAGGCTGTGGAAGTGAGCGAGGTCCTCAATGAATACTTCTCTTCAATATTCACCACTGAGAGGGAACTTGATGACGGTGAGGACAATATGAGTGAGGTTGATGTTCTGAAGCATGTTGATATTAAGGGAGAGGAGTTGTTAGAGTTGTTAAAATACATTAGGATGGATAAGTCCCCGGGGCCTGACAGAATATTCCCCAGGCTGCTCCACGAGGTGAGGGAAGATTTGGCTAGGATCTTTATGTCCTCGTTGTCCACGGGAATGGTACCAGAGGACTGGAGGGAGGTGAATGTTGTCCCCTTGTTCAAAAAAGGTAGTAGGGATAGTCTGGGTAATTATAGACCAGTGAGCCTTACGTCTGTGGTGGGAAAGCTGTTGGAAAAGATTCTTAAAGATAGGATCTATGGGCATTTAGAGAATCATGGTCTGATCAGGGACAGTCAGCATGGCTTTGTGAAGGACAGATCCTGTCTAACAAGCTTGATGAGTTCTTTGAGGAGATGAACAGGCATATAGATGAGGGTAGTGCAGTGGATGTGATCTACGTGGATTTTAGTAAGGCATTTGACAAGGTACCACACGGTAGGCTTATTCAGAAAGTCAGAAGGCATGGGATCCAGGGAAGTTTGGCCAGGTGGATTCAGAATTGGCTTGACTGCAGAAGGCAGAGGGTCGTGGTGGAGGGTGTACATTCAGATTGGAGGGTTGTGACTAGTGGTATCCCACAAGGATCTGTTCTGGGACCTCTATTGTCGTGATTTTTATTAACGATCTGGATGTGGGGGTAGAAGGGTGGGTTGGCAAGTATGCAGATGACACAAAGGTTGGTGGTGTTGTAGATAGTGTAGAGGATTGTCAAAGATTACAGAGAGACATTGATAGGATGCAGAAGTGGGCTGAGAAGTGGCAGATGGAGTTCAACCCAGAGAAGAGTGAGGTGGTACACTTTGGAAGGACAAACTCCAAGGCAGAGTACAAAGTAAATGGCAGGATACTTAGTAGTATGGAGGAGCAGAGGGATCTGGGGGTACATGTCCACAGATCCCTGAAAGTTGCCTCACAGGTAGATAGGGTAGTTAAGAAAGCTTATGGGGTGTTAGCTTTCATAAGTTGAGGGACAGAATTTAAGAGACGCGATGTAATGATGCAGCTCTATAAAACTCTAGTTAGGCCACACTTGGAGTACTGTGTCCAGTTCTGGTCGCCTCAGTATAGGAAGGATGTGGAAACATTGGAAAGGGTACAGAGGAGATTTACTAGGATGCTGCCTGGTTTAGAGAGTATGGATTATGATCAGAGATTAAGGGAGCTAGGACTTTACTCTTTGGAGAGAAGCAGGATGAGAGGAGACATGATAGAGGTGTACAAGATATTAAGAGGAATGGATAGAGTGGACAGCCAGCGCCTCTTCCCCAGGGCACCACTGCTCAGTACAAGAGGACATGGTTTTAAGGTAAGGGGAGGGAAGTTCAAGAGGGATATTATAGGAAGGTTTTTCACTCAGAGTGGTTGGTGCGTGGAATGCACTGCCTGAGTCAGTGGCAGAGGCAGATACACTAGTGAAGTTTAAGAGACTACTAGACAGGTATATGCAGGAATTTAAGGTGGAGGGTTATATGGGGGGCAGGGTTTAAGGGTCGGCACAACATTGTGGGCTGAAGGGCCTGTAATGTGCTTTACTATTCTATGTTCTATCTTACCCTTCCTGAAGTCCACAAGCAGCTCTTTCGTCTTACTGACATTGAGTGCCAGGTTGTTGCTGCGACACCACTCCACTAGTTGGCATATCTCACTCCTGTATGCCCCCTCGTCACCACCTGAGATTCTACCAACAATGGTTGTATCATCAGCAAATTTATAGATGGTATTTGAGCTATGCCTAGCCACACAGTCATGTGTATAGAGAGAGTAGAGCAGTGGGCTAAGCACATACCCCTGAGGTGTGCCAGTGTTGATCGTCAGCGAGGAGGAGATGTTATCACTAATCAGTGCAGATTGTGGTCTTCCGGTTAGGAAGCCGAGGATCCAATTGCAGAGGGAGGTACAGAGGCCCACATTCTGCAACTTCTCAATCAGGATTGTGGGAATGATGGTGTTAAATGCTGAGCTGTAGTCGATGAACAGCATCCTGACTTAGGTGTTTGCGTTGTTCAGGTGGTCTAAAGCTGTGTAGAGAGCCATTTAGATTTTGACCTATAGTGGTGATAGGCACATTGCAGTGGGTCCAGGTCCTTGCTAAGGCAGGAGTTCAGTCTAGTCTTGACCAACCTCTGAAAGCATTTCATCACTGTCGATGTGAGTGCTACCGGGCGACAGTCATTCAGGCAGCTCACATTACTCCTCTCAGGCACTGGTATAATTGTTGCCTTTTTGAAGCAAGTGGGAACTTCCGCCCGTAGCAGTGAGTCATCCACTGTAACCAAGGAAGTTGCCAGTTTGTGCCAACTACCCATACCACTGGACCCGGACTTCCAACGCCGAGACACTTGCACTGCCGCAGTGCAAAGGCTTTTCCACTTTGATAACTCTCCTGCACAGGTTTCCCTCTTATCGCCAGATGCAACGAACAACCAACATTATACTCATTAAAACAAATAGGACAAGAACAAATGTGTGCTGGTGATTACCTGTTTTGAGGACCTTTTGAGCTTCAACATTCCCAAGTTTGGCAGCTCGAATGAGGTCGACCGCACCAACAGTCTCGCCACTTTTTGTCATTCCGCCCATCAACAGCAAATCTTCTAAAAGAGATAAAACAGAAATACTCTCCTGAGCAACATATCACCAAGCAGGTACGTTTTGATTTCTTTTAGAAATACAGCACGGTAACAAGCCTTTCCAGGCCTTCACGAGCCCACACTGCCCAAGTAACCTACTAACCTGTACGCCTTTGGTCTGGAGTGCCCAGAGGAAACCCATGCGGTCACAGGGAGAACATGCAAACTCCTTACAGACAGATTCAGGACTGAAGCCAGATTGTTGGCACTGTGAAGCATTACACTAAGCACTACACTACTGTGCTGCCAAAACAAAAATGGAGCACACAAAGGAAATGCATTCAGTTTTCTAGACAAAGTTGTCAATTCAGAATCAGGTTAATTATCACCAGCATGTGACATGAAATTTGTCACCTATACCATCTCACTATGATGAGAGGGTCCCAGTTATTGAATCTGGGCATGTGGGAAAGGGGTTGGTGGTTCAAAAGCATGACACCCAGGACATAAACAACATAACACCAAAAACACTGCAGCACAGTACCTGCTCACGATGTTTTAACCTGCTCTAAATATCAATCTAACTCTTCCTTCCTACATAACACTCCATTTTTCTGTCATCCATGTGTGTATCTATGAATTTCTTAAAATGTCCCTAATGTATCTGCCTCTACCACACCCTGGCATTGCGTCTCATGGACAAACCATATTGTGTGCGAAAAATCTACCTGACATTTCCCTATACTTTCCTCTAGTGTCCTTAAAATTAACCATTTCCACCCTGCCAAAATGTCTCTAGCTATCCACTTCATCCAAGTCTCTTATCTCATAGCTGCCCAGTCTTAGCACGGAGGGTTGTGCCCACTCCTGTGAGGGGAACAGGGCAAGATCCAGTGCTCATTCACAGCCTGAGGGGAAGGTGGGTGTAGGGTAGGGGGGGAGAGTGACTGAATCTGTTTGAATCCAAGGTTCACAGAACAAAGACAGTTACACACTTAACCCACTCCCCAGTTTATTGATTTAGAGACAAAGCACACAACAGGCCCTTTTGGTCTAACTAGCCACACCACCTGGCAACCCACCATTTTAACCCTAATCCCGGGAGATTTTACAATGGCCAACTAATTAACATATTAACTGTTAGGTCTTTGAACTGTAACGCGCTGTAAGGTTTCACTGCTAATGTAATGGCTTCTTTGTAATGTTCACTGCTGAGGTAATGGTTTCTCTGTAGCAGCAATGTTTGGGTTATGGCCAGAGATAACAGGATGCATGTTAGCCAATAAGAGATTGTTACTCTGTCTTGTGAATCTGGACAGATGTTTTTCGTGGTCTTTGTCGAGGAGAGATGAAGAGGGAAGACGTGTGTGGAGAGAGCTGGTAGACCACCGGACAGAGTGGGCTGGGATCTGAGGGTCCAAAGGTCGGCGACACTCGGAGGAGACCGATGGTGGAAGAACGACTACTAAGTAAGCTCCAACGTGAACTCTGGACTTTTCCTTGAATTGGGCCCCTTTTTAAAAAATTTTCATCAATAACCCTACATTCAGATTAAGATTAATAAAGTTCAATCATTTAATTGCACATGGTGTACTGTCTGATTTTTGCGTTGTGGGTTTGTAACTGGGGATACATCACACAGCATCCACACAAACGTGATTTCCCAGTTTGGTGGGGCCAGAGGCTGTTTCCTCTAGACGAGCATGAGCTGGGTGAGCCTGAGGTCACAGGACTGTGGGAGCAAACTAAAGCACCTGAAGGAAACCTACAAGCTTACAGGAATAATGTACAAACTTTTATAAAGGATGTCAGAATTGAACCTCAAACAACGACGATCCAAGTTGTGATATCATTGTGCCCATGTGGCAAACAACCAGCTCTTGGACTCCAGTTTGAAGCTACTTTGTACGGTTGCTTGTTTAACTCAATAAGGGGTATTATACTAGAAACAGACTGACAGCATTGTGTAAAAACAAATGGTGGATGAAGTAAATAAGCATTTTGCGACCGCTTCACTGTGGAAGACACTAGCAGTATGGTGAAAGTTCCAGGTGTCAGGGATCATGAAGTGTATAAAGTTACCATTACTAGAGAGAAAGTTCTTGGGAAACTGAAAAGTCTGAAGGTAGGTAAATCACCTGGACCAGATGGCATACACCTCAGGCATCTGAAAGAGGTGCATTTGTAATGATCTTTCACAAATCACTAGATTCTAGAATGGTTCTGGAAGACTGGAAAATTGCAAATGTCACTCTACTCTTCAAGAAGAGAGAAGAAATGAAACTATAGGCCAGTTAGTCAAATCTCAGTGGCTGGGAAGATATTGGAGCTGATTATTAAGGATGAGGTCTCAGTGTACTTGGAGGCACATGATAAAATGGGCCATAGTTACCATGGTTTCCTCAAGGGGAACTATGTTACAATTCTTTGAAGAAATGATAGACAAAGGTGGATTGTTTCATATTCTGTACAGTACTTGGATTTTCAGAAATCTTTGACAAGGTAATTTCTAAGATAAGGACATGTTCGGCACAGCTTTGTGGGCCGAAGGGCCTGTATTGTGCTGCAGATTTTCTACATTTCTATCGTGTCTCACATGAGGCTGCTTAACAAGCTATGAGCCTATAGTATACCAGGAAAGAATCCTGCATGGATAAAGCTGATTGGTAGAAGCAAAGAGTGGGAATAAAGGGAGACTTTTCTGACTGGCTGCAGGTGACTAGTGGTGTTCCACAGGGGTCTGTGTTGAGACCAATTCTTTTACATTATAATTCAATAATTTGAACGATGGATTTGATGTCTTTGTTGAAAAGTCTACAAGACAATACGAAGATAGTGGAGGGGTAGGTAGGTCTGAGGAAGTAGTAAGGCTACAGAAGGACATTAGATAAGGAGAATGGGCAAAAAAATGGCAAATGGAATACAGTGTCGGGAAGTGTATGATCATGCACTTTGGTAGAAGAAATGAAAGGTTGACTATTTTCTAAATGGAGAGAAAATACAAAAGAACTGAGACACAAAGTGACTTGGGAGTCCCTGTGCAGGATTCCCTAAAGGTCAATTCGAAGGTTGAGTCAGTGGTGAGGAAGGCAAACGCAATGTCAGCATTCATTTCAAGAGAACTAGAATATAAAAGCAAAGATGTAATGTTGAGACTTTATAAAGCACCAGTGAGGCCTCACTTGGAGTATTGTGAGCAGTTTTGGAGCCCCTTTTCTTAGAAAAGATGTGATGAAACTGGAGAGGGTTCAAAGGAGGTTCATGAAAATGATTCCAGGATTGAACAGCTTGTCATATGAAGAGTGATTGATGGCCCTGGGCCTGTATTCACTAGAATTCAGAAGAATGAGGAGTGACCTCATTGACACCCAACAAATGGTGAAAGGCCTTAATAGAGTGGATGTGGAGATGATGGTTACTTCGGTGGGAGAGTCAATGACCAGAGGACAGAGCCTCAGAACAGAGGAGCTTCCTTTTAGAACGGAGATGAGGAGGAATTTCTTTAGCCAGAGAACGGTGACTCTGTGGAGGCTGTCTTTATAAGACATAGGAGCAGAATTAGGACACTTGGCCCATAAAGTCTGCCATCATACGCTCTTCATATGACTAGCCATCAATCCTGGAATCACTTTCATGAACCTCCTTTGAACCCTCTCCAGTTTCAGCACATCCTTTCTAAGATAAGGGGCCCAAACTTGCTCACTATATTTGGTGAGGCCTCACCAGTCCTTATAAAGTCTCAACATTACATCCTTGCTTTTATATTCTAATCCTCTTGAAATGAATGCCAACATTGCATTTTCCTCTGTTTCCAGTTTCTCTCTGCTCCCTTCCCCTTCCCAGTTTCCCTCTGCCTCCTCCTCCAGCTCCCTTCCCATTCCCAGTTTCCCTCTGCCTTCTCCTCCAGCTGCCTATCACCTCCCAATCATGGTTCTGCCTCCTTCTACCACCCATAGTGCTTTCCCCTTACATTCCTTCTTCACTTCCCTGCCTATCCCCTCCCTGCTTCCCCTCCCCACCCCTTGATCTTTCCCTTTACTGGTTTTTCACCTGGCACCTACCAGACTTCTCCTTCCCACCCTCCCCCCACTTTCTTTATAGGGCCCTTGCCCCTTCCCTCTTCAGTCCTGACGAAGGGTCTCGGCCCGAAACGTTGACTGTTCGTTTTCACAGATGCTGCCCCACCTGCTGAGTTTCTCCAGCGTGTTGTGCGTGTAACATTGCATTTGCCTTCCTCAGCCATTCAATCATGGCTAATCCTTTTTTCCCCTCCTCAGCCACATCAAATCAAGAATCTATCAATCTGCCTTAAATACTCCCAACAACCTGGTTTCCACAGCTACCTGTGGTAACAAATTCCACAAATTCACCACCCTCGCACTAAAGAAATTTCTCCATATCTCTGTTTTAAATGGATGCCCTTCTATCCTGAGGCTGTGCCCCCTTGTCCTAGACTCCCCCATCATGGGAAACATCCTTTCCACATCTACTCTGTCTAGGCATCTCAACATTCGAAAGGTTTCAGTGAGAGCCCCCCTCATCCTTCTGAATTCCAGCAAGTACAGGCCCAGAGCCATCAAACATTTCTCATATTGATAACCCTTTCATTCCAGAGTGATCCTCATGAACTTCCTCTGGAATCTCTCTAAAGCCAGCACATCCTTTCTTAGATGAGCAGCTCAAAACTGTTCACAATATTCAAGGTGAGGCCTCACCAGTGCCTTATAAAGCCTCAGCATCACATCCATGCTCTTGCATTCTAATTCTCTTGAAATGAATGCTAACATTGCATTTGCCATCCTCACCACCGACTCAAACCTGCAAGTTAACCTTTAGGGTGTTCTGCACAAGGACTCCCAAGTCCCTTTGCATCTCAGATTTTTGGATTTTCTTCCTGTTTAGAAAATAGTCCGCACATTTATTTCTACTACCAGTATGAGGAGAAGGCTGGAGATTGGAACTGAGAGGAAAACTGAATGAGTCATGATGAAATGGCAAAGCAACTGAACGGGCCAATGGCCTATATCATATGGTCAACCTGTTGTTTAAATTAATAAGGGGTATTACACCTTGAAACAGACTGACACCAGCGTGTAATCTCTTGTTTAAATCAATAAGGGGTATTTTACCTTGAAACAGACCGTCACTTACCATCGTGCAACCTCTTGGCCTCTTTTTGCAATGCTAAACCTGAAGCATAAGCCTCGATACAACCGCGGCCCCCACACGTGCACTCGGGCCCGTCGAGTGACACCACGATGTGTCCGAGCTCGGCCGCACAGAACATGCTGCCGTGGATCAGGTCGCTGTTGTGGATAATTCCCCCTCCGATTCCTGTTGCAATAACATTCTTGGTTAGTAATCACCCTTTCCCAAATCACTTCACCATCAACACAACATACATTTCAGAGTCCAGGACAGGTCAATGCATCACTGGGTTGTAAAGGGATGAAGGATGTGAAAGTGGTTGGGTAACAGTGCTGAGCTATCAGAGCTCTAAGACATAGGAGCAGAATTAGGCCACTTACCCTATGGACTCTGCTCAGTCATTCCATCATGACTGGTTTAAAATCCCTCTCAAACCCATTAGCTACCTTTTCCTCATAATCTTTGACACCCTGACAAATCAAGAACCTGTCAACCTCCACTTTAAATAAATATACTCAATAACTTGGCGTCCAAAGCCATCTGTGGCAATGAATTCCACAGATTCATCACCCTCTGGCTTAAGAAATACCTCCCCATCTCTGTTCTAAATGGATATTCCTCTATTCTGAGGCAATGCCCTCTGGTCCTTGATTCCCCAGTATAGGCAACATCCTCTCCATATCCATTCTATCTAGGCTTTTCAATATTTGATAGCTTTCAAGAGATAACATCTTATTCTTCTCAACTCCAGCAATTTCAGGCCCAGAGCCATCAAATGCTCCTCATATGTCTGGCAAAGAGTTTTAAAAATCCAGTCTCCATAAAAGAAGGGTACCATCCAGTGGAGCGGTCATCGTCCGAGTGCTCTGAGTCACAGTGGCAAAGCTTTGGCTCAACAGGGCTTCAGTGAGAACAGCTCGAGGCAGGGTAAGTAGGTATGTTCATTCCATATTTCTTTTTTTTTCTTAGTTAACTCTTGACGGAATAGAGGGTATGCCTACAGGGCCACTCTTCTGTTCTGCGTGTCAGATGTAGGATTTCCAGGAGACTACCAGCCTCCTTGATGGTCACATCTGCACCGGGTGCACTGAGATGCAGCTCCTCAGAGATCATGCTAAGGAACTAGACCGGCAGCTCGATGACCTTCGGAAATTGAAGCAGTGATAGACAGGAGCTACAGGGAGGTAGTCACCTCAAGGCTACTGAAAAATGGGTGACTGTCAGGAGAGGGAAGGAAAAACGTCAGATAGAGGAGAACATCCTGTGGCCACCCCTTCAACAATAAGTACTTCATTTTGAGTACATTTGTGGGGGGAGGGGAAATGAATTACCTGGGGGAGGCAACAGTGTCCGTGCCTCTGGCTCTGAGTCTGGCCCTGTGGCTCAGAAGGGTAGGGAACAGAAGTGGAGGGCAGCAGCAAGAGGGGACTCTATAGTTAGATGGGAGTCAGACAGGTGATTCTGTGGACGTTAAAAAGAAAGCCGAATGGTAGTTTGCCTCCCAGATGCCAGGATCCGCAATCTTTCTGAATGTGTCCACAATATTCTGAAGCGGAGGGTGAGCAGCCAGGAATCATGGCACATATTTGTACCAACGACATAAGTAGAAAAAGGGAGAAGTTCCTGAAAAAATACAGGGAGTTAGGAAGGAACTGAGAAGCAGGTCCTCAAAAGTAGTAATCTCGGATTGCTGCCTGTGCCATGTGACAGTGAGAATAGGAATAGAATGATGTGGCAGATAAATGGCTGGCTGAAGAATTGGAGCAGGGAGCAGGGATTCAGTTTTCTGGATAACTGGGACCTCTTCTGGAGCAGGTGTGACCTGCACAGAAGGGATGGGTTGAACTTGAATCCGACGGGTACAAATATTCTTCCCAACAGGTTTACTTGAGCAGTTGGGAGTGGTTTAAAATAATATGGCAGGCGATGGGAACAAGTATGATACAGCTGCTACATGAATGTAAGGAAGGACAAGAAAATAAATGGGTACAAATGGTTGGTTGTAAGTTGATGGAGAAGATACTGAGAGGCAGGATTTATGAACACTTGGAGAGGCATAATATGATTAGGAATAGTCGGCATGGCTTTGTTAAAGGCAGGTCGTGCCTTACAAGCCTGATTGATTTTTTGAGGATGTGACTAAGCACATTGATGAAGGTAGATCAGTAGATGTAGTGTATATGGATTTCAGCAAGGCATTTGATAAGGTACTCCATGCAAGGCTTATTGAGAAAGTAAGGAGGCATGGGATCCAAGGGGACATTGCTTTGTGGATCCAGAACTGGCTTGCCCACACAAGGCAAAGAGCAGTTGTAGACGGGTCTTATTCTGCATGGAGGTCGGTGACCAGTGGTGTGCCTCAAGGAACCGTTCTGGGATCCCTACTCTGTGATTTTTATAAATGACCTGAATGAGGAAGTGGAGGGATGGGTCAGTAAGTTTACTGATGACACAAAGGTTGGAACTGTTGTGGATAGTGTGGAGGGCTGTCAGAGGTTACAGCAAGACATTGATAGGATGCAAAACTGGGCTGAGAAGTGGCAGATGGAGTTCAAACCAGATAAGTGTGAGGTGGTTCATTTTGGTAGGTCAAATATGATGGCAGAATATAGTATTAATGGTAAGACTCTTGGCAGTGTGGACGATCAGTGGGATCTTGGGGTCCAAGTCCATTCGACACTCAAAGCTGCTGCACAGGTTGAGTCTGTGGTTAAGAAAGCATACAGTGTATTGGCCTTCATCAATCATAAGATTGAGTTTAAGAGCCAAGAGGTAATGTTACAGCTATATAGGACCCTGGTCAGACCCCACTTGGAGTACTGTGCTCAGTTCTGATCGCCTCACTACAGGAAGGATGTGGAAATCATAGAAAGGGTGCAGAGGAGATTTACAAGGACATTGCCTGGATTTGGGAGAATGCCTTATCAGAATATGTTGAGTGAACTTGGCCTTTTCTCCTTGGAGTGATGGAGGATGAGAGGTGACCTGATAAGAGGTGTATAAGATGATGAGAGGCATTGATCGTGTGGACAGTCAGAGGCTTTTCCCAGAGCTGAAATGGCTATTACGAGAGGGCGCAGTTTTAAGGTGCTTGGAAGTAGGTACAGAGGAGATGTCGGGGTAAGTTTTTTATTCAGAGAGTGGTGAGTGCATGGAATGGGCTGCCAGCAACGGTGGTGGAGGCAGATACGATATGGTCTTTTAAGAGACTCCTGGATAGGTACATGAAGCTTAGAAAAACTGAGGGCTATGGGTAACTCTAGGTAATTTCTAAGGTAAGGACATCTAAGCTTTGTATTGTGCTGTAGGTTTTCTATGTTTCCATGTTTCTAAATGCAGACAGAGCAAACAGTTCAATTGTACCACAAAGGCAAAATTCAAAAGAGCAAAGAATGCAGGACTGAAGGTGCTGTACTTATATGCATGTAGCACTCGGAATAAACCAGACAACTTGTGGCGTAAATAAGCAAACAATTTTCGCTTAAAATACACCCACGATCTTGGCCTCCACAGCTGTCTGTAGCAGAACATTCCACAGATTCACTTCTCTGACTAAAAAAAAAAATTCCACCTTACTTCTGTTATAAAGGGTCACCCCTAAATTTGGAGGCTGTGTCCTGGACACCCCACCATAGGAAACATCCTTTCCACATCCAACTTATCTCATCCTTTCAACATTCAGTAGGTTTCAATGAGATCCCCCGCATTCCTCCAGTGTCTTATAAAGGCTCAGCATTATCTCCTTGCTTTTATATTCTATTGCCCTTGAAATAAATGCCAACATTGTATTTGCCTTCTTTACCACAGGCTCAACCTGTAAATTAACCTTCTGGGAGTGTTGCATGAGGACTCCCAAGTCCTCTGCACCTCTGATGTTTGAACCTTCTCCCCATTTAGATAACAGTTCGCACTATTGTTCCTTTTACCAAAATACATCATCATCCATCTGCCACTCTTTTGCTCATTCCTCCAACTCGTCCAAGTCCTGCTGCAATTGCATTGCTTCCTCAGCACCTCCTAACCCTCCACCTATCTTTGAATCATCTGCAAACTTTGCCACAGTCATCAATTCCATTATCTAAATCATTGACAATGTGAAAAGTAGCGGTCCCAATACTGACCCCTGAGGAACATCACTAGACACTGGCAAACAACCAGAAAATATCCCCTTTATTCCCACACGCTGCCTCCTGCCTTTCAGCCATTTCTCTATCCATGCCAGTAGCTTTCCTGTCATGCCATAGGATTTTATCTTGTTAATCAGCCTCACGTGTGGTACCATATCAAATGCCTTCTAAGAATTATATCCACTGCCTCTCCTTGGTCCATCCTGCTTGTTACTTCTTCAAAGAATCCCAACAGATTTGTCATGTAAGATTTCCCTTGACAGAAACCATGCTGACTTTGACTTATTTTATCATTAGTCTCCATATTCCCCGAAACCTCATCCTTAGTAATAGACTCCAACACTTTCCCAACCACTGAGGTTCAGCTAACTGGCCTATAATTTCCCTTCTTTTGCCTTCCTCCCTTCTTAGAGGGGAAATCAAATCACAAACAAAAGAAAATCTGCGGATACTGGAAATCCGAGCAACACGCACAAAATGCTGGAGGAACTCAACAGGCCAAACAGCATCTATGGAAAAGAGTACAGTTGACGTTTCAGTCTGAGACCCTTCACAGGACTGGGGTTTCAGACCAAAATGTCGTCTGTACTTTTTACCCCATAGATGCTACCTGGCCTGCTGAGTTCCTCCAATATTTTATGTGTGTTTCTTAAAGAGTGGAATGACATTTCCAATTTTCCAGTTCTTCAAGACCATGCCAGAATCAAGTGATTCTTTAAAGATCACGAACGGGGACTTCCGGTAAGATGGCGAATGTTTAGCTGCTCCGAACTTTTGCTCCATCATTCTCCCTACCTTTGCACTATATGTCTCCATTCTTAAACCTTAGTTAGGTATTTTATTAGGTTTCTTTTACTTGCCTGCGAACACATCTATCTTATAATGTCTAACAAAAGTACTAAAACCGGGAAAAAGGAAACTTCTACGGCTTTGCCGGCTGATATTTTTGCTGCTTTGGAACAGCATCGACAAGATATTTTAAAGGATTTTAGAACTTCTTTCAACCAGTTGGATGTCAAATTGGATCGGATCAACGCTAGAGTGGACGAACATGCTGAACATTTATCTCGCATCGACTCAACTTCTGAAGATTTAAAACGCCATGTTCAATATCTCGAGACTCTCTGCTCCAGCCTAGAGCAGCAGAATTCTAAACTTTTTTCCAAAATGGTGGATCTTGAAAACCGGAGCAGACGTTGTAATCTACGAATTCTCAGTTTGCCAGAGGCCACCAAACAGGGCTCTCCCGTGAAATTTTTTTCCGATTTTCTCTGTGAGATTTTTGGGAAAGAATTTCTTCCGACTCCACCTGAGCTTGAAAGAGCACACAGGATCTACGTTCCCCGTGTAATTCTGGGTTCCCGCCCACGGCCGGTAATTTTGTGCTTTCATCAATACCAGGTGAAAAACCGTTTGATTATGGAGGCACGCCGCAGAGGTACTTTTGCTTTTCAAAATACAGTCATTCGTTTTGTGGAAGATTTTGCCCCCCAGGTTCTGAAGATGCGTGCTGAGTTTAAAGGTGTAATGAAAGTGCTTTTTGATCGTGGTCTCAGACCCTCCCTTCGGAACCCAGCCGACCTTCGAATTACGCTTACTACTGGAGAATATGTGGTTTAAATCAGCGAAGGATGCTGAGGCATTTGTTGGAAGTCTTCCGGCCATCCCGTCTTCTTAGGAACCCGGTCTGACCTTCTAAAATGGTGGATAAGTACCTCTCGTAGTAAAGCTATTTTTTCCGGACTCAGACTGTACTTGAATAAGTCAGACATTATCTATTGAAACTCTAAGGGCTGTAGACAATCTCTCCCTGGACCTGGTGCATTTTTTCTAAATAGATAATCCGAGTTTAATGTTTCCCTGCAGACGTTTAGATTGTACTTGTGTAATCTATTTTATTCTTGTATAACTTTATCTATAGCGATCTACAATTGACTTTAACTTGTTTTGGAGGTTTGGAGTTTTTATTGAAGGCCTCCCTGTTGGTTGATTCATAGTTTAAGTTTTGCCTTTTTTTTTCCTGTTGAAAATGGTTGATAAGTACTCTTCGAATCTATAATTTCCCTCTTTTCTCCCTCCCCTTTTTTTTCTTTTGATCTTCTATAATTTTTCGCGGGTAGGTTAGTTTTGGTTTTCTTTTGATTTTCTTTGTATTAAATCTTATACTTCTGCTGAAGTTGATCCTATTTGTTATTATGTTTTCTAGTGCATAAACTAGTTACCATTTGCTATAGCATTTATATGGAACTGTTGTTAACGACACAGAACTGGAAGTCATACTTGGGTTAATTTTTTTGGTAGAGCTAGCTGCTTTTTTTGGTAGCCGTCTAGTTTTGGGTTGCGAGAATGGGGTGGGTTCTCCAGTTCCAACACTACTCACTGTTTCCTTTGCTTTCTTTTGTTACTCAGGACATGTTTCTGTTTTGATTCTACGAATCTATGTTTACATTTTTGCTCCCAGACTGTTATTGTACTGCTTGACTTTTTATATGCCTGCTGCCTTCTATGCACTAACAATTGATAATGGTTAATACACTTAAATTTGTGAGCTGGAATGTAAAGGGATTGAATCACCCTGTTAAAAGAAGGAAGGTCTTCTCACACATTAAACAACTCAAAGCTGACATTGCTTTCCTTCAAGAAACTCATATTCGTTGTTTTGATAACTCCTGGCTTCTGTCAAAGTGGGCGGGTCAGCATTTTCATTCATCCTTTGCCGCCAAAACTAGGGGGGTCTCCATCCTTATTAACTCAAATATTCCTTTTGAACTCCATAATAAGATATCTGATACAAATGGCCGTTTTATTATTGTTTCTGGTAAACTATATAATACTAAAGTTGTACTAGCAAACCTGTATGCCCCCAATTTTGATGATGTTAATTTTTTTGAATGTTTTTTCTCCTCACTACCAGACTTAAACTCATATTCTCTTATACTGGGTGGTGATTTCAATTGTTGGTTAGATCCTAATTTGGATCGATCGTCCTCTGTTACTAGACCACCTACTAAATCTGCCTTAGCTATTCAATCATTTCTCTCTAATTATGGTATCTCTGATATATGGCGTTTCCTTCATCCTACTGAGAGAGATTATTCTTTTTTTTCACGTTCACCATACCTTTACTAGAATTGACTACTTCTTACTCGATAATCAACTCATTCCATTTGTCTATTCTTGTGATTATCAGAGTATACTGATTTCTGACCATGCCCCAATTACTCTGCCTTTAAATTTTCCTGGTCTCCCTCAGAGGAATAAACACTGGTGGTTTGATTCGACTTTATTATCGGATGATGATTTTCTAAAATTTATTAAGGATCAGATAACCTTTTATTTTAACACCAATACATCACCTGAAGTGTCATCCCTGATTGTCTGGGATGTCATGAAAGCATATTTGAGGTGCCAAATAATCTCCTATACAGCAAATCTTAATAGAAAGTCCTGTGCAGATCGATTAGACCTCATTAATCAGATTAAAGAATTGGATCAACTGTATGCTCAAACTAAGAATCCTGAACTATACAAGAAGCATGTAGAACTTCAAACTAAATTTAATCTTCTGTCTACTCAACCTGTCGAACACCAACTTCTTGAAAATAAGAGTCGCTTTTATATCCATGGCGACAAATCTGGTAAATTTCTAGCCAATCAGCTGAGGCGTTCCAAAGCCAAACAACATATTACAAAGATCCAGAAGGTGAATGGAGACTTTACATCGGATCACTTAGAAATCAATAACGCATTTAAAAATTTCTATTCTCGACTTTATTCCTCTGAATCTTTGAATGACTATATCTCTGTTGATCATTTTTAAAATAATCTGAATATTCCTTCGCTTTCATCTGATTTTAAAGCCAAACTTAATGCGCCTATATCATCAGAAGAAATATCTTTTGCAATTTCTGCATTGTCTTCAGGGAAATCTCCTGGACCTGATGGGTTCCCCGTAGAATTTTATAAATCATTCTCTTCACTTCTCTCTCCTCAGTTACTCTCAGTATTATCTGACTTGTTTAATTACGGCCAATTGCCACCTCTTTTAATGAGGCATCTATTATTCTTTTATTAAAAAAGGGTAAAGACCCAACAGAGTGTTCCTCGTATAGGCCGATTTCTTTGCTTAATGTTGATGTTAAAATCTTGGCCAAAGTTTTGGCTTATAGATTAGAAACTGTTATTCCCTCTATTATTTCTGATGATCAAACTGGATTTATTAAAAACCGTCTCCCTTTTTTTAACATGCAGCGCTTATTTAACATTTTATATTCACCTCCAACTGGGATTCCCGAATGTGTTATTTCCCTCGATACGGAGAAAGCATTTGATCGTATAGAGTGGAACTACCGTTTTGCAGTTTTAGAAAATTTGACTTCGGTCAAAGTTTTATCTCTTGGATCAAATTGCTGTATTTGTGTCCTACTGCCTCTGTTTTAACTAATTTTCAGAAATCCCAGTTATTTAACCTCAAACGTGGCACCCGTCAGGGATGCCCTTTAAGTCCCTTTCTCTTTGATTTGGCTATAGAACCTTTGGCGATAGCATTTCGAAATTGTCCTGAACTGACCGGGATTTGGAGAGGGGGTGTTGAGCATAAAGTTTCTCTTTATGCTGATGATTTATTACTTTTTCTCTCAAATCCGTCTACATCCTTACCTCCAATGTTTTCACTTCTTGACCAGTTTAGCCAGCTCTCTGGATATAAACTCAATTTACATAACAGCGAACTTTTCCCAATTAATAAAGAAGCACAAGAATTAACATTTAGTGATCTCCCTTTTAAAGTAGTTCATAATCAATTTACTTATCTTGGGATTACAGTTACAAGGAAGTTTAAAGATCTCCTTCGTGAAAATTTTGCCAATCTTTCATATACTATTAAACAGAGTCTGTTACAATGGTCACCTCTTTCTATGTCTTTGGTAGGTCGTATTAATGTTGTTAAAATGTATGTTCTCCCTAAACTTTTATATTTATTTCAATCAATTCCAATTTTTATTCCTAAATCTTTTTTTGATTCTTTAGACTCTATTATTTTGTCATATCTGTGGAAGAATAAGCGCTCTAGAACTAATAAAGTTTATCTCCAAAAATCTAAAAAAGAGGGTGGCATGGCTTTACCTAACTTTCGTTTATATTATTGGGCAGCCAATATACGTTGTGCTACCTTTTGGTCTTTTTTCCATGGCCAACCCGAGTGCCCTAATTGGGTGGCAATGGAGTTGAGCTCCACTAAAGAATTATCTATCTCTGCACTTCTTGCCTCTGTACTCCCTAGTAGTTTGTCCAGATTAATAGTTAATCCTCTTGTTAGAGACACTTTGCGTATATGGGCTCAGTTTAGGAAATTTTATGGTTTCCATGGTTTTTCCCTTTCTAGCCCTATTTTACATAATCACCTTTTTTTACCTACTACGTATGACTCAGCATTCCATGATTGGTATAGGAAGGGCATTAGACATTTTGAAGATCTTTTTATTGATAATCGCTTCGCTTCTTTTCAACAGCTCTCTGCTAAGTTCAATCTGCCCAATGCTCATTTTTTTAGATATCTCCAAATTAGACACTTTATTACTCCTTTAATTCCTAACTTCCCTGAAATGCCTGAGAAAAATGTTATGGACTTATTTCTTTCTATTAATCCACTAGGTAAAGGTTTAATATCATTTATTCGTCATAAATTAGCAGCCTTACGATGTGCCCCTGTGGATAAAATTAAAATGGCATGGGAGCACGATCTAAATACCTCCCTATCTGATGAGACTTGGGACTCGATTCTCAAATAGGTTAATTCAACCTCTCTTTGTGCTCGCCATTGCCTTTTACAGTTTAAGATTGTTCATAGAGCCCATATGTCTAAATCTAAATTATCTCGATTTTACCCTAACATTAGTCCGCTTTGTGATAAATGTAAAAGGGGCGAGGCCTCTCTCATTCATATGTACTGGTTTTGTCCTAGCTTGGAGAAATTTTGGAAAGATGTCTTCATAACGTCATCATATATTCTGAATCACCACCTAGAACCTAACCCTTTAATTGCTTTGTTCGGTTTCTGGGGCGAGACAGATTTACGTCTGAGTTCGACTAAGTGTCGAATATTATCCTTTGCCTCTCTCCTGGCTAGATGTTTAATCCTCCTTAGATGGAGAGATGTTGCCCCGCCCACGCATGCTCAATGGCTTAACGATATTATGGCCTGCTTAGACCTTGAAAAAATTCATTATTCAGTTCTTAATTCGGATTTAAAGTTCCATAAGGTCTGGGGACCTTTGATTGAGTACTTTCATAACCTTCCTCTTAACTAGGGTTTTTTTCGGTCCCTTGCTTTCAGCTCCTTTTTTTGTTGGTAGTAGGCATTAATATCTTCTGTTGCTAAGTGTATTTACAGTTTTGGGGGTTTGATTGTCCTGATTTATATTCCCTATATTGTGTTGTGGTTGGTCTGGAGTTTTTTTTTTGTTTGTTGCGGGGCTTGGGGAGGATACTAATTTTACATGTCCTCAATTTGGGTGCTTTCTCAATTATCTTTCTTTGTATCATATTATTATTGTATGTTTATTTTTGCACTGTATCAATGTTCTTCATTTTGATCTGGGGTTTTTTATCTGTAGCTATGTAGAAAATGTATAAAAAAAACTAATAATAAAAAAAATAAAGATCACGAACAACAGATCCATTATCTCTTTAGCAACCTCTCTCAGGACTCTGGGATGTAGTCCATCTGGTCTGGGTGACTGACCCACCACCTTGGACCTTTTAGCTTGCCTGGCACTTTTTCCTTTGTAATAGCAATGATACTCACTCCTGCTCCCTGACACTCACAGATCTCTAGCACACTGCTAATATCTTAGACTGTGAAGACTGATAAAAAGTACTCATTAAGTCCATTTGCCATTTCTTTATCCCTCATTAATACCTCACTGGCATCATTTTCCAGTGGTCCAATATGAAATCTCATCTCCCTTTTACTCTTTAACAACTGAAAAAAGTTTTATAAATCTGCTTTATATTATTAGCTAGTTTGACCTCATACTCCTTATTTTGTTAGATTTTAAAAGCTTCCCAATCATCCAACTTCCCACTCACTTTTGCTACCTTATATGCCATTCCCTTGGCTTTTATGCAATCCTTAACTTTCTTTGTCAGCCACGATTGCCTAACCCCGCCATTTGAGAACAACTTCTTCTGTGGGACATATCTATGCTGTGCCTTGCAAATTATTCCTAGAAATCTCAGCCACCTCTGCTCTGCCGTCATCCCCACCAGCATCCTCCTCCAATCCACCTGAGCAAGCTCCTCTCTCGTGCCTCTGTAATTCCCTTTATTCCATTGTGATACTGATACATGTGAGTTATGCTTCTGCCTCTCAAACTGCAGTATGAATTCAATCATATTATGATCGCTGCCTCTTGTGTTCCTTTACATTAAGCTCCCTAATAAGATCTGGGTTATTACACAACACCCAATCTAAGATAGTCTTTCCCTGAGTAGGCTCAAGCACAAGATGCTCTAAAAAGCCATCTCATAGGCATTCAACAAATTCCATCTTTTATGATCTGACACCAACCTGATTTTCCCAATCACCATGCATATTGAAATCCCCCATTACAATTGTGACATTACCCTTACTACATGCCCTTTCCAGCTCCCTTTGTAATCTCAACCCCACATCTTGGGTACTATTTGGAGGCTTGTATATGATTCCCGTTATGGTTTTTATCATCTTTGCAGTTTAACTCCACCTACAAAGATTCAATGTTCTCTGATCTTATGTCACCTCTTTCTAAAGATGCACATTCATCTCATACCAACAGAATCACACCACTACCTATACCTTCCTGCATGTCCCTTTTAATACAAACTATATCCTTTGATGTTACGCTCCCAACCATGCAAACTATGGTCAGGATCGTGGAAAACTCTCCTAGTAAGTAGAACAGTCATATCCAAGTTTGCTGATGACGCTTAAATGAGTGGAAAAGCAAATTGTGCAGATATTGAGACTACCTAAGTAAATATATTTAAGAAAAGGTTGGATAGATTTTTCCATAGTAGGGGAATTAAGGGTTATGGGGAAAAGGCAGGTAGGTGGAGATGAGTCCATGGTCAGATTAGCCATGGCCTTACAGAACGGCGGAGCAGGCTTGACGAACCAGATGGCCTATTCCTGCTTCTATTTCTTTATGTTCTTATGGGATTCTGTGGGCGTGATAGAGACACCCAAGATGGTATATTGCTTCCTAGGTGCCAGGGTCTTAGATCAGGTCCACAGCATTCTAAAAGGGGAAGGTGAGCAGCCAGAAGTCTTGGTACATCTTGGCACCAATGACATAGGTAGGAAAGGTGAGGAGGTCCTGAAGAGAGAATTGAAGGAGCTAAGTAAAAAGATGAAAAGCAGCACCTCCATGGTAGTAATCTCTGGATTGCTGCCTGTGCCGCGTGCCAGTGAGGGTAGAAGTAGGATGATTTGGTAGATAACTGCGTGGCTGAGGAACTGGTGCAGGGGACAGGGGTTCAGATTTCTGTATTATTGGGATCTCTTCTGGGGAAGGTACAACCTGTAGAAAAGGGATGAATTACACATGAACCCGAGGGGGACCAATATCCTTGCGAGTAAGTTTTATAAAGCTGTTCAGGAGGGTTAAAAATAATTTGGCACGGGGTTGTGAACCAGAGCAATAGGGCTAAGATGGGGCTGTTGGTTTACAAACAGAGGCAATGTATGGAGAGGATAGGCTGATGATATGGCAAGATTGCAGTCAAAGTAATGAGCTGAAACATTAAAGGGGTACAAAATCAAAAAGGGTGACGAATACAGGATTGAAGGTGTTATATTTGAATGCATGCAGTTTATGGAATAAGGCAGATGAACGCAGCACAATCACAGATTAACATTTTCTGATGCAATGGGCATCACTGAATCGTGGCTGAAAGAAGATTGTAACTGGGAGCTTAGCGTTTTACGATACACATTGTATCGAAAGGACAAGCAGGTAGGCAGAGAGTAAGGTGACTCTGAAGGTAAAAAGTGAAATCAAATCATCAGAAGGAGGTGACATAGAATTAAAAGGTGTAGAATCGTTGTGCGTAGAAATTAGAAACCGCAAGGGTAAAAAGATACTGATGAAAGTTTACCCAGACCTTCAAACTGCAGCAAAGATGTGGGCTACATATTACAACAAGAAAAATGAAAAGCATGTCAAAAGGGCAATGTTACAATAGTCATGGGGGATCTCAATCTGCTGGTAGATTTGGAAAGTCAGGTTGGTCCGGGATTGCAAGAGAGGGTATTTATCAAATGCCTACAAGGTGGCTCTTCAGAGAAGCTTGTGGTTGAACCCACTAGGGGATCAGCTATTCTGGATTGGGTATTATGCAATGAACTAGATTTGATTAGATAGCTTAAGGTAAAGGAACCCTTAGGAATCAGTGATCATAATATGACAGAGTTGACCCTGCAATTTGAGAGAGAGAGCAGCTAAAGTCAGATGTATCAGTATTACAATGGAGTAAAGCGAATTACAGAGCCATGAGAGAGGAGCTGGCCAAAGCTAACTGGAAGGGGACATAGCAAGGATGATGACAGACTAGCAACAGCTGGAGTTTCTGAGAACAACTTGGAAGGTGCAGAATAGATACACCCCAAAAAAGAAGCAGTATTCTAAAGGAAGGATGATGTAACCGTGCGGACAAGTGAAATCAAAGCCTACATTAAAGCCAAAGAGAGGGCAGATTCGATTGTGAGAAATGTGCAGTGCTGCTGAGAAGGGACAAAAAGGAGACACTGCCTAGCGGAGTGGTCGTCGGAGTAGCGTGAGGCAGAGTAGTAGAGCTTTGGCTTATCAAGGCTTCAGCAAGGATGTACCTAGGGCAGTTAAGGACACAAGTTACTTCCATATCTCTTTTTTCCTTTAACTTAAAAGTAGTGGGTATGACTGCAAGGACAGTTTTCTGCTCTGGGTTTCAGATGTGGGATATTCGGGAGATTTCCAGCCTACCTGATGGCCAGAGATGCAGCTCCTTAGAGACCGAGTTAGGGAACTAGAGCTGCAGCTCAATGACCTTTGGCTTCTTAGGAAAAATAAGGAGGTGATTGATAGGAGCTACAGACAGGTAGTTACACTGGGACCACAGGAGACAAGTAAGTGGGTGACTATCAGGAGAGGGACGGGAGAGCATCAGGTATTGGAGAGAACACCTGTGGCTGTTCTCCTTAACAATAAGTACTCCATTTTGAGTAATGTTGCGGGGGGGGGGGGGGGGGGCTACCTGGGGGAAGCGATAGTGGTCGCACCTCTGGCACTGAGTCTGGCCCTGTGGCTCAAAAGGGTAGGGAACAGAAGAGGATGGCAGCAGTAATAGGGGACTCCTATAGTTAGGATGACAGACAGGTGATTCTGTGAATGCAAAAAAGAAATACGGATGATAGTTTGCCTCCCAGGTGCCAGGGTCTGGGATGTTTCTGATCGTGTTCACAATCTCCTGAAATGGGAGGATCAGCAGCCAAAGGTCGTGGTGCATATTGGTACCAACGACATAAGAAGAAGTAGGGAGGAGATTCTGAAAGCAGAATATAGAGAGTTAGGAAGGAAGCTGAGAAACAGAACCACAAGAGAGTAATCTCGGGATTGTTGCCCATGCCACGTGACAGTGAGAATAGGAATAGAGTGAGGCGGTGGATAATTGTGCGGCTGAAGGATTGGAGCAGGGGGCAGGGATTCAGATTTCTGGATCATTTGAACCTTGTCTAGGGCCAGTGTGACCTGTACAAAAAGGACAGGTTGTACTTGAATCCAAAGGGGAACCAATATTCTGGTGGGGAGGTTTGCTAAGGCTATTGGGGAGAGTTTAAACTAGAATTGCAGGGGGTGGGAACCGAACTGAAGAGACGATGTATGGGGTGGTTAACACACAAGTGGAAACAGCTTGTAGGGAGTTTGTAAGGAAGGATAGGCAAATGATAGAGGAAAGTTGCAGAATCAGTCCGATGGCTTGAGATGTGTCTACTTTTATGCAAGGAGTATCATAAACAAGGTGAATGAACTTAGAGTGTGGATCAATACATGGAACTATCATGTTCTGGCCATTACAGAGAATTGGATGTCTCAGGGGCAGGAATAGCCCTGAGTCAGTGCGGGTGGAAGTCAGAACGGGAAGGGGGAAATAACTCTATTGTTATTTTTATACACCCCCAATAGTAATAGGGACAACAAGGAGCAGATAGGGAGGCAGATTCTGGAACAGTGCAATAATAATAGGGTTGTTGTGATGGGAGATTTTAACTTTCCTAATATTGACTGGGATATCCTCAGAACAAGGAGCTTAGATGGGGTGGAGTTTGTTAGGTGTGTTCAGGAATATGTAGATAAGCCTAAAAGAGGAGAGGCTGTACTTGATCTGGTATTGGAAAATGAACCTGGTCAGGTGTCTTGGTGGCAGAGCATTTTAGAAGTAGTGACTACAACTCTATCTCCTTCGCCATAACACTAGAGAGGGATAGGAGCAGACAATTTGAGAATACACTTAATTGTGGTGGGGGAAATACGAAGCTATTAGGGAAAAATAGCAGGAAATTCATGGAAGGAATGTGGCAAATGTTCAGGGAATATTTGCATGGTGTTCTGCATAGGTATGTTCCATTGAGGCAGGGAGAGGATGGTAGGATAAAAGAGCCATGGTGTACAAAGGATGTGGAGAATCTAGTTAAAAAGAAAAGCTTTCAACAGATTCAAGAAACTAGGTACTGTTAGAGCTCCAGAAAACTACAAGGTTACCAGGAACAAGTATAAGAATGAAATCAGGAGAGCCAGAAGGGGCTATGAGAAGGCCTTCGCGAGGAGGATTAAGGAAAACCCCAAGGCATTCTACAAGTATGTGAAGAGCAAGAGGATGAGCTGTGCGAGAATAGGATCAATCACGTGTGACAGTGGAAACACGTGCATGGAGTTGGAGGTGGTAGCAGAGGTACTTAATGAACACCTTGCTTCAGTATTCACCAATTATGGCAATGGGAAATTTTGGGGATTACTTACAGCAGAATGCAATGCTTGAGCATGTAAACATTAAGAAAGATGATGTGTGGAGATTTTAAAAATTAAGTTAGATAAGTTGCCAGGACCAGACGAGATATACCCCAGGCTTCTGTGGGAAGCAAGGGAGGAGATTGCTGAGCCTCTGGCGATGACCCTTGCATCATCAATAGGGACAGAAGTACCAGAGCACTGGAGCGCTGCAAATGTTGTTCCCTTGTTCAAGAAAGGGAGTAAAGATAACCCAGGAAATTATAGACCACTGAGTCTTACTTCAGTGGCAGGCAAGTTGTTGGAGAAGATTCTGAGAGGCAGGATTTCTGCGCATTGAAGATACATAATATGATTAGGGATAGTCAGCATGCCTTACGAGCCTGACTGAATTCTTTGAGGATGTGACAAAACACATTGATGAAGGTAGAGCAGTGGATGTAATGTATATGGATTTCAGCAAGGCATTTGATAAGGTTCCCCATGCAAGGCTTATTGAGAAAGTAAAGGGGCATGGGATCCTAGGGGGCATTGCTTTGTGGATCCAGAATTGGTTTGCCCACAGAAGGCAAAGGGTGGTTGCAGGTGGTTCGTATTCTGAACAGGGGACAGTGACCAGCGGTGTTCCTTTCTGTGATTTTTATAAATGACCTAGATGAAGAAGTAGGATGGGTTGATAAGTTTGTTGATGACACAAAGGTTGGGGGTTTTGTGAAAAGTCTGGAGGGTTATCAGAAGTTAACAGCAGGTCATCAATAGGATGCAAAACTGGGCTGAGAAGTGGCAGATAGAGTTCAACCCAGGTAAGTGTGAAGTGGCTCATCTTGGTAGGTCAAATATGATGGCAGATTATAGTATTAATGGTAAGACTCTTGGCAGTGTGGAGGATCAGCGGGATCTTGGGGTCCGAGTCCATAGGACACAAAGCTGTCACGCAGGTTGACTCTGTGGTTAAGAAGGCATATGGTGCATTGGCCTTCATCAATCGTGGGATTGAGTTTAGGAGCTGAGAGGTAATGTTGCAGCTATATAGGACCCTGGTCAGACCCCACTTGGAGCACTGTGCTCAGTTCTGGTCGCCTCACTACAGGAAGGATATGGAAACCATAGAAAGGGTGCAGAGGAGATTGTTGCCTGAATTTGGGAACAGGCCTTATGAGAACAGGTTGGGTGAACTCAGCCTTTTTTCCTTAGAGTGATAGAGGATGAGAGGTGACCTTATAGAGGTGTACAAGATGCTGAGAGGCATTAATCATGTGGATAGTCAGAGGCTTTTTCCCAGGGCTGAAATGGCTAACACAAGAGAGCAGAGTTTTAAGGTGCTTGGAAATAGGTACAGAGTAGATGTCAGGGGTAACTTGGTTTTTTTTTTTAAGCAGAGAGAGGTGAATGCATGGAATGGGCTGCTGGAGATGGTGGTGGAGGTGCAATCTATAGGGGTTTTAAGAGACTCATAGATAGGCACATGGAGCTTAGAAGAAGAGGGCTATGTGCTAGGGAAATTCTAGGCAGTCTCTATTTCTATGTTTTATGTTCACATAATAGACCAAAATTTAGTGGGAATTTAGAGGATTAAGAAGTTTTAAAAATCAACAGAAGGCAACTAAAATAATACATAAAGAGAGAAAAGATGGAATACGAAGTTAAGCTAGCCAATAATATTAATGAGGATACTAAAAGTTTCTTCAGATATACAAAGAATAAAAGAGAGGCGAGGGTGGATTTTGAATAGCTGGAAAACAATACTGGAGAGGTAGTAATGGGGGGAGGAAGGGGAAGCAATGAAATGGCGGATGAACTGAATACATGTTTTGCATCACTCTTCACTGTGGAAATCACTAGCAGTATGGTGGAATTTCAAGGTGTCGGGGGGCAGAAGTGGCTGAAGTTGCAATTACCAGGGAGAAGGTGCAATTACCAGGGAGAAGGTGCTTAGGAAACTGAAAGGTCTGAAAGTAGATAAGTCACCTACACCAGATGGTCTACAACCGAGGGTTTTGAAAGAGGTGGCTAATGAGAACGTGGAGGCATTGGTCATGATCTTTCAGAAATCAACAGATTCTGGAATGGCTCCAGAGCAATAGAAAATTGCATATGTCACTCCACTCTTCAAGAAGGGAGAAAGGCAGAGGAAAGGAAGTTATAGGCCAGTTAGCCTGACTGCAGTGTTTAGAAAGATGTTGGAATCAACTGTAAAAATGTGGTTTCAGGGTACTTGAAGGCACATGACAAAATAGGCCGAAGTCAACATGGTTTCCTTACATGAAAATCTTTCCTGATAAATCTGTTGGAATTCTTTCAGGAAATAACAAGCAGAATAGACAAAGGAGAATCGGTGGATGTTGTGTAATCAGATTTTCAGAGGGCTTTTGACAAGGTGCCACACGAGGCTGCTTAACAAGTGAAGAACCGCTATACTCAAGGAAAAAAACCAGCACGGATAAATCATTGGCAGATTGGAAGGAGGCAAAGAGTGGGAATAAAGGGAGCCTTTTTTGATTGGCTGCCAGTGATTAGTGGTGTTCCACAGTGTTCAGTGTTGGGACTGTTTCTTTTTATGTTGTACGTCAATGATTTGGAGGATGGCTTTGTGGCCAAGCTTGCAAACAATAGGCGGAGGGTCAGATAGTGTTGAGGAAGCAGAGAGGCTGCAGAAGAACTTACACAGATTAGGAGAATGGGCAAAGAAGTGGCAAATGGAATACAGTTTGTGAAGTGCATGGTCATGCGCTTTGATAGAAGAAATAAAAGGGTAGACTATTTATTAAATGGAGATAAAATTCAAAGCAATGAGGTCCAAAGAAACTTGGGAGCCCTTGTGAAGGATTCCCTGAAGGTTAGCTTGCAGGTTGAGTTGGTGATGAGGGACGAAAATGCAATGTTAGCATTCATTTTGAGAGGACTAGAATATAAAAGCAAGAATGTAATGTTGAGTCTTTATAAGGCACTGATGAGGTCTAAATTAGAGTATTTTGAGCAGTTTTGGGCCTCATCTAAGTAACGATGTGTTGACATTGGAGAGGATTAAAAGGAGGTTCATTAAAATGATTCTGGGATTGAAAGGCTTATCATATGAAAAGCATCTAATGACTCTGGGCCTCTACTCACTGCAATTCAGAAGAATGAGCGGTAATCTCAGTTAAACCTATTGAATGCTGAAAGGCCTCGATAGGGCGGATGTGGAGAGGATGGTTCTTATGGTGAGGGAATCTAGGACCACAGGACACAGCCTTAGAATAGAGTGATTTAGAATTAGAATAAGGGGTAGGCCATTTAGAATGGAGTTGAGGAAAAACTTTTTCACCCAGAGAGTTGTGGATCTATGGAATGCTCTGCCTCAGAAGGCAGTGGAGACCAATTCTCTGGATGCTTTCAAGAAAGAGTTAGATAGAGCTCTTAAAGATAGCGGAGTCAAGGGATATGGGGAGAAGGCAGGAATGGGGTACTGATTGTGGATGATCAGCCACGATCACATTGAATGGTGGTGCTGGCTCGAAGGGCCGAAGGGCCTACTCTTGCACCTATGTCTATTGATTTTAGACTGTGACCGGAGATGAGCAGGAATTTGTTTCCCAGAGAGTTCTGAACCTGTGAAATTCTCTGCCACTGGCAGTTGTGGAGGTCAAGTCAGAGTATATTTAAGACAGAGGTTGATAGATTCTTGATTAGTCAGGGCATGATGGGATACAGGGAGAAGGCAGGCAATTGGGACTGAGAGGGAAATAGATCAGCCATGATGAAACAGTAGAGCACACTCAATGGGCCAAATTGCCTAATACTGCCCCGATACCTTATGGTCTTCTTTGTGCACACTTTAGACAGAATCCATGGACTGCTTAGTGCCATTACGTACAAGTAAAAAAGTGGTTTATTCGATGCTCTCTGTTGCTTACCTGTGCCAGTGATGAACACTGCAAAGTTTTCCACCCCTTTGCCACAGCCAAATTTTTTCTCTGCTAAAGCAGCACAATTACCATCATTGTCTATCCACACTGGCAGGTGAAGTGTATCAGATATTGGCGTCCGGAGATCCACTGACACCCACTCCTGAATAAGCTTGGTGGAATCGAGCACAATTCCTTTCTTGGGGTTGACGCGGCCTCCTGTGGAAATGCCTGAAGAGTGAAACACAGAGGAGACAAAATATCATCACCATCATCATCGAAGAACAAAGCAGATCCACACTTTCTTGAAAGTGGTGTCAAGCAGAGATAGGGTCATAAAGAAAGCTTTTGGCAAATTGACCTTCAAAATTCAATGTATTCAGTACAGGATTTGGGATGTTATGTTGGAATTGGATAAGACATTGGTGAGATTTAATTAGGAGAATTATGTACAGTTTTAGTCACCTACCTGGAAGAAAGATGTAAATAAGGTTGAAAGAGTAGAGAAAATTTACAAGGATGTTGATAAAGATATACAAAATTATGAGGGGTATAGATAAGGTGAATGCAAGCAGGCTTTTTCCCATGAGGTTAGGTGAGACTACAACTAGAGGTCATAGGTTAAGGTTGAAAGGTAAAATATGAAAGAAGACCTTCTTCACTCAGAAGGCGATGAGAATGTGGAACGAACAGCCAGCAGAAATGATGGATGTGGGTCCAATTTCAACATTTAAGAAACCATAAGATCATAAGACATAAAAACAGAATTAAGCCATCTGGCCCATGGAGTCTGCTCCATCATTCAATCACAGCTGATCCTTTTTTCCTATCTCCTCCTCAACCCCAGCTCCCTGTATCCTTTGATGTCATGTCCAATCAATAACCTATCAATTTCTGCCTTAATACATCTAATGACTTGGCCTCCACAGCTGCATGTGGTAACAAATTCCATAAATTCACCGACCTTCGACTAAAAAAATTTCTCCGCATCTCTGTTTTGAAAGGACGCCCCTCTGTCCTGAGGCTTTGTCCTCTTGTCCTGGACTCTCCCACCATTGGAAACATTCTTTCCCCCATCTACTCTGTCTAGGCCTTTCAACATCTGAAAGGTTTCAATAAGATCCCCCCTCATCCTTCTGAATTCCAGTGAGTACAGACCCACAGCCATCAAACATTCCTCGCATGATAACCCTTTCATTCCAGGCATCATCCTTCTGGACCCTCTCCAATGCCAGCACATCTTTTCTAAGATGAGGAGCCCAAAACTGCTCACAATACTCAAGGTGAGGCCTCACAAGTGCCTTATAAAGCCTCAGCATCACATACTTAGTCTTGTATTCTAGACCTCCTGAAATGAATGGTAACATTGTATTTGCCTTCTTCACCACCGGCATAGCCCGCAAGTTTACCTTTAGGGTATTCTGCTTAAGGACTCCCAAGACCCTTTCCATCTCAATTTTTGGATTTTCTGCCGATTTAGAAAATATTGATTTCTACTACCAAAATGCATGACCATGCATTTTCCAACATTGTATTTCATTTGTCACTCTCCTGCCCATTCTTCTTATTTTTCCCCAAGTCCTTCTGCAGCCTTCCCATTTTCTCAACTACCCCTCCACCAATCTTTGTATCATCTGCAAACCTGGCAACAAAGCCATCTATTCCATCATCTAAATCATTTATATGCAGCATAAAAAAAAGTGGTCCCAACACCGATCCCCGTGGAACACCATTAGTCACTAGCAGCCAACCAGGAAAGGATCCTTTTATTCCCACTCGCTGCCTCCCACCAAGCAGCCGATGATCTAAACATGCCAGTAACTCTCCTGTAATACCATTGGCTCTTAACTTGGTAAGCAGCCTCATAAGTAGCAACTTGTCAAAGGTCTTCTGAAAGTCCGAATATACAACGTCCACTGCATACCATAAGACATAGGAGCAGAATTAGGCCATTCAGCCCATCGAGTGTGGTCCACCATTCCATCATGGTTGATCCCAGATCCCACTCAACCCCAATCACATACCTTCTTGCCATTTCCTTTGATGTCCTGACCAATCAGGAAATGATCAACTTCTGCCTTGAATATATGCAGAGACTAGGCCTGCACCGCAGTCCGTGGCAGAGCATTCCACAGATTTACTATTGGGCTAAAAAAATTTCTCCTTACCTCTGTTCTAAAGGGTTGACCCTCAATTCCGAGGCTGTGCCCTCTAGTTCTACAAACCCCCACCATAGGAAACGTCCTCTCCAGTCCTTTCAACATTCGATGGCTTCCAATGACATTGTCCCACATTCTTCTAAATTCCAGTGAGTACAGGCCCAATGCTCATATGTTAAACCCTTTAATGCTGGAATCATCTTTGTGAACCTCCTTTGGACTCTCTCCAATGACAGCTAATCTTTTCTGAGATATGGGGCCCAAAACTGTTGACAATACTCCATGTGCAGTCTGACCAGCATCTTTTAAAGCCTCAGCATTATCTCCTTGCTTTTATATTCTACTGCCCTTGAAAAAAAATGTTCACATTGCATTTGCCTTCTTTACCACAGACTCAACCTATAAATTAACCTTAGGAGTCTTACACAAGGACTTCTAAGTCCCTCTACACCTCTGATGTCTGAACCTTTTTCTCACTATTCTCATTTAGATAATAGTTTGCACTATCGTTCCTTTTACCAAAATACATTATCATACATTTCCCAACACTGTATTCCATCTGCCACTTTTTTGCCCATTCTTCCAATTTGTCTAAGTCTTGCTGTAATTACATTGCTTCTTCAGCACTACGTACCCCTCCACCTATCTTTGTATCATCCGCAAACTTTGCCACAAAGCCATCAATTCCATTATCTCAATCACTGACAAACAATGTAAAAAGCAGTGGTCCCAATACTGGCCCCTAAGGAACAGCATTAGTCAAACAACCAGAAAAGGCTCCTTTTATTCCCACTCCCTGCCTCCGGCCTGACAGCCATTCTGCTATCCATGCCAATATCTTTCATGTAACACCACAGGACTTTATCTTGTTAAGTAGCCTCATGGGTGGCACCTTATTAAATGCCTTTTGAGAATGCAAGTAAATGACAGCCAGTGCCTCTCCTCTGTCCATCCTGCTTGTTACTTCCTCAAAGAATTCTAACAGATCTGTCAGGCAAGATTTTCCTTGTCAGAAGCCATGCTGACTTTGACTTACTTTAGTCTCCAAGTACCCCGAAACCTCATCCTTAATAATAGACTCCAACACTTTCCCAACCTCAGAGGTTAGGCTAACTGGCCTAAAATTTCCTTTCTTTTGCCTTCCTCCCTTCTTAAAGAGTGGAGTGACATCGGCAATCTTCCAGTTCTCCTCAACCCACCCAGAATCAAGTGATTCTTCAAAGATCATGGCCAATGCATCCGTTATCTCTTTAGCGACTCTCTCAGGACTCTGGGATGTAGATCATCTGGTCCAGGTGACTGATCCACCTTAAGACCTTTGAGCTTGCCGAGCACTTTTTCCTTTGAACTAACAAAAACACTCACAGACCACTGGCACCTACTGGTGTCTCCCAAAGTGCAGACAAATGCAAATTACCCATTAAGTACATCTGCTAATATTTTGTCCCCCATTACTATCTCAACAGCATCATTTTCCAGTGGTCCAACATCAACTTTGACCTGCCTTTTAATCTTTATGTAACTGAAAAAACTTTTTGTATCCTGCTTTATATTATTGGCTAGTCTGCCCTCATATTTCATCGTTTCCCTTTTTATAGCTTAGTTGTCTTTTGTTGGATTTTAAAAGTTTCCCAATCATCCATCTTTCCACTCACTTTTGCTACCTTACGTGCCCTTACCTTGGCTTTTATGCAGTCCTTAACTTCTTGTGAAGCCATTTGAGAACTTCTTCCTCTGTGGTACATATCTATTCTGCACCTTGTGAAATATTCCCTGAAAACTTCAGCCACCTCTGCTCTGCCATCATCCCCACCAGTATCCTCTGCCAATTCCCCTTTATCTATCCTCCATGCAATCTCCTCAAAGAATTCCAACAGGTTAGTCAGGCAAGATACTCCCTTAAGGAAACCAGGCTGACGTTGTCCTATCTTATCCTTTGATTCCATGTACTCCATCACCTCATCCTTAACAATTGACTCCAACATCTTCCCAGCCAGGCTAACAGGTCTATAATTTCCTTTCTGCTGCCTTCCTCCTTTCTTAGAGTGGAGTGACACTTGAAATTTTCCAGTCCTCTGGCACTATGCCAGAGTCCAATGATTAGGGTTAGGGTTAGGGTTAGGGAACCCTAACCTTAACCCACCCTAACCTGACAATCTGTAATAGTGCAACAAAGTCATCCAGCTTATTTCTTATACTCCGTGCATTGAAATATAACACTTTGAGTACCGTAAATATTGAAACATAGAAAACCTACAGCACAATACAAGCCCTTCTGCCCACAATGCTGTGCTGAACATGTACTTACTTTAGAAATTACCTAGGGTTACCCATAGCCCTCTATTTTTCTAAGCTCCATGTACCTATCCAGGAGTCTCTTAAAAGGCCCTATTGTATCCTCTTCCACCACCGTCGCCGACATCCCACTCCAAACATTCACCACTCTCTATGTAAAAAAACTTACCCCTGATATCTCCTCTGTACCTACTTCCAAGCACCTTAAAACTGTGCCCTTTCCTGCTAGCCATTTCAGCCCTGGGAACAAGCCTCTGACTATCTACACGATCAATGCCTCGCATCATCTTATACACTTCTATCAGGTCATCTCTCATCCTCCGCTGCTCCAAGGAGAAAAGGCCGAGTTCACTCAACCCATTCTCATAAGGCATGCTCCCCAATCCATGCAACATCCTTGTAAATCTCCTCTGCATCCCTTCTATAGTTTCCACATCTTTTCTGTAGTGTGGTGACCAGAACTGAGTACAGTACTCCAAGTGGGGTCTGATCAGGGTCCTATATAGCTGCAATATTACCTCTCGGCTCTTGAATTCAATCCCACAGTGGATGAAGGTCAATGCACCATATGCCTTCTTAACCACAGAGTCAACCTGCATAGCAGCTACCCTTTTATTTGCTACCCTTTTTGACTCTGTATCCCTAATGCACTGATACTCACCCTGCTGGCTGCAATTATGTTCTATCACCTGCCTGCCCTTCCCGACAGTCTGACTGCACGCTATCTTTACTTTTTTACCATCAGTCCTATCCTGAGCCCTTTCAGTTCGGTTCCCACACCCCTGCCAAATTAATTTAAACCCTCCCCAACAGCTCTAACAAACCTTCCTGCGAGAATACTGGATCCCTCGGGTTCAGGTGCAGCCTGTCCCTTTTGTACAGATCGTATCTCTCCCAGAAGAGATCCCAATGATCCAAGAACTTGAAGCCCTGTCCCCTGCACCAGCTTCTCAGCCACCATTAATGTGCCAAATCATCCTGTTTCTACCCTCACTGACGCGTGGCATAGGCAGCAATCCAGAAAGTACTACCTGGGAGGTCCTACTTCTCAGCTTTCCACCTAACCCTCTATATTCTCTTTTCAGGACCTCTTTGCTTTTCCTTCCTACGTCATTGGTACCAATATGTACCAAGACATCTGGTTGCTGCTCTCCCTTCCTCTCCAAAATGTTGTGTATGTGACCCTAGATGTCCCTGACCCTGGCACCTGGGAGGCAACATAACATCCAGGTGTCCCGTTCACGTCCACAGAATCTCGTGCCTTTCCCTCACTATTAAGTCTCCTATCACTATTGCTCCCCTCTTTTCCCTCTTTACCTTCTGCATCACAGATCTATGCTCAGTACCAGTAATCCAGTCTCCATGATATTTCCCTGGGAGGTCATCCCCCACAACAGTAGCCAAAGCAGTATACTTATTTTTTAGAGGAATGGCCAAAGGGGTGCTCTGTGCTAACTGCCATTCACATTTCCATTTCTCCTGAGAGTCATCCAGCTACTTGCTTCCTGCAACTTAAGACAGAGGTCGATAGATTCTCGATAGATCAGGGCACGAGGATACAGTTGGCACTCCTGATCTGCGGGTTCCGCATGCGCAGATTCAACTAACCACGGATCAGGAAAACCCGGAAGTTCTCTCTCCTGCACTTGTTGTTTGAGCATGTAGAGACTTTTTTCTTGTCCTTATTCTCTGAACAATACAGTATAACAACTATTTACATAGCATTTACATTGTATTAGGTACTATAAGTAATCTAGAGATGATTTAAAGTACAGGTAGTCTTTAAGTCGGATTTGTACCTAAGTTCGAACAGGTACATCCGGTATTATTTAGCGTCAGTTAGTCAAACGCTTGTCTTAGTATACAGTATATATTTTACCTTTCTATGCCTATTAAGAAACGTATGTATTTCAATAATTAAACCACTGCGTTGCTTAGTAATAATTGTAGCTTTCATCGGGGCAGGGTCTTTCACATGCTCCATTATTGTCACTTTATCCTTTAAAATTGTTCCAATCATTGACCGACTGTAGCCTAACACTTTTCCAATGACCTATGGTATTTCACCTCTTTTCAATCGCTTTATTATTTCCACTTTATTTTCAATCATGACCATTTTCTGTCAACGGAACAGAAACACTGCAGGCAGCGGGTCCCGACCTCTGCCGGGTCCTAAAGTCCACCGCACTAAGACAGGTTAAATAAGGGACTTGAGTATCCACGTTTTTTGGTATCAGTGGGGGGGGGTCTGGGAACCAATCCCCCGCGGATAAGGAGGGCCGACTGTGTATGGGGAGAAGGCAGGAGGTCAGGGTTGAGAGGAAAAATGGATCAGCCATAATGAAATGGTGGAGTAGACGCAATGGACCAAATGGCCTAGTTCTGCTCCTACATCTTATGGCCTTAATCAGAGAGTAATTAGCTGAGCATGGACATGTAGAGTTTCTGCTGATGATCTGTTAAACCAGAGACTATTTTCAGATAAGAAGTGGTTTATTATGTAAAATTGCAAGCTTGTAGAAGGAGTAGCCTGTGATCTGGCCATTCCCGCCCAGTATTTGAGTGAACTGGTTTGAACCAGTCTGTGTTGGGAAAAACAAAAGCCATTCTCTGGGGCAGAAGTCTGGGGGAAGAGCTATAAAGCACTCACCAGGAAATCTGCAGATGCTGGAAATTCAAGCAACAAACAAACTGCTTTAGGAACTCAACAGGCCAGGCAGCATCTATGGAAACGAGTACAGTCAACATTTTGGCCATAGATACCAAATGTAATCTTCAAGTACAAGAAGGGCGAGACTGCGCAAGCGTGTGACGTAGACAGGACAGCGCAGAGAATTTAAAAGGAAGGGGACTTACAACGGTTGTTTTTTGGATCGGGACAAGAAGGGAGGCGTGAGAGCTAATTCTGAAGGAAGGCCGCTTTTTAAAAAACTTTTTCAAGTACAAGAAGGGTGAGTCTGCGCAGGCACATGACGTAGACAGGACAGCACCGAGAGTTTAAGAAGAAGACCACCCTATACAGTGGGCAGCAGAGTCAGTGACAGCAGAATGTAGGGCTTTGGGCCTAGGCAGTAACGGGAAGAGGTGAGAGCAAGGCACCAACTCTTTTTATCCCCTTGGCGAATCGGCCTGGACCGACAGAGGAACAGCAGGGCTCACACAGCTAACAGTTTAAGAAGTTCGTGTGTTTGGCAAGGTAAGTGGGTGAGTAGACTTATTTTTCCTTGTCTCATTCCTGTAGAATTAAGTAGCATGTCTACAGGGTTAGTGCTTTGTTCAGGGTATCAGATGTGGAAATACTGGGAGACCTCCAGCCTCCCTGATGGTCACATCTGCGCCAGGTGCACCAAGATGCAGCTCCTCAGAGACCGTGTTAGGGATTTGGAGCGGCAGCTTGATGACCTACTGCTTATTAGGGAAAGTGAAGAGGTGATAGACAGGAGCTACAGGGAGGTAGTCATCCCTAGGCTACAGGGGTCAGAAAACTGGGTGACTGTCAGGACAGGGAAGGGAAATGCCCGGATAGTGGAAAGCACCCTGTGGCTGCCCCCCTCAGCAACAAGTATATCGTTTTGGATGCTGTTGAGGGGGATGACTTGACAGGGGACAGCCACGGTGACGCGCTGTTGTGCAGGAGGGAAGGAGGGAGAAGAGGAATGCGGTAGTCATAGGGGATTCATAGTCAGGGGAACAGACAGAGATTCTGTGAGCCTGTTAAGAGATACCCGCATAGTGTGTTGCCTCCCAGGTGCCAGGGTACGGGATGTCTCGGATCAGGTCCAGAATATTCTGAAGGGAGAGGGCAAGCAGCCAGCTATCTTGGTACATGTTGGTACCAATGACATAGATAAGAGAAGGGAGGAGGTCCTGAAGAGAGATTTCCGGGAGTTAGGAAGGAAGCTGAGAAGCAGGACCTCCAGGGCAGTAATCTCAGGATTGCTACCTGTGCCACGTGCTAGCGAGGGCAAGAATAGTAGGATCAGGCAGATGAATGCGTGGCTGAGAGACTAGTGCAGGGGGCAGGGCTTCAGATTCTTGAATCATTGGGATCTCTTCTGGGGGAAGTAAGATCTGTTCAAAAAGGACAGGTTACACCTGAAGGGGACCAATATCCTGGCGGGAAGGTTTAATAGAGCTGTTAGGGAGGGTTTAAACTAATTTGGCGGGGGATGGGATCCAGAATGGTAGAGCGGAGGAGGGGGAAAACAGAAATAAATTTAAGATAGTGAGCAGTAAAGATGTCATGAAGGACAGGCAGGTGATGGAGCAAATTTGCAGCCATTGGGATGAGTTGCAGTGCAATCAAAACAAAAAGTCCCAAATACTGGACTTAAGGTGTTATACTTAAATGCACGCAGCATAAGGAATAAGATGGATGATCTTGTCGTACAGCTACAGATTGGCAGGTATGATATTGTGGCCATCACTGAGACGTGGCTAAAGGATGCATGTCTCTGGGAGCTGAACATCCAAGGATACACTGTGTATCAGAAGGATAGGCAGGTAGGCAGAGAGGGTGGCGTGGCTTCATTAGTAAGAAATAATATTAATTCATTAGAAAGAGGTGACATAGGATCAGAAGGTGCAGAATCTTTATGGGTTGAGCTAAGAAATCGCAGGGGTAAAAGGACCCTGATGGCAGTTATATACAGGCCTCCTAACAGCTGCAGTGATGTGGACTACAAATCACAACAGGAAATAGAAAAGGCTTGCCAGAAGGGCAGTGTTATGATAATTGTAGGGGATTTTAACATGCGAGTGGATTGGGAAAATCAGGTCAGCACTGGATCTCAAGAGAGAGAATTTGTAGAATGTCTACGCCATGGCTTTTTAGAACAGCTTGTTGTTGAGCCCACTAGGGGATCGGCTGTACTGGATTGGGTATTGTGTAATGAACCAGAGGTGAATAGAGAGATTGAAGTTAAGGAACCCTTAGGAGGCAGTGATCACAACATGATTGAGTTCACTGTGAAATTTGAGAAAGAGAAGCCGAAATCCAAAGTGTCGGTATTTCAGTGGAGTAAAGCAAATTACAGTGGCATGAGAGAGGAACTGGCCAAAGTTGACTGGAAAGGGACACTAGTGGGAAGCACGGCAGAGCAGCAGTGGCTGGAGTTTATGTGAGAAGTGAGGAAGGTGCAAAACAGATATATTCCAAAAAAGAAGAAATTTTCGAATGGAAAAAGGATGCAACCGTGGCTGACAAGTGAAGTCAAAGCCAAAGTAAAAGCAAAGCAGAGGGCATACAAGGAAGCAAAAATTAGTGGGAAGACAGAGGACTGGGAAGTTTTTAAAAGCTTACAAAAGGAAACTAAGAAGGTCATTAAGAGGGAAAAGATGAACTATGAAAGGAAACTAGCAAATAATATCAGAGGATACTAAAAGCTTTTTCAAGTATATAAAGAGTAAAAGAAAGGTAAGAGTAGATATAGGACCGATAGAAAATGATGCTGGAGAAATTGTAATGGGAGATAAGGAGATGGTGGAGGAACTGAATGAGTATTTTGCATCAGTCTTTAGTGAGGAAGACATCAACAGTATACCGGACACTCAAGGGTGTCAGGGAAGAGAAACGTGCACAGTCACAATTACGACACAGAAAGTACTCAGGAAGCCGAATAGTCTAAGGGTAGATAAATCTCCCGGACCAGATGGAATGCACCCTCGTGTTCTGAAGGAAGTAGCTGTGGAGATTGCGGAAGCATTAACAATTATCTTTCAATAGTCAATAGATTCTGGCCTGGTTCTGGAGGACAGGAAGATTGCAAATGTCACTCCGCTATTTAAGAAGGGGGCAAGGAAGCAAAAAGGAAATTATAGACCTGTTAGCTTGACATCGGTGGTTGGGAAGTTGTTGGAGTCGATTGTCAAGGATGAGCTTATGGAGTACCTGGAGGTATATGACAAGATAGGCCGAACGCAGCATGGTTTCCTTAAAGGAAAATCCTGCCTGACAAACCTAGTGCAATCTTTTGAGGAAATTACAAGTAGGTTAGACAAGGGAGATGCAGTGGATGTTGTGTATTTGGATTTTCAGAAGGCCTTTGACAAGGTGCCGCACATGAGGCTGCTAAACAATATAAGAGCCAATGGAATTACGGGAAAGTTACATACGTGGATAGAGCGTTGGCTGATTGGCAGGAAACAGAAAGTGGGAATAAAGGGATCCCATTCTGGTTGGCTGCCGGTTACCGGTGGTGTTCCACAGAGGTCCGTGTTGGGGCCGCTTCTTTTTATGTTGTATATCAATGATTTGGATTATGGAATAGATGGCTTTGTGGCTAAGTTTGCTGATGATACAAAGATAGGTGGAGGGGCTGGTAGTGCTGAGGAAACAGAGAGTCTGCAGAGAGACTTGGATAGATTGGGAGAATGGGCAAAGAAGTGGCAAAGTTGTTTCCCTTTGTGGGGGAGTCTAGTATGAGAGGGCATGACTTAAGGATTGAAGGGCACCCATTCAGAACAGAGATACAAAGAAATTTTTTTAGCCAAAGGGTGGTGAATTTGTGGAATTTGTTGCCACGGGTGGCAGTGGAAGTCAAGTAATTGGGTGTATTTAAAGCAGAGATTGATAGGTATCTGAGTAGCCAGGGCATCAAAGGTTATGGTGAGAAGGCAGGGGAGAGGGACTAAATGGGAGAATGGATCAGCTCATGATAAAATGGCAGAGCAGACTCGATGGGCCCAATGGCCGAATTCTGCTCCTTTGTCTTATGATTTAGATGATGGAATAGATGGCTTTGTTGCCAAGTTTTCAGACCATACAAAGATTGATGGAGGGACAGGTAGCGTTGAGGAACCAGGTAGGCTGCAGAAGGACTTGGACGAATCAGGAGAATGGACAAGAAAGTGGGAAATGAAATACAATGTTGGAAAATGTATGGTCATGCACTTTAGTAGTGGAAATAAATGTGCAGACTATTTTCTAAATAGGGAGAAAATACAACAATCTGAGATGCAAAGGGCTTGGGAGTCCTTATGCAGAACACCTAACGGTTAACTTGCAGGTTGAGTCAGTGGTGAGGAAGGGAAATGCCATGTCAGCATTCATTTCAAGAGGTCTAGAATATAAGGGCAAGGGTGTAATGCTGAGGCTTTATAAGGCACTGGTGAGGCCTCACCTTGAGTATTGTGAACAGTTTTGGGCCTCTCATCGTACAAAAGGTGTGCTGGCATTGGAGATGGTCCAGAGGAGGTTCACAAGGATGATTCCAGGAATGAAAGGATTATCATACAGGGAACATTTGATGGATCTGGGTCTGTACTCACTGGAATTCAGAAGGATGAGAGGGGGGATCTCATTAAAACCTTTCGAATGTTGAAAGTCCTAGACAGAGTAGATATGGAAAGGATGTTTCCCAGGGTTGAAGAGTCTAGGACAGGAGGACACAGCCTCAGGATAGAGCGGCACCCTTTCAAAATAGCAAAGCACAGAAATTTCTTTAGCCAAAGGGTGGTGAATTTGTGGAATTTGTTGCCACATGTAGCTGTGGAGGCCAGGTCGTTGGGTGTATTTAAAGCAGATATTGATAGGTTCTTGATTGGACACGGCATCAAAGGTTATGGGGAGAAGGCCCAGAACTGAGGTTGAGGAGGGGAAAAAAAAGGATCGGCCAAGATTGAATGGCAGAGCAGACTCCAATGGGCCAGAAGGCAAAATTCTGCTCCTATGTCTTATGGTCTAAAAATAGAGGATTTTAGGAGCACAGGCAGTGACCGCTCTGTGGAGACCAATCACATCAGGAAAGTGGATACCCCATATCAGAAACATGAAGATTACATCAGGTTTAAGAGAAATACCTGGCCAAAGAAGACCTTTACTCTTCTTGACTAGGGTCAAGAACATCTCGTAGATTTGCACAGAGGTATTCAGTTGTGTAAATTCACATATTTGTGAACTAAGCCAATCAAGGTGTTTGTCAGTAAATACAGATTCTCTCTGTGGCTAACTGATCAATATTATTGAGAGCTTATCGTGGTAACAGTATATGTCAGACACACTGGTTTAGAAATTGATAAATTACACAGAAAATTTGCACTGTCAATTAATAGGATCATACAACTGCGTAATTTCACCAAAGCAGACAGCTCCAACAGCGCTCACCGAATGAAGACTCCCTACAGCCCTGAAGTTTTCAACTTACCAACTCCAAGTATTCTGCAGTTCAGATTCACCGACTCTGCTGCAGCCTCTGTGCACATCTTCAGAATCAACTCAATTCTCTCATTGTAAGCTTTGGGATTGGATCGAATATATTTTTTTATGATTTCGCCCTGTAAGGTTTGCAAACAATCAAACTTAAATCAGAAATTGTAATATCTCAGTTGCAGCACACAGAGCAACAGCCAACATATCTCAAGTAAAATCAATGAAGTAGCACCCAGACCTGAAACATATCTGTACCTGCATTAGGGGAAATGTTTGGTAGCACAGACACCCCATTCTATGTAGCTTTCAGTTCATCCAACCTTCCATGGCAAGGCTCTGCCCTGTACCTACTCCCACTCAGCAATTATTATGATTTTTCTGATATTTTAGCTTTAATTCCCGGATTTTTCATCCTTATGACTTAACTTTCAGGTTTCCTAGCTCTCCTTGTGCAATTACCCATCAATTGCAGCCTTCCCTCAACAGCCAACCAGTCACATTCGGGAATCCCATGCAAGACCCTCTTCAAACCCCACAACCAAAGAAACACACTCAAGTATTCCCTGTAAGACCCTCAAACCTCCAACCACAGAAACACATTCAGGAATCCCCTGTAAGACCCTCAAACCTCCAGCCACAGAAACACATTCAGGAATCCCCTGTAAGACCCTCAAACCTCCAACTACAGAAACACTTTCAGGAATCCCCTGTAAGACCCTCAAACCCCCAGCCACAGAAACACATTCAGGAATCCCCTGTAAGACCCTCAAACCCCCAGCCACAGAAACACATTCAGGAACCCCCTGTAAGACCGTCAAACCCCCAACCACAGAAACACATTCAGGAATCCCCTGTAAGACCCTCAAACCCCCAACCACAGAAACACATTCAGGAATCCCCTGTAAGACCCTCAAACCTCCAGCCACAGAAACACATTCAGGAACCCCCTGTAAGACCCTCAAACCTCCAGCCACAGAAACACATTCAGGAATCCCCTGTAAGACCCTCAAACCCCCAGCCACAGAAACACATTCAGGAACCCCCTGTAAGACCCTCAAACCCCCAACCACAGAAACACATTCAGGAATCCCCTGTAAGACCCTCAAACCTCCAGCCACAGAAACACATTCAGGAACCCCCTGTAAGACCCTCAAACCTCCAGCCACAGAAACACATTCAGGAATCCCCTGTAAGACCCTCAAACCCCCAACCACAGAAACACATTCAGGAATCCCCTGTAAGACCCTCAAACCCCCAGGAATGCAGGAATGGAGCTGCAATCACTGGCACCGTAAAGCATTATGCTACCATGCTGTATTTAAATTTGTGCCGTGCTTTTCTGTATTAAAGTGGCATATTGATGATGTATTTATTTCGTGAGAACAACACAGACAAATGGACTAGGGACACAGAGTTTGTGCTAATCTGAGGAAAGGATCATTACCTTCATACCGATAATAGCCACTCGCAGGTTTGTTCCACCCAAGTCCACGGCTAAGGCACTCTGTACTTCCAGAATGTGGTCGATATCCTGTGAGCCACACTCCTTCACCGGTGGGAAACAAAACTTCTTCTGCAGAGGTTCAGTTACATCTATTGTCTTCAGAAATTTCAATATCCGTGGGACTGCATTTCCATCACCATATATTTTCGAACTTGAAATAGAATTTTAAAAGACTTAAAAAGAAGCAATTGCAGGCTTTTGCCATTTTTCTGGCAGACCAAACAAAACGTGTTTCGTCAGCAAGGGCAAATAAAAATAAAGCAGGGCAAGTAGAGGAGTCATTGGGTAAGTAAATCAGTGTTGGAGTTCGGGATGCCTTCACAAGAATAGGCTTGGGTGAGTAAGTTTCTTCTTCACCCTTTATTCTTCGCCCGTTAGTGCATAGTTAGAGCAGTGCGGATGGCTCCAGGAGCTGTGCTGCGTTCTTTGTGAGAAATGTGGGAATTCCAACCTCCTAATAAGCAGATGTACCGATCTGCAGCTCCTCAGAGAATGTGTTAAAGAGCCAGAGCCGCAGCTCAAACGGGAAACCGAGGAGATGATAGGAGCTTCAGGGAGGTAGGCATTCCTAAGTTGCTGGAGGCAGATACCTGGATGGGTGACTGTCAGCAGAAGAAAAGGAAATGGGCAGCCATTGCAGAGTAGCCCTGTGCCCATTCCGTCAGTAATAAATATACCGCTTTGGATACTCCTGGGGAAAGAACGTATTGGAGGACGCCGCAGTGATCAGGTCTCTGCACTGTGGCTCAGAAGGGATGGGGAGAAGAGGGCTGCAGTAGTGATAGGGCATTTCACAGTTAGAGTAGGTTCTGTGAATGTAATCAAAACACCCAGTTGGCATCTTGCCTCCCAGATGCCAGGGTCAGGGCCGTCTTGGATTGGGTTCACAGCATTCTAAAGAGGCACGGTGAGCAGTTAGAAGTCTTGGTACATATTGGCATCAGCCCTAAGGAGAGAACTTAAGGACATAGGTAGAAAGATGAAAAACAGGACCTCCAGGGTAGCAATCTCTAGACTGCTGATGTGCCACATGCCAGTTAGAACAGAATGATTTGGCAGATGAATACGGGGCTGAGGAACTGGTGCAGTGGGCAGGGCTTCAGATTTCTGGATCACTGGGATCTCTTCTACAGAAGGTATGACCTGTACAAAACAGACAGGTTACACCTGAATCCGAGGGGTACCAGTCAGAAGGGGAAAAGGATTAAGCAGCCAGTGGCTACCCCTCTCAACAACAGGTATGCTGTACCACTGTGGATACAGTCGGGGGGAGATGGGGGGATGATTGAACAGAGAAAAGCAACAGTAGTTGGGGCTTTGGCACTGAATCTGCCTCTGTGACTCAGAAGGAAAGGGGGGAAAGAAAGAAGCATGCTGTGGTGATTTGTTAATTAGGAGAATGGACAGGAGGTTCAGTGGGTGAGAAGATTTTTGGATGGCATGTTGCCTCCCAAGTGCCAGGGCATGGGATATCTCGGATCAAATCCTCAGTATTCTTAAGTGGGATGGTAAACAGCCAGAAGTCATGGTCTGCATAGGTACCAAAGATATGGTCAGGACAAGTGACGAGGTTCTGCATTGAGAGTTCAGGGAATTAGGTGTTAAGTTAAAGGTCAAGACCTCCAAGGTTAGTGCAACGTGCTGGTAAGGCCAGGACTAGGAAGATTATACAGTTTAACACGCAGCTGAGGAGTTGATGTAGGAGGGAGGACATAAGATTTTAGAATCAATGGGCTCTCATCCAGGGAAGGTGGGGCACGTGCAGAAGACACAAACAAGAGAGAATCTGCAGATGCTGGAAATCCAAGCAACACACACAAAATGCTGGAGGAACTCAGCAGGCCAGGTAGCATCTATGGAAAAAAGTACAGTCGATGTTTTGGGCCAAGAGAGACACCAACTCTTGTTGGAGTATTGTCCACAGGGCACATGTCATGTGTCCTGATGAAGGGTCTCAGCCTGAAACATTGACTGTACTTTTTCCATAGATACTGCCTGGCCTGCAGAGTTCCTCCAGCATTTTGTGTGTGTTACCTGCACAGAAGAGATGGTTTGCACTTGAACTGGAGTGGGACTAATATCCTAAAGGTAAGGTTTGTTAATGCTGCACGGTGGGGTTTAAACTAGAGTTACAGGGGGATGGGAACCAGAGTGCAGGAACAGTTAGTGGAGAGGTTAAGGAGGCAGATGCTGGTAGAATGTCAGACAAAGTCAGGAATGAGAAGCTTGAATTGTATATATTTCAATACCAGAAGTAGAATAGGAAAGTTGGATAAGCTCATGGCGTGGATCAACATATGGATGGGGGGGGGGGGGGGGAGATTGTAAATTAATTCTTTGCACCTGTATTGACTCAAGAGATGGATACAGAGTCTATAAGAAGTGAGGCAATGAGGTGTTATTTGCTACACTGAGGCAAATCAGGGTGGATAAATCCCCAGGGCCTCACAAAGTATTCCCTTGGACCCTTCAGGAGGTAAGGGCAGAAACTGTTGGGGAGAAGGTTCAAATATCAGTGTGCAGTGAGATTTAGGAATCCTCATGCAAGACTCCCAGAAGATTAATTTATAAATCTACGGTAAAGAAAGCAAATGCAATGTTTTATTTATTTCAAGGGGAATAGAATATAAAAACAAGGAGATAATGTGGAGGCTTTATAAGACACTAGTCAGGGCACACTTGGAGTATTGTCAACAGTTTTCGGCCCCATATATCAGAAATGATGTGCTGTCATTGGAAAGAGTCCAGAAGAGGTTCACGAGGATGATTCTGGGAATGAAGGGGTTAACATATGGGTAGTGTTTGGGAGCTCTGGGCCTGTACTCACTGGAATTTAGAAGAATGTGGGGGGATCTCATTGAAACCTACCAAATGTTGAAATGACTAGATAGGGTGGATATGGAGAGGATGTTTCCTATGCTGGGGGTATCCAGAACTCAAAATTGAGGGGCACCCTTTTAGAATGGATATAAGGAGGAATTGTTCTAGCTAGAGAGTAGTAAATCTGTCGAATGCTCTGCCACAGACTTCAGTGGAGGCCAAGTCCATGGGTATATTTAAAGAGGAAGTTGATACCTTCCTGATTGGTCAGGGCATTAAAGGATATGGTAAGAAGGCAGGTGTATTAAGCTGAGTGGGATCAGAGATCAGCCTTGATGCAATGGTGGAGCAGACGCAATGGGCTGAAATCCTAATTCTGCTTCTATGTCTTATGGTCTTATGTGGGCTGCAAATTCCAACAGGAAATAGAATAAGTATGTCAAAAGGTCATTGTTGCAATAGTCATGGGGGACTTCAAAATGCAGGTAGATTGGGAATATCAGGTTGATGCTGGATCCCAAGAAAGGAAACTTGTAGGATGCCTACAAGGTGGCTTTTTAGTGCAACTTGTGGTTGAGCCCACAAGGGAGCAGCTATTCTGGATTAGGTGTGGTGTAATGAACTGGATTTCATTAGCGAGCTTATGGTAAAGAACCCTTAGGAGGCAGTAATCATAATAAGACAGAATTCACCCTGCAATTCGAGAGGAACAAGTTAAAACCAAATGTATCAGTATTACACTGGGGTAAAGGGAACTACAGAGGCAAGCAAGAGGAGTTGGCCAAAAGTGATTGGAAGGCGACACTAATAGGGATGACATCAGAGCAGCAATGCCTGGAATTTCTAGGAGGAATATGGAAGGCAGTTGATACATACATCCCAAAGAACTAGTTTTCTAAAAGGCAGGATGGCACAACCTGCCAAACCCAACATAAAAGCAAAAGAGAGGGATATAATAGAGCAAAGGTTAGTGGGAAGTTGGAGGACTGGGAGCCTTTAGACCAACAGAAGGAAGTAAAAAAGCCATAAGGAGTGAAAGGATGAAATGTGAAGGTAAGCTAACCAATAATATCAAAGTGGATAGCAGAAGATGTTTCAGATATTTAAACAGTAAGAGAGAGGGGAGAGCAGATATTGGACTGCTGGAAAATGATTTATACTACCTGGATTGGACAGGCTAGATGCAGGACGATTGTTTCTGATGTTGGACAAGTCCAGAACGAGGGGTCACAGTTTAAGGATAAAGGGGAAGCCTTTTAGGACCAAGATGAGGAAAAATTTCTTCACACAGAGAGTGGTGAATCTGTGGAATTCTCTGCTACAGGAAACAGTTGAGGCCGGTTCATTGGCTATATTTAAGAGGAAGTTAGATATGGCCCTTGTGGCTAAAGGGATCAGGGGGTATGGAGAGAAAGCAGGTACAGGGTTCTGAGTTGGATGATCAGCCATGATCATACTGAATGGCGGTGCAGGCTCGAAGGGCCGAATGGCCTACTCCTGCACCTATTTTCTATGTTTCTATGATGCTGGAGAGGTAGTAATGAGGGATAAGGAAATGGTGGATGAACTAAATAAGTACTTTGTGTCAATCTTCACTGTGAAAGACACTAGCTATTGCCAAAAGTTCTAGTGTCGGGTAGAAGTGAGTGGAGTTGCTTTTCCTAGGGTGAAGGTGTTTGGGAAGCTGAAAGGTCTGAAGGTAGACAGGTCACCTGGACTAGGTGGACTACACCTGGGGGTTCTGAAAGAGGTAGATGAAGAGATTGCGGAGGCGTTACTAATGATCTTTCAAGAATCACTAGATTCTGGCATGTTTCTAGAAAATTGCAATGTCGCTCTACTCTTCAAGAACGGTAGGAGCAGTAAAAAGGAAATTATGGGTCAGTTAGTCTGACCTCAGTGGTTGGGAAGATTTTAGAGTTGATTGTTAAGGATGTGGTTTCAGTATACTTAGAAGCACATGATAAAATAAGTCCATTATCGAAGAAAGAATGTGCTGACATTGGAGAGGATTCAAAGGATGTTCATGAAAAGAATAGGACCTATCAAGTGTGACAGTGGGAAATTGTGTATGAAACCGGAGGAAATAGCAGAGGTACTTAATGAATACTTACTTCAGTATTCACTATGGAAGAGGATCTTGGTGATTGTAGTGATGACTTGCAGTGGACTGAAAAGCTTGAGCATGTAGATATTAAGAAAGAGGATGTGCTGGAGCTTTGGAAAGCATCAAGTTGGATAAGTTGCCAGGACCAGATGACATGTACCCCAGGCTAGAGAGGAGATTGCCGAACCTCTGGCAATGATCATTGCATCAATGGGGACGGGAGAGGTTCTGGAGGATTGGAGGGTTGTGGATGTTGTTCCCTTATAAGAAAGAGAGTAGAGATAGCCCAGGAAATTATAGACCAGTGAGTCTTACTTCAGTGGTTGGTAAGTTGATGGAGAAGATCCTGAGAGGCAGGATTTATGAATATTTGGAGAGGTATAATATGATTAGGAATAGTCAGCATGGCTTTGTCAAGGGCAGGCCGTGCCTTACAAGCCTGATTGAATTTTTTAAGGATGTGACTAAACACATTGATGAAGGAAGAGCAGTAGATGTAGTGTATATGGACTTCAGCAAGGCATTTGATAAGATACCCCATGCAAGGCTTATTGAGAAAGTAAGGACGCATGGGATCCAAGGGGATATTGCTTTGTGGATTGAGAACTGGCTTGCCTGCAGAAGGCAAGGAGTGGTGGTAGACGGGTCAGATTCTGCATGGAGATCGGTCACCAGTGGTGTGCCTCAGGGATCCGTTCTGGGACCCTTACTCTTCGTGATTTTTATAAATGCCCTGGATGAGGAAGTCGAGGGATGGGTTAGTAAGGATGCTGATCACACAAAGGTTGGGGATGTTGTGGATAGTGTGGAGGGCTTTCAGAGGTTAAACCATATAAACCATATAACAATCACAGCACGGAAACAGGCCATTCCGGCCCTCCTAGTCCGTGCCGAACTCTTAATCTCACCTAGTCCCACCTACCCGCACTCAGCCCATAACCCTCCACTCCTTTCCTATCCATATACCTATCCAATTTTACCTTAAATGACACAACTGATCTGGCCTCTACTACTTCTACAGGAAGCTCATTCCACACAGCTATCACTCTCTGAGTAAAGAAATACCCCCTCGTGTTTCCCTTAAACTTTTGCCCCCTAACTCTCAAATCATGTCCTCTCGTTTGAATCTCCCCTACTCTCAATGGAAACAGCCTATTTACGTCAACTCTATCTATCCCTCTCAACATTTTAAATACCTCGATCAAATCCCCCCTCAACCTTCTACGCTCCAATGAATAGAGACCTAACTTGTTCAACCTTTCTCTGTAACTTAAGTGCTGAAACCCTGGTAACATCCTAGTAAATCGTCTCTGCACTCTCTCTAATTTATTGATATCTTTCCTATAATTCGGTGACCAGAACTGTACACAATATTCCAAATTTGGCCTTACCAATGCCTTGTACAATTTTAACATTACATCCCAACTTCTGTACTCAATGCTCTGATTTATAAAGGCCAGCGTTCCAAAAGCCTTCTTCACCACCCTATCTACATGAGACTCCACCTTCAGGGAACTATGCACTGTTATTCCTAGATCTCTCTGTTCCACTGCATTCCTCAATGCCCTACCATTTACCCTGTATGTTCTATTTGGATTATTCCTGCCAAAATGTAGAACCTCACACTTCTCAGCATTAAACTCCATCTGCCAACGTTCAGCCCATTCTTCTAACCGGCATAAATCTCCCTGCAAGCTTTGAAAACCCACCTCATTATCCACAACACCTCCTACCTTAGTATCATCAGCATACTTACTAATCCAATTTACCACCCCATCATCCAGATCATTTATGTATATTACAAACAACATTGGGCCCAAAACAGATCCCTGAGGCACCCCGCTAGTCACCGGCCTCCATCCCGATAAACAATTATCCACCACTACTCTCTGGCATCTCCCATCTAGCCACTGTTGAATCCATTTTATTACTCCAGCACTAATACCTAACGACTGAACCTTCTTAACTAACCTTCCATGTGGAACTTTGTCAAAGGCCTTGCTGAAGTCCATATAGACTACATCCACTGCCTTACCCTCGTCAACATTCCTCGTAACTACTTCAAAAAATTCAATAAGGTTTGTCAAACATGACCTTCCACGCACAAATCCATGCTGGCTACTCCTAATCAGATCCTGTCTATCCAGATAATTATAAATACTATCTCTAAGAATACTTTCCATTAATTTACCCACCACTGATGTCAAACTGACAGGTCTATAATTGCCAGGCTTACTTCTAGAACCCTTTTTAAACAATGGAACCACATGAGCAATACGCCAATCCTCCGGCACAATCCCTGTTTCTAATGACATCTGAAAGATCTCCGTCAGAGCTCCTGCTATCTCTACACAAACTTCCCTCAAGGTCCTGGGGAATATCCGGTCAGGACCCGGAGATTTATCCACTTTTAAATTTCTTAAAAGCGCCAGTACTTCCACCTCTTTAATTGTCATAGGTTCCATAACTTCCTTACTTGTTTCCCACACCTTACACCATTCGATATCCTTCTCCTTAGTGAATACCGAAGAGAAGAAATCGTTCAAAATCTCTCCCATCTCCCTCGGCTCCACACATAGCTGACCACCCTGATTTTCTAAGGGACCAATTTTATCCCTCACTATCCTCTTGCTTTTAATATAACTGTAGAAGCCTTTCGGATTTACTTCCACCTTATTTGCCAAACCAAACTCGTAACTTCTTTTAGCTTTTCTAATCTCTTTCTTAAGTTTCCTTTTACATTCTTTATATTCCTCGAGCAATTCCTTTACTCCATGCTGCCTATATCTATTGTAGACATCCCTCTTTTTTCGAACCAAGTTTCTAATATCCCTTGAAAACCATGGCGCTTTCAAACCTTTAATCTTTCCTTTCAACCGAACAGGAACATAAAGATTCTGTACCCTCATAATTTCACCCTTAAATGACCTCCATTTCTCTATTACATCCTTCCCATAAAACAACTTGACCCATTCCACTCTCTCTAAATCCCTGCGCATCTCCTCAAAGTTAGCCTTTCTCCAATCAAAAATCTCAACTCTAGGTCCAGTCCTGTCCTTCTCCATAATTATATTGAAGCTAATGCTATTGTGATCACTGGACCCGAAGTGCTCCCCAACACATACATCTGTCAGCTGACCTATCGCATTCCCTAACAGGAGATCCAACACTGCCCCATCTCTAGTCGGTACTTCTATGTATTGTTGCAAAAAGCTATCCTGCACACATTTCACAAACTCTAAATCATCCAGCCCTTTTACAGAATGAGCTTCCCAATCTATGTGTGGAAAATTAAAATCTCCCACAATCACCACCTTGTGTTTACTACAAATATCTGCTATCTCCTTACACATTTGCTCTTCCAACTCACGCTCCCCATTAGGTGGCCTATAATACACTCCTATCAGTGTTACTACACCTTTCCCATTCCTCAATTCCACCCAAATAGCCTCCCTAGAGGAGCTCTGTAATCTATCCTTCCAAAGCACCGCCATAAGATTTTCTCGGACAAGCAATGCAACACCTCCTCCTCTGGCCCCTCCTACTCTATCACACCTGAAGCAACTAAATCCAGGAATATTTAGTTGCCAATCACACCCTTCCTGCAACCATGTTTCACTAATAGCTACAACATCATAATTCCATGTATCAATCCACACTTTAAGCTCATCCACCTTTCTTACAATGCTCCTAGCATTAAAATAGATACATTTAAGATACTCTCCACCTCCTCCTCTCTTTTCATCCCTAGCAATGCATTCAAATTTATTATCCTTTTCTTTCTTCTCCCCTACAACTTCGGGCTGAGAGCATCCCTCCTCCATCACCTGCCTGTCCTCCCTCACACACGGTCTACTTACTTGCTCTACTGGTGAACTAACCTCCTCTCCCATAGTTTCCTCAAATTGATTTCCGCCCCCCCATCTTACTAGTTTAAAGTCTGCCCCGTAGCCCTAGCAAACCTCCCCGCTAGGATATTGGTCCCCCCAGGATTCAAGTGTAACCCGTCCTTCTTGAACAGGTCACGCCTGCCCCAGAAGAGGTCCCAATGATCCAGAAACTTGAATCCCTGCCCCCTGCTCCAATCCCTCAACCACGCATTCATCCTCCACCTAATTCCATTCCTACTCTCACTGTCGCGTGGTACAGGCAGTAATCCCGAGATTACTACCTTTGTGGTCCTTCTTCTTAACTGCCTTCCTAACTCCCTATACTCTCGTTTCAGGACCTCTTCCCCTTTCCTACCTATGTCATTGGTACCTACATGTACCACGACCTCTGGCTCCTCACCCTCCCACTTCAGGATATCTTGGACGCGATCAGAAACGTCCCGGACCCTGGCACCAGGGAGGCAAACTACCATCCGGGACTCCCGATCACCTCCACAGAACCGCCTGTCTGAACCCCTGACTATCGAGTCCCCTATTACTATGGTCCTCTTTCTTCTATCCCTACCCTTCTGAGCTACAGGGCCGTCCTCTGTGCCGGAGGCCCGGCCACTGTCACTTCCTCCAGGTAGGCTGTCCCCCCCAACAGTACTCAAACATGAGTACTTATTGTCAAGGGGTACAGCCACTGGGGTACTCTCTAGTACCTGCCCCTTCCCCTTCCTGATCGTGACCCACCTATCTGCCTCCCGTGGCCCCGGAGTGACCACCTGCCTGTAACTCCTCTCTATCACCTCCTCACTCTCCCTGACCAGGCGAAGGTCATCGAGCTGCAGCTCCAGTTCCCTAATTCGGTCCCTCAGGAGCTGCAGTTCGGCGCACCTGGCGCAGATGTGGACGTCCGGGAGGCTCGGAGACTCCAGGATCTCCCACATCCGACACCGAGAACAACAAGCTGCCCTCACACTCATACCTCCCGAATAACTGAAAATAACAAGAACTAAAAGATAAGCCTACTGTGCCCTCTTCCGCCTAAGCCCTCTGAGCCCAAGCCCTACACTCTGCTCCCGACTCACTCCGCTGCCCGCAAACGAAGCTGCCCGCTGCTTAAGGCTGCGTTCTTTTTATATCTTCCCTCCTTCCCAGGCCTCCTTCACGCGCCTGCGCAGTCCCGCCTCTCAGAACTCCGATCTGAGAAGCAATTTGAAAATGGCCGCCGCCGCACTTCTTCTCAGCCTCGCTGTCCTCTTCCAAAAGAGAACTGCCTCACTCCTTCTCTCCTTTTTACAGTTACAGCAGGGTTACAGTTAGGTTACAGCAGGACATTGATAGAATGCAAATCTGGGCTAGCAAATGGAGTTCAACCCAGGTAAGTGTAAAGTGGTTCATTTTGGTAGGTCAAATATGATGGCAGAATATAGTATTAATGGTAAGACTCTTGGCAGTGTGGAGGATCGGAGGAATCTTGGGGTCCGAGTCCATAGGACGCTCAAAGCAGCTGCGCAGGTTGACTCTGTGATTAAGAAGGCATACGATGTATTGGCCTTCATCAATTGTGGAATTGAATTCAGGAGCCAACAGGTAATGCTGCAGCTATATATGATCCCACTTGGAGTACTGTGCTCAGTTCTGGTCACCTCACTACAGGAAGGATGAGGAAACCATAGAAAGGGTGCAGAGGAGATTTACAAGGATGTTCAACAAGTACAAACAAACTGCATGAACCCAGCAGGTTGGGCAGCATCTGTTGAAATGAGCAGTTAATGTTTCGGGCCGAGACCCTTCGTCAGGACTTAAGAAGGAGGGGGCAGGGACCCTATAAAGAAGGTGGGGGGAGGGTGGAAGGTGCCAGGTGAAAAACCAATCAGAGGAAAGATCAAGGGGTGGGGGAAGGGGAAGCAGGAAGGGGATAGGCAGGAGAGGTGAAGAAGGAATGTAAGGGGAAAGCACTATGGGTAGTAGAAGAAGGCAGAATCATGAGAGAGGTGATAGACAGCTAGAAGAGGAGGCAGAGTGAAAGTGGGATGAGGGAAGGGAGAGGGAGGGAATTACCGGAAGTTGGAGAATTCGATGTTCATACCAAGGGGCTGGAGACTACCCAGATGGTAAATGAGGTGTTGCTCCTCCAACCTGAGTTTGGCCTCATCATGGCTGTAGAGGAGGCCATGTATGGATATATCCGAATGGGAATGTGAAGCAGAGTTGAAATGGATGGCAATTGGGAGATCCTGTCTGTTGTGGTGGACGGAGTGGAGATGCTTGACGAAGCGGTCCCGCAATCTGCGTCGGGTCTCGCCGATGTAGAGGAGGCCGCACCGGGAGCACTGGATGCAACAGATTACCCCAACAGACTCACAAGTGAAGTGTTGCCTCACCTGGAAGGACTGTTTCGGGCCCCGAATGGTGGTAAGAGAGGAGATGTAGGGACAGGTGTAGCATTTACGCTTGCAGGGATAAGTACCAGGTGGGAGATCTGTGGGGAGGGACGTGTGGACCAGGCAGTCACAATAGACAATAGACAATAGGTGCAGAAGTAGACCATTTGGCCCTTCGAGCCTGCACCGCCATTTTGAGATCATGGCTGATCATCTACTATCAATACCCGGTTCCTGCCTTGTCCCCATATCCCTTGATTCCCCTATCCATAAGATACCCATCTAGCTCCTTCTTGAAAGCATCCAGAGAATTGGCCTCCACTACCTTCTGAGGCAGTGCATTCCACACCCCCACAACTCTCTGGGAGAAGTTTTTCCTTAACTCTGTCCTAAATGATCTACCCCTTATTCTCAAACCATGCCCTCTGGTACTGGACTCTCCCAGCATCTGGAACTTATTTCCTGCCTCTATCTTGTCCAACCCCTCAATAATCTTATATGTTGCAATCAGATCCCCTCTCAATCTCCTTAATTCCAGCGTGTACAAGCCCAGTCTCTCTAACCTCTCTGCGTAAGACAGTCCAGACATCCCAGGAATTAACCTCGTGAATCTACGCTGCACTTCCTCTACAGCCAGGATGTCCTTCCTTAACCCTGGAGACCAAAACTGTATACAATACTCCAGGTGTGGTCTCACCAGGGCTCTGTACAAATGCAAGAGGATTTCCTTGCTCTTGTACTCAATTCCCTTTGTAATAAAGGCCAACATTCCATTAGCCTTCTTCACTGCCTGCTGCACTTGCTCATTCACCTTCAGTGACTGATGAACAAGGACTCCTAGATTTCTTTGTATTTCTCCCTTATCTAACTCTACACCGTTCAGATAATAATCTGCCTTCCTGTTCTTACTCCCAAAGTGGATAACCTCACACTTATTCACATTAAACGTCATCTGCCAAGTATCTGCCCACTCACCCAGCCTATCCAAGTCACCCTGAATTCTCCTAACATCCTCATCACATGTCACACTGCCACCCAGCTTAGTATCATCAGCAAATTTGCTGATGTTATTCTCAATGCCTTCATCTAAATCGTTGACGTAAATCGTAAACAGCTGTGGTCCCAATACCGAGCCCTGTGGCACCCCACTAGTCACCACCTGCCATTCCGAGAAACACTCATTCACCGCTACCCTTTGCTTTCTATCTGCCAACCAGTTTTCTATCCATGTCAATGTCTTCCCCCCAATGTCATGAGCTTTGATTTTACCCACCAATCTCCTATGTGGGACCTTATCAAATGCCTTCTGAAAATCGAGGTACACTACATCCACTGGATCTCCCCCGTCTAACTTCCTGGTTACATCCTCGAAAAACTCCAACAGATTAGTCAAGCATGATTTACCCTTGGTAAATCCATGCTGGCTCGGCCCAATCCTATCATTACTATCTAGATATGCCACTATTTCATCTTTAATAATGGACTCTAGCATCTTCCCCACCACCGATGTCAGGCTGACAGGTCGAATGTTTTCTCCCTCCCTCCTTTCTTAAAAAGTGGGATAACATTAGCCATTCTCCAATCCTCAGGAACTGATCCTGAATCTAAGGAACATTGGAAAATGATTACCAATGCATCCACAATTTCCAGGGCCACCTCCTTTAGTACCCTAGGATGCAGACCATCTGGACCTGGGGATTTGTCGGAGGGAACGATCCCTGCGAAAAGCAGAGAGGGGTAAAGAAGGAAAGATGTGCTTAGTGGCAGGGTCCTGTTGAAGGTGGTGGAAGTTGCAGAGGATAATATGCTGGATCTGGAGGCTGGTGGGGTGGTAGGTGAGGACAAGAGGAACACGGTCCCTGTTGTGGTAACGGGAGGATGGGGTGCGGGCCGAAGTGTGGGAAATGGAGGAGATGCAGGTGAAGGCATCATTGATGACGGCAGAAGGGAAACCACAATTCTTAAAGAAAGAGGACATTTGAGATGTCCTGGAATGGAAAGCCTCATCCTGGGAGCAGATGCGGTGGAGACGGAGGAACTGGGAATAGGGAATAGCATTTTTACATTTGGCAGGGTGAAAAGAGGTATAATGAAGGTAGTTATGGGAGTCAGTGGGTTTACAGAAGATGTCAGCGGACAGTCTGTCTCCAGAGATGGAGACCGAGAAAGGGGAGAGAAGTGTCCGAGATTGACCAAGTGCATTTGAGGGCTGGGTGTAAGTTAGAGGCAAAGTCGATGAAATTGACGACCTCAGCATGGGTGTAGGAAGCAGCATCAATGTAGTTGTCAATGTAGCGAAGGAAAAGTTGGGGAGCAGTACCAGTATAGATTTGGAGCATTGACTGTTCCATATAACCCACGAAGAGGCAGGCATAGCTGGAGCCCATGCGAGTGCCCATAGCTACACCCTTGGTCTGAAGAAAGTGGGAAGAGCCGAAAGAGAAGTTATTAAGTGTGAGTACCAGTTCCGCCAACCGGAGGAGTGTGGTGGTGTTGGGGAACTAGTGAGGTCTATTGTCAAGAAAGTAGCGGAGGGCTTTGAGGCCTTCTCGATTGGCCCTCCGCTACTTTAGAAGAATGAGGGTGGATCTCATTGAAAACTATCAAATGTTGAAATGCCTAGATGGAGTGGATGTGGAGAGGATGTTTCCTATAGTGGGAGAGTCTAGGATCAGAGGGCACAGCCTCAGAATAGAGGAACACCCAGAGATGATGAGGAATTTATTCAGTCAATTCATGACAATTTGTGCAGCCACTGATATTGGTTGAATGCATTGTAAAGCAGATGTGCCCAATGGCCCCACTCACATAGCAGTGGAACCACCATTCCTTGGCATTGTTCTGCACGTTCAGGCCATACTGCCGCGTTGTAAAGTAAAACTATCAGCATACCATGGGTACAACTTCCCAAACTGGAGCTGCAGAGCATGAAGTATTTTGTTCTGACTGTCAGCATTCCGAACATGTAGAACATTTTCACCTAAAGCCGTAAAGGAACAGGGGGTAAAAATGTATTCAAAGTAGAAAAAAATTATTTTATTTTATGGCCTAGAAACAGTGCAGATTACCGATTGATCCAAATCCCCCTGCCATTCCTCCACCCTATGAGTATAGCCCTCCAATTACCCAGGCCCCTTTGAGCTGAATTGCCTCACCTTTCCCTGTGCTGCGTGAAAGTTGTGCTTACTGGAGAAGGAAGGGTGAACGATAAGATTATAAGACGTAGGAGCAGAATTTGGCTACTTAGCCAATTGAGTCTGCTCTGCCATTCCATCATGGCTGATCTATTATCCCTCTCTCCTGCTTCTCCCTGTAAACTTTGGCACCTGTTAGCCTCTGCTTTAAATATTCTCAATGATTTAGCAAAGAATTCCAAAGATTCACCACCCTCTGATAAAATAAAATCTTTCTATTCTCTGAACCATGCAATCACAGAGTGATCTATACTTTCTTAAAGGGGAGGGGGTAAGCGGGAATTCTACATTTCTGAAACTTATACTTCAGGCTTGTTGTTGCTTGTTTGTTCAGTTTCTCAATGGCAATGGGGGGGCGGGGGAGTGGGGAGGGGAAGGGGCAGAGGGAGGAGTGGGTAGGAGGAAGGGGGAGGGGAGATGTGGGAGGAGTGAGGCGAGTGGGATAGGGTAGAGCGGGAGACGGGTAAATATATGCTGATATTTCTGTTTTTGCTGCCATTTTATTCCATATTTGTACTTTAATCTGTAGGTTTTTAATATAATTCTTTAATTCTTATAATTGAAAATTACTTATACAGACGTCCATTCAGTGGCCACTTTATTAGGTACACCAGCTCGTTAAAACAAATACTTAGACGTTCCATTGTTCAGAGCAAATGTCAGAATAGGAAAGAAATGTGATCTAAGTGGCTTTGACCATTGAAAGACTGTGGTGCCAGACAGTATGATCTGAGTATCTCAGAAACTGTTCATCTGCTGGGACTTTCATGCACAACAATCTCTAGAGTTTACAGAGAATGGTGTGAAATATAAGAAACATCCAGTGAACGGCAGTTCTGTGGGCAAAATAATTTGATGGCTGCTTAATGTGGAGTCTTCCAAACCGGTGTTGCTTGAATATTCTGTGCACTTTTCAATCTTATTTTAACTCTGTCCCAACTTTTGTTGAGTGTGTTGCAGCCATCAAATTCTAAATTTGTGTATGTTTACAAAATACAATTAAGTTGGTCAGTAAAACTATTGAAAATCTTTTCTTTGTACTTTTGTCAGTTAAATAAGGGTTCACGTGAATTAACATATCACAGATTTTAGTTTTTATTGCATTTTGGAAAATATCCCAACTTTTCTGGAAATGGGGTTTGATAGATAGATAGATAGATAGATAGATACTTTATTCATCCCCATGGGGAAATTCAACTTTTTTCCAATGTCCCATACACTTGTTGTAGCAAAACTAATTACATACAATACTTAACTCAGTAAAAAAATATGATATGCATCTAAATCACTATCTCAAAAAGCATTAATAATAGCTTTTAAAAAGTTCTTAAGTCCTGGCGGTAGAATTGTAAAGCCTAATGGCATTGGGGAGTATTGACCTCTTCATCCTGTCTGAGAAGCATTGCATCAATAGTAACCTGTCGCTGAAACTGCTTCTCTGTCTCTGGATGGTGCTATGTAGAGGATGATCAGAGTTATCCATAATTGACCGTAGCCTACTCAGCGCCCTTCGCTCAGCTACCGATGTTAAACTCTCCAGTACTTTGCCCACGACAGAGCCCGCCTTCCTTACCAGCTTATTAAGACGTGAGGCGTCCCTCTTCTTAATGCTTCCTCCCCAACACGCCACCACAAAGAAGAGGGCGCTCTCCACAACTGACCTATAGAACATCTTCAGCATCTCACTACAGACATTGAATGACGCCAACCTTCTTAGGAAGTACAGTCGACTCTGTGCCTTGTGCACAAGGCATCTGTGTTGGCAGTCCAGTCTAGCTTCTCGTCTAACTGTACTCCCAGATACTTGTAGGTCTTAACCTGCTCCACACATTCTCCATTAATGATCACTGGCTCCATATGAGGCCTAGATCTCCTAAAGTCCACCACCATCTCCTTGGTCTTGGTGATATTGAGACGCAGGTAGTTTGAGTTGCACCATATCACAAAGTCCTGTATCAGTTTCCTATACTCCTCCTCCTGTCCATTCCTGACACATCCCACTATGGCCGTGTCATCAGTGAACTTCTGCACATGGCAGGACTCCGAGTTATATTGGAAGTCTGATGTGTACAGGGTGAACAGGACCGGAGAGAGTACGGTTCCCTGCGGTGCCCCTGTGCTGCTGACCACCGTGTCAGACCTACAGTCTCCCAACCGCACATACTGAGGTCTATCTGTCAAGTAGTCCACTATCCAATCCACCATGTGAGAGTCTACTCCCATCTCCGTTAGTTTGTGCCTTAAGATCTTGGGCTGGATGGTGTTAAAGGCACTAGAGAAGTCAAGGAATGTAATCCTCACAGCACAACTGACCCCCTCTAGGTGAGAGAGTGATTTGTGCAGCAAATACGTGATAGCATCCTCCACTCCCACCTTCTCCTTAAGGTTATGGGTGTAAACCTCATCCCAACCAGCGGTGTTGGATTTAAACTAAGGCCTTTAATCTGCAGTTGTAAATTCCATCATGGGCACTATCCCAACCAGCATCAAGGACATATCAAACGGTAATGCCTTGAAAAGGCAACATCCGTCATTAAGAACCCCCATCACCCAAGACATGCCCTCTTCTCGTTGCTACCATCAAGGAGGTGGTACAGAAGCCTGAAGACACAGTCTCAATGTTTCAGGAACAGCTTCTTCCCCTCCGCCATCAGATTTCTGAATGGACAGTGAACCCACTATACCTCACTACATAATTTTTCTATTTTTACTCTCTTTTTACACTATATTTATTTATTGTTGTTCTTATTATTCTGCTAGTTTATTTATTGAGACACAGCACGGAAACGACTCTTCTGCCCCTTTGACACGGACCGTCCAGTAATTCCCCAATTTAATTGTAGTTGAATCACAGGAGAACTTACAGTGCCCAATAAACCTACCAAACAGCACATCTTTGGACTTGCGGAGGAAACCCGAGCACCCAGAGGAAACCCAGGCTGTCATGGGGAAAACCTACAAACTCCTATAGGCACAGCGGTATCTACACTTTCTGAAGAGATTGAGGTATGAAAGGCTCCCTGCCCCTAGTCTACAGGAGTGCCATTGAGAGTGCCAAGTCTGGTGCATCTTTGTGTGGTATGGAAGCTGCAAGCCATCGGATCACAAGACCCCACAGAGGATGATAAAAACCAAGAGGATAACTGGGGTTTCCCTCCCCTAAAAATTTATGACATTTATTGCTTACCTGTGCCACGCACTACATACATTTTGAATTATATTTTATGGCAATATTTTGGTTTAGGAACAATGTGTGCTGTATGTTTGTTGTGTATACCACAGTCTGGATGAACATAGTTTCATTTGGTTGCATATATACAACGACTATACTTCATTAGCAATTTGAAGAGATTTGGTATGTCAACAAATATACTCAAAAATTTCTATAGATGTACCATGGAGAGCATTCTGACGGGCTGCATCACTGTCTGGTATGGAGGAGCTACTGCACAGGACCGAAAGAAGCTGCAGAGGGTTGTAAACTTAGTCGGCTCCATCTTAGGTACTAGGCTACTGGATTTAAACTAGATACGAGGGGGGAGGGGAACCAGAGTGTAGGAACAGATGAATGGGAGAAGGAAGAAAAAGAAGACAGTAAAGTTCTTTGTACTGTTAGAGATAAACAGAGAGGAAGAGGTGGAGAATTTCTTAAATGCATCTATTTTAATGCTAGGAGCATTGTAAGAAAGGTGGATGAGCTTAGAGCATGGATTGATACTTGGAAATATGATGTTGTAGCTATTAGTGAAACATGGTTGCAGGAGGGGTGTGATTGGCAACTAAATATTCCTGGATTTCGTTGCTTCAGGTGTGATAGAATCGGAGGGACAAGAGGGGGAGGTGTTGCGTTGCTTGTCAGAGAAAATATTACAGCGGTGCTCTGGCAGGATAGATTAGAGGGCTCGTCTAGGGGAGATGTATTTGGGTGGAATTGAGGAATGGGAAAGGTGTAGTAACACCTATAGGTGTGTATTATAGACAACCTAATGGGGAGCGAGGATTGGAGGAGCAAATTTACAAGGAGATAGCAGATATTTGTAGTAAGCACAGGGTTGTGATTGTGGGAGATTTTAATTTTCCACACATAGACTGGGAAGCCCATACTGTAAAAAGGATTGATGGTTTGGAGTTTGTAAAATGTGTGCAGGATAGTTTTTTGCAGCAATACATAGAGGTACTGACTAGAGAAGGGGTTGTGTTGGATCTTCTGTTAGGGACTGAAATAGGTCAGGTGACGGAGGTATGTGCTGGGGAGCACTTTGGGTCCAATGATCACAATGCCATTAGTTTCAATATAATTATGGAGAAGGATAGGACTGGACCCAGGGTTGAGATTTTTGATTGGAGAAAGGCTAACTTTGAGGAGATGCGAAAGAATTTAGAAGGAGTGGATTGGGACAATTTATTTTATGGGAACCATGTAATAGAGAAATGGAGGTCATTTAAAGGAGAAATTTTGAGGGTACAGAATCTTTATGTTCCTGTTAGGTTGAAAGGAAAGGTTAAAAGTTTGAGAGAGCCATGGTTTTCAAGGGATATTGGAAACTTGGTTAGGAAAAAGAGAGATATCTACAATAAATATAGGCAGCAAGGAGAAAATGAGGTGCTCAAGGAAAATAAAGAATGTAAGCAGAATCTTAAGAAAGAAATTAGAAAAGCTAAAAGAAGATACGAGGTTGCTTTGGCAAGTAAGGTGAAAATAAATCCAAAGGGTTTCTACAGTTATATTAATAGCAAAAGGATAGTGAAGGATAAAATTGGTCCCTTAGAGAATCAGAGTGGACAGCTATGTGTGGAGCCAAAAGAGATGGGGGAGATTTTGAAAAATTTCTTTTCTTCAGTATTCACTAAGGAGAAGGATATTGAATTGTGTAAGGTAAGGGAAACAAGCTAAGCCCTATGTAGTGGAGAGACAGATGCCAAACATACTAGTTTTCCGGGTGAAACCAGAGAATGGGAATGGGCCTCTCAAGATTATCCATCGGAATCACCTTCTGCCTCTAAGACAAGAGGTACAGATTGACCCAGAGCCCAGATACAGGCAGGGATGATGGAAAGCAGAGATGGCTATAGTTCTGGGTATAGTTCACAAGGCACAGGATAGATATGACCCACAGAGGAAGAAGTTCTCATTTGGCAGGGGTAGGTAATTTATGGCTGACAAGGGAATTTAAGGACTGCATAAAAGCCAAGGAAAGGGCATATAAGATAGCAAAAGTGAGTGAGAAGTTGGATGATTCAGAAGGCTATAAAATCCAAAAAAAAAAGCGACTAGAAGGGAAAAGATGAAATATGAGGGCAGACTAGCCAATCATTATAAAGCAGGGTACCAAAAGTTCTCTCAGTTATATAAAGAGTAAAAGAGAGGTGATAGTTGATATTGGATCACTGGAAAATGATGCTGGTGAGGTAGTAATGGGGACAAAGAAATGGCAGATCGTCCTTATTCTTTGGAGCGTAGAAGGTTAAGGGGGGACTTGATAGAGGTATTTAAAATTATGAGGGGGGATAGATAGAGTTGACGTGGATAGGCTTTTTCCATTGAGAGTAGGGGAGATTCAAACAAGAGGACATGAGTTGAGAGTTAGGGGACAAAAGTTTATGCATAACACGAGGGGGAATTTCTTCACACAGAGAGTGATATCTGTGTGGAACGAGCTTCCAGTAGAAGTGGTAGAGGCAGGTTCAGTATTGTCATTTAAAGTAAAATTGGATAGGTATATGGACAGGAAAAGAATGAAGGGTTATGGGCTGAGTGCAGGCCAGTGGGACTAGGTGAGAGTAAGCATTCAGCACGGACTAGAAGGGCTGAGATGGCCTGTTTCTGTGCTGTAATTGTTATATGGTTATATATGGTTACCCAGGACATCTTCAAGGAGTGGTGTCTCAGAAAGTCAGCTTCCATTATTATGGACCTCCAGCACCCAGGGCATGCCCTTTTCTCACTGTTACCATCAGGTAGGAGCTACAGAAGCCTGAAGGCACACACTCAGCAATTCAGGAACAGTTTCTTCCCCTCTGCTATCTGTTTCCTAAATGGACATTGAATCCTTGAACACTACCTCACTTTTTAAATATATATTATTTCTGTTTTTGGACTACTTTTAATCTATTCAATATACGTATACGTTAGTTGATTTACTTATTTAATTTTTTTTTTCTTCTTCTTCTTCTATATTATGTATTGCATTGAACTGCTATTGCTAAGTTAACAAATTTCATGACACATGCCGGTGATAATAAACCTGATTCTGATGCTATATGTACAGTCAGATGACAATAACCTTGAACTTGGGATGAGGTGCTACTCACTCACAATTGGTTTCCTCTCCATTTCCCAGGTTTACAGCCCTTCAATTAGCAGAAATATTCAGCAATTCGGCAAGTGTGTGCAGTGAGATCTGTGCCAGAGTTTACCTGTTTCCCGTCCAGTCTGACGCGTTCCCAGGTTGATGACAGGTGTGCCGAATGCACCTGCCTCACGCACCCCACAGCTACTGTTACCAATCATCAGGCCAGCGTGTGCAACTAACTGGATAAACTGTTCAAAGGGGATATGCTTCACAGCCCGGAAGCTTGGATTCTTTTCAATCCCCTTCTTTCTCATCACTCGCACCATTTCTTTGCTTCCTACAAGTATAAATCAAAATCGAGAGAATCAGTTCATAGTCAGAACGGTGGACCATTGAAAAAAAAATCAAGACAATCTTGTCACAGGTTTACTAAGAGCAAGGCTAACATTTATAAGATGACATGGAAAATATGCACAAGTACATGTAAAGTTATAAAAATCGACGTTCATTCGTTAGGTCCTGTGCCTTATGATGTAGGCAATCATGGTTTTCCATGACGTGGATTGTTCTTGGCAAGTTTTTCTTCAGAAGTGGTTTGCCATTGCCTTTTTCTGGGCAGTGTCTTTACAAGAAATTAATGTGGACCAAGTGTAAGATGTTGCACATTGGGAGGACCAACCAGGATAAGACTTACAAGGGAAGTGGTAGAGCACTCAGGAGTGTAGCAGAACAGAGGGATCTGGGAATACAATGCATAAATCCTTGAGAGTGGTGACACAGATAGATAGGGTCATAAAGGAAGCTTTTGCACATTGGCTTTCATAAATCAAAGTATTGAGTACGAGAGTTAGGATGTTATGTTGAAGTTAGTGAGGCCTAATTTGGAGTATTATGTGTAGTTCAGGTCATCTACCTACAGGAAATATAGAAATAAGATTGAAAGAGTACAGGGAAAATATACAAGGATGTTGTCAGGACTTGTGGACCGGAATTATAAGGAAAGGTTGAATACGTTAGGACTTTATTCCCTAGAGCGTAGAAGAATGATGAGAGATGTGATAGAGGTATACAAAATTATGAGGGGTATAGATAGAGTAAATGAAAGAAGGCTTTTTCCAGTAAAGTTGGGTGAGACTACAAATAGAGGTCATGGGTTAAGGGTGAACGGTGAAATGTTTAAGGGAAACCTGAGGGAGAACATCTTCACTCAGAGGATGGTGAGAGTGTGGAACAAGTTGCCAGTGGAAGTGGTGGATGTGGGTTTGATTTCAACACAAGAGAAATTTGGATGGGTATGTGGATGGGGTATGTATGGAGTGCTATGGGACTATCCAGATTAATAGTTCAGTATGAACTACATGGGCTGAAGGTTCTCTCTCTGTACTGTTGTGCTTTATGACTCTATACGAAAGTTATCATAAATTGGACGTAACATATTCAGACACCATCTATAAATAAAACAAGTGTTCAGACCAGCTATCAAAGTTCAAAGTACATTTACTAAAATATGTATACATTATACAACCTTTCGAGTCATCTCCTAACAGGCAACCACAAAGCAATGAAACCCAAAATAAACCCATATATATGAAAAAAACTGTCTAACACCCAATGTGCAGAGAATAAAAAAGCACACCATGCCCATAAAAAACAATAAAATAACCCATAAAAAAGACCATCAAACACCCAATGTGAAATGAAAAAGAAGTCATGCAGACAGTAACCGTAAGCAAATAGCTATGTAATAGGTCATCGCACATTCCCAAGAGAAAGAACGCACTGGGAATACAGGGTGCCCTGTTTCAGGATTCCAGTCAGAACACCTGGTCAAGTATCGTTCAGAGCTCTGGCATTATCGCACAGCCCCAATCACTGCTCCCAGACACAGAGTGCTCCAAGCAATATGCTTAGCCATCAGAATGAGGGCAATGAGTCAGGACAGTTTACCCAGGGATTCTTATCCAGAGATGTATACTGCAAAACAAAGATCAAGAATTTCCCCAGCCAACACAAACTACACTACCATATCAAGTACAGTTCAGGAACAGTTATTACCCCTCAACCAGAGAGGTAACTTAACTCAACTTCACTCACCTCAATGCTGAAATGTTCCCACAACCTATGGACTCACTCTCACGGACTCTTCATCTCATGTCCTCAATATTTATTGTTTATTTATTTATTTGTTTGTTTGTTTGTATTTGCATCATTTCTTGTCTTTTGCAAATTGGTTGTTTGTCCATCCTGATGGGTGTAGTCTTTCATTGATTCTATTACATTTCTTGGATTTACTGAGTACGCCCACAAGAAAATAAACCTCAGGGTACCATATGGTGACATATATGTACTCTGACAATAAACTTACTTTGAACTTTGAAATACACATGTTGCAGGAAGATTTTATGAAAAGCAAACTTAAAGCAACTGCAGAGATATATAGTAACACATACAAAATTCTGAAGTAACTCAGCAGCCCAGGCAGGAAAAAGTATAGTTGATGTTTCGGGCTGAAAAACTTTGGCCAAGACTGGAGGGAAAAAAAGCTGAGGAATAGATTTAAAAGGTAGGGGAAGGGGAGAGAGAAACACAAGGTGATAGGTGGAACTTGGAGGGGAGGGATGAAGTAAAGAGCTGGGAAGTTGATTGGTGAAAGAGACAGAAGGCTATGGAAGAAAGAAAAGGGGGGGGGGGGGGGGATGAGCACCAGAGGGAGGCGATGGGTCGGCAAGGAGATAAGGTGAGGAAAAGGGGATGGGAAATGTAAGGGGGGGGGGGGGTGTTGAGGGGCATTACCAGAAATTTGAGAAATAGAAGATCATGTCATCAGGTTGGAGGCTACCCAAACGGAATATAAGGTGTTGTTCCTCCAACCTAAGTGTGGCTTTAAATGGAGGGAGCCATTGATGGACATATCAGAATGGGAATGGGAAGTGGAATTAAAATGGGTGGCCACTGGGAAATCTCACTTGTTTTGGTAGACTGCGTTCACCTATCACATAAAAACATAAGAGATAAGAGCAGGAGTAGGTCATCTGGCCCATCGAACCAGCTCTGCCATTCATTAAGATCATGGATGATCTGGCCATGGACTCATCTCCACCCACCTGTCTCTTCCCCATAACCCCTATTACTATTAATTCCCCTACTATGCAAAAATTTATCCAACCTTATCTCAAATATATTTACTGAGGTAGCCTCCACTGTTTCCTTGGGCAGAGAATTCCACAGATTCACCACTCTCTGGGAAAAGCACTTTCTCCTCATATTTGTCCTAAATCTCTGCCACCAAATCTTCAGGCTATGTCCTCTACTACTAGTCTCAGCTACCAGTGGAAACAACTTTCCTGCCTCTATCTTATCTACCCCTTTTATAATTTTATACGTTTCTATAAGATCTCCTCTCATTCTTCTGAATTCCAGCAAGTACAGTCCCAGGCGACTCAATCTTTCCCCATCTCAGGAATCAACCTGGTGAACCTCCTCTGCACCACCTCCAAAGCCAGTATATCCTTCCTCAAGTAAGGAGACCAGAACTGCATGCAGTACTCCAGGTGTGGCCTCACCAGTACCCTGTACAATTGCAGCATAACCTCCCTGTTCTTAAATTCAATCTTTCTAGCAATGAAGGCCAACATTCCATTTGCCTTCTTGATAGCCTGCTGCACCTGCAAACCAACTTTCTGTGATTCATGCAAAAGCATTCACTCCCAAGTCCCTCAGCACAACAGGATGTTACAATCTTTTACTATTTAAATAATAATCTGCTCTTTCATTTTTCCTTCCAAAATGGATGACCACACATTAACCAACATTGTACTCCATCTGCCAGATCCTTGCCTGCTCACTTAACCTATCTATATCTCTCTGCAGACTTTCCATATCTTCTGCACAATTTGCCTTCCCACTCAATTTAGTATCATCAGCAAACTTAGATACACTAACTCAGTCTCCTATTCCAGATCATTAATGTATATCACGAACAGTTGTGGGCCCAGCACTGACCCCTGCAAAACACCGCTCACTACTGATTGCCAACCAGAGTAACATCCATGTATCCCAACTTTCTACTTTCTATTAGTTAACCAATCTTCTATCCATCCTAATACATCACCTCCAACTCAATGCATCCTTATTTTATAGATAAGGCTTTTATGTGGCACCTCATCAAACGCCTTCAGGAAATCCAAGTAAATAATGTCCATCTGTTCCACTCTATCCACTGCGCTTGTTATATCCTCAAAGAACTCCATTAAGTTTGTCTAACAGGACCTGCCTTTGCTGAATCCATGTTGCATCTGCCTGATGGATCCATTTCTTTCCAGATGTCTCGCTATTTCTTCCTTAATGATAGCTTCAATCATTTTCCCAACTACAGATGTTAAACTAACTAGCCAAGAGTTAGCTGCCCTTTGCCTACATTCTTTTTTGAACAGTGGCATGACATTCTACGTTTAGATCTACTCCTCAGCTTCTTTTCTCTAGTCCTGCTGAAGGGTTTCGGTCTGAAACATCGACTGTACCTTTTTCCATAGATGCTGCCTGGCCTGCTGAGTTCCTGCAGCATTTTGTGTGTGTTGCTCTAGATTTCCAGCCTCTGCAAATTTTGTCTTATTTACAGAGATGTATATTCATATCTCTAGAATGACAGAACTTCTACAAAGTGACTTAACACAGTTATGCAATACCTGCCTTTTCCCAATGAGCAATTCATTTACTACTATCTGGATGGTTGTGTGCTTTTTTCATCAAGTATCCATCCAAATCCCTTTGTGGAAGGCATTGTGTCAGTTTCCCTCAGCTCACTGGTGCTCTCCATGCACAAACCCAGCACAGCCCGTCTTTCTTTATTCTGTTGACACTCTACATGATTTTGAACATCCCCTCAACCTCCCACTGAAAACCACTCTGGGTTTCCTTATTACAGCACTTAGATATGCTGGCATTTCCCACATATTTCTACATGCCTGCCGATTTGATTGGCTTGATACACCAGGATAAAGGATGGTATCTGAGTATGGATTCTGACACAGACCAGGCTGGACAAAGATGGGAGGTTTTCTTTTCTGAAAGATGTTCACCATCAAGAGCAGTTGAATGAAGATATCGATCAGGAGACTGTAATCGAAGGCAGATAGTCTAGAGAAGATATTGATCGGGAGTGGTGGCAGTCTGAGGAAGGTATTGAACAGCAGATGGCAGTCTAACGAAGATATTAATCAAGAGGCAGCAGTCTAAGGTATTGACCGGGAGTCGGCAGTCTAAGGAAGTACTGATTGGGATACGGCAGTCCAAGGAAGTACTGATCGGGATACGGCAGTCTAAGGAAGTACTGATCGGGAATCGGCAGTCTAAGGAAGTACTGATCGGGAATCGGCAGTCTAAGGAAGTACTGATCGGGAATCGGCAGTCTAAGGAATTACTGATCGGGAGATGGCAGTCTAAGGAATTACTGATCGGGAAACGGCAGTCTAAGGAATTACTGATCAGGAGATGGCAGTCTAAGGAAGTACTGATCGGGAGACGGCAGTCTAAGGAATTAATGATCAGGAGACGGCAGTCTAAGGAATTACTGATCAGGAGACGGCAGTCTAAGGAATTACTGATCAGGAGACGGCAGTCTAAGGAAGTACTGATCGGGAGACGGCAGTCTAAGGAAGTACTGATCGGGAGATGCCAGTCTAAGGAAGGCACTGATCAGGAGATTGGAGATACCTTCCAAAACTCAAGGAAGGTATTGATCAGGAGACCGTGCCTAATGAAGGGACTGAACAGCAGACGCTAGTCTAACAAAGGTATTGATCGGGGACAGAAGTCTAAGGTATCGGTTAGGAGACAGCAGTCTAGGAAGACATTATTCAGGACAGTAACACACAAAATGCTGGTAGAACACAGCAGGCTAGGCAGCATCTATAGGGAGAAGCGATGTCGATGTTTCGGGCCGAGACCCTTCGTCAGGAAGCATCTGAAGATTTCCTCGTGTTTGCTCTTTAAATTCAGGACAGTAAGAGTTTTTCAACTATGTAAAAAATAAAAGAGAAATATAGGACAGTGACTAGTGGTGTTCTGCAGGGGTCAGTGTGGAACCACTTCATTTTATGCTGTATATAAATGATTTTGTTGATGGAATAGATCCAGTCAAGTCAACTTTTATTGTCATTTCGACCATAACTACTGGTACAGTGCATAGTAAAAATGAGACAATGTTTTTCAGGACCATGGTGTTACATGACACAGTACAAAAAACTAGACTGAACTACGTAATAAAAAAAAAGAGAAAGCTACACTAGACTACAGACCTACACAGGACTGCATAAAGTGCACAAAACATTGCAGGCATTACAATAAATAATAAACAGGACAGTAGGGCAAGGTGTCAGTCCAGGCTTCAGGTATTGAGGAGTCTGATAGCTTGGGGGAAGAAACTGTTACATAGTCTGGTCATGAGAGCCCGAATGCTTTGGAGCCTTTTCCCAGATGGCAGGAGGGAGAAGAGATTGTATGAGGGGTGCATGGGGTCTTTCATAATGCTGTTTCCTTTGTAGATGCAGCGTGTAGTGTAAATATCCATGATGGCAGGAAGAGAGACCCCAATGATCTTCTCAGCTGACCTCACTATCCGCTGCAGGGTCTTGCAATCTGAGATGGTGCAATTTCCAAACCAGGCAGTGATGCAGCTGCTCAGGATGCTCTCAATACAACCCCTGTAGAATGAGGATGGGGGGTGGGAGATGGACTTTCCTCAGCCTTCGCAGAAAGTAGAGATGCTGCTGGGCTTTCTTTGCTATGGAGCTGGTGTTGAGGGACCAGGTGAGATTCTCCGTCAGGTGAACACCAAGAAATTTGGTGCTCTTTACGATCTCTACCAAGGAGCCGTCAATGTTCAGTGGGGAGTGGTCGCTCCGTGCCCTCCTGAAGTCAACAACCATCTCTTTTGTTTTGTTCACATTAAAAGACAGGTTGTTGGTTCAGCAGATGTTTTTGTTGCCAAGTTTGCAGATGATGCAAAGATTGGTGGAGGGGCAGGTAGTGTGCAAAATGACTTAGACAGATTAGGAGAATGGGCAAGAAAGTGGCAAATGAAATACAACGTGGGAAAATGCTTGGTCATGCACTTTGGTAGTAGAAATAAATGTGCAGACTATTTTCTAAATGGGGAGAAAATCCAACAACCTGAGATGCAGAGGAACTTGGGAGTCCTTGTGCAGAACACCCTGGAGGTTAACTTGCAGGTTGAGTTGGTGGTGAAGAAGGAAAATGCAATGTTAGCATTCATTTCAAGATTTCTAGAATACAAGAGCAAGGATGTGATGCTGAGGCTTTATAAGGCACTGGTGAGGCCTCACCTTGAGTACTGTGAACAGTTTTGGGCACCTCATCTTAGAAAAGATGTGCTGGCATTGGAGGGGGTCCAGAGGAGGTTCACAAGGATGATTCCAGGAATGAAAGGGTTATCATACGAGGAATGTTTGATGGCTCTGGGTCTGTACCTGATGGAATTTAGAAGGATGAGGGGAGATCTCACTGAAACCTTTCAAACGTTGAAAGGCCTAGACAGAGCAGATGTGGAAAGGATGATTTCCATGGTGGGAGAGTCTAGGACAAGAGGGCAGAGCCTCAGAATAGAGGTGTTCCCTTTCAAAACAGAGAAGCCGAGAAATTGCTTTAGGCAAAGGGTGGTGAATTTGAATTGGTTGCCTCATGCAGCTGTGGATGCCAGGTTAAAGCAACACGCTGGAGGAACTCAGCAGGTCAGGCAGCATCCGTGGAAATGAACAGTCAACATTTCGGGCTGAGACCCTTCATCAGGACTGAGGAGGGAGGGGGCAGGGGCGCTGTAAAGAAGGTGGGGGGAGGGTGGGAGGGAGAAGGCTGGTAGGTGCCAGGTGAAAAACCAGTAAGGGGAAAGATCACGTGGTTGGGGGAGGGGAAGCAGGGAGGGAAGAGGCAGGAAAGGTGAAGAAGGAATGTAAGGGAAAGCACTATGGGTAGTAGGAGGCGGAACCATGAGGGAGGTGATAGGCAACTGGAGGAGGAGGAGGAGGCAGAGTGAAACTGGGATGGGGGAATGAGAGGGTTAATATTTGAGGAACATTTGACCGCTCTTGGACTGTACTCCTTGGAGTTTAGAAGAATGAGGGGGGACCTCATAGAAACATTTCAAATGTTGAAAGGCATGGACAGAGTGGATGTGACAAAGTTGTTTCCCATGGTGGGGGAGTCTAGTACAAGAGGACATGACTTGAGGATTGCAGGGCGCACATTCAGAACAGAGATGCGAAAAAAATTTTTAGCCAGAGGGTGGGGAATCTATGGAATTTGTTGCCATGGGCAGCAGTGGAGGCCAAGTCATTGGTTGTATTTAAGGCAGAAATTGATAGGTATCTGAGTAGTCAGGGCATCAAAGGTTATGGTGAGAAGGCAGGGGAATGGGACTAAAAGGGAGATTGGATCAGCTCATGATGAAATGGCGGAGCAGACTCGATGGGCCGAATGGCCAACTTCTGCTCCTTTGTCTTATGGTCTTATGGAAGGGAGAGGAACGGAATTACCAGAAGTTGAAGAATTCAATGTTCATGCCCAGGGGCTGGAGACTACCTCAAAAGTTACAGGGAGAAGGCCGGGAACTGGGGTTAAGGAGGAGATAGAAAAAAGGATCAGCCATGATTGAATGGCAGAGCAGACTGATGGCCAGATGGCCTAATTCTGTTCCTATGTCTTGTGGTCTTATGGAGATGGCAGTCAGAGGAAGGCAATGATCAGGAAATGGCAATCTGAGGAAGGTGTTCATCAGCAGCCTCCCAAGGACGACCATGATCGGCAGGTGGCAACCTGAAGAAGGTTGTGATCTGCAGACAGCAGTCTAAGGAAGATATTGACCAGGAGATTGCAGTGTAAGCAAAGTACTGATCAGGAAACAGTAGTCTAAGGAAGGTATTGATCAGGGAACAGTAGTCTAAGAAAAGAATTGATCAGGGGATGGCAACGTAAAGTATCGGTCATAGACGGCAGTCAAAGGTACTGATGAGATGGCAACTGGAATACAAGAGAAAGCCAGCAACATACAGTAAACAAACTATAAAATATTCTGAAGTGAAAACCAAAAGATATTTTTAAATTAATGTGGGTCCCTTACACACTGAGACAGGAGAAATTATATCAGACACAACAAATAAACACATCTTCTGTATATGTTCATATGACATGGTAAACACTATCACCAGGTGTGGGCAAAAATATCAACACGATTAAAGATGTACAGTTGCAAGAAAAAGTATATGAACCCTTTGCAATTACCTGGTTTCCTGCATTAATTACTCATAATCTGATCTTCATCGAAGTCACAATAATAGATAAATACAATCTGCTGCAGCTATTGACACACAAACATACAGAAGTAAGACCTCCCAGGTAGTATTTTCAGGATTGCTGCCTGTGCCACGCGCCAGTGAGGTAAAAACAGGATGATTTGGCAGATAAGTACATGGCTGAGAAGCAGATGCAGGGGACAGGGCTTCAGGTTCTTGGATTATTGGGATCTCTTCTAGGAGAGGTATGACTTGTTCAAAAGTTATAGGCTGCACCAGAATGTGAGGGGGACCAATATTCTCGTGGGCAGGTTTGTTCGAGCTGTTCGGGAAGTTTTAAACTAACTTGGGGGGGGGGGGGGGGAGTTGGGCACCGGAGTGAAGAGGCTCAGGAAAGGACGGATGGTAAAAAAGTAAAGATTGATGACTTTTGAAGAGTTAATTAGCAAATATTCTCTCTCTCATACACATTTTCTACAATATCTTCAGGTTAGACATTTTTTACAACAATACTTATCTAAGTTTCCATATATGCAAGAATCTGATTTGTTGGATACTATTTTGAATATGATTCCTTTAGTAAGAGGTTCCATTGGTAGAATTTATAATTTATTTTTACTACAAAAAGATAACCTCTCACTAAAGATTAAACAAGATTGGGAGAGAGAATTTAATATGACCATTGTTAATAAAGATTGGTTGCGAGTTCTGAAAATGGTCAATTCTTCCTCGAAATGTGCCAATCACTGTTTAATTCAATTTAAAATTGTTCACTATTGTTATTTAACAAAGGAGAGACTATCCAAAATATTTCCTAACATAGGCAATTATTGCGATAGGTGTAAAACTGAAGTACCCACTTTGTCACATATGTTCTGGTCATGTTCTTCATTAAAATCTTTTTGGAAATCTTTATTTTCTACAATTTCTAAAGCTCTGAAAATTAATTTACAACCTACCGGTAATAGACTGACTGTTCTAATTGGAATAGTCTGCATCATATTCAGGGTATTTCATCTTCAGACCAACATGTAATTGCATTGTTACATTGTTGGCAAGAAGGGCTATTCTATTGAAATGGAAAGATACCTCTGTCCCTACATTAATTCAATGGTTTTCTCAAGTAATGCTATGTCTTAGTTTGGAAAAAATTAGTAGAACTTTTAATCCTCAATTTGATTTTGAGAGAAGATGGGGCTCTTTTGCCAAATATTATCATTTAATTTGAATTATTTTATATGGCTTCCTTCCAATTTTATTTTATGTAAATGTGAATTGGCATTCTTCTTTATATATATAGATGATGGTAAGACGTCTTGCTCCGGGAGTTGATTCCTAATGGGCTTTTTTCTTTTTTTTTCTTTCCTTCTCTAGTAGTTAGTGGGATTTCTTTTTTTTTTAGTTAGTTAGGGTTCGCTTTTTTCCTTCTTTTCTTTAAAAAAAAATTTTCATTATACATTATTCTTTTTGATAAGTTTTTTCAGCTTTATTAATTGTATATAACCATATAACCATATAACAATCACAGCACGGAAACAGGCCATTCCGGCCCTCCTAGTCCGTGCCGAACTCTTAATCTCACCTAGTCCCACCTACCCGCACTCAGCCCATAACCCTCCACTCCTTTCCTATCCATATACCTATCCAATTTTACCTTAAATGACACAACTGAACTGGCCTCTACTACTTCTACAGGAAGCTCATATATATCAACTTGTTGAAGTTTTGTATCATTTATAGCTGTAGAAGATAATGTATCAATAAAAAGATTTTAAAAATGAAAAAAGTAAAGATAGCGTGAGATTGTCACGAAAGGCGGGCAGGTGATGGGACTTAGTTGCAGTCAACAGGCTGAGTATTAAATCATTAGGGATGCAGAATCAGAAAGGAGAGCAAATATGGTACTCAAGGCCATAGTAAATTGGCAGGGATATCAGTGGAGCAGCAATGGCATGCGTTCTGGGAAAAATGAAGGAGGTGCAGAACATGTGTATTCCAAAAATGAAGAAATACTCAAACAATAAAATAGTACAACTGCGGCTGACAAAGGAAGTCACAGCTATTGTAAAAACAAAGGGCATACAACAAAGCAAAAATTAGTAGGAAGATAGGATTGTGAAGCTTTTAAAAACCTACAAAGAACAACTAAAAAACATCAGTAGAAGAGAAAAGATGAAATATGAAAGCAAGCAAGCAAATAATATCAAAGTGGATAGTAAAAGCTTTCTCAAGTACAAGGGGTGATTGATAAGTTTGTGGCCTAAGGTAGAAGGAGTCAATTGTAGAAAACCTAGCACATTTATTTTTCAACATAGTCCCCTCCTACATTTACACACTTAACGGTCGTGGAACATATGGACCTCCAGAAAGTGTCCACAGCAGGAGTGATTGCTAAGTTTGTGGCCTAAGGTGGATGGAGATGAGTTATACAACTCTCGTTACATGCATATGCAGTTCAACTCTTTGAGTGATTATGCAGAAAGTTTGAAGTTAATAACTCATTAGGGTGATTGACAAGTTCATGGCCTAAGGTAGAAGGAGATGAGTTCTTAACTACAAACTTTCTGCATAATCACTCAAAGAGTTGACCTGCATGTGCATGTAATGACAGCTGTATAACTCATCTCCTTCTACCTTAGGGCACCAACTTAGCAGACATCTGTGGACACTTTCTGGAGGTCCAAGATCTGTATGCTCCACGACCGCAGGACTAAGTGTGTAAATGTAGGAGGGGACTACGTTGAAAAATAAATATGCTAGGTTTTCTAAAACTGACTCCTTCTATCTTAGGCCCCGAACTTATCAATCACCCCTCGTATGTTAAAAAAGAGAAATGCAAGTGAATATAGGACCGCTAGAAAATGAGGCAGGAGAAATAATAACGGGAGACAAGGAGATGACTGATGAACTAAATGAGTATTTTCCATCAGTCTTCACTGTGGAAGACACTAGCAGTATGCCTGATGTTGTAGTGTGTGAAGGAAGAGAAGTGGGTGCAGTTACTGTTACAAGAGAGGTGCTGAAAAAGCCAGAAGACCTAAAGGTGCATAAGTCACTCGGACCAGAGGAACAGCACCCTTGGGTTCTGAAAGAGGTAGCGTTAGAGATTGTGGTGGTATAAAATACGATCTTTCAAAAATCATTTCACTCTGGTATGGTGCCAGAGGACTGGAAAATAGCAAATGTCACTCCACTCTTTAAGAAAAGAGGAAGACAGCAGAAAGTAAATTATAGACCAGTTAGCCTGACCTCTGTGGTTGGGAAGATGTTGGAGTCAATTGTTAAGGATGAGGCTAATAGAGTACTTGGTGACACAAGACAAGATAGTACAAAGTCAGCATGGTTTCCTTCAGGGAATATCCTGCCTGACAAACCTGTTGGAATTCTTTGAGGAAATTACAAGTAGGATAGATGAAGGGGATGCAGTGGATGTTGTATATTTGGATTTTCAGAAGGCCTTTGACAAGGTGCCACACATGAGGCTGCTTACCAAGTTAAAAGCCCATGGTATTACAGGAAAGTTACTAATGTGGTTAAAGCATTGGATGATTGGTAGGAGGCAGCGAGCGGGGCTTCCAGAGACTAGTGGTGTTCTGCAAGGGTCAGTTTTGGGATCACTTCTTTTTATACTGTATATAAACGATTTAGATGATGGATTAGGTGGTTTAGTTGCCAAGTTTACAGATGATAGGAAGATTATCCTACTTATAATCTTCTCAAAGAATTCCAACAGGTTTGTCAGAGAGGCGGAGAGAGTGGGACAAGGAGGGAGTGGGACGAGTGGAGTGGGAGGCAGAGGGAGGTGGGATGAGGCCGAGGTGGGGGAGAGGGAGGGGGAGTGGGGGGCAGGGGACAAGGCTGAGGAGGGGGAGTAGGGGGAGTGGGAGTGGGAGGATGCTGAGTGTGAGGAAGGGGAGGGGGGAGAGGAATGGAAATGGGAGCAACAGGCCCTTTAATGGAAGGAGAAGATACAGGGGCCAAGAATTAAACACGAAGCTGTGGAATTTTCTGCTCACCTGCATCGATGTTGGGAAACAGGATCAACGTGCGTTTACCGAATGTTAATAGCGCATCGAGCGTGAGCTCGAACATCTTAACGGAATGTTTAATGTTGGTGGTGACTGGATGCTGTAGAGCCACAATGTACTCTCGAGGTTTCACATCTTCACCTACAAAAGCAGAGCAAGTTTATCGTGAACTATTACAAAATCCACAGCAAGCACACAATAGATGCAGTTCCAGAAATTATTTTTAAACATATGCACAATAAGGACATATATTAATGGGATACTGTAGTATATACCTGTTTATCAGTTCATGTCAGTCTCAAGTATTTCCTAAAATTATAAACTACTTGTCAATTCAAATGGTAATTTATAAAGATACAAAAAGCACTGGTACAGAACTTAAAATCTACTAATTTGAAAATAGCACTGCTGTACGCTTTATTATCAACTTAGCTTACTTTCCAGTTAAGCACTGGAACAGGGCTGTAGGTATCTATTACATGAGCTCAATGAACACACGGATTAGAATCAGAGTTAGGGAGCACAGAAACAGAACCTTCAGTCTAATTGTTACTCTACCTGGTCCCACCGACCTGCACCTGGACCACATCCCTCCAGTCCCCTCCCACCCATGTACCTATCCAAATTACTCTGAAATGCTCAAATCAAACCAGCATTTACCATTTCCACTGGCAACACATTCCACACGCCCACCACCTTAAACATTTCACCTTTCCCCCTTAATCCTCGTCCTTTAGTTTTAGTTTCAGTGGGAAAAGCCTGACTTCATTCACCCTACCTATACCCCTCGGAATTTCGCATACCCAGGACTTTGTCTGATGGCAGCTGAATATGACCCACCCATTCACCGGAGCACTGACAGACAGCTTTTTTTTTCCACGAAGTGCAATCGTGAACAATAGAGAGATCAATGCTGATTAAGTCAACTAGTTCCCAAAGAGAACTCTGATAGGCCAATCAGATGGTTCACTGCTGCTCAGCGATAGAACATTAAAAAATCATATGTACAATTAAGAAACATTAAAAAATAGTAGAATTAATGCTGTCACTGTCACTTGTGCATCATCGTCCCACCCTCTACACGTAATACCAATACCCTGGCCTCATCATCGTCCCCACCCACTACACATAATACCAATACCCCGGCCTCATCATTGTCCCCACCCTCTACATGTAATACCAACACCCGGGCCTCGTCATTGTTTCTAACAGTACAGGTCATACCAATACCCTGACCTCATCGTCGTCCCCGCCCTCTACACATAATACCAATACCTGGGCTTCATCATCATCCCCAACACGTCACTTAATACCAATATCCTGGCCTCATGTAAGAACATAAGACCATAAGATATAGGAGCAGTATTAGGTCATATGGCCCATTGAGTCTGCTCTGCTATTTCATCACAGCTGATCCAATTTTTCTCTTAGCCCCAATCTCCTGCCTTCTCCCCGTATCTCTTCATGTCCTTACCAATCAAGAATCTATCAACCTCAGCCTTAAATATACATAAAGATTTGGACTCCACAGATGCCTGATTCACCACTCTGCTAAAAAGAAATTCCTCCTCATCGCCATTCAAAAAGGATGCCCCTCGGTTCTGAGGACGTGTCCTCTAGTCTCTGGATGTGTTCTCTGGTCCCACCATAGGAAGTAACCTCTCCACATCCACGCTATCAAGGCCATTCACCAATCGATAGGCTTCAATGAGGTCATTCCTTATTCTTCTGAATTCGAGTGAATACAGGCCCAGAGCCATCAAACACTCTTTATATGAGAAGCCATTCAATCCTGCAATCATTTTTGTGAACCTACTTTGAACCTCTCCAGTTTCAGCACAAGGGGCCCAAAACCACTCACAACACTCCAAGTGAGGCCTCACCAGTGCTTTATAAAGTCTCAACATTACATCCTTGCTTTTATATTCTAGTCCTCTTGAAATGTATGCTGACAATGCATTTGCCTTCCTCACCACTGACTCAAGCTGCAAATAAACCTTTTTTTAAATTCTTTTTTATTGAAGTTCATCATCAAACATTTCCATAAGATGTATTTCAGACATTGTACATATATAGCATATAATCATATATATCACAAATCTCCACAATTTATCTGAGGTATACACTTTTAGAAAAGAGTGGAAAGAAAAAAACAAGCAAAAGGAAAGAACTATGTACAAGTAGGGAGTGATCTTTATTTTTACAACAGATTCATTGATTTTGAGAGAATAAAATCAGGCCTATGAGGCATTATGTAGTTAAACCATTTTTCTCAGTATGAATCAAATTGTTCCAGCTTATGGTTAACAGATGCTGTTATCTTCTCCATTTTGTAAATGTCCGTTGTAATTTTCATCCATGTATTGAAAGTTGGGCTCTCCTGTGATAACCATATCCTAGTAAGAGTCTTTTTACCAGCCACCAACAGTATATTCATTAAATATTTATCTCTCTTCAACCATTCTTGAGGTATATATCCAAAATATATGGTCTTACTCTCTAAGGGTATTTCACATTTAAAGATGTCTTGTAGGGCATTGGGTATCCCCCTCCAATAGTTTTTGATAACAGGGCAGTCCCAAAAAATATGATAATGATTTGCATTTTGATTTCCACAATTTCTCCAGCAAACAGGGAGGTTACTATCATAATGGGATTTCTGAGAGGGTGTAATAAAATATCTAATCAAGTTTTTCCATCTGAACTCCCTCCATTTCTGTGAACTGGTACACTTCCATTGATACCTCCATATTGTTGTCCATTCTTCCTCAGATATAATTATCCCTCCTTCCTTCTCCCATTTTGTTTTAATGTATGAAGTCAAATGTGTTTTAAGATTTGACAACCCATTATACATACTTCAAATGATTCTACTACCGTTATCTGAATTATATGCTTTTCTAAATAGCTCTATCAAGCATTTACTTGCCTTGGTTACATTTTTAAGCGTCCTATTAACATATTGTCGCATCTGTAAATACCGATAAAAATCTTGCTTTTCTAATGTGTTTCTCTTTAAGCATTTCAAAACTGAACAGTGTTCCTTCTTTCATTATGTTGCAAAGAACTGTTATTCCTTTAGCTGTCTAGTCCTTAAATCTAGCATCCAATTTATTTGGTGTAAAATCAGAGTCATATGCACACCATTTAAGAATTGCAATATCTCCCTCTAGATTATATTCTTTTATAGTAGTTTTCCATATTTTAAGAGTCAATTTCACCCATGGGTTATCAATAGTATTTATGTACCTTTGCAGGTTGTTATCAACCAAAATTGCTTGTATGGGGATGGGAAGTACCCACTCCTCAATGTTTTTCCATTGAGTGTCATATGATGGGTTGCACCAACATATCACAGCTCTCAACTCTGCTGCAAAATAATAATCTCTAAGAGAAGGTAGGCCCCATCCCCCCTTTTCCTTTGCTAATTGCAAAGTTTTGAGACGAACTCTAGGCCTTTTACCCTGCCAAATATACCGTGATAACATCTTGTTCCATTCATTGAATTGATTTTGATTAATCTCTATTGGTAGGGTCTGAAGATATAACAGTCTGGGCAGTATATTCATTTTAATAGACTCAATCCTTGGACTGAGACTGAAAAAAGGAATCAGGTTCCATCTTGCCATATCTTCCTTATTTTTTTTATATAATTTAAGTCTTCCCCCACATATCAGGAGACCTTCTGTTTCCGTTACCATAATAGCAGTATTTTTCTGAAAGAAACCAATATCACTTCCCGGTGGTGCATATATATTCAATAGAGTAACTGAATTTCCATCTATATTCCCCCCTCACCAAATATATCTGCCCTCTTTATCTCCTATTTCGAATACTTTTTCAAAATTTAGCTTACTTGAGATAAGAATAGCAACTCCTCTCCTATGTCCTGATTTATATGAGGAGAAAAACAAATTAGTGAAGCCCATTCTCTTTAGTTTTCTATGCTCATTATCACTTAAATGAGTTTCCTGTAAATATACTACATGGGCTTGTTTTTTTTTTCATTTTGGATAAAATTCTATTACATTTGATTGGATTTAATAGCCCATTGACATTAAAAGAAATGAATTTTACCTTGTCCTTCGCCATCTGTATTTATCTGTCAATGTATCATTGAAATTAGAATAAAACTTAATTGATCTACTCCCTGAACAAATAAGAACCAAGAAACGCAAATAGTAACAAAAATGGCAACGAACATGTGGTTTCAAGGCTGAGGTCTCTAGTAGATGACCCTGCATTGAGCTAGAGGAAATGTCTAGCTGTGGGGGATAACCCCTCCTACTTGTGAGTTGAGGGCCCCCAATGCAGTATTCATAAAAGTCAGTGAACAAATCCATTACACAGAAAAGATTTCCCTGTGTACTCCTATATATTACATACATATATGCACACACATATATATATATATTCTCATTTTGGTGGGGAAAAAGGAGTAAGTGAGCAAATAAAGAATAACAGCTAAGTAATATAAAATCCACATTATAATAAGTATTTCTCGAGATAGGTATATCACCATCTACTTTTGCTTCCGTTTAACATTTTTAAAGTTAGCCAAACCTTCTGGCTCTTCTGAAGGGGGTGAAGACTGTCTTTGGGAAACTCCCGGTCTCTTCCTGATATACTTCTCTCGGCCTCCTCCGTCTCCTGCCTTCTCGATTCTCAAACTATTTCCCAAGCACAGCGGGATAATTCCTCTGCCAGGCTTTTTCTTGGTTTGGTCACGCTGACGGGCAACCCTCTGGCCTTCATGTCTGTAGTCGCCTCTTCCACTGTCTGGTACAACTGCGTCCCGTCGTCATAAAACACGAAGTTTAGCAGGGTACGGAGTTTGAAATCTAATCTTTTTTTGCTTTAGTACTCACTTTACTTCAGAGTATTCTTTATGTTTCTGCAGGACCGCTGGGGTGTGATCTTGGTCGAAATATATTACCGTAGATTTCGCACTACAGAGCGCACCTGATTAAAAGCCGCTGGCTCTAATTTTAGAAAGAAAATCAATTTTGTACTTGTACAGGCCGCACCGGATTTTCGGCCGCAGGTGTCCCACGTTGTAATATGAGATATTTACACAGAAAGATATTACACGTGAGGATTTTTTAACTTTTAATTAAATCCATATGGTAACATAAACAAATACATATTGCAAATGCTTTTTTTCGAACCATGCCTGTAACGCGGCTACTTTTAAATATACATACGTATCGGTAACACAAATTACGTTGCGTATACTTTTTTACTGAACAACATTCCAATATCTCCTAACGACTGGTAAAAAATATATATACTGCAGCCTACCAGGAAAAGTTATTGATCGCCTTTAACTTAAAAGTAGCGTTCGCTCAGATCTAACGCCGCTCGCCCCCCACCTTCCCGTTTATCGCAAACCGGTATTTTTCCCACAAGACGCAGCGAAACCGGGTGTGACGTCATAGCATCCCGGGATGTAGTACAGAAAACAAATATAGTTAAAACAGTTCTAACTTTAACTAGAAATTACTAACAAATGAATTACTAAGCGAAAATATTATAAACTAAATAACTGCCATAAAGGCAGCACAATGCTTTTCTTCGAGTGTTTTCCATGTTGATGAGGGTGAGTACAAATGACTGACTTACAATAATTTAATTGTGAAAGTGCGCTTGATTTATCGTACAATTTCATTGGACCTCTGTGAACTACTCATCAATTTTATTGGTCTACTGTTACGAGGCAAAATGTTTTTGGCGGCATGAAAAAAAATCATGCATTAGCCGCACCGTAGTAAAGGCCGCAGTGTTCAAAGCTGTTCAAAATGTGGGAAAAAAGTAGCGGCTTATAATCCGACATCTACGGTAGTTTATCGTCTAAAAACACTCTCTTCTTACCCCAGGCCCTTCGTAGAATCTCCGCCGTGGTACCGTAACGAAGGAATTTTATTATTGAGCGTGGCTTATCTGCTCTATCATGGGTAGGCTTCGGGACTAACACGCGATGCATTCTCTCGATTTCCAGCTCCATAGCTGAGGGAAGCTCCAGCGCGTCCCGCAGTAACTTTCCAACAAACTCCGTCACAGACGAGCCCGCCGCTCCTTCGGGAACGTTACAGATTCTGATATTTTTCCGCCGTGATCTTCCCTCCAGGTCAAGCAGTTTACCTTCTTGGTCATTTAATATTTTTATCATCTTACTCAGTATTCATTCAACATTTTGAACGCGATCTTCCACCTTCTCAATTCGAGTCTCTACCACCACTATTTTTTGATTGACGTTGGCGAGCTCTGACTTAATATCATGTAGCTGATATAGCTGATATTTTTCTGGAACTCACTTATCTCTTTCAGGATTTCGATCATATTCGCCGCTTCACCTGAACGAGGCCCAGCAGCCGCCTCGCTCGCACGCGGTCGGGTCGGAGAGCCGCTCACTGCACTCCTCTCGGCTGCAGGATCTGCAGTGTTGCTTTTTTTATTTCTATTCTTTTTCCCCATTCTTGCCCCTCGTTTCAGTTCAAATATTTTTTGAAAAATAATATATTTGATGGGTTAACGGGGCTCAATAGGCATTTTTCCAGAGGAGCTAGTGACTTAAGCTGCCATTCTCGACGATGACGTCACCGGAAACTGCAAGTAAACCTTAAGGAAATCTTGCACAAGGACTTCCAAGTCCCTTTGCTCCTCAGATTTTTTTGTATTTTCTCTCCGTTTAGACAATAATGAACCTTTTTATTTCTTCTACCAAAGTGAATGACCATACACTTACTGACACTGTATTCCAACTGCCATTTCTTTATCCATTCTCTTAATCTGTCCAAGTCCTCCTGTAGCCTCCCTACTTCCTCATAACTACCTAGCCCTCCACTCATCTTCATATTGTCTGCAAACTTTGCAACCAAGCCATCAACTTCATCATCCAAACCACTGACATTTAACACAAAAAGAATCGGTCCCAACACAGACCCCTGTGGAACACCATCACTTGCTGGCAGCCAGATAGAAAAGGCTCCCTTTGTTCCCACTCTTTGCCTTCTACCAATCAGGCACTGCTTTATCCATGCTAGAACCTTTCTTGTAATGCCACAGGGTCGTAGCTTGTTAAGCAGCATCATGTGTGGTACCTTGTCAAAGGCCTTCTGAAAATCTAAGTACACAACTTAAATCGATTCTCTTTTGTTGACCTTGCTTGTTATTTTTTCAAAGACTTTCAACAGATTTGTCAGGCAAGATTTTCCCTCGAGGAAACTAACTACAGCCTATTTTATCATGTACTCCAAGTACCCTGAGACCTCATCCTTAATAATCAACTCCAACCTTTCCAACCACTGTGGTCAGACAAACTGGTGTATAGTTTCCTTCCTTCTGCCTCTCTCCCCTCTTGAAGACTGGAATGACATTTGCAATCTTCCAGTCTTCTGGAACCAACACAGAATCTAGTGATTCTTGAAAAATCATTACTAATGCCTCCACAATCACGTCAGCAACCTCTTTCAGAAATCTGGGGTGTAAGCCTGATATCCAGGTGACTTATGTATCATCAGTTTCCCAAGAACTTCCTCTCTAGTTATGGTAACTTCACACACTTCATGCCCCCTAATACCTGGAATTTCCACCATATTGCTAGTGCTTCCCACAGTGAAGACTGATACAAAATACTTACTCAGTTCATTTGCCATTTTCTTGTCCCCCATTACTACCTTTCCAACACTATTTTCCAGCAGTCTGATATCCACTTTCACCTCTTTTGCACTTTATGTATCTGAAAAAACTTTTGGTATCCTCTTCAATATTATTGGCTAGCTTACTTTCATATTCCATCTTTACCTTTGTATTTACTTTTTAGTTGCCTTCTGTTGGTTTTGAAGTTTCCCGCTAATCTTTGCTCTATTATATGCCCTCTTTTTGGCTTTTATGTTGGCTTTGACTTCTCTTGTTAGCCACAGTTGTGTCATCTTATTTTGAGAATATTTCTTCCTCTTAGGGATGTATATATCCTGTGCATTCCTCAGTAAATATATTTAATACAATGTTGTGTAGATTTTTCCATAGTAGAGGAATTAGGGTTATAGGGAAAAGGCAGGTAGGTGAAAATGAGTCCTCGGCCAGATAAGCCATGATCGTATGGAATGACAGAGTAGGCTCGACAGGCCAGATGACCTGCACCGCTCCTGTTTCTTATGTTTTTCCGAATTGATTCCAGAAATTCCAGCCATTCCTGCTCTGCCATCATCCCTGCAGTGTCCTTTACCATTCAATTCTAGCCAGCTCCTCTCTCATGCCCCTGTAATCCCCTTTACTCCACTGTGATAGTGATACATAGAAACAGAGAAATCTACAGTATATTACAGGCCCTTCGGCCCACAATGTTGTGCCAACCAAGTAACCTACTCCAGAAGCTGCCGAGAATGTCCCTACCACATAGCCTTTTATTTTTCTATCCAAGAGTCTCTTAAAAGACCTTATTGTATCCACCTCTACCATCCTCACTGGCAATGCATTTCACACACCCACCATTCTGCGCGAAAATCCTACCTCTGACATTCCCCTTGTACCTACTTCCAAGCACTTTAACCTATGCCCCTTTGTGTTAGTCACTTCAGCCCTGGGAAAAAGCCTCTGACTATCCACATGATCATTGCTTCTCATCATTTTATACATCTCTATCAGGTCACTTCTCATCCTCCGTTGTTCCAAGGAGAAAAGGCCAAGTTCACTCAAGCTATTCTCATAAGGTATGCTCTCCAATCCAGGCAATATCCTTGTAAATCTCCTCTGCACTTTCTCTATATTATCCACATCCTTTCTGTAGTGAGGTGACCAAAACTGAGCACAGTACTCCAAGTGGGTCTGACCAAGGTCTGATATAGCTGTAACATTACCTCATGGCTCTTGAACTCAATCCCATGGTTGATGAAGGCCAACATACCATACACCTTCTTAACAACACTGTCAACCTGCGTAGCAGCTTTGAGTGCCTTATGGACATGGACCCAAAGATCTCGCTGATCCTCCACACTGCCAAGAGTCTTACCATTAATATTATGTTCTGCCATCATATTTGACCTACCAAAATGAACCACTTTACACTTATCTGGGTTGAACTCCATCTGTCACTTCTCAGTCCAGTTCTGCATCCTTTTGATGTCCCACTGTAACCTCTGACAGCCCTCCACACTACCCACAACACCCCAACTTTTGTATCATCAGCAAACTTACTAACCCACCCTTCTACTTCCTCATCCAGGTCATTTATAAAAATCACAAAGAAGAGGGATCCCAGAACAGATCCCCACGGAACACCACTGGTCACCGTCCTCCATGCAGAATACAAACCATCCACTGCACTTAAAACTTTAAACATCTTCTTATAATATTTTTACATTGTATTTATATACTTATGCACAATTTATTCCATATCAGTATTTTAATATCAAAGTATATTTTTACTTAATTCGTTATAATTGTTGAATTCATGCCCAGACCAACAGACCACAGCAAGTTCTTCATTCACATTCTTGTATTTGACAAATAAAGTAGATACTTGATCCTTGAATGTGTCCCCCTTCTCCTTCCCTCCAAACAAGGAACCATCCTGATCACAGGTAATGCCTTTGTCCAATCTATCCTCCCCCACACTCTCAGAAAATAAATTTGTATTGGCACACACAAAATGCTGGAGGAACTCAGCAAGTCACATTACTTTTTGGAGTACTGTGTCCAGTTCTGGTCGCCTCAGTATAGGAAGGATGTGGAAGCATTGGAAAGGGTACAGAGGAGATTTACCAGGACGCTGCCTGGTTTAGAGAGTATGGATTATGATCAGAGATTAAGGGAGCTAGGGCATTACTCTTTGGAGAGAAGGAGGATGAGAGGAGACATGATAGATGTGTACAAGATATTAAGAAGAATAGACAGAGTGGACAGCCAGCGCCTCTTCCCCAGGGCACCACTGCTCAGTATAAGAGGACATGGCTTTAAGGTAAGGGGAGGGAAGTTCAAGGGGGATATTATAGGAAGGTTTTTCACTCAGAGAGTGTTTGGTGCGTGGAATGCACTGCCTGAGTCAGTGGTGGAGGCAGATACACTAGTGAAGTTTAAGAGACTACTAGACAGGTATATGGAGGAATTTAAGGTGGGGGGTTATATGGGAGGCAGGGTTTGAGGGTCGGCACAACATTGTGGGCCGATGGGCCTGTAATGTGCTGTACTATTCTATGTTCTATGTTCTAAGTCAGGCATAATGTATGCAAATGAATAAACAGTCAACATTTCGGGCCGAGACACTAGTTCAGAATTAGGGAAGATCCCACAAAGGTGGAAAAGGGGAAGGAGAACTAGCTAAAAGGCGATAGGTGATGCCAGGTGGGTGGGAAAGGTAAAGGGCCAGAGAAGAAGGAATCTGATATGAGTGGAGAGTGGACCATGGGAGAATGGGAAGGAGGAAGGATATCAGGGGGAGGTGACAGACAGGTAAGGAGAAGAGAAAAGAAGCCATTGTGGGGGGGTAAAGGGGATGTCAAAAATATTAACAGAAGAAGATATCTATGTTCATGTTACCAGGTTGGAGGCTACCTAGACGGAACGAGGTGTTGCTCCTCCACCCTGACAGTGGACTGCATCATGGCGAAAGAGGAGGCCATGACCAACATGCTGGATCAAGAACAAGAGAAAATCTGCAGATGCTGATAATCCAAGCACACACACAAAATGCTGGTCGGGTCTCAGCCCTAAACATCGACTGTTCTCTTTTTCCATAGATGCTGCCTGGCCTGCTGAGTTCCTCCAGCATTTTGAGTCAGATGCTGGAATGGGATGGGGATTGGAGTTACAATGGTTGACCACTGAGAAATTCCACTTTTGGACAGATGGAGCGGAAATGTTAACTTTCTCTTTCCATGGATGCTGCTTGATCTACTGAGAATTCTCTGAGAATTACTGAGAAATCTACTGAGAAATATGTTGACAGAGAATAGAAAAATCAGTAATGACTTATCAGCTATAAAATAATGCAGAATATGAAGCAGCACATCAGGACTGTGTAGAAGTTAGCGAAGCACCAGCGACCGGAGTTCAATTCCCACCACTGGAAGGAGTCTGTTTGCTCTCCCCTTGACTGTAAGGGTTTCCTCTGGGTGTCCCGGTTTCTCCCACATTCCAAAGATAGATGAGTTAGTAAGGGTTAATGAATTGTGGACATGCTATGTTGGTGCCACTTCTGGGATGTCCCAGCACATCCCTGAGATGTGTTGGTCGTTGAAGCAAAAGATGCATTTCACTATATCTTTTTGTGTACACATGACAAATAAAGTAACTAAAAAAATTTGAAATTCTGTTATGGAAAAAATGTAGAAACAATGTCATATTTTAAAGGGAACTATCAGACAGATGCCACAGACAGTATAAAAATGCAAACAACTATCTTCAATTAAGTGAAATAAATTACAACACACAACTGAATATTTGTATGTATTGGAAGGACAACAGTCATAAATGCACCATGGAGAGGTTGCCCCCCTGTCTTCCGTATAATGGACCATAATCTCCATCAATTAATTACAAAAGTAAGGATGTAATGTTGAGGCTTTATAAAGCACTGGTCAGGCCAGACCAGTGAGCAGTTTTGGGCCACTGTTGAAGAAATGATGTGCTGGCATTGGAAGGAGTCTATAGGAGGTTCACAAGAATGATTCCAGCAATGAAAGGGTTAACATATGAGGAGTTTTTGATGACTCTGGGTCTGCACTTGCCGGAGTTTAGAAGAATCAGATGGGATCTGATTGATACTTGAAAGGCCTAGATATAGTGGATACGGAGAGGAAGTTTCCTACAGTGGGGAGTCTAGGACCAGAGGGCACAGCTTCAGAATAGATGGACGTCCGTTTAGAACAGCAATGAGGAGGAATTTCTTTAGCCAAAGAGAGTGATGCATTTGTGGAATTTATTGCCACAGACAGCTGTGGAGGCCAAGTCATTGAGTATATTTAAAAGAGGTTGATAGATTTCTTGGTTAATTAGGGTGTCAAAAGTTAAAAGAAGAAGGTAGACTACTGGGGTTGAGAGAGATAATAAATCAGCTGTGATGGAATGGCAGAGCAGACTTGGTGGACTGAATGGTCTAATTCTGCTCCTCTGTCTTATGGTGTTAAAACAAGCAACAGTGGAAAATGACTTCATCTATTTTTATCAGATATGATTACTCACTCAGCCAAGTCTGCAGGGTGCTGATGTAGTCCTTGGATCTTGCTGTGAGAAGTTTGTCATAAGATGGACAGCCAGACAACAGGATCCGATCATGCTCCTCACACATCGCGATGAGATGCTGCTCAGCACTGCGGGTGCAGCACACATGGTAATGTGCCAGCTTAGTGATAGCGTGTCGGATTGAATCATCGATGGTACCGCTGACCTCGCCTCCTTCAATGTGCAGGATCCGAATATTCATCAGTGCCGCCGAGGTTGCTACTGCCAACGCATCAAACCTGTCTCCGTGAACAATCATGATATCCGGCTTCAAACGGTTTAACACATCTGGCAATTTTACCAAAGCAAGACCCACCGACTCCACCATAGCAGCCTCATCTTCACCTCGGACTATTGTATGCAACCTTGTGTTGATGTCAAAATCATCTTGTTCAATCATTCGGTATGTATTCCTGAAAGTGAAAAAAAAAACAGTAAGCAAAGCGTTGGTCTATTGTTTGCTACAATGACTGTTAGCAGATGAACTGAGATGTCAGCTTGGTCAAATACACGTTAATACACAGACGGAAATGTTAGCTTGGCTCAGCTGCATATTCAAAGCTCACTCTAGCCACTCACTATTGACTCTTTTTAAATTACCACTGGGAGGCCGTTTAGTTTCGTGATGGCAGTCGTGAATCCCTATTACAGCAGAAGCTTTAAGATCTAGGTTCAATTCCTGCCACTGCTTTTAGCGAGTTTGTATATCTTTGTGACCACTTGGATTTCCTCTGGGTGCTCTGGTCCTCCTACAAAGATGTAAGTTACGGTATGCTCCGTTAGCCGTGGAAGCATGGTGACCCTTAGTGGTGCTCAGCACAATCTTCACTGATTTGATTTTTAAATTTTATTGTGTTTAGAGATACAGCATGGAATAGTCCTTTCTGGCTATGCCGCGCAGCAACCTAGCAATTCAACCCATGACCAATTCAACTACTAAACGGTACGTCTTTGAACTGCACCGGGAAGCCCATACACCAGAAGATACGTACCAACTTGATAGGAATGAACATCAGCACTGAAGTCCAAACCCTGACGGCCCGAGCTGTAATACCATTGCACTAACCACGACACTATGTGGCACCCATGATATCAGTGTGAATGACTAAGATGCTTCCTAAGACAGCAGTCCATTCCTGTGAACTATTCGCAACCCAAACAGTTTACAAGTCCAAAATGTGGCCATGGACCTTGTTCCCGGACAGCAGAAGATGCCTGCAGTCCCACAGTATCCAGAATATCTAAATCACTGGCATATCTCCCACATGGTCATTTAATTTAAATTTAGAGATACAGCACAGTAACAGGCCCACCAAGCTCACACCACACAATTCCTACCCATTTGTTGGATCTGACCGTTTAATTCTTAGATTGGACTGTCCGTAGTTATTTTGTTTGCAAACAATGAGTTATCTGCTTATATTTTAATAGTTCTTATATACATGTAACAGTTTATTATGCTTCCTAGTTGTAAGAGCACGTCAACGCAAGTTCAGTGTATCCCCAGTGGATATATTGGTATTATATTAATATGACTCTGGAAGCATCTCTTGGGATTGCATTATTTGAATAAGTGTTTTCCAAACGGTTAATTGTTATCTATAAATTTGAATGGCATTTTCCTTATCTATGGGTATAAAGGGCTGCAACACAAGGCAGCGCCATCTTAGGTTCCAAATCTGTGTTTCTTACATCTTAGCTTCTGCTCCTGTCACTGTCTGTTTCAATTTCTTTGTTCTATCAACACTTAATGACTTAGTGAAGCAACAAGCTTTGTGCCTCTTTCCTAACCTGAAAATAAAACATCAGAATCCAACAGGTGACCAATTAACCTAGTAATCCTACATCTTTGGAAGAAATCGGAGCACCCAGAAGAAGCCCATGTGGTCACGAGGAGGACGTACAAGCTCCTTACACACAGCTGTGGGAATTGAACCTGTGAAACCCCGCTGGTTTCCTTGGCTGCGTAAGCCTAGGGAAGACTCACTCTAGACCCACCAAAGCCGTGAGATTAAGACGGCTCTTCCACCCCAAACCCTGGTTTGTGTGGACGCAATGTAATTTGGCACCCTGTTACAACTCAGTGCCAAGAAATAACAGACAGCAGACTGCATATGATTAAAGAAATTATATTTATGAAACTTAATTAACTAAAGGGTTAGTAAAGAAAATAAAGAAAAACAAAAAGGGCGCATTATAATTAAACAGTTACGTGTGCACAAGGTAGAGCTCATCTTGAAATTCTCTGTCACTCGCACACTAGGCCTTCAGTCTTCGTGAAAGCCCACACCACCTTTCGAACATCGCCCACAATCCATCTCAAACAAACTGGTCTCCCACTGGGTCATATCCTATGATTGATTCTCCCCAGCGTCTTCATTCCCCCACCAAAAAAAAAGCTCCAAGACCAACCTTACTGTTCCTCAACAGAAAAAAATCTCCCCCCAGTTCCACCATCCTAGTTGGATGGCACACATCCCTCATCTTCAACGATAACCCAAGCAGGCTGAAAGCAGAACAGACTGCTCTTACAGAGCAGCTAACTGCAAAACAGTAAAGATGTGAACCACGGCATGACATTCTCTCCCCATCACAAATAGTCATGTCCTCATGACTGAAATAATTCATCATTCCATCATTAATAGCACAGTTTTCATAGGAACACGTTGGGCTGGCGGGGGGATGTCACTACCTCCTCCCATAGATGCTGTCTGGCCTGCTGAGTTCTGACAGCATTTTGTGTTTTTATTTTTTACAGTTTTCAAAGAAGTTTTGTGATGTCAGCACCTCCAATCCATTTATAAAGGGTAGGGACATATCTATCTCACTAGAGGGATAGTTGCAACACTTTGTTCCCCCGCTGCTACATAGGCCAGCCTATCTGGGGGTCTTCTGACTCTTTGAGACCTCCTTACCCCATCATCTACTTCTTCAGTTTCAGACACTCTTTAGGATACTTCTGGTCTACATGGCAAGGCCTCCCCCGGTCTATTACTCGTGCCTCCAGCAACTCAGGTCCCTCTGCCACTTGGCTGAGCTCAGCTTCATTCCCAGTTACTCCAGAGCCCAGGCTACCTTTATGGCCCAGCTGCACACCTGCCTGTCCACTGCCAGTCCCCCCCCCCCCCCCACACCATTCCACCTGCCTCAGTGTGAGAAGGGCTGGGAATCTCTTCCTCAATTAGTGGGGAGTTAGTGAAAAGCAGCATATACTACATACCATTTCCTCATTCTCCAAGTCTACATCCCATTCAGAGGCAGGGGACGGTTTAATTCTTCCCGCTGCTGGTCCTTCAGTCACCCCGCGTCACAGCAGAGTCCTCTTACTAGGTGTAGGATCCAGGTCAAGGTCTGGGTCAACACACACCTCTTGTCCCAGATGTAGAAGATGGTTCCTATGGAGAATCTTGACAGGCCCATTCCCATCCTCTGGTTTCACCCAGAAAACTGGTACATTTGGCATCTGACTCTCCACTATATAGGGCGTAGCCACTCAGCGGTCAGCAAATTGATGCTTTCCAGGTAGCCCCAAATTCTTTGAGGACTCAGGCTCCAGGCATGGGTTGGAAGAACACCTTTTGGTCATACCTCCTCTTATTTCCTTGATTCTGCTTGGTAGCCGGTACCTCAGCTAATTCATAAGCCCTTTTCAGCTCCCTTCTCATATCAGACACATATTCAGAGAAGTCTTCTATGGTAGATATTCCTCACCAGTCCCAAAACAGAGGTCAAAAGGCAACCATGCCTCTCATCCAAACTTCAAATAATATGGCAAATACCCAGTAGCTTCATTGTGTGTACAGTTGTAGCAGTGGACCAGATGTCCAATATGTTGACTCCACTTGTTCTTTTTGCTGATCTCCAAGGTTCCAAGCATGTCTAGCAGTTCCGATTGAACCTCTACGGCTGGGGATCACTCGGTGGGTGATAAGGCATAGTCCTTGACTCCTTGTCTCCAAGCATGCTCAGTAACTCATGCATGAGCCTACTCTCAAAATCCCATTCCTGATCACTATGTATTCACCTGTGGAGGCCGTAATAAATGAAATACTTCTCCCACAACACTTTGGTCACAGTGGACACCCTCTGATCCTTAGTAGGGAAGGATTGCGCATATCTGATCCATAATGACCAAGACATTTGCTGTGTTGCTGGCATCTGGCTTTATTGACAAGAAATCTATAGACACCAGGTCAAGTGGCCCCGCACTCTGCAAGTGGGACAATGGAGCAACCTTCGTAAGCAGCGTCTTCCTCCGTATACATCCAATGCACTTGCAGTACTCTTCAACCTCTGGCTTCATCCGGGGCCAATAGAACCGATCTCTGAGCAATCCATAGGTCTTGTCAACTCCCAAATGGCCAGAATCATCATGAATTGACTTCAACACAATCCTCTGATACTTCTCAGGCAGAACCAGCTTGGAACACTGAGGCTGGTCTAGAGGCAACATGACCCGGTATAAAATCTAGTTCCTCAACTCCAATCTGGGCCATTCTCTCAGTAGTAGAGACACCGCAGAGTGTTGCATCTTGTTGCTTGGGCCATGTCTCCTTTTGCAACCAAAGACCAAACTGTACCGATGCCCGGGTCATCTCAATGAGCGGCTGCCACTTCCCCAGGACTCAATTCTGCAACTGCTTTGTCTTCAGAGCAATCAGGTTGCAGTGAGCTTGTGGAATGGCACCATCAGAAGCTCCCAAATGATCTACTACTCAATCCCACCCTTGCCTTTCACTTCAGGAGCAGGAACGCTCTCCCACTCTCCATTCCTGTCCAGCCCTTCATGTGCACAGTGAGACAACAATGTTCCTACTTCCCAGCCAACACTTCAGACTGAAATCATAGGCAGACAATGCCGCCAACCACTGATGGCCTGTGGCATCTAATTTCGCCGAGTTCCGGATATAAGTTAATGAGTTGTTGTCTATCCTCACCTCAACTTGGCCCACATAGATAGTCACTCAGCTATTCCACCAAAGTCCGTCTCTGCTGGCATCTGTATGCAATACATATGGCAACCAGGGGTCTGCAAAAGTCAGTACAGGCACTTTCTTTAGCATCTCCTTCTGCAACTGAAAGGCCTCTTCACATTTCGTATCCCATCTCACTCCAAAAGCCTCCAAAGGTCGAAGATAATCTTTACCATCCTCTCCTTTCATCCTTCTTTTGTTCCCCAAGGGAGGGTAACCGCACAGAAGCCGACTTAAAGGGTGTTTCACTTTAAAGTAGTCCTTCATGAACCTCAGATAGTATCCACAGAACAAGCACAGGGCACTCACAGTCTGGGGCCTTGACCAGGTGGTCAGCGCCTCTGTCTTAGACTCCATCCCATGAGATTACGTTGCCCAACATTGTTGACAGACGTCTTGCAAAACTGGCACTTATGCAGGGAAAGTTTTAACCCTTCAGCTTTCAGGCACCCAGCCCCTTCAATAGTCTAGCTTCATATTTCTCCAAGGTGGACCCGAGCACCCTGAGTTCATCCAGGTACACCAATACCTCAAGCAAGTTCATATCCCCCACCATTTTCTGCATGACACGCTGGAAAGTTACAGGGTTTCCGATGTGTGCTGGGGCATTGTTTCGAACTGGAGGAATCCTAGTGGACATATGAATGCCGTCTTCTCTTTGTCAGCCTCACTCATGGGGATCTGTTAATACCCACTAGTGAGGGTGGCCGCCAAAAAACCTCTGACAACTCTGGAAGAGTTACAACTGTAAAACCCTGGTTAAGACTTTACTGCTATGCTGTAGGTATTTCATTTCAGCAGTTCTGTCAGAGCAGTCTGTCTGCTTTCAGCCTCTTTTGGTTTGAGCTGAGATAAGATACTTTGTTGTTCAACTTAGGAATCTGATGTCAGCTGATCAGGACGGTGGAGTTGGGAGAAGGTTCTGAAGAACACTGGGCAGAAAGGTTTGTGAGAGACACTGGTGTGGGTTGAGGTCTTTTTCGTCGGGAGCTGGGAGACGACAAGAGGGAAGATAGCTGAGAATGCGTCCCTGTTGCACAAGGTACCTTGTGCAGATGAATGGCTTCAAGGAGGAAGGAACAATACTCTGTTGAGAGATTGAGAGATTCATTTGTTCGAGATGGATTTCGAGAGACGTTCAGAACATGGTGTGTGCTTTCACAAACAGAGGGTACAGAGTGTGGGTGACAGACAAGGTCAAGATGTTTCTAAGATGAGATCTAATTGAAGTGCAGTTGGCTGTTTAAGAATAATGGGCCCTTTCTGTTTTTTCTTTCTTTCCTTTAATAACTGCTTGCTCAAGTTAACATACTTAAAAATACTTCTTTATAATTATATGCAGTGTATGATTTGTTAATTTTTGCCAACAGGCGATTGCTGAGGACATTAAATCACACAGCATTTACACAAAGTAGGGCTTGGGTGGACCAGACATTCCATCCTCAGAGATTTAGTGAGACCAAAGTCGTATACACCCTAGATGTATACCTGTGAAAAATGGGTTTCTCGCCGCGGAGCCCAGTGGCTGTGAGTGAGGGACTAACAAGCCACATTTCCAGAGGTGTCAAACAAAGTTTCAGTGGCTGAGATGGGAGAGACTGCACATACAACAACCATTTACTCGGGCTTCACCAGTCGCAGCTTTGTGGGAGAGTGGCAAAGAGAAAACTGCTGTTAAAAAAAACTTACATGAACTCTCGGCCAGAGTTTCCCAGAAGGTATGTAGGAGACTCTGAAGGTAGATGGAAGAAGGTTCTATGGTCTGATGAAACCAAAATTGAGCTTTTAGGCCATCAGATGAAACACTATTGCTTGGCATAAGCCAAACAGCATACATCATCAGAAACACACCATTCCAACCATAAAGCATGGTGGTGGCTGCGTTCATGCTGTGGGGATGTTTCACTGCAGCAAGCTCTGGAAGGTTTGTGAAAGTCAGACACAAGACCATAAGACATAGGAGCAGAATTAGGCAATTCAGCCCAATGAGTCTGCTCTGTTATTCTATCATGGCTGATGCTGGATTCCACTCAACCCCATACACCTGCCCTTTCACCATATCCTTTGATGCTCTGACCGATCAGAAACTAACGATTTTCGCTTTAAATATACTCATGGTCCTGGCCTCCACTGCAGTCTGTGGCACTGAAGTTCCACAGATTCACCACTCTCTGGCTAAAAAAAATTCTTTCTTACCTCTGTTCTAAAGGGACGCCCCTCATTTTGAGGCTGTGCCCTCTAGTTCTGGACACCCATACCACATGAAACATCCTCTCTACATCCCTTCAACATTCAGTAGGTATCAATGAGATCCCCAAGCATTCTTCTACATTACAGTGAGTACAGGTCTAAAGCTGCCGAATGCCCCTCATATGTTAACCCCTTCATTCCTAGTATCATCCTTGTCAACCTCCTCTGGACTCTCTCTACTGATAACACATCCTCTCTGAGATTTGGGACCCAAAATCCTAGCAGGCAGGTTTAATAGAGCTGTTAGGGAGGGTTTAAACTAATTTGGCAGGGGAAGGGGAAAACCAAAATAAGTCAAAGATAGTGTGCTGCAGAGATGATAGAAAGGACAGGCAGGAGATGAGGCATAATCACAGCCAGTGGGATGAGTTACAGGGCAATAGAGGTGCGGTGCAGTTAAAAGAGAAAGCAACAAATACTGGACTTAAAGTGTTATATTTGAATGCACACAGCATAAGAAATAAAATGGACTATCTTGAAATTCAGCAACAGATTGGCAAGTATGATGTTGTGCCATCTCTGAAGCCTGGCTAAAGGATAGCTGTCATTGGGAGTTTAACATCCAAGGATATACTGTGTTAGAAAGATAGGTTAGGAGGCAGAGGGGGTAGTGTGGCCCTGTGTAAAAGAAATAATATTAAATCATTAGAAAGGGATGACATAAAATCAGAAGGTGCAGAGTCTCTATGGGTTGAAATGGCAAGGATAAAGGACCCTAATGGCAATTGTATACAGGCCTCTAAACAACAGTCGGGATGTGGATTACAAATTACAGCAGGAGATAGAAAAGTTGTGTCAGAAGGGCAATGTTATGATAATCGTTGGGGATTTTAACATGAAAGTGGATTGGGAAAACCAGGTCAGTACTGGACCTCAAGAGAGAGAATTTGTAGAATTCCTAAGGGATGGCTCTTTAGAACAGCTTGCTGTTGAACCCACAAGGGGATCAGCTGTGCTGAATTGGGTGTTGTGCAATGATCCAGAGGTGATAAGAGAGCTTAAGGATCAGGAACCCTTAGGGAACAGTGATCACAATGTGATCGAGTTCACTTTGAAATTTGAGAAGGAGAAATTAAATTCCAATGTGTCGGTATTTTAGTGGAATAAAGGAAATTACAATGGCATGAGATGGGAACTGGCCAAAGTTGACTGGAAAGGGACACTAGCAGGAAGGACAGCAGAGCAGCAATGGCTGGAGTTTCTGTGAAAAGTGAGGGCAGTACAAGACAAGTATATTCCAAATAAGAAGAAATTTTCGAATGAAAGAAGGACACTGCCGCGGCTGACAAGTGAAGTCAGAACCAAAGTAAAAGCAAAAGAGATGCATACCAGGAAGCCAAAGCTAGTGGGAAGATAGAGGATTAAGCAGCTTTTAAAAACTTGCAGAACGAAACTAAGGTGGTCATTAAGGAAAAAATAAATTATGAAAGGAAGCTGGCGACTAATATCAAAGTAGATACTATAAGCTTTTTTAAGTATATTAAGGGTAAAAGAGAGTCGAGGGTAGATATGGGACCAATAGAAAATGACACTGGAGATATTGTATGAGAGACTCAGAGATGGCAGAGGAACTGAATGCATATTTTGCATCAGTCTTCACAGTGACATCTGCAGTATACCGGACATTCAAGAGTGTCAGGCAAGTGAAGTTGGTGCAGTGAAAATTACGACTGAGAAGGTGCTCAGGAAGCCTAACGTCTGAGGATGGATAAATCTCCTGGACCTGATGGAATGCACCCTTGGGTTCTGAAGGAAGTAGCTGGAGAGATTGCAGAAGCATTAACAATGATCCTTCAAGAATTGATAGATTCTGGCATTGTTCTGGATGACTGGAAAATTGCAAATGTTATTCTGCTACTTAAGAAGAATGGGAGTAGCAAAAAGGACCTGTCAGGGCTTGGGAAGTTGTTGGAATCAATTGCTAGGGATGAGACTACGGAATACCTGGAGGCACATGACAAGATATACCAAAGCCAGCATGGTTTCCTGAAAGGAAAATCCTGCCCGACAAATCTACTGTAATTTCTTGAGGAAATTACAAGCAGGGTAGACAAAGGAGATGCAGTAGATGTGGCGTACTTGGATTTTCAGAAGGCCTTTAACAAGATGCCACACAGAAAGCTACTTAGTAAGATAAGATCCCATGGAATTACAGGGAAGTTACTCACAAGGGTGGAGCATTGGCTGGTCGGCAGAAAACAGAGAGTGGGTATAAAGGGATCCTATTCTGACTGGCTGCCGGTTACCAGAGGAGTTCCACAGGTGTCGGTGGGACCGTATGAGGAACGTCTGAAAGCTCTTGGACTTATGGTCAAACCTGCCGACAATACTTCAAGTGCAGACTGACTAGTGTCTTATACAGCCTCAGCATTATTACTTTGCATTTATCTTCTATTCTCCTTAACATGAATGCCAACATTGCATTTGCCTTCTTTACCACAGACTCAGCAGGCACATCAACCTTCTTGGAGCTTTGCACAAGGACTTCCAAGTCCCTTTATACCTCTAATGTTTGAATTTTCTCCCCATTTAGATAATAGTCTGCACTTTTGTTCCTTTTACCAAAATATATTATCATACATTTCCCAACACTGTATTCCATCAACACACACAAAATGCTGGAGGAACTCAGCAGGCCAGGCAGCATCAATGGAAAAATGTACAATCTATGTTTCAGGCCATGACCCTTCAACAGGATTGGGGGGAAAAAAATGAGGAGTAAATTTAAAAGATGGGGAGGGGAGAGAGAAACACAAGGTGATAGGTGAAACCAGAAGGGAGAGGGATGAAGTAAAGAGCTGGAAAGTTGATTGGTGAAAGAGATAGAGGGCTGGAGAGGGCCATGGGAGAAAGAAAAAGGGGGAGGAGCACCAGAGGGAGGCGATGGGCAAGCAAGGAGACAAGGTGAGAGAGGGAAAAATTGACAGGGAAAAGGGAGAGAGGGGTGGGGGCACTTACAGGAAGCTTGAGAAATCAATGTTCATGCCATCAGGTTGGAGGCTACCCAGATGGAATACATGGTGTTGTTCCTCCAACTTGAGTGTGTCCACATTGTGACAGTAGAGGAGGCTATCAATTAACATATCGGAATGGGAATGGGAAGTGGAATTAAAATAGGTGGCTACAGGAAGATCCCGCTTCTTATGGCGGATGGAGTGTAGAGCTCCCCAAAACAGTCTCTGAATCTAAGTCGGGTCTCATCGATGTACAGGAGGGCCACACCAGGACCACCAGATACAGTAGATGACCCCAACAGACTCACAGGTGAAGTGTCACCTCACCTGGAAGGACTGCCTGGGGCCCTGAATGGTCGTGAGGGAGGAGGTGTAGGGGCAGGTGTCACACTTGTTCCGCTTTCAAGGATAAGTACCAGGAGGGAGATAAGTGGGGATTAGTGGAGAGTCATGTAGGGAGCGACCCCTGCAGAAAGCAGAGAGGAGAAAGCAAGAAAGGAGCTTAAGAAGGGGCTGAGAAGAGCAAGAAGGGGGCATGAGAAGGCCTTGGCAAGCAGGGTAAAGGAAAACCCCAAGGCATTCTTCAATTACGTGAAGAACAAAAGGATGACAGGAGTGAAGGTAGGACCGATTAGAGATAAAAGTGGGAAGATGTGCCTGGAGGCTGTGGAAGTCAGCGAGGTCCTCAATGAATACTTCTCTTCGGTATTCACCACTGAGAGGGAACTTGATGACGGTGAGGACAATATGAGTGAGGCTGATGTTCTAGAGGATGTTGATATTAAGGGAGAGGAGGTGTTGGAGTTGTTAAAATACATTAGGACGGATAAGTCCCCGGGCCCTGACTGAATATTCCCCAGGCTGCTCCACGAGGCGAGGGAAGAGATTGTTGAGCCTTTGGCTAGGATCTTTATGTCCTCGTTGTCCACAGGAATGGTACTGGAGGATTGGAGGGAGGCGAATGTTGTCCCCTTGTTCAAAAAAGGTAGTAGGGATAGTCCGGGTAATTATAGACCAGTGAGCCTTACGTCTATGGTGGGAAAGCTGTTGGAAAAGATTCTTAGAGATAGAATCTATGGGCATTTAGAGAATCATGGTCTGATCAGGGACAGTCAGCATGGCTTTGTGAAGGACAGATCGTGTCTAACAAGTTTGATGAGTTCTTTGAGCAGCTGAACAGGCATATAGATGAGGGTAGTGCAGTGGATGTGATCTACATGGATTTTAGTAAGGCATTTGACAAGGTTCCACACGGTAGGCTTATTCAGAAAGTCAGAAGGCATGAGATCCAGGGAAGTTTGGCCAGGTGGATTCAGAATTGGCTGGCCTGCAGAAGGCAGAGGGTTGTGGTGGAGGGAGTACATTCAGATTGGAGGGTTGTGACTAGTGGAGTCCCACAAGGATCTGTTCTGGAACCTCTACTTTTTGTGATTTTTATTAACGACCTGGATGTGGGGGTAGTGTTACGAATGTGCCACAACTCTGAGGGGCCGAAGGGTAAAAAGTAACCCCCTCCTTTTTGAGAATCGCAGATCGCTATTAATTCGGGTCTGGGACCCAGGAAATGAGAGAGAATCCTCAAGGTTTTGGAATGTCCTGGCCCCTCAGCGATACAAAGCCACGGATAACGGCCATTGTCTCTTGGAGACGGAATTGTGTATTGAGTACTGTACTATTCATTGAAGCCCTCAGGGAATGACCAGAGTGGGCTGGTTGAGGGATTGCATCATCCCAACCTGATTGACATCTGAGACCCCGTGAGTAAGGATAAAAGAGGGTCTGGGGAACAACCCCTTCAGACGCACCAGGAGAAACGCTAGAAATCCCGTGACAGCGTTTAAGAGCGACAGCCGGTGGGGCCCGCGTGCGTCCTTTCCCTTGCCTGGGATTGGCGGCCTTACCACAGAAGACGGTTTAGCTAAAGAAGAGGCCACCACCAACGAAATTTCGAAAGATCGACCTCATAAAAATGAAAAGCTGGCAAGTTTCAAAAATCCCTCTCTTGACTCCAACCAAAGGCTGCAGCCTGCATGAGCTGACTGACTTTTATATTTCCATCGGACAATACATTATCCCCTAGACAACGATAGAGCTTATTTCTTATTGATTATTATCATACCTGCACTTTTAGAGTTAGTATTGACAACGTATATTATCTGTATGTTTGCATTGATATTATTTTTGCGTATTTTTACCAATAAATACTGTTAAAAATAGTACCATCAGACTTCAACGGACCTCTCTATCTTTGCTGGTAAGTGACCCAGTTACGGGGTACGTAACAGTAGAAGGGTGGGTTGGCAAGTTTGCAGATGACACAAAAGTTGGTGGTGTTGTAGGTAGTGTAGAGAATTGTCGAAGATTGCAGAGAGACATAGATAGGATGCAGAAGTGGGCTGAGAAGTGTCAGATGGAGTTCAACCCGGAGAAGGGTGAGGTGATACACTTTGGAAGGACAAACTCCAAGGCAGAGTACAAAGTAAATGGCAGGATACTTGGTAGTGTGGAGGAGCAGAGGGATCTGGGGGTACATGTCCACAGATCCCTGAAAGTTGCCTCACAGGTAGATAGGGTAGTTAAGAAAGCTTATGGAGTGTTAGCTTTCATAAGTCAAGGGACAGAGTTTAAGAGACACAATGTAATGATGCAGCTCTATAAAACTCTAGTTAGGCCACACTTGGAGTACTGTGTCCAGTTCTGATCACCTCACTATAGGAAGGATGTGGAAGCATTGGAAAGGGTACAGAGGAGATTTACCAGGATGCTGCCTGGTTTACAGAGTATGGATTATGATCAGAGATTAAGGGAGCTAGGGCTTTACTCTTTGGAGAGAAGGAGGATGAGAGGAGACATGATAGAGGTGTACAAGATATTATGAGGAATAGACAGAGTGGACAGCCAGCGCCTCTTCCCCAGGGCACCACTGCTCAGTACAAGAGGACATGGCTTTAAGGTAAGGGGAGGGAAGTTCAAGGGGGATATTAGAGGAAGGTTTTTCTCTCAGACAGTGGTTGGTGTGTGGAATGCACTGCCTGAGTCAGTGGTGGAGGCAGATACACTAGTGAAGTTTAAGAGACTACTAGACAGGTATATGGAGGAATTTAAGGTGGGGGGTTATATGGGAGGCAGGGTTTGAGGGTCGGCACAACATTGTGGGCCGAAGGGCCTGTAATGTGCTGTACTATTCTATGTTCTATGAAAGTGGGGGGATGGAAAGATGTGCTTGCTGGTGGGATCCAGTTGGAGATGGCAGAAAATCTGGAGAACTTTGTGCTGGACACGGAAGTTAATGGGGTGGTAAGTGAGGACAAGAGGAACCCTATCCCTGGTAGGGTGGCAGGATAGGATAAGAGCAGACATGACTGAAATGGAAGAGATGTGGTTGAGGGCAGCATTGATGGTTGAGGAAGGGAAGCCTTTTCCTTGAAAAAGGAGGACATCTCCTTCGTTCTAGAATGGGAAGAGGTATAATCCAGGTAGCTGTGAGAGTCCACAAAATGCTGGAGGAACCCAACAGTTCAGGCAGCATCAATGGAAAAAAGTACAGTCGACATTTCAAGCCGAGACCCTTCAGCTGGACTGGAGAAAAAAAAAGCTGAGGAGTAGATTTAGAAATATAGAAAGACCGAAAACTTGTAGCACAATACAGGCCCTTCGGCCTACAAAGCTGTGCCGAACATGTCCTTACTTTAGAAATTACGCAGGGTTATCCACAGCCCTCCATTTTTCTGAGCTCTGTGTACCTGTCAAGCAGTCTTTTAAAAGACCCTATCGTATCCGCCTCCACCACCATCATTGGCAGCCCATTCCACGCACTCACCACTCTCTGCATATAAAACTTACCCCTGACATCTCCTCTGTACCTACTTCCAAGCACCTTAAAACTGTGCCCTCTCGTGCTAGCCATTTCAGCCCTGGGAAAAAGCCTCTGTCTATCCACACAATCAACACCTCTATCAGGTCACCTCTCATCCTCCGTCACTCTAAGGAGAAAAGGCCAAGTTCACTCAACCTATTTTCATAAGGCAGGCTCCCCGATCCAGGCAACATGCTTGTAAATCTCCTCTGCACCCCTTCTATGATTTCCACATCCTTCCTATAGTGAGGCGACCAGAACTGAGCACAGTACTCCAAGTGGGGTCTGACCATGGCCCTACATAGCTGCAACATTACCTCTTGGCTCCTAAACTTAATCCCACGATTGATGAAGGCCAATGCACTGTATGCTTTCTTAACCACAGTCAACCTGCGCAGCAGCTTTGAGTGTCCTATGGACTCGGACCTATGCAGAACTCCACGCAAATATCCCCTGAACATTTGCCACATTTCTTCCATACATTTCCCTGAGAACATCTGTTTCCAAGTTCTTGCCTGTGTTACGAATGTGGAGCAACTCTGATGGGCCGAAGGGTGCAAAGTCGCCCCCTCCTTTTTGAGAATCGCAAGATCGCTATTATTTCGGGTCTGAGACTCAGGAAATGAGAGAGATACACAGCATGTCAGGAAATGAGAGAGAGAGACGCAGAATACTCAACAAGGTGGAATGCCTCCTAACAAAGCAGAACAGAACCACTGATTACTGCTATTGTCTCTTGGAGAAGGAATTGTGTATTGAGTACTGTACTATTCATTGAAACCCCTCAGGGGACAACCAGAGTGGTCTGGTTGAGGGATTGCATCATCCCAACCTGATTGACATCTGAGACCCCGTGAGTGAGGATAAAAGAGGGGTCTGGGGAACACCCCTCAGACACACCAGGAGAAACGTACGAGACTGGTGGGGGGCTTGTGTGTGTGTCCATCCCTGCCTGGGTGGCAAGTCCTCCACGGAACAGTCTAGCTAAAGGACAGATACGGATCAAGACCGTACCAAGGAAAGTCGGCAAGTTATTCTTCTACTTCTCTCTCTCTCTCCAACAATTGCAACACAGCGACAAACAAACAATGGCTGCAGCCTGTATGAACTGAAATGAACTTTAGATTTCCATCGGACAATTCATTATCCCTTAGACAACGATAGAGCTTGTTTCTTATTATTATTATACCTGCACTTTTAGGTTTAATATTGATGACGTATATTATCTGTATATTTGTATTGTTATTATTTTTGTGTATTTTTACTAATAAATACTGTTAAAAATAGTATCACCAGACTCCAACGGACGTCTCTATCTTTGCTGGTAAGTAACCCAGTTACAGGGTTCGTAACGCCTGATAGTCTCATATTTCCCATTACTCCAATTAATCGCTAACTTGTCTGTTCCTATCTCTCTCCAATGCTATGGTAAAGGAGATAGAATTATGATCATTATCTCCAAAATGCTCTCCCACTGAGAGACCTGGCACTTGACCAGGTTCATTTCCCAATACCAGATCAAGTACAGCCTCTCCTCCTGTAGGCTTACACATGAGAGAGGGACAAGGGGATGGAAAAAGGTGAAGGGGAGAGTGGAGGCATTACTGGAAGTTTGAGAAATCGATGTTCATGCCACCAGGTTGGAGGCTACCCAAACAGAATTTCCAGCATCTGCAGATTTTCTCGTTTGTGTCTCTCATGTTACCCATCACCTCCCTCTGGTAATCCTCCCCCCACCCTTCTTTCTTCCATGGCCTTCTGACTCTTTCACCAATCAACTTCCAAGGTCTTGCTTCATCCCTCCCCCTCCAAGTTTCACCTATTGCCTGGTGTTTCTCTCTCCCCTCCCCCACCTTTCAAATCTACTCCTTAGCTTTTTCTCTCCAGTCCTGCTGAAGGGTTTCAGCTCAAAACATCAACTGTACTTCTTTCCATAGACGCTGACTGGCCTGCTGAGGTCCTCCAGAATACTGTGTGTGTACTCGGATTTCCAGCATATGCAGATTTTCTCATTTGAGCTGTGAGAGTCCGTTGGTTTATAATAGTCATCAGTAGATAAGGTGACTCCAGAGACATCGAGAAAGGAGAGGGAGGTGCCAGAAATGGACCAGGTAAATTTGAGGGCATGGTGGAAGTTGGAGGCAAAGTTGTAGAAGTCAACGTGCTCAGCATAGGTGCAGGAAACAGCACCAACGCAGTTATCGATATAGCGTAGGAAAGGTGCAGGACAGACACCAGTGTAGGCTTGGAACATAGACTGTTCCACATAGCCAACAAACAGGTAGGCATAGCTGGGACCCATGGCTACACTTTTTGTTTGAAGGAAGTGGGAGAAGCCAAAGGAGAAATAATTAAAAGTGAGGACAAGTTCTACTAGATGGAGGAGTGTGGTGGTGGCAGAGAACTGGTTGGGTCTGGTGTCCAGAGAGTAATAGAGTGCTTTGAGGCCTTCCTGGTGGGGATGGAAGTGTATACGATCTGGACGTCTATAGTGAAAATAAGATGATAGAGCCAGTGAACTTGCAATCATTGAAAAGATCCTGAGCATGTGAAGTATCACGGAGTTAGGTAGGAAGGGACTGAATCGGGGGGGGGGGGGGGAGGGGGGTTAAGACAGAGTCGAGGTATGCAGATATGAGTTCAGTGGAGCTGCTGAAACAAAGGGTCTACCTGGGCAAGCGGGTTTGTGCTAAGTATTCCGCCTGCCATTCTTTTGCCCATTCTTCCAATTTGACCAAGACCTGCTACAATTGTATTACTTCCTCAGCACTACCTACACCTCCATCTGTCTTTGTATTAACTGCAGACTTTGCCACAAAGCCATCAATTCCATTATCCAAATCACTGACAATGGGAAAAGTAGTGGTCCCAATATTGACCACCCTGAGGAACACCACTGGTCAATGGCAGAAAAGGCCCCCTTTATTCCCAATTGCTGCCTCCTGCCCGTCAGCCATTCCTCTACCTATGCCAGTATCTTTCCTGTAACGCCATAGGATTTTATCTTGCTAAGCAGCCTCAGGTGCGGCATCTCATCAAATAATTTTTGAAAATCCAAGTAAATGACATCCACTGCCTCTCCTTTGTCCACCCTGCTTATTACTTCCTTGAAGAATTCTAACAGATATATCAGGCAAGATTTCCTTTCACAGAAACCACGTTGACTTTGACTTATTTTATCATTAGTCTCCTTAACATCCTTTGTTAACCACTTGTCTAGCCCTGCCCATTGAGAACAACTTCATCTATGGAACACATCTATCCTGCACCTTGTGAACTATTCCTAGAAACTTCAGCCATCTCTGCTCTATCATCTCTGACAGTATCCCCCTCCAATTCACCTGGGCAAGTTCCTCTTTCATACTGTAATTTCCTTTATTCCATTGTGATAAGTGACTTGTGTTACTCACTCTCAAACTGCAGTATGAATTCAATCATTAAGCACCCTAATCAGATCTGAGTTATTACACATCACCCAATCTACATGATGCACTATCAATTACTCCAAAAGACTGGAAGTAGAGTAAATACTGAAAGGCTTTTATTAACAATAAAATGGATCCACATCCATACTGTATATCTGTCCTGGACTGTGGGAGGAGCAGTGACACAATTGCCTTTATTCAGGGGTCTGTGGGAGGAGCCACAGGAGCAGTCAGCAGAGGGGCATGTCCAGACAGATAACCTAGTTGCTACCTATATACATGGTTTACCACACTACGATAGCCTTTCCCTGAGCCAGCTCAAGCACAAACTACTCTTAAAATAAAATCTCATAAGCTTTCAACAAATTCACTCTTGCAATGCGACACCAACCTGATTTTCCCAATCTCCTTGCATACTGAAGTCCCCCATTGCATTTGTGACATTACCTTTATTACATGCCTTTGCCAATTCCCTTTGTAATCTACATCTTGACTACTTGGAGGTCCATGTACAATTCCCATGCTTTTTTCACCCTTGCAATTTTTTACTCCACCCACAAAGATTCTGACCCTATCTCATCTCTTTCTAAAGATGTAATTCCATCTCTCACCATCAGAGCCACACCACCGCCTATGCCTTCCTGCCTGACCTGTCAATACAAAGTATAGCTTTATTTAGCTCCCAACTATGGCCTCCTTTCAGCCACGACTCAGTGATGCCCACGTCATACCGAACAATCTCTAATGGCACCACAAGTTCATCCACATTATTCCGAATGCTACATGCATTTAAACACAGCACCTTCAGTCCTAGAGTCTTCGCCCTTTTGAATTTTGTCTCTGTGGTACATTTTAACTCTTTGCACTCTCTGCATTTGTATCCAAATATTGGCTTGTCCTTCTTACATTCACATTACACCCGTTATCTACTTGTAAACCTGCTGGCTCATCCTCACCTCTGTCATACTGGTTCCCATCCCCTGCCATATTACAACATTTGTAGTTTAAACCACCCCCAACAGCTCTAGTAAACCTGCCCACAAGGATATTGGTCCCCCTCGGATTCAAGTGCAACCTGTTCCCTTTCTACAGGCCCCATCTGCCCCAGACCGGGTCCCAATGATCCAGAAATCTGAATCCCTGCCCCCTGCTCCAATTCTTCAGCCACTCATTTATCTGCCACCTCATTCTATTCCTATCCTCGCTGTCACATTGCACAGACAGCAATCCCAAGATTACTACCTTTGAGGTCCTGCTTCTCAACTTCCTTCCTAATTCCATGTATTAAGTTTTCAGGACAGGCATCTATGCCTGTTTTCAGGCATTGATCATGTGGATAGTCAGTGGCTTTTTCCCATGGCTGATATGGCTATCACAACAGGGCACAGTTTTAAGGTGCTCGGCAGTAGGTACACAGGGGATGTCAGGGTAAGTTTTTTTTTAAAAACACGCAGAGAGTGGTGAGTGCATGGAATGGGCTGCCGGCAATGGTGATGGAGGCGGATACAACAGGGTCTTTTAAGAGACTGCTTGACAGGTACATGGAGCTCAGAAAAATAGAGGGCTATGGGTAACTCTAGGTAATTTCTAAAGTAAGAAAATGTTTGGGACAGCATTGTGGGCCGAAGGAACTGTATTGTGCTGTAGTTTTTCTATATTTCTATGACCGCCTCCCTTTCTCTTCCTATGTCATTGGTACCAATATGTACCACGACTTCTGGCTGCTCACCCTCCCTGCTCAGGGTATTGTGGACCCTGGCACCTGGGAGGCAAACTGACATCCATGTTTCTTTTTCGCATCCACAGAATCGCCTACCCGCCTCCCTGACTATAGAGTCCCCTATCACTGCTGCCACGTTCTTCAGTTCACTACCCTTCTCAGTCACAGCTCCAGACTCCGTGCTAGAGCCTTACAGGTAGGTTGCCCTTTCCCCCCAATACTGACTAGAAGGGGGCGAATACTTATGCAATCAGTTATTTTGTGTTTTATATTTCTAATTAATTTAGATCAATTTGTAGTGATCCGTTTTCACTTTGACACAAAAGTGTCTTTTTCTGTTGATCATGTCAAAAAAGCCAAAAAAAAATCCACTGTGATTAACTTCCAAGGAGAGGGTGAATACTTTTTACAGACATTGTAGAATCAGAATCAGCTTTATTATCATCGGCAGGTGATGTGAAATTTGTTAACTTAGCAGCAGTTCAATGCAATACATAATCTAGCAGAGAAAAATATAATAATAGTAATAATAATAATAAATTAAATTAAAAAGTAATAAACAAGTAAATCAATTACAGTATACTATATTGAATACATTTAAAAAACCTGCAAAAACAGAAATACTGTATATTAAAGAAAAGTAAGGTAGTGTCCAGAGATTCAATGTCCATTTAGGAATCAGATGGCAGATGGGAAGAAGCTGTTCCTGAATCACTGAGTGTGTGCCTTCAGGCTTCTGTACCTCCTACCCTCAGTGAGAAAAGGGCATACTCTGGGTGCTGGAAGTCCTTGATAACGGACACTGCCTTTCTGAGACGCCTCTTCTTGAATATGTCCTGGGTAGTTTGTGGGCGAGTACCCAAGATGGAGATGACTAGATTTACAACCTTCTGCAGCTTCTTTCGGTCCTGTGCAGTAGCCCCGTGTTACTGAAGTAGCATCTCGCTCTGCAGTTGGATCCTTGCCCTTGAAGTTGAGGACCTAATTGTAGAGGGAGGTACAGAGGCCCATGTTCTGCAACTTCTCAATCAGGATTGTGGGAATGATGGTATTAAAAGCTGAGCTATAGTCGATGAACAGCATCCTGACATAGGTGTTTGTGGTGTCCAGGTAGTCTAAAGCCATGTGAAGAGCCATTGAGATTGCGTCTACCATTGACCTATTGTGATGATAGGCAAACTGCATTGGGTCCTTGCTGAGGCAGTTCAGTCTAGTCATGCCCAACCTCTCAAAGCATTTCATCACTGTCGATGTTAGTGCTACCGGGCGATAATCAGTAAGGAAGCCCACATTATTCTTCTCAGGCACTGGTATAATTGTTGCCTTTTTGAAGCAAGTGGGAACTTCCACCCATAGCAGTGAGAAAATATCCTTGAATTGGCACAGGTTTTCAGAGCCTTACCAGGTACTCCATAAGGACCTTACACCTCGAGAGGGTTCACTCTCTTTAAGATAGCCTAACACTGGCCTCTGAGATGGAGATCACAGGGTCATCAGGTGCAGCAGGGATCTTCACAGCTGTAGTTGTGTTCTCTCTTTCAAAGCGTGCATAGAAGGCATTGAGTTCATCTGGTAGTGAAGCATCACTGCCATTCATGCTATTGGGTTTCGCTTTGTTGGAAGTATGTCTTGCAGACCCTGCCAAGTTGCTATGCATCCGATGTCACCTCCAACCTCATTTGAATTTTTCTCTTCGCCCTTGAAGTAGCCCTCCGCAAATCATACCTGGTTTTCTCGTGCAGGTCTGGGTCGCCAGACATGAATGCCACAGATCTAGCCTTCAGCAGACGACGTACCACCTGATTCACCCACAGATTTTGGTTTGGGAATGTACAGTAAGTCTTTGTGGGCACACACTCATCCACACAGGTTTTAATGAAGTCGGTAACAACTGCAGCATACTCATCCAGATTCAAACATGAATCCCTGAATACAGTCCAGTCCACAGATTCAAAGCAGTCCTGTAGGTGCTCCTGTGCTTCTCTTGTCCATACCTTCTTGGTCCTCACTACTGTGCTGCTACAGTCTTCAGTCTTTGCCTATACTCAGGGAGTAGAAGTACAGCCAGGTGATCAGACTTCCCAAGTGAGGGCGTGGAATAGCACAGTAGGCATTCTTGATGGTGGTGTAACAATGGTCCAGTGTGTTGTTTCCACTGGTATTGCAAGTGATCTGTTGATGGTAATTGCTTAGTGATTTTTTTTCAGACTGGCCTAGTTAAAATCTCCCAAAATGATGGTGAAGGTGTTAGGCTGCGCTGTTTCGTGCATGTTGATCCCATTGCTCAGATCATCTAAAGCCTGCTTGACATAGGCCTGAGGCAGAATATAAACTGTTACCAAAATGACCCCAGAGAACCCCCGTGGTAGGTAAAAAGGACGGCGCTTTACTGCTAGATATTCCAGGTCTGGTGAGCAGAATTGGGATAGCATTGATATTTTTGTGCACCAAGAAGAGTTGATCATGAGACATACTCCTTCACCTCTGCTTTTGAGAGATTCTGTAGATCTATCCTGACAGTGTATAGTAAACCCGTCGATCTGAATCACTGCATCCAGTACTAAGGGGTTAACCAGGATTCCGTTAAAGGACACACGCGGTCTTAACGTCCCTCTGATTCAGCACCCTGGCTCTGAGATCATCAATTTTATTCACCAGAGACTGCACGTTTGCCAGCAAGACAGTCGGTATAGGGAGTTCGAAACCCAGTTTCCTTAAACACACTTGTAACCCCAACTCTACACCCACGCTTCCTCCGAGGTATCCTACGTGGGTGCTTCCGACCATAATCTGCATTGTTTCCATCAGTTTTGAGCAACAATAGTTCATTTAAGTGCATTAAGATATCTTTGTTGACTGTATTGACCTTGGAAGCAGTTGTGCTTTTTAGCTGTATCAGGCTGAAACAGGAATATTTAATCGTATCCATTCAGTGTATTGCCGCTACTCGAGTCGCACCTAGGCACCCCAGAAATTGCAGACACAAAAGTCAGATTGTATATACACAAGTCAGATGTTTGCTCCAAACATTCATGTCAATAGTTGCAGGGAGAGTGTTAGGAAAGCAGAATGCCTACAAGCTGCCTAAATTTGACACAAAATATATGCTTTTCTACTTACCCGTAATCGTCAATTAAATGAGATCCTAATACAACAACCTTTAGGTCGAAGTCATCAGATTGTTCCTTGATACCGAACATGATTGGGGCCAGTTTGGAATAATCTGCCCGATTGCATGTAGCAACACAGATCCGCAGCTTCTTGTTTCTGTCTTTCTCCATGATGCTGAAGGAATTCCTGAAAATATACAGACAGGAATATAAATCTGGCCAAAGTGCAAATGGTTAATAGCATATGAGCACAGCATGGTTAAAGGATAGCCACTTTCAAAGCAACTACACAAACAAGAGTACAGAACAGACGGTTTATGATAATGTTTTGAAGCAATTCCTTATGGGTATCTTAGCTATTACTGTTCAGAAAACAGACAAAGGCATAACTGCATTCCTCAAAAATATAATTCAGAACACAGAACTAAAGTTCCCTCTCATTTGTAATGACCAGAGTGCTCAAAAATCTTGGGCTCTGCACTTTTTTGCCCAGTAACAACATGTGCACTGAATTTTTAAGCGGAAAATTAAATCTGAAGCTATTCTAAGGATAATAAACTATCAAGTCCAGTTTGTTGTTCCTTGTTTAAAGAAATAAAATAATACACATCAATAAGTCCTATTTCTCAAATAATATGCAACAGCATGTAATAATATCAATCTTTTCAAATGTTGAAGTTGTTTGAAATGGTCAAACAAAACATAAAATTTGCACATCATCCATATGTGATTTGCTTGCAAAATGATGCTTTGAGAAGTTTCTAAATATCACACTTCTTCTTCCCATTTGCAAATTCTCCAGCAATTTCTGCATTGCGACAATACACGTAGGTAACACCAGTTTCTGTATTGTACGTAAATATTTCTCACAGCTGCATGTTCCTGATCTCATAAGCTTTCGGTGTAACAGTTTCTACCATTTCATGCAGCCATTCCACTTTAAATGAACTAGCAGTTCTTTTGCACTTTGTGCCTTTAGTTTCTTTGGAAATAGATATTGTAAATCAATAATTGCTTCAATTGAAAACAGTATAAATAAGCCAGTTCTATAATCTACAGACAAATCATTACCAACTAGAGAAGGGGTAGTGTTGGATCTCCTGCTAGGGAATGAGATAGGTCAGGTGACGGAGGTATGTGTTGGGGAGCACTTCGGGTCCAGTGATCACAATGCTATTAGTTTCAATATAATTATGGAGAAGGATAGGTCTGGACCCAGGGTTGAGATTTTTGATTGGAGAAAGGCTAACTTTGAGGAGATGCAAAAGGATTTAGAAGGAGTGGATTGGGACAATTTGTTTTATGGGAAGGATGTAATAGAGAAATGGAGGTAATTTAAAGGTGAAATTTTGAGTGTACAGAATCTTTATGCTCCTGTTAGGTTGAAATCAAAGGTTAAAAGTTTGAGAGCGCCATGGTTTTCAAGGGATATTGGAAACTTGGTTAGGAAAAAGAGAGAGATCTACAATAAATATAGGCAGCATGGAGTAAATGAGGTGCTCGAGGAATATAAAGAATGTAAAAAGAATCTTAAGAAAGAAATTAGAAAAGCTAAAAGAAGATACAAGGCTGCTTTGGCAAGTAAGGTGAAAATAAATCCAAAGGGTTTCTACAGTTATATTAATAGGAAAAGGATAGTGAGGGATAAAATTGGTCCCTTAGAGAATCAGAGTGGACAGCTATGTGTGGAGCCGGAAGAGATGGGGGAGATTTTGAACAATTTCTTTTCTTCAGTATTCACTAAGGAGAAGGATATTGAATTGTGTAAGGCAAAGGAAACAAGTAGGGAAGTTATGGAAACTATGACGGTTAAAGAGGAGGCAATGCTGGTGCTTTTAAGGAATATAAAAGCAGATAAATCTCTGGGTCCTAACAGGATGTTCCCTAGGACCTTGAGGGAATTTAGTGTAGAAATAGCAGGGGCTCTGACAGAAATATTTCAAATGGCATTAGAAACAGGGATGGTACCGGAGGATTGGTAGATTGCTCATGTGGTTCCATTGTTTAAAAGGGTTCTAAGAGTAAACCTAGCAATTATAGGCCTGTAAGTTTGACGTCAGTGGTGGGTAAATTAATGGAAAGTATTCTTAGAGATGGTATATATAATTATCTGGATAGACAGGGTCAGATTAGGAACAGTCAACATGGATTTGTATGTGGAAGGTCATGTTTGACAAATCTTATTGAATTTTTTGAAGAGGTTACTAGGAAAGTTGACGAGGGTAAAGCAGTGGATGTTGTCTATATGGACTTCAGTAGGCCTCTGACAAGGTTCCACACGAAGGTTAGTTAAGAAGGTTCAATCTTTAGGTGTTAATACTGTAGTAGTAAAATGGATTCAACAGTGGCTGGATTGGAGATGCTAGAGAGTAGTGGTGGATAACTGTTTGTCAGGTTGGAGGACGGTGTCTAGTGGTGTGCCTCAGGGATCTGTATTGGGTCCAATGTTGTTTGTCATATACATTAATGATCTGGATGATCATTAGGAAGTATGCAGATGATACTAAGATAGGTGGCGTTGTGGATAATGAAGTAGGTTTTCAATGCTTGCAGAGAGATTTAGGCCAGTTAGAAGAGTGGGCTGAAAGATGGCAGATGGAGTTTAATGCTGATAAGTGTGAGGTGCTACATTTTGGTAGGACTAATCAAAATAGGACATACATGGTAAATGGTAGGGCATTGAGGAATGCAGTAGAACATATTGATCTAGGAATAATGGTGCATGGTTCCCTGAAGGTGGAATCTCATGTGGATAGGGTGGTGAAGAAAGCTTTTGGTATGCTGGCCTTTATAAATCAGAGCATTGAGTATAGGAGTTGGGATGTAATGTTAAAATTGTACAAGGCATTGGTGAGGCCAAATTTGGAGTATTGTGTACAGTTCTGGACACCAAATTATAGGAAAGATGTTAACAAAATAGAGAGAGTACAGAGGAGATTTGCTAGAATGTTACCTGGGTTTCAGCATCTAAGTTACAGAGAAAGGTTGAACAAGTTGGGTCTTTATTCTTTGGAGCATAGAAGGTTGAGGATAGAGGTATTTAAAATTATGAGGGGGATAGATAGAGTTGATGTTGAAAGGCTTTTTTCCATTGAGAGTAGGGGAGATTCAAACAAGAGGACATGAGTTGAGAGGTAGGTGGCAAAAGTTTAGGGGTAACACAAGGAGGAACGTCTTTACTTAGAGAGTGGTAGCTGTGTGGAACGAGCTTCCAGTAGAAGTGGTAGAGGCAGGTTCGATACTGTCATTTAAATTAAAATTGGATAGATATATGGAGAGGAAAGGAATGGAGTGTTATGGGCTGAGTGCAGGTCGGTGGGACTAGGTGAGAGTAAGTGCTCGGCATGGACTTGAAGGGCCGAGATGGCCTGTTTCTGTGCTGTAATTGTATGGTTATATGGTTAACTCCGCATTATCAACACTGACCACTTCAGAAACTGGAAAAGGAAATATGATTGCGTACAATCATGAAATATACTTAACGTGCCAACAAGGTAGAGGCAGGCAACCTTTTGTGCATAGTTTAGATTCCCCTATTTGTGCTAGTAACAAAGATGTGTGCACATGCACATACCTTAAAGCAGTGGTCCCCAACCACCAGGCCGTGGACCGGGCAGTGCAGCAGACTCATATCGCTTCATATTGCAAAATCATATTGTTTCCTCGCAGCCCGGTAGCACATGCTTTGCAGCCCAGTGGCTGGGGACCACTGCCTTAAAGGGAACATTGCACAGAGCAATACGGGCCCTTTAGCCCACCGTGTTCTAGTAAAGATGTTGCCAAGCTGCAATGTCCATCAACGTCATGTCTCAGGCTTAGACCATAAGATACAGGTGCAGAATTAGTCCATTCAACTCAAGTCTGCTCTGCCATTCCATCATGGCTGATTTATTAGACCTCTCAAACCCATTCTCCTGCCTTCAACTCATGACATGATTATGAGTCCGTGGTGCAGAAAGGAAAGAGGGAGAAGAAAGAGAAGAAGGGAGAAGTAGTGATATAGGACTCAATAGTCAGAGGAACAGACAGGAGATTCTGTGGACATAAATGGGATACCCAGATGATATGTTGTCTCCCAGGTGCCTGGGTCAGGGATGTCTCAGATCACATCCACAGCATTTTGGATAGGGAGGGAAAGCCAGATGTCTTGGCACATACTGCTATCAATGTCACAGAAAGGAAAAGCAAAGAGGTCCTTAAGAGAGAATTTAGAGAACTAAGCAGAAAGCCGAGAAGTACGCCGTCTGGAGTAGTAAGTAAATTGAACTGACTTTATTTCTTACATCCTTCACAGACTTGAGGAGCAAAAATCTTTATGTTATGTAAAAATCTGAATGTGCAATGTGCAAATTGTAATGTGTAATAAATAGCATGTACAGTAAGATATACAACAGGACAGTCAATAGCTTAAAAATACAATTGTGTCAGTGTGAATTAATCAGTCTGATGGCCTGATGAAAGAAGCTGTCCCAGAGCCTGTTGGTCCTGACTCTTATGCTGCAGTACCATTTCCCGGATGGTAGCAGCTGGAACAGTTTGTGGTTGGGGTGACTTCTTTTAAAAAAATATTTTATTTATAATTTTCTACAAACTACAACGAAGAAAAGAAAATCAATATATATAGAAAGATCATTGCCATATAAACAAAAATAACATTAATACATGTCTTAACAAATGAGCAAGTCACCCATAGTAAAAAAGGGAAAAAAAGAGAAAAAGCAAGAAAAGCATCCAATCCATCACCTATCCAACTCCAAGCCAACCATTATATGAGATACACTTTTATTACCCCAGAACTACATATTGTAATAAAAAAAAGGGGTAGCCTGCTACCTGATAAGAAAAAAACAAAAGTCAAAAAAAAGCTGGAAATGTAGGGTCTGATTATCAAGGGAAAAAAGAACAAACACCTGTCAATCTAGGTGAGAATTATGAAAATATTCGAGAAAAGATCCCCATACCCTATGGAGCTTTATGTCCGAATTAGAAAATGAGTAGTGAATCTTTTCGAGATCTAAACAAGACATAATATCCCTAAGCCATTGAGCATGGGTAGGGGGAACTACATCTCTCCATTTAAGAAGTACTGCTCATCTGGCTAGAAGAGAGGCAAAAGACAATGTTCGTTGTTTAGCCGGGGTCAAATGCTTGTCAGGGTCTCGAAGAATATCAAAAAAAGGGATCAAAGGATCAGGTTCCAAATGAAAATTTAATATAGAAGATAAAGTTAAAAACACATCTTTCCAAAATTTTTCCAGAGTAGGACAGGCCCAATACAAATGGAAAAGGGAGGCCTCACCACCTTTGCATTTGTCACACAAGGGACTAATATCAGGATAGAACTTCGCCAATTTGGTTTTGGACATATGAGCCCTGTGGACGACTTTAAACTGCAGGAGACAATGACGAGCACATAAAGAGATTGAATTGACGGATTTAAGAATTGAATCCCAAACCTTGTCGGACAAAGAAAAACCTAAGTCATGCTCCCAAACAGTTTTAATTTTATCACAAGGGGCTCGTCTGAGAATCATAAATTTAACACGAATAGTAGAAATTATGCCTTTGCCCAAGGGGTTCATTTGAAGAAACAAGTCTACAACATTTTTATCAGGATGTTCAGGAAAACGTGGTATTAAAGGGCTAATAAAATGTCTAATTTGAAGGTATCTAAAAAAAATGAGTATTTGGTAAATTAAACTTTATAGACAACTGTTCAAAAGACGCAAACCGATTGTCTATAAAATGATCTTCAAAATGCCTGATATCTCTCCTACACCAGTCTTAGAATGTGGAATCCTGCATAGACGGTTGAAATAAATGATTGTATAAAATAGAACTAGAGAGGGAAAAACTATAAAGACCATGGTATTTTCTAAATTGAGCCCATATTCTCAGAGTATGCCTGATTACAGGATTAATAATACATTTTGGCAGTTGGCAAGGAAGAACAAATCCAAGTAAAGTTGGAATAGATAATTTCTTATAAGCATTTAATTCCATTGCCACCCATGTTGGACAAACAGACTGATTATAAAAGTAGGACTAAAAGATAATATTACGAATATTGGCTGCCCAATAATATGAACGAAAATTAGGCAACGCCAAGCCACCTTTTCTTTTAGGCTTTTGGAGATAAGCCTTATTGAGTCTGGGCTGTTTACCCTTCCATAGGTATGACGAGATAATAGAATCTAAAGAATCAAAAAAAACTTTAAGAATAAATATAGGTAAAGATTGAAATAAGTATAAAAATTTAGGGAGAATATACATTTTAATTACATTAATTCACCCAATTAAAGACATGGACAGAGGTGACCACTGTGCTAATCTCTGCTTTGTAAAATTTAAAAGATTATTGAAATTCTCATCGAACAGTCGATTATAGTTCCTTGTTACGATAATACCAAGATAAGTAAAACAATTGTTTACTACTTTAAAAGGGAGATTGTGAAATTCTAATTCTTGTGCTTCCTTATTTATCGGAAAAAGTTCACTCTTATGTAGGTTAAGTTTCTATCCAGATAGCTGACTAAATTTATTGAGAAGTGAAAACAACAAAGGTAGGGAGGTGGTCGGGTTTGATATAAAAAGTAACAAATCATCGGCGTATAGAGAGACTTTGTGCTCAAACCTGCCCCTCCAGATCCCAGTCAGTTCAGTACAACTGCGAAACACAATTGCCAATGGCTCGATAGTCAGATCAAATAACAAAGGGCTTAAAGGGCATCCCTGTCGGGTGCCACGTTTAAGATCAAACAGTTGGGATTGCTGGGAATTAGTCAAAACTGATGCAATTGGATGGGAATATAGTAACTCAATCCACTTAATAAAATTATATCCAAAATCAAATTTTTCTAAAACCGCAAATAAATAGTGCCACTCCACCCGATCAAACGCGTTTTCGGCATCAAGAGAGATAACACATTCAGGGGTCCCTGATGAAGATGAATATACAATATTAAAAAGATGTCTAATATTGAAAAAGGGAAGGCGATTTTTAATAAAGCCAGATTGATCCTCAGAGATAATTAAGAGTAAAATAGTCTCCAGCCTACGGGCCAAAACTTTAGTTAAAATTTTAGCATCTACATTTAATAGAGCAATTGGCCTGTATGAAGCACATTCTAATGGATCCTTGCCTTTTTTCGCTAAAAGAATGATACAAGCCTCATCAAATGATGCAGGCAATTTATTTTGTTTAAAAGAATCAGAAAAAACTAAACTAAGTTGGGATAAGAGCAATGAGGAAAAATATTTATAAAATTCTGTACAGAACCCATCAGGACCAGGAGATTTACCAGGCTGCAAAGCAGAAATAGCAGAGGATATTTTCTCTAAGGATAATGGCTCATTCAATTTATGTTTAAGATCAGAAGTTTAGGAATATTTAAACTATCTAAAAATTGCATAACAGTAGTATTACCATTAAAGGATTCAGAGCTATAAAGTTGAGAGTAAAAATTCCTGAATGTATCATTAATTTCAGACTGGTCCACACTAATATTCCCATTACTCATTCGAATTTTAGTGATGTGTTGTTTTGCTTTAGAGCGCCTAAGTTGGTTAATTAAGGACTTACCAGATTTATCCCCGTGAATATAGAACTTACTCCAACTGCCCAAAAGTTGGCGTTCAATCGGATAAGTAGAAATAAGATTAAATTTAGTTTGAAGCTCCATTCTTTTCTTGTATAACTCCGGATCCTTGACCTGGGCGTATAATTGGTCTATAGCTTTAATCTGATTGATCAGTTCTAAATGTTCTTTGTGAGTCTTTCTTTTCAAATTTGCAGTGTAGGAAATTATTTGACCACTTAGATATGCTTTAATTGCGTCCCAAACCACCTGACTAGAGGTTTCAGGTAGTGCATTGGTATTTAAAAAGAAAGTTATCTGATCCTCCACAAATTTTACAAAGTCGTTATCGGACAACAAGGTTGGATTAAAACGCCAGTGTTTATTTACTTGAGGGAGGCCAGGGAGAACTATGGACAATGTAAGTGGGGCATGATCTGAAATCAATATACTCTTATAGTCACAAGAACGGACGGATGGGATCAATTGATTATCAATTAAAAAATAGTTGATTCTAGTAAATGTATGGTGAACTTGTGAGAAAAAGAAGTAATCTCTTTCATGTGGATGAAAGAAATGCCAAGTATCAGATATTCCATAATTAGAAAGAAAAGATTGAATAAATAAAGCAGATTTACTTAATTGTCTAGGGATAGAAGAAGATCTGTGTAAAACTGTATCCAGCCAACAGTTAAAGTCACCACCCAATATAAGAGAGTATGAACTTAGTTCTGGCAATGAAGAAAAAAAGGTCAAAAAACCCTACATCATCCGAATTAGGAGCATAAAGGTTGGCTAAGACCACCCGTGTATTATAAAATTTCCCCGAAACAACAATAAAATGACCGTTAGGATCAGATATCTTATTATGAAGCTCAAAAGAAACATTTTTGTTTATAAGAATTGAAACGCCCCTCACCTTGGCTTGAAAAGTTGAATGAAAGTGTTGTCCTGCCCATCGTGCCGTAAGACGAGAATTATCTGAGTGACAAATATGTGTTTCTTGTAAAAAGACTACCTCTGCTCTAAGCTGTTTAAGATGTGCACTCTCCCCCTTTTAACTGGATGATTCAAACCCTGAACATTCCAGCTGACAAAGTTCAATGGACTAACCATTGAACATAAGAAAAAAAAGATAGCAGGCATTAAACCATATCTGAAATTTATATGTAATTCTGGGGCAAAAGTATAGAAGAAAAAAAACAGGATGAAATTACATCCTGTATAGTACAAATATGTCAAAATTCCATATATCATATTAGCATTGGAGTTCCCACCCACACCCTCTAAACCTACAAGAAGAAAGCTGCAAATATAAAGCAGCAAGCTCTCCCTGAGAAAAACTAACCCCCTACTTGACTTCCAATTAGGTAACATCTTAATTATCTCCACTCCAACTGTTGATACAGTAATGGAAATAAACACCAAAAAGCTTTAAGAGTTACAAAGATTTACCTTAACAAGAAAAAACAATACATTCAAAGTTTGTATATCTTAAAGTATAATAATGGTCTAAAAAAAACTTTATCCCAACCTTCCCACTAGAGTTGATAAACCAAAAAAAAGATAATCTATAAACTCAGTTATACAGAAAAAAAACTTTAACGTCAAAGTAAGTAATCCAACAGAATCATAAAAGTAAGAAAAAAAAACACACAAATAGCATCTTGAAACACAGGGAAAAAAACCACCAAAAAAAATCCATTCGAGAGGAATTTAATCCAAACCCGAAACTGAGTTTAAAGGTACAGCATCAACTGCTGCTTAAGGTTAAAATAATCTAACCGGAGAAAAAAAAATCATCACCTTTAAAGAACTAAAATTACGTAAGGTAGAAACTAAAATTGAGAAAATGGAAAAAAAGCACTTCAATGGGACAATGCAACATAATTAAGCTACTAATTAAATAGATGCGACAACAGCTACATCTTAAATTTAAAAAAGAAAATATCAAGATTTGTAGAAATTGGAGACTGAAGTCTGAAAAGAAAAACAAAAAACCATTCAAAGGCGTCGTCACTTCACGAATTGATATCAATTTTTAAATGCGACACCGACTCCATTTTGAAATAAAGTCTCCAAAGACCTTTAAGAGGGGTCTAATTACACAGTTTCACAATCAGCTCTATTTAAGGAAAATGAAAATGCCCATACTGAAAAATAGAAATCCATCGTATCGAAATATATTGAGTTAAATGGATAATGAAAAAGATAGAAATAAAGATTAGAATATTAGAAAAAAATAACCATTATCTAAACAGAAACAAAAAAGGCTGAAAAGAAAAAAAATCATATCATATCGTATCTGAGGAACTCGAAGTAGCAGATTGGCTATCAATGAAGGCCTGCGCCTCTGCAACCGAATCGAAACGTTTAAAATCGCCATTCCTAAGCTTGATTCAGTCGGGCTGGATAGGTGAGAGACGGATGAAGTCCATGATCGTAGAGAACTTTCATTACTCCTCTGTATTCAGCACGTTGACTCATAACTTGAGGTGCATAGTCCTCTACTAAACGGATAGCATAACCTTTATATTGAAGCGTTTTATGTCAGCGAGCTTCTTCAATTAGTAAATCCTTGATTTGGTAACGATGGAGGTGAATTATCACTGGACATGGTCTCTGGCCATCCGCTGAGCGAGATGTAAAGATACGGTGTGCTCAATCAATCTCTGGAGGACTGGAAAGTATTACGCTTCCAAAAATCTCACATAGAAAGTTTGAGAAAAATTCGACAGGAGATCCCCCTTCAACAGTCTCAGGCAAGCCGAGAATTCGAAGATTTTGGCATCTACTCCTGCTTTCAAGGTCCATAACTTTAAGAGTTAACTTGCTATTATGCTCCTTTAGGGTAGAGCAAACTCTTTCCAGGTCTTTACAACGACGGTCTAGTTTCTCTGTGACTTCTTCAACATGTGATAAACGTTGAGCGTGATTCTCCAGTGTAGAGTTGATTTTATCCAGTTTCAGTTCCAACAAACTAAATCGAGAAAACATATCTTGTCGGGTTTGTTCTAACAGCAACACAATTTCACTCAAGGTTGCTCCCGAAGGAGTATCTTTTTTTGCCGATTTAGTAGGCTTAGATACACTCATTGTGCAGCCAGCAACTTCAATAGTGGGAGGAAGAGTAAGAAATAAATGCAGGTATATGAAATGGAGCGGAGCAAGTTTTAGCGACTTAAGCTACCGCCATCTTAACCGGAAGTCCGTGGTTGGAGTAACTTGGGTCCCTAATGATCCTTCGGGCCCTTTTTACACACGTCACTGTAAATGTCCTGAATAGTGGGAAATTCATTCACAGATATGCTGGCCTGTCGGCACCATTCTCTACAGAGTCCTGCAATTGAGGGAAGTACAGTTACTAAACCAGGCAGTGATGCAGCCACTCAGGATGTTCTCATTTGTGCCTCTGTAAAAAGTCCTTAGGATTTGGGAATTCATGCCAAACTTCCTCAACCGTCTGAGGTGAAAGAGGCACTGTTGTGGTGTTTTCACCATACAACCGTTATGTACAGACCAAGTGAGGTCCTCGGAGATGTGTATACCAAGGAACTTGAAGTTGTCACCCTCTCAACCCCAGATCCATTGATGTTAGTAGGAGTCAGCCAGTTTCCATTCCTCCTGTAGTCCAAAACCAGCTTCTTTGCTTTTGTGACATTGAGGGAGAGGTTGTTTTCTTGACACCAGTGTCAGAGAGATGACTTCTCTGTAGGCTGCCTCGTTATTATTTGAGATAAGGCCAAACAATGTAGTATCATCAACAAATTTAATTAGCAGATTGGAGCTTGGGTGGCAACACAGTCATGGGTATACAGACAGTAAAGGAGGGGACTTAGGACACAGCCGTGAGGTCACCACCTGCCGGCAATCTGACAGGAAGTCCAGGATCCAGCTGCACAAGGCAGGATAAAAGCCGAGGTCTCTGAGCTTCTTATCAAATCTGGAAGGAATTATGGTGTTGAATGCTGAACTGTAGTCCAAGAACAGCATTCTCACTTAATTGAATTGAATTGACTTTATTTCTTACATCCTTCACATACATGAGTAAAAACCTTTATGTTACATCTCCATCTAAATGTGCAATGTGCAATCATAGTAATTTATTATAAATAGAACAGTCAATGTAATATAGAGTACACTCAAGTCAGCGTGAGTTCATCAATCTGATGGCCTGGTGAAAGAAGCTGTCCCAGAATCTGTAGGTCCTGGCTTTTATGCTGCAGTACCGTTTCCAGGATGGTAGCAGCTGGAATAGATTGTGCTTGGGGTGACTCAGGTCCCCAATGATCCTATGGACCCTTTTTACAAACTTGTCCTTGTAAGTGTCCTGAATCATGGAATGTTCATAACTACAGATGCGCTGGGCTGTCCACACCACTCTCTGCAGAGTCCTGCGATTGAGGGAGGTACAGTTCCCATACCAGTCAGTGATGCAGTCAGTCAGGATGCTCTCAATTGTGCCCCTGTAGAAAGTTCTTAGGATTTGGGGGCCCATGCCAAACCTCCTCAACTGTCTGAGGTAAAAGAGGCGCTGTTTTGCCTTTGCCACCACACAGCTGGTGTGTACAGACCACGTGAGGTCCTCGTGATGTGGATGCTGAGGAACTTAAAAGCTGTTTACCCTTTCAACCCCAGATCCATTGATGCCGATAGGGGTTAGCCCATCTCCATTCCTCCTGTAATCCACAACCAGCTCCTTTGTTTTTGCGACTATGAGGGAGAGGTTGTTTTCTTGGCACCACTATGTCAGAGAGATGATTTCTTCCCTGTAGCATTCCTCCTTTCCAGGTGTATAAGGACAGTGTGTAGAGCTGTGGCTATTTCGTCATTTGTCGATCGGCTGTGTCAGTAGGCAAATTGTAGGGAGTCCGGTGTGGGTGGTAGCATGCTGCAGATGTAATCCTTGACCAGCCTCTCAAAGCATTTGCTTATTATTGAGGTGAGTGTGACAGGACACCAGTCATTCAGACATGTTACCCTGGTCTTTGTTAGGTACAGAGACAACAGTGAATGTTTTGAAGCAGGAGGGCACTCTACACTGGGAAAGGGAGAGATTAAAAATGTCCGCAAACACACCAGCCTGTTGTGTCATGCATATTTTGCATACCCACCCTGGAATGCTGTCCAGTAACTTCTGGATTGCTACCTGTGCCATGCGCCAATGGTAGTAGAAACAGGATGATTTGACTGACAAATGCACGGCTGAGATGCAGGTGTGGGAGCATGGCTTCAGGTTCTAGGATCACTGGGATCTCTTCTGGGGGAGGTATGACAGGGAAAGGTTGCACCTGAACCAGGGGTGTGGAGGGGGACCAGTGTTCTCACAGACAGGCTTGTTAGAGCTGTTCGGGAGGGTTTAAACTAATTTGGCAGAGGGATGGGAACCGGAGTGAAGGGACACACAATAGAAAGGATGGTTAAAAAAAACAAAGACAGCATGCAGTCAGACTGTCAGGAAGGGCAGGCAGATGATAGGACAAAATTGTAGCCAACAGGGTGAATATCAGTGCATTAGGGATGCAGAATCAAGAAGAGTAGCAAATACAGTACTCAAAGTGTTATATCTCAATGCATAGAGTATACGAAATAAGATGGATGATCTTGTTGAACTATTACAGATTGTCAGGTATGATGTGGCCATCACCGAATCACGGCTGAAGGATGGCTAAGGTGGGAGCGAAATATCCAAGGATACATATGGCATCAGAGGGATAGAAAGGTAGGCAGAAAGGGTGGCATAGCTCGGCTGGTAAAGAATGGCATCAAATCATTAGAAAGATGTGACATAGGATCAGAAGATGTTGAATCCTTCTGGGTTAAGTTCAGAAACTGCAAGGGTAAAAGGACCCTGATGGTAGTTATATACAGGCCTCTCAACAGTAGCAAGGATGTGGACTAGATTACAACGAGGAATAGAAAAGACATGTTAAAATCTCCCATGACCATCATAGCATTGCCCTTTTGACATGCAGTTAGTTTGGGAAAAACAGGTTGGTAATGGATCTCAAGACAGCGAATTTGTTGAAGGGCTACGAAATAGCTTTTTAGAGCAGTTCATCATTGAGCCTACTAGGGGATCAGCTATACTGGATTGGGTGTTATGGTACGAACCGGAGGTGATTAGGGAGCTTAAGGTAAAAGAACCCTCAGGAGGTGGTGATCACAATATGATAGTGTTCAACTTGAAATTTGAAAGGCAGAAAGAAAAGTCTGACATAGCAGTATTTCAGTGGAGTAAAGGAAATTACAGCAGTACAAGAGAGAAGATGGTCAAAGTATATTAGAAGCAGATGATGACATAGCTGACAGCAGAGCAGCAGTGGCTTGAGTTTCTGGGAAAATAAGATATAACCATAACCATATAACAATTACAGCACAGAAACAGGCCATCTCGGCCCTTCTAGTCTGTGCCGAAAGCTTACTCTCACCTAATCTCACCTACCTGCACTCAGCCCATAACCATCCATTCCTTTCCTGTCAATATACCTATCCAATTTCTTTTAAATGACAAAAATCGAACCTGCCTCTACCACTTCTACTGGAAGCTTGTTCCACACAGCTACCACTCTCTGAGTAAAGATCCCCCTCGTGTTACCCCTAAACTTCTGCCCCTTAATTCTCAACTCTTATCCTCTTGTTTGAATCTCCCCTACTCTCAATGGAAAAAACCTATCCACATCAACTCTATCTATCCCCTCATAATTTTAAATACCTCTATCAAGTCCCCCCTCAACCTTCTACGCTCCAAAGAATAAAGACCCAACTTGTTCAACCTTTCTCTGTAACTAAGGTGCTGAAACCTAGGTAACATTCTAGTAAATCTCCTCTGTACTCTCTCTATTTTGTTGACATCTTTCCTATAATTTGGTGACCAGAACTGTATACAATACTCCAAATTTGGCCTCACCAATGCCTTGTACAATTTTAACATTACATCCCAACTCCTACACTCAATGCTCTGATTTATAAAGGCCAGCATACCAAAAGCTTTCTTCACCACCCTATCCACATGAGATTCCACCTTCAGGGAATTATGCACCATTATTCCTAGATCAATATGTTCTACTGCATTCCTCAATGCCCTACCATTTACCATGTATGTCCTATTTTGATTAGTCCTACCAAAATGTAGCACCTCACACTTATCAGCATTAAACTCCATTTGCCATCTTTCAGCCCACTCTCCTAACTGGCCTAAATCTCTCTGCAAGCTTTGAAAACCTACTTCATTATCCACAACACCACCTATCTTAGTATCATCTGCATACTTAACTAATCCAATTTACCACCCCATCATGCAGATCATTAATATATATGACAAATAACATTGGACTCAGTACAGATCCTTGAGGCACACCACTAGTCACCGGCCTCCAACCTGACAAACAGTTATCCACCACTACTCTCTGGCATCTCCCTTCCATCTCCCTTCCAGCCACTGCTGAATCTATTTTACTACTTCAATAATAATACATAACGATTGAACTTTCCTAACTAACCTTCTGTGTGAAACCTTGTCAAAGGCCTTACTGAAGTCCATATAGACAATATCCACTGCTTTACCCTCGTCAACTTTCCTAGTGACCTCTACAAAAAATTCAGTAAGATTTGTCAAACATGACCTTCCACGCACAAATCCATGTTGACTGTTCCTAATCCGTCTATCCTAATCCCTGTCTATCCAGATTATATATGCCATCTCTAAGAATACTTTCCATTAATTTACCCACCACTGACGTCAAACTTAAAGGCCGATAATTGCTGGGTTTACTCTTAGAACCCTTACAATGGAACAACATGAGCAATACGCCAATCCTCCGGTAGCATCCCCCTCTCTAACGACATTTGAAATATTTCTGTCAGAGCCCCTGCTACTTCTACACTAACTTCCCTCAAGGTCCTAGGGAATATCCTGTCTGGACCCAGAAATGTATCCACTTTTATATTCCTTAAAAATGTTGGTACTTCCTCCTCTTTAACCATCATAGTTTCCATAACTTCCGTACTTGTTTTCCTTACCTTACACAATTCAATATCCTTCTCCTCAGTGAATACTGAAGAAAAGAAATTGTTCAAAATCTCCCCCATCTCTTTCGGCTCCACACATAGCTGTCTACTCTGATTCTCTAAGGGACCAATTTTATCCTTCACTATCCTTTTGCTATTAATATAACTGTAGAAACACTTTGGATTTACTTTCACCTTACTTGCCAAAGCAACCTCACATCTTCTTTTAGCTTTTCTAATTTCTTTCTTAAGATTCTTTTTACATTCTTTATATTCCTCGAGCACCTCATTTACTCCATGCTGCTTATATTTATAGTAGATCTTCCTCTTTTTCCGAACCAAGTTTCTAATATCCCTTGAAAACCATGGCTCTCTCAAACTTTTAACCTTTCCTTTCACCCTAACAGGAACATAAAGATTCTGTACCCTCAAAATTTCACCTTTAAATGACCTCCATTTCTCTATTACATCTTTCCCATAAAACAAATTGTCCCAATCCACTCCTTCTAAATCCTTTCACATCTCCTCTAAGCTAGCCTTTCTCCAATCAAAAATCTCAACCCTGGGTCCAGTCCTATCCTTCTCCATAATTATATTGAAACTAATGACATTGTGATCACTGGACCCAAGGTGCTCCCCAACACATACCTCCGTCACCTGACCTATCTCATTCCCTAACAGGAGATCCAACACTGCCCCTTCTCCAGTTAATACCTCTATGTATTGCTGCAAAAATCTATCCTGCACACATTTTACAAACTCCAAACCATCCAACCCTTTTACAGAATGGGATTCCCAGTCTATGTGTGGAAAATTAAAATCTCTCACAATCACAACCTTGTGCTTACTATAAATATCTGCCATCTCCCTACAAATATATTACCCAGGACTGTATAAAGTGCACAAAATAATGCAGGCATTACAATAAATAACAGACAAGACAATAGGCACAGTAGAGGGCAGTAAGTTGTTGTCAGTGCAGTCTCTGGGTATTGAGGAATCTGATAGCTTGGAAGAAGAAACTTGGAAGAGTCTATGGCAGGGTCTAAATGAGATCACTGGGCGCAAAGAAAAGGCTGGGAATATCAATAACTGTTGTACTTCTCTTCCTGACGAACTTAACACAGATTCGAACAGAAGAGGAGCACCCCGCTCCCTCTGGATGAACCGGATCCGGTGACATCGAGATTCATCGTCACCGAGGAGGGTGTTAAAATGGCTTTCCTGAAGATAAATCAAAGGAAGGCGACTGGCCCAGATGGCGTCCCGGGATGGGTTCTCCGGGCCTGCGAAGATGCAGAACAGATGTATTCCAAAGAAATACTCAAGTGGCAAAATAATACAACCGTGGCTGGCAAGGGAAGTCAGAGCAAATGTAAAAGAAAAAAAAAGGACATACAACAAAACAAAAATAGAGGAATGGGAACTTTTTAAAAACCTACAGAAAGCAACTAAAAGAATCCTTAGTAGGGAAAAATTAAATCTGAAAGCAAGCTAGCAAACAATATCAAGGAAGAAAAATCTTTTTGAAGTACGTAAAAAATAGAGATGAAAGTGGATATCGGACTGCTAGAAAATCAGGCAGGTGAAATAATAATGGGGGAGAAGGAAATTGCAGATGAATTAAATCAGTATTTTGCATCAGTCTTCACTGTGGAAGACACTAGCAGTGTTGCAGGTACTGACCAGGTGTAAGCAAAGAGAAATGAGTGCAGTTACTATTACATGGGAGAAGGTGCTCAAAAAGCCAAAAGACCTTAAGGTACATACAGTGGCATACATAAGTTTGGGCACCCTGGTCAAAATTTCTGTTACTGTGAATAGTTAAGTGAGTAGAAGATGAACTATCTCCAAAAGTCATAAAGTTAAAGATGAAACATTCTTTTCAACATTTTAAGCAACATTAGTGTATTATTTTTGTTTTGTACAATTTTAGAGTGAAAAAAAGGAAAGGAGCACCATGCAAAGGTTTGGGCACCCCAACAGGTTTGAGCTCTCATAACTTTTACCAAGGTCTCAGACCTTAATTAGCTTGTTAGGGCTATGGCTTGTTCATAGTCATCGTTAGGAAAGGCCAGGTGATGCAAATTTCCAGGCTTTATAAATACCCTAACTCCTCAAACCTTATCCCAAAAATCAGCAGCCATGGGCTCCTCTAAGCAGCTGCCTAGCACTCTGAAAATTAAAATAAGTATGCCCACAAAGCAAGAGAAGGCTATAAGAAGATAGCAAAGCGTTTTCAGGTAGCTGTTTCATCAGTTCGTAATGTAATTAAGAAATGGCAGTTAACAGGAACAGTGGAGGTCAAGTTGAGGTCTGGAAGACCAAGAAAACTTTCCAAAAGAACTGCTCGTAGGATTGCTAGAAAGGCAAATCAAAACCCCCGTTTGACTGCATAAGACCTTCAAAAAGATTTAGCAGACTCTGGAGTGGTGGTGCACTATTCTACTGTGCAGCGACACCTGCACAAATATGACCTTAGAACATAGAATAGTACAGCACATTACAGGCCCTTCAGCCCACAATGTTGTGCCGACCCTCAAACCCTGCCTCCCATATAACCCCCCACCTTAAATTCCTCCATATACCTTTCTAGTAGTCTCTTAAACTTCACTTGTGTATCTGCCTCCACCACTGACTCAGGCAGTACATTCCATGCACCAACCACTCTGAGTGAAAAACCTTCCTCTAATATCCCCCTTGAACTTCCCTCCCCTTACCTTAAAGCCATGTCCTCTTGTACTGAGCAGTGGTGCCCTGGGGAAGAGGCGCTGGCTGTCCACTCTGCCTATTCCACTTAATATCTTGTACACCTCTATCATGTCTCCTCTCATCCTCCTTCTCTCCAAAGAGTAAAGCCCTAGCTCCCTTAATCTCTGATCATAATCCATACTCTCTAAACCAGGCAGCATCCTGGTAAATCTCCTCTGTACCCTTTCCAATGCTTCCACATCCTTCCTATAGTGAGGTGACCAGAACTGGACACAGTACTCCAAGTGTGGCCTAACTAGAGTTTTATAGAGCTGCATCATTACATCGCATCTCTTAAACTCTGTCCCTCGACTTATGAAAGCTAACACCCCATAAGCTTTCTTAACTACCCTATCTACCTCTGAGGCAACTTTCAGGGATCTGTGGACATGTACCTCCAGATCCCTCTGCTCCTCCACACTCCCAAGTATCCTGCCATTTACTTTATACTCTGCCTTGGAGTTTGTCCTTCCAAAGTGTACCACCTCACAGTTCTCTGGGTTGAACTCCATCTGCCACTTCTCAGCCCACTTCTGCATCCTATCAATGTCTCTCTGCAATTTTTGACAATCCTCTACACTATCTACAACACCACCAACCTTTGTGTCGTCTGCAAACTTGCCAACCCACCCTTCTACCCCCACATCCAGGTCGTTAATAAAAATTACAAAAAGTAGAGGTCCCAGAACAGATCCTTATGGGACACCACTAGTCACAACCCTCCAATCTGAATGTACTTCCTCCACCACGACCCTCTGCCTTCTGCAGGCAAGCCAATTCTGAATCCACCTGGCCAAACTTCTCTGGATCCCATGCCTTCTGACTTTCTGAATAAGCCTATCATGCGGAACCTTGTCAAATGCCTTACTAAAATCCATGTAGATCACATCCACTGCACTACCCTCATCTATATGCCTGGTCACCTCAAAGGACTCTATCAGGCTTGTTAGGCATGATCTGCCCTTTACAAAGCCATGCTGACTGTCCCTGATCAGTCCATGATTCTCTAAATGCCTATAGATCCTATCTCTAAGAATCTTTTCCAACAGCTTTCCCACTACAGACGTAAGGCTCACTGGTCTATAATTACCTGAACTATCCCTACTACCTTTTTTGAACAAGGGGACAACATTAGCCTCCCTCCAATCCACCGGTACCATTCCCGTGGACAACAAGGAAATAAAGATCCTAGCCAGAGGCTCAGCAATCTCTTCCCTTGCCTCGTGGAGCAGCCTGGGGAATATTCCATCAGGTCCCAGGGACTTATCCGTCCTAATGTATTTTAACAACTCCAACACCTCCTCGCCCTTAATATCAACATGCTCCAGAACATCAACCTCATTCATATTGTCCTCACTGTCATCAAGTTCCCTCTCAGTGGTGAATACCAAAGTATTCATTGAGGACCTCGCTCACTTCCACAGCCTCCAGGCACATCTTCCCACTTTTATCTCTAATCGGTCCTACCTTCACTCCTGTCATCCTTTTGTTCTTCACATAATTGAAGAATGCCTTGGGGTTTTTCTTTACCCTACTCACCAAGGCCTTCTCATGCCCCTTCTTGCTCTTCTCAGCCCCTTATTAAGCTCCTTTCTTGCTACCCTATATTCCTCAATAGACCCATCTGATCCTTGCTTCCTAAATCTCATATATGCTGTCTTCTTCCACCTGAATAGATTTTCCACTTCACTTGTCACCCATGGTTCCTTCACCCTACCATTCTTTATCTTCCTCACTGGGACAAATTTATCCCTAACATCCTGCAAGAGATCCTTAAACATCAACCACATGTCCATAGTAAATTTCCCTGCAAAAACATCATCCCAATTCACACCCGCAAGTTCTAGCCTTATAGCCTCATAATTTGCCCTTCCCCAATTAAAATTTTCCTATCCTCTCTGATTCTATCCTTTTCCATGATAATGCTAAAGGTCAGGGAGCGGTGATCACTGTCCCCCAGATGATCACCCACTGACAGATCTGTGATCTGACCCGGTTCGTTACCTAATACTAGATCTAGTATGGCATTCCCCCTAGTCAGTCTATCAACATACTGTGACAGGAATCCATCCTGGACACACTTAAACTCTGCCCCATCTAAACCCTTGGAACTAATCAGAAGCCAATCAATATTCAGGAAGTTAAAGTCACCCATGATAACAACCCTGTTATTTTTGCACCTGTCCAAAATCTGCCTCCCAATCTGCTCCTCAGTATCTCTGCTGCTACCAGGGGGCCTAGAATACCCCCAGTAGAGTAACTGCTCCCTTCCTGTTCCTGACTTCCACCCATACTGACTCAAAAGAGGATCCTGCTACATTACCCAGCCTTTCTGCAGCTGTAATAGTATCCCTGACCAGTAATGCCACCCCTCCTCCCTTTTCCCCACCTCTCTATCCCTTTTAAAGCACTGAAATTCATGAATATTGAGAATCCATTCCTGCCCTGGTGCCAGCCAAGTCTCCATAATGGCCACTACATCATAATTCCATGTATATATCCAAGCTCTCAGTTCATCACATTTGTTCCTGATGCTTCTTGCATTGAAGTACACACACTTTAGCCCTTCTACCTTACTACCTTTACACCCTTTATTCTGCTTCTCTTTCCTCAAAGCCTCTCTATATGTTAGATCTGGCTTTACTCCATGCACTTCTTTCACTGCTCTATTGCTCTGGGTCCCATCCCCCTTGCAAATTAGTTTAAACCCTCCCAACCCATGCTAGCAAACCTACCAGGACCTTCATGGAAGAGTCATTAGAAGAAAACCTTTCCTGCACCCTCACCACAAAATTCAGCGTCAGAAGTTTGCAAAGGAACATCTAAACAAGCCTACACAAGTGAATCTGCAGATGCTGGAAATAAATTTTTAAAAAACCACAAAATGCTGGTAGAACTACTTCATCCCTCCCCTCATTTCTTATCCCCCCTCGACCATCCCATGTTACTTCACTCCTGATGAAGGGTTTCGGCCCGAAACGTCGTCACTACTTCCTCCCATTGATGCTGTCTGGCCTGCTGAGTTCTGCCAGCATTTTGTGTTTTATCATCTAAACAAGCCTGATGCATTTTGGAAACAAGTCCTGTGGACTCATGAAGTTAAAATAGAAGTTTTTGGCCGCAATGAGCAAAGGTATGTTTGGAGAAAAAAGGGTGCAGAATTTCATGAAAAGAACACCTCTCCAACTGTTAAGCATGGGGGTGGATCGATCACGCTTTGGGCTTGTGTTGTAGTCACTGGCACGGGGAACATTTCACTGGTAGAGGGAAAAATGAATTCAATTAAATACCAGCAAATTCAGGAAGTAAACATCACACCATCTGTAAAAAAGCTGAAGATGAAAAGAGGATGGCTTCTACAACAGGATAATGATCCTAAACACACCTCAAAATCCACAATGGACTACCTCAAGAGGCACAAGCTGAAGGTTTTGCCATGGCCCTCACTGTCCTATGACCTAAACATCATCGAAAATCTGTGGATAGACCTCAAAAGAGCAGTACATGCAAGACAGCCCCCAAGAATCTCACAGAACTAGAAGCCTTTTGCAAGGAAGAATGGGCAAAAATTCCCCAAACAAGAATTGAAAGACTCTTAGCTGGCTACAGAAAGCGTTTACAAGCTGTGATACTTGCCGGGGGGGGGGGGGGGGGGGGGGGGTTACTAAGTACTGACCATGCAGGGTGCCCAAACTTTTGCTTTGGACCCTTTTCCTTTCTTGTTATTTTGAAACTGTAAAGGATGGAGATAAAAAAAGTAATCTTGCTTAAAATATTAAAGAAATGTGTCATCTTTAACTTTATGCCTTTTGGAAATGAGGTCATTGTTTACTCGCTTAGCTATTTACAGTAACAGAAATTTTGACTGGGGTGCCCAAACTTCTGCATGCCACTGTAAGTCATCCGGTCCAAATGAACTATACCCTGGGGTTCTAAAAGAGGGAGCAGGAGAGATTATGAAGGCATAAATAATGATCTTTCAAGAATCATTGGACTCTGGCATGGTTTTGGAACACTGGAAAATTGCCTGACCTCAGTGGTTGGGAAGACATTGGAGTCAATTGTTAAGGATGAGGTTATGGAATACTTGGTGACCCAGGACAAGATAAGACCAAGTCAGCATGGTTTCCTTAAGGGAAAATCTTACCTGACAAACCTGTTGGAATTCTTTGAAGACATTACAAATAGGATAGATAAGGGGTATGCACATTGTATATTTTCAGAAAGCCTTTAACAAGGTGCCACAGGAGACTGTCAAGTCAAGTCACTTTTTATTGTCACTTCAACCATAACTGCTGGTACAGTAAAAACGAGACAACATTTTTCAGGACCATAGTGCTACATGAAACAGTACAAAAACTACACTGAACTATGTGAAAACAACACAGAAAAAAAATCTAGACTACAGACCTACCCATTACTGCATAAAATGCACAAAACAGTGCAGGCATTACAATAAATAATAGACAAGACAATAGGCACAGTAGAGGGCAGTAAGTTGTTGTCAGTGCAGTCTCTGGGTATTGAGGAGTCTGATAGCTTGGAGGAAGAAACTATGGCAGGGTCTAAATGAGATCACTGGGCGCAAAGAAAAGGCTGGGAATATCAGTAACTGTAGCGCTTCTCTTCCTGACGAACTTAATGTATTCTACACCAGATTCGAACAGAAGAGGAGCACCCCGCCCCCCTCAGGATGAACCGGACCTGGTGACATCAAGATTCATCGTCACTGAGGAGGACGTTAGAAGGGCCATCCTGAAGATAACTCCAAGGAAGGCGACAGGCCCAGATCGCGTCCTGGGACGGGCTCTCTGGGCCTGTGCAAGAGAGCTAGATGGAGTGTTTGCTGACATCTTCAACTGCTCCCTGCTTCAGTCTAAGATCCCCTCGTGTTTTAAGAAGGCAAGATAATCCCGGTGCCGAAGAAGAGTAAGGTGGCATGCCTGAATGACTATCAACCTGTAACTCTGACATCAATTGCTATGAAGTGCTTCGAGTGATTGGTTATGGCACACATCAACCATAGCCTATCAGTCAACCTCAACGCATTGCAATTCACCTATCGGAGCAACAGGTCAACAGCAGATGCCATCTCTCTGGCACTACATTCCTCCTTGAAACACCTGGAGAATAAAGACGCATATGTAAGGCTCCTTTTCATTGACTACAACTCTGCCTTTAATACCATCATTCCAAATAAACTGATTCCTAAGCTCCAGAACCTGGGTTTTAGCACTCAGATCTGTAGCTGGATCTTCAACTTCTTTACAGACAGGACCCAGGCTGTAAAAATAGGGGACAAGCTCTCCTCTACAATCATTCTGATCACCGGTGCACCACAAGGCTGTGTACTCAGCCCCCTGCTGTACTCACTGTACACCCATGATTGTGTAGCCAAGTGTCCATTGAATTCAATATATAAGTTTGCTGATGACACCATAATTGTAGGCTGTATCTTGGGTAATAATGAGTCTGAGTACAGAGAGGAAATTAAGAACCTGGTGGCATGGTGCAAAGAGAATAACCTATCCCTCAACGTCAGCAAGACGAAGGAATTGGATGTTGACTTCAGAAGGAGTAGCACGACCCCATTTACATTGGTGGTGCGCAGATGGAACAGGTCAAAAGCTTTAAGTTCCTCGTGGTCAATGTCACAAATGACCTGACTTGGTCTAACCAAGCAGAGTCCACTGCCAAGAAGGCCCACCAGCACCTTTACTTCCTGAGAAAGCTGAAGAAATTTGGCCTGTCCCCTAAAACCCTCACTAATTTTTATAGATGCACAGTAGAAAGCATTCTTCTAGGGTGCATCACAACCTGGTATGGAAGTTCTCCTGTTCAAGACCGGAAGAAGCTGCAGAAGATCGTGAATACAGCTCAGCACATCACACAAACCAATCTTCCGTCCTTGGACTCACACTACACTGCACGCTGTCGGTGCAGTGCTGCCAGGATAATCAAGGACACAACCCACCCAGCCAACACACTTTTTGTCCCTCTTCCCTCCAGGAGAAGGTTCAGGAGCTTGAAGACTCGTACAGCCAGATTTGGGAACAGCTTCTTTCCAACTGTGATAAGACCGCTGAACAGATCCTGACCCGGATCTGGGCCGTACCTTCCAAATATCCGGACCTGTCTTTCGGTTTTATTTTGCACTGCATTACTTTCCCTTTTCTATTTTTTTATTTATGATTTATATTTTGAATTTTTATTAAATCTACTATTGACTTGTATTCCAGGGAGCGCGAAGCGCAGAATCAAATATCGCTGTGATGATTGTACTCTCTAGTATCAATTGTTTGGCGACAATAAAGTAATAAAGTAAATGAAAGTAAAGTTACATAGTCTGGTAGTGAGAGCCTGAATACTCCGGTGCCTTTTCCCTTATGGCAGGAGGGAGAAGAGATTGTATGAGGGGTGTATGGGGTCCTTCATAATGCTGCTTGCCTTGCGGATGCAGCGTGTAGTGTAAATGTCTGTGATGGCAGGAAGAGAGACCCCAATGATCTTCTCAGCTGACCTCACTATCCGCTGCAGGGTCTTGCGATCCGAGGTGGTGCAATTTCCATACCAGGTAGTGATGCAGCTGCTCAGGATGCTCTCAATACAACCCCCGTAGAATGTAATGAGGATGGGGGGTGGGAGATGGACTTTCCTCAGCCTTCGCAGAAAGTAGAGATGCTGCTGGGCTTTCTTTGCTATGGAGCTGGTGTTGAGGGACCAGGTGAGATTCTCCGCCAGGTGAACACCAAGAAATTTGGTGCTCTTAACGATCTCTACCGAGGAGCCGTCGATGTTCAGTGGGGAGTGGTCGTTCCATGCCGTCCTGAAGTCAACAACCATCTCTTTTGTTTTGTTCACATTCAGAGACAGGTTGTTGGCTTTGCACCAGTCGGTTTAGCCGCTGCCTCATCGTTCTTGCTGATGAGACCCACCACGGTCGTGTCATCGGCAAACTTGATGATGTGGTTCGAGCTACGTGTTGCAGCACAGTCGTGGGTCAGCTGAGTGAACAGCAGCGGACTGAGCACACAGCCCTGGGGAGCCCCTGTGCTCAGTGTGATGGTGTTGGAGATGCTGCCTCCGATCCCAGTCAGGAAGTCTAGTATCCAGTTGCAGAGGGACTGCTTACCAAGTTAGGAGCCCATGGTATTACAAGGAAGTTACTAGTACAGTCAGAGCGTTGGCTGATTGGTAGGAAGCAGCAAGTGGGAATTAAAGGATCGTTTTCTGGTTGGCCGCTAGTGACTAGTGGTATTCCTCAGCGGCCGGTGTTGGGACCACTTCTTTTTATGCTGCATTTCAATGATTTAGATGATAAAATTGATGGCTTTGTTGCCAAGTTTGCAGATGATACAAAGCTTGGTAGAGGGGCAGGTAGTGTTGATGAAACAGGAAAGCTACAGAAAGACTTCAACAGATTAGGAGAATGGTCAAGAAAATGGCAAATGAAATACAATGTTGGAAAATGCATGGTCATGCACTTTAGTAGTATAAATAAATGTGCAGACTATTTTCTAAACAGGGAGAAAATCCAAAAATCTGAGATGCAAAGGGACTTGGGAATCCTTGTACAGAACACCCTGAAGGTTAAGGGTTGCAGGTTGAGTCAGTGGTGAGAAAGAGAAATGCAGTGTTAGCATTCATTTCAAGAGGTCTAGAATACAAGAGTAGGGCTGTGATGCTGAGGCTTTATAAGGCACTGGTGAGGCCTCACCTTGAGTATCGTGAACAGTTTTGGGTTCCTTACCTCAGAAAAGATGTGCTGGCATTGGACAGGGTTCAGGGAGGTTCACAAAGATGATTTTGGGAATGAAAGGGTCATCATATGAAGAATTTTTGATGGCTCTGTGCCTGTACCTACTCTAATTTAGAAGGATGAGGATGGATCTTACTGAAACCTTCCAAACTTTGAAGGCCTAGACAGAGTAGATGTGGAAAGGATGTATCGCATGGTGGGGGAGTCTAGGATAAGAGGACACAGCCTCAGGATAGAGGGGTGGCCATTAAAACAGTGATGCAGAGAAATTTCTTTCACCACAGGGTGGTGAATTTGTGGAATTTATTGCCACAGGCAGCTATGGAGACAAGGTTGTTGAGTGCATTTAAGGCAAAGCTTGATAGATTCTTGATTGGCCACGGCATCAAACATTACAGGGAGAAGTCTGGGGAGTGGGACTGAGGAGGGGAAAGAAAAAGGAACAGCCATGTTTGAACAGCACAGAAGACTCAATGGGCCAAACAACCTAATTCTGCTCCTATGTCTTATGGTCTTATAACCTTTGATGCCCTGACTAATATCAACCTCCTTTGATAATTCTACTCTCGCACAACTTCAGCGGAAAACCCTGCTTGCATTTACCCTATCTATACCCTTCACAATTTGACCACAAGACATTGGAATAGAATTCAGTCATTCAACCCATCAACTCTGCTCCGTTATTTCATCATGACTGATTTAGACCACAAGACCATGAGACATTGGAGCAGAATTAGGCCATCTGGCCTATCGAGTCTGCTCTGCCATTCAATCATGGCTATTTTTTTTCCTCCTCAGCCCCAATTCCCAGCCTTCTCCCCATAATCTTTGATGCCATGTCCAATCAAGAACCTATCAATCTCTGTCTTAAATACACCCAATGACCTGGCCTCCACAGCTGCACGTGGCAACAAATTCACCAACCTTTGACCAAAGAAATTACTCTGCATCTCTGTTTTGAAAGGGCGCCCCTCTATCCTGAGGCTGTGCCCTCTTGTCCTAGACTTCCCCACCATGGGAAACATCCCTTCCACATCTACTCTGGGTGCCAAGTGATGAGGATCAGACCAACCGGATAATCCAGTGTTTGGAAAAGGCACTGCAACAGCCTGTTAACATCACCAAGGTACTAGAATGTAAGCCGAAACCTAGGGAATCAGGGTCGGATTACTGGGAGACACAGCACCTCACTCAGGCACGACAAAATCACTATGAGACAGCCTTACTGAGCAACCCGCTGCTGACATTTTCTCACTGCTCCACTTTAAACCCGGCCATTTACCTAAAGTTGCCACCCCAGGTTACAAATAATTCTGAACACAATTGTGTGCTGTGAAATCAACTCCTCACTACAACCCATGAGGACCTTACAGATCAACCCCTACAGGACCCCGACATAACCTTGAATGCTGTTGGTAGTTCTTCCGTGGGTCCCTCAAGGCCAGAGGTGTTCCGGATATGCTGTGGTCACAGATGACACAGTGCTCGAGCAGGCAGCCTTTGAACCAGCCGTGTCAGCACAGAAAGCTGAATTATTTGCCCTCACTCATGCCTGCCTCTTCCCTGCCAAAATAAAAACATGAAAAACCTACAGCACAATACAGGCCCTTTGGCCCACAAAGCTGTGCTGGACATGTCCCTACCTTAGAAATTACCTGTGGTTACCCATAGCCCTCTATTTTTCTGATTTCCATGTACCTGTCCAGGAGTCTCTTAAAAGACCCTATTGTATCCATCTCCACCACCGTTGCCAGCAGCCCATTCCATGCACACACCACTGTCTGCATAAAAAAACTTGGCCCTGATATCTCCTTTGTACCTACTTCCAAGCACCTTAAAACTGTGCCCTCTCATGCTAGCCATTTCAGCCCTGTGAAAACCTCTGACTATCCACACGATCAATGCCTCTCACCATCTTGTACACCTCTATCAGGTAACCTCTCATCCTCCGTCGCTCCAAGGAAAAAAGGCCGAGTTCACTCAACCTATTCTCATAAGGCATGCTCCCCAATCCAGGCAACATCCTTATAAATCTCCTCTGCACCCTTTCTATGGTTTCCATATCCTTCCTGTAGTGAGGCGACCAGAACTGAGCACAGTACTCCAAGTGGGGTCTGACCAGGGTCCAATGTAGCTCCAACATTACCTCTTGGCTCCTAAACTCAATCCCACGATTGATGAAGGCCAATGCACCGTATGCTTTCTTAACCACAGAGTCAACCTGCATAGCAGCTTTAAGTGTACTATGAACAAGATCCCTCCGATCCTCCACACTGCCAAGAGTCTTACCATTAATACTATATTCTGCCATCATATTTGACCTACCAAAATGAACAACCTCACACTTATCTGGGTTGAACTCCATCTGCCACTTCTCAGCCCAGTTTTGCATCCTATCAATGTCCCGCTCTAACCTTTGACAGCCCTCCACACTATCCACAACACCTCCAACCTTTGTGTCATCAGCAAATTTAGTACTAACCCATCCCTCCACTTCCTCATCCAGCTCACTTATAAAAATCACCAAGTGTAGGGGTCCCAGAACAGATCCCTGAGGCACACCACTGATCACCGACCTCCATGCAGAATATGACTTGGCCAAGTGTGGTTGTAGACTTCTGTGGGCAAGTCAGTTCTGGATCCACAAAGCTATTTCCCCTTGGATCCCATGCCTCCTTACTTTCTCAAATGTGCAAACATCTACACTGATTCTCGGGGTTTACTCACCTCCTCAGGACATTCTATTAGCAATGCTACGTTTGTACAGAATCTCCTCACTGCCTTGCAACTTCCAAAAACACTGGCCATTATCAAATGCTCCACTCATACCCACCAGACTGATAAAATCTCCACCGGTGATACCATGGCTGATGAGGCTCCCAAAGCCACAGCCCAGACACTTGAAATTATAGTCCCACCGGCCTGCCAAAACACCCTGTGCCTCTCACACAGCACTGGCATGCCAGGCATGCAAGCCATACATACGTTCCGAGGGGCGCCCCTGAGAAGCGCAGACTATGGTCACAAATGGGCTGTAATGAAGGTCTCATGTCGGGCTTCTGGTACACCCCTGCGGGACAGGTCTGTGTCCCTACCCAATTTCTACCAATCCTCTTGATTATATTCATACTAGTACTCACCTCGGAAAGGAAGGAATGGTAAACAGTTTTCTGCAAACATGGTGGCATCTGGAATTGCAGCAAGCAGCAGCAAAGAGGGGAAAAGCATGTTTAATATGCCGTAAGAATAACATGGGAAAGGGGACACCCTGTGTGTCGGGCACCACTCCCCTACCTGAAGGCCCTTTTTCATGTTTGCAAATTGATTTTATTGAACTACCTAGAGTACATTGTTACAAATATTGCTTAGTGATCATAGATGTGTTTAGCAAATTGATCAAGACAAATTTAGCTGCCCTGACAGCAGCTAAAATGCTGTAGTGAGAAGTAATTCCCCAGTATGGGTTACCAGAAATATTGAGCTCAGATAATGGTCCCCACTTTGTAGCAAAATTAAATGAGGAAATCCGCAATGGCTTATCCATTCCATAACAATTCCATTGCTCTCACCACCCCCAGGCTGCAGGAATGGTGGAGAGGGCAAATGGTATGTTAAAAACCAAACTGGCAAAACTCACGACCTTAATTGGTAAAAGATATTGCCCTTAGCATTATTGCATATGAGGGTCACACCCCCCAAAAAATAACAGGATTGTCACTAGCTGAAATCATCTTCGGGAAGCCCCTAAGGACTCCATGGAGTTCCGCGCAGCCTCTCACTCTTGATATAAAAGGGCTACCTAACTAAGATTCTCCAAGCCTTACATTCACAGGTATGTCAGGCTACGAGGACGAAGATGATACTACAATAGAAGGGGACTACCCCATCATCGAACCCGGGGACTTCATACTAATTAAGAACTGGAACTGTGGCAAATTAGAACAGCAGAGGACGGGACCGTTCCAAGTACTGCTTACCATGCCCACGACAGTCAAGTTGGAAGGACATCCACAGTGGATACGTCGTACTGACTGTAAAAAAAATTACGGACTAAGGAGCCTATTACAGACTTCACCATGTACTGGCCGCTGTCTTTTGCCTTCTTTCGGGGGGCTTCCAGTCAACTAGAGTCATATGTAGGGAGGGAGGAGTGGCCACCGAAGATGGGGCAGCTCCCCAAGAACTGCTGTGGCCAAAACATCCCCTACTACCTGATTTCGCCCATAACACCTTCCTGTCCCTTTGCCACAAGCAGGGGCATGTTGGGTATATGCGCAAGTACCCTTGAGTGGAAAGGCTATGGTACAGTTGTCAGTGATCCCCTCAATTCTACTGAGGAACTCTCTGCTTGGAGTTTCTCTAATGATACCCAGGGCAGAGAAGTCCAGAATCGCAAGGGGACCCCGAACGACTGCAAATGTTTTCAAGAGTGGTATCTCAGGCCCCGTTGAATATGACCTCCTCCCCTGAAGTCTCTTGGCCACACCTACGTGGCAAATACAACTTGTCACTGCAGCCACCAGGGGAAACATTTCCTGGGGAACAGCACTTGCAGCACCTAAAATTACAATGTTAATGGTAGGCTTCTCCCTTGGCCCTTGAATGGGTTTGCGGGGTAAAGCCTACTTCTGGCTACACAGGGAGATGGCCAGCAGATGGGACCCACAGCCACCCCAGAAAGAAATGGAGTGGGTGCTGTTATTTAGCTTACTTGGTCCCCAACCTAAGGATAGTGCCTAAGCTGCAGGACCATCCTTGCTGGCAGAGACAGAAATGGGGAATCACAGAGTCGGAGAGGTTCTGGATGATTGCCTTCCCATCTTATGGCATGGCTAGGAACTCCCAAGGAATCATTAAGCTAGCAGTTGCCCTGGAGGATTTGGCAAATAAAACTGCCAGTGCTCTATTAGGCACCCAGACTCAGGTGGCTGAGGTGACCATGGAAATGTTAGTCATCCGACAAACAGTCCTACAGAATCGTGTGGCTTTAGATTTTATCCTAGCTGAAAAAGGGGGAACCTGTGTTATCATTGGCAAAGAATGCTGCACCTATATCCCTGATGAGTCTACTAACATTATGTCCCTCTCCGAGCACATTGCCAAGGAGACTGACAACATCAAGAAAGTAGAGCAGGATTGGCACGGGTTTACCGAGGGGTCTAAATGGTGGTCGTTCGAAGGCCTGTTCGGTAATATGTGGGGCATGATATTGCATTATAGTCTAATAGTTGTACTTATCACTGTTATAATTTCTGTTGTACGCTGTTTTTACCCACTGATAATCAATGCTGTACTCGGTCGCTCTCTCTGTAAAAATGATCGCTTTGTTTCTATAGTTCTGACATAGAAAAGAGGGTGTTTTGTTCTAAGGGTGGTCTCCATTAGTACTTTTTATAGCATCCTGAGAGAATGTTCTTGTGGAGAGGCTAAGCAGCTGGGAAGGATCTGGGAGGAAGAGCTGGGAGTAGAAATTATAGCTGAAACATGGGAAGACATCTGTGATAATGCTAAGAAAATTTCAGTTTGTAATAGAAGTAAAGCATAGCAACTCAAAATTCTGCATAGAGCCCATCTGATTCCAGATCATTCCTCGAAATTTAAGATGGGGGTTTCCCCAATGTGTTCTAAATGTTAAGTAAATACTGGAACTTTCACCCACTGTTTTTGGACTTGTCCCAAACTTCAGGCAAATGGAAAAGATTCTGAAGATGGAGCTTGAACTGGACTCAGTGTCTTTTCTCTTAGGCTTACCCAGCGGTCGTATTATTAATGCACATCAGAAAAAACTTTTTAACATCCTGACTTCTTGTGCAAGGAAGAACATTTTACTTTGTTGGATATCCGATAAGGCCCTTGCACTTTTTGGTTGGCATAAATTAATCATGCCCTCTTCTCATTGCTAAAATGAAGAAAGAAGCAGAGGAGCCTGAAGAGAGACACTCAACATTTCAGGAACAGTTTCTTCCCCTCTGTCAGCAGATTTCTGAATGGACAATGAACCCATGAACACCACCTCACTATTTTCCCTCTTTTTGCACTAGTTTTTTTTTAATATATGCTTATTTTAATTTATAGCTTTTATTATGTATTGCAATGCACCAATGCTGCAAAACAACAAATTTCATTACATACTGTAGGCCAGTGATATTAAACCTAATTCTAATTAAGCTATCTTATGTATTTATATTTATCAATTTTTAATTATTGCGTTCACTGCCTGTAAGGAATTTACACATTCTCTCTGTGACCGTGTGGGCTTCCTCTGGGTGCTCCAGTTTCCTCCCACAGTCCAAAGATGCACCGGTTGGTTGATTAATTAGTCATTATAAATTATCCCCTAATCGGGCTAAGGTTAAATCAGATGTGATGGCACAAAGGTCTATATCTCAGTAAAATAAAATGGAGGTATTTTCTGTGCTGCACTGGATCTGCAATAATAATTATTTCCTTCTCCTCTATGCTTGTGTACTGGAAATGACATTAAACAATCTTAACTTGAATTGAACAAAGGGAGCTGGGAGTTCATCTTTGAAGCTACAGGGCGTAATGAGGGTGTAGGTATAGTAGAAAAGGAACGCAAGCTTGGACTTCATAGACAGAGGTAATGAGCACAGATGTCAGGGATGAGTACAGCTGCAGAGGAGATGTGCAAACTTTTCATGAAACTCTAGTTAATATTTCAACTAGAAATATTGTGTTGAGAGTTGATCATTGCACTTCAGTAAAGGTTCAAGGGTTCAGATATAGTTGCTGGAATGGTTCTAGGAATTAGGAATTTTAGCTGCTAGGTTAGAAAAGCTGGAAAAGTTCTGGAAGTAAAGGAGATTGAAGGCACATTTCATGTGTTGTACAAGATCATAACAGATATAAGTAAGATGGACAAAGAAAAACAATTAAAATTATGTATGTTGAGTCATCATTAATGAATTATCCTCTTAAAACGACTGAATTTACAAAACAATTTGTTCCAGTTAATTGGGACACATCAGGACCAATACATTTTGGCCCAATTCAGCAGCTGCCCCAATTAGAGGTTTCATGGAAATAGTCAAAAGGTATTAAAAAAGACAAACTGCCATTTGAGTAACAAATTATGTAATTAAATGAAATAAAGAACAAATTAGAAAACTGTCAATACCTCTAAAGAACTATAAAACAGTGTATTAGTTCCCAATAGATATTGATGGAGGAATTCATCTGCTGTGATTGACTGTGAACATATCAGCACAGACACCTACTGTAGATAATGGACTGCCTTCATACAGTTCTTTAGAGACAATTGCATCCTCAAAATCTTCATTTTCATTGTAACATTCAAGATGATTGTCAATGCCTACGTAATTCCTAACTTGTTGAAGTAACGAACATAGAAACCTACAGCACATTACAGGCTCTTTGGCCCACAATGTCGCGCAGACCAAGTAACTTACTCTAGAAACTGCCTAGAATTTCCCTACTAATAGCTCTCTATTTTTCTAAGCTGCCTGTGCCTATATAGCCGCTGTCTTGCCTTCTTTATAACTACATCGATATGTTGAGACCAGGTTAGGTCCTCAGAGATCTTGACATCCAGGAACTTGAACTTGAAACTGCTCACTCTCTCCACTTCTGATCCCTCTATGAGGATTGGTATGTGTTCCTTCCTCTTACCCCTTCTGAAGTCCACAACCAGCTCTTTCATCTTCCTGATGCTGAGTGCCAGGCTTGTGCTGTGGCATCACTCAACTTGTTGGCATATCTCACTCCTGGTCGCCCTCTCATCACCCCCGAGATTCTACCAACAATGGTTGTATTGTCAGCAAATTTATAGATGAAAATCTTCCTAAACAGACCTAACAAACTCCACCCCAACTAAACCCCTAGTCCTAAGGAGATGCCGGTCAATATTAAGAAAGTTAAAATCACCCATCACAACAAACCTATTGTTGGCATCATTCAGAATATGCCTCCCTATCTGCTCCTCGACGTCTCTGTTACTATTAGGTATTTATTGTTTCATTTTCACTTCTGGCCATTTCTGGGATCTCCAATGTTCTGAATCATCTTACTGCTGATTTCTTGCCAACTATCACTGACAAAAATCACTACTTTTTGAACATGGATACATGCAACTGATAGCTCTAAACACAGTGTAGTATCTAAAGGCCACATAAGTGCACATGAGTGACTCTAGTTAGAAACTGTTCGGCAACGTCCCCTACTTGAATTAAGCAGCACCGTATCCCAAATAAATAAAGGGAACTATGACTATTTTCTCAATTTAGTTTTTGTTCTTTAAGAGTTGTCCAAAATAAACGGCTGTCCAACTGACCAATGGTCAAATTAACAGAAATCTGCTGTAATAGAAATTGAGAAAATGAAATAGATTGGAATCCTAGAGTCAGTATAGTAAAACAGCTGTTCAAAGAAGTGGAATACAAAGGGATCTAGCAGAATGACAAAAGGTCAGTAGGTAGATACAAGTTCTTTAAAGGACAAATAGTAATTGGATATTATGGCAATGGTGGTTGGAATGCAGAAAAAGGGAAGTATTTTTACAACCACACATGATATTGACAGGACTTCACCTGGAGTACTGTGCAATATTAATCCTTTGTTATGAGTGATGGACAGACCTGATGGAACTGGGGTGCAGAGTTAACCATTCCCAACCCCCCCCCCCCCCGAGAACTACGAACTATTGCTGTTGCTATGCTGCTATTGAGAGAGAGAGAGAGATAAAGCCCAGGCAAGAACATTTGCTACAGATAAGAGGGGGAGAGAGACTGTTGATTTACTGTATTTTGACTCTTCCTGGATTATTTACCTTCCACTACAAGGACTTTACTTTGCTCGTCAACATTCCTCAGGAGACAGCAGGAGTGGCCTGATTTGATGGACACGGTCATTCAGAGTTGATAGATAGCTGAGACCCCGTGAGTGGGGATAAAAGACAGGTCTGGAGAGACACCCTTCAGACACACCAGTGGACACTGACTGAGTGTTGGGAACCCACAGAAAGGTGGGGGCTTCGGAGACCGAATCAGGAGATCGGTCAGTAAAGCTCACAGTGTTACAGCAGGGCCAGTGGGGACTTGTGTGTGTGTCCACTCATGCCAGAGTGACGAGTCCACCACAGAAGAACGGTCTAGCTGAAGAACAGAGGGGTCATAACTGAATGACCACAACGATACGACGGATTAAGAAAGCAACAGAAGGTTTGTCGCTGTAGCTGTTACCTCTCACTCGCTCTCTCTCTCTCTCCAACGACTTCAACACAACAACCATAACTACATCAGCATTTATGAACTGAACTCTATACTTTCCTATGACAATTCATTTACCCCTAGACATCGATAGAGCTTGTTTATTATTGATTATTATTATTCCTACACTTTTAGGTTTATTACTGCTAACTTGTTTTATATGTATATTTGCATTTTTGATATTGTATTGTACAGTTTACTAATAAACACCTTTAGTTTGATACCACCAGACTCCAACGGATTCTTTATTCTCTGCTGGTCAGACACCCAGTTACGGGGTACGTAACACCTTTCCATTTACAGAAAGACACTCTGGCAATAGATGCAGTCCAGACTGGTTCACCAGGCTTTCTCCTGAGTTAAGATGGCTGCCCTATCACAAACATCTAAAGAAGTTGGACCTGTACTCTTTGAATTTCTCAAGAATGAAAAGTGAACTTATTGTAAACATTAAGACCATAAGACATAGGAGCAGAAGTAGGCCATGCAGCCCATCAAGTCTGTTCCACCATTCAATCATGGGCTGCCCTCTACTACCACTCCTGGCTTCTTCTAGCTTTCCAGTCCAATTTACAACCTCAGCTTGAATGCCAAGAAACTGAACTTTGTAGACCAACCTCACATATGGGACTTTGCAAAGGCCTTGCTTGAGTCCACGTAAACAACATCCACTGCTTTGCCTTCATCAACTTTCTCAAAAAACTATTTAGACACAACCTACCACACACAAAGCTTCATCAGTACATGTCTGTCTAAATAATTATATAACCGGTCTCTTAGAATACTTCAATAACATTCCCTTGACTGATGTTAGGCTCACCTGCCTATAATTTCCTGGCCTATTATGAGAACCTTTCTTAAACGGCAGAACAATATTAGCTGTCCTCCAATCTGTAAGCACCTCACCCGTAACTAGGGATGTTTTAAATATTTCTGGTAGGACCCCTGCAATTTCTGTACTCGCCTCTCATGTGTTTCTAAGAAAACACATCATTAGGCCCTGGAGACTTATCCAACCTAATGTGCCTCAGGACAGCAAACACCTCTGTAACCTATATAAGGTCCATGACCTCGTTGCTGCATTGCCTCACCTCTATAGACTCTGTACGCATCTCCAGAGAAAAAAAACAGATGCAAAAAAATCCATTTACCATGTCTCCCATCTCTTTCGGCTGATTTTCCACTAGACCAATTTTGTCCCTTGCCATCCTTGTACTCTTAATATATCTGTAGAAGCCCCTAGGATTCTCCTTCACTTTGTTTGCTACAACAACCTCATGTCTTCTCTTAGCCCTCCAGATTTCTTTAAGTGTTCTTGCATTTCTTAAACACCTCAAACACCTAATTTCTTCCTACTTGTCTACACATACTATGCACCTCCTCCATTTTTCTCTTAACCAGGACTTCAATATCAAAAATCAAAGTTCCCTAAACTTGTTATCCTTGCCTCTTATTCTGACAATAACATCCAAACCCTCTACTCTCAAAACTTCCTGCTCCTATTTTGAGTCTGGACATGAACTTAGCAGTGAACAGCTTGGCGTGGAGAGGCAATGATCAATAGTCCATGATAGCAGCAGGGCTACCCAATGCAAAGGTCAAAGCAAGAGCAGGCCATTGGCAGATTATTTTACAATTATCATATGTACCAAGGTACAGCAAAAAAAAACTTTCTTTCATGCCAACCTTGAAGATCATTCCATGACAGCAGTTCAAAAGGAGTAACACAACACAGAATAAAGTGTTACAGTTACAGAGGAAATAAGACACTAAGGTGCAAAGCCATAGCAAAATAGATTGTGAGGTCTATCATATCATATGTATTGAACACAGAAAATTACAGCATAATACAGGTCCTTCAGCCCACAATCTGACTTTTTAACCTACTCTTTAAAAAAAAAACTAAGCTTCCTTCCTACATAGCCTTCCATTTTTCTACCACCCATGTGCCTATCTAAGAGATTCTTAAGTGTCCCTAATGCAGCTGCCTCTACCACCACCCCCTGTTATTCTTGAGGTTATAACTAGAAAAATACTTGATGGTGAACTCAAGGCCATCACTATATTTAAACGATTAGCTTTATTTATCACATGTACATCAAAACATAATAAGATGTGCAGTCTGAGTCAAATCAAATCAGCAGGGATTACGCTGGGCAGTCCACAAATGTCTCCACACTTCTGGCACCAACAGAGCCTGCCCACAACTCACTGACACTAATTGTATGTTTTTGAAACGTGGGAGGAAACCCATGCGGTCACGGAGAGAACAGACAATCCCATTATAGACATTGGTGGGAATCAAACTCTGACTTTACAGCTGGTGTCGTACAATGCTCTGCAAACCACATTACCGTAGACGTAACACAAGTAAGAAATAATTAAACAAAATATGAGCACAAGAATGGGTAAATACACTGGCATGGACTGATAATCAACCAATGGTCAGAAAAAGAAAATGAAAATAAACTGGTCATCTTGAAAGGAGTTCAGCAGGGATTGTGCTGGGGCCCCAGCTGTTTGCATCCTATACCAATGATTTGGATGAAAGAATCAAAACTGCAGATGAAACAGATGGTTGGCAGAGAAATATATATTCTGGGAAAAATGAGAGGACATTTTGGAAAAGAGAGATTGAAAGCTGCTGGTTTTCAGAGGGGCCAGTTTCTTTGTACACAAATCACTGAAAGTTCACAAAAAGAATTTGAGTATGGGGTAAACGCAGTGAAAATTTACCAGGAATATTATGCTAAGTCTGATCTTTCAATCTGTTAGACTTCCTGCCGTTTCTGGTGACGTCATCATCGAGAATGGCAGCTTAAGTCACTAGCTCCTCCAGAAAAACACGTATTAAGCCCCATTAACTCATCAAATATATTACTTTTCGAAAAATATTTGAACTGAAAAGAGGGCAAGAATGGGGAAAAAGAATGGAAATAAAAAAGCAACACTGCGGAGCCGGCGACTGAGAGGAGTGCAGCGAGCGGCTCTTCTACCCGACCGCATGCTAGCAAGGCGGACGCTGGGCCTCATTCAGGCGAAGCAGCGAATATGATCGAAATTCTGAAAGAGATAAGGGAGTTCCAGAAAGATAGAAAGCAGCAGCTACATGATATTAAGTCAGAGCTCGCCAACGTCAATCAAAAAATAGTGGTGCCAGAGACTCGAATTGAGAAGGTGGAAGATTGCGTTCAAAACGTGGAACGAATACTAAGTAAGACGATAAAAATATTAAATCACCAAGAAGGTAAACTGCTTGACCTGGAAGGAAGATCACAGCGGAAAAATATCAGAATATACAAAACACAAAGTACACTGCAGATGCTGTGGTCAAATCAAGACTCAGGTCCTGACGAAGGGTCTTGACCCGAAACGTTGACTGCTTCTTTCAACGGATGCTGCCCGATCTGCTGAGTTCATCCAGCTTTTTTGTATGTCAGAATATACAACGTTCCCGAAGCAGCGGAGGGCTGGTCTATGACGGAGTTTGTCAGAAAGTTGCTGCGGGATGCGCTGGAGCTGCCCTCGACTATGGAGCTGGAAATCGAGAGAGCGCATCGCAAGCTAGTCCCGAAGCCTACCTAAGATAGAGCAGATAAGCTACGCTCAATAATAATTAAATTCCTTCGATACAGTACCAAGGCAGAGATTCTACGAAGGGCCTGGGGTAAGAAGATGGTGTTTTTAGACGATAAATTAATATATTTCGACCAAGATTACCCCCCCCCCCCCCCGGCGGTGCTGCAGAAAGGTAAAGAATACTCTGAAGTAAAGCGAGTACTAATGCAAGAAAGGATTAGATTTCAAACTCCGTACCCTGCTAAACTTCACATGTTTTATGAAGAAGGGACAGTGGAAGAGGTGACTACAGACATGAAGGTCAGAGGGTTGCCTGTCAGCATGATCAAACCGAGGGAAAGCCGGGCAGAGGAATTATCCCGCTCCGCTTGGGAAATAGTGCGAGAATCAAGAAGGCAGGAGACGGGAGGAGGCCGAGAGAAGTATATCAGGAAGAGACCGGGAATTTCCAAAAACAGTCCTCACCCTCTCCAGAAGAGCCATAAGGCTTGGCTAACTTTAAAAATGTTGAGAAGCTAAATGGAAGCAAAAGTAGACAGTGATATACCTATCTCGAGAAATACTTATTATAATGTGGATTTTATATTACTTAGTTGTTATTCTTTATTCGCTCACTTACTCCTTTTTCCCCACCAAAATGAGAATATACATGTGTGTGTATCTATGTAGTGTGTGAGAGTGTGTGAGAGTGTGTGAGAGTGTGTGAGAGTGTGTGAGAGTGTGTGAGAGTGTGTGAGAGTGTGTGAGAGTGTGTGAGAGTGTGTGAGAGTGTGTGAGAGTGAGAGTGAGAGTGAGTGAGTGAGAGAGAGAGAGAGAGAGAGAGAGATAGGAGTACACAGGGAAATCTTTTCTCTGTAATGGATTTGTTCACTGACTTTTATGAATATTACAATGGGGGCCCTCAACTCCTAAGTAGGAGGGGTTATCCCCACAGCTAGACATTTCCTCTAGCTCAACGCAGGGTCATCTACTAGAGACCTCAGCCTTGGAATCACACATCCGTTGCCATTTTCGTTATTATTTGCATTTCTTGGTTCTTATTTGTTCAGGGAGTAGATCAATTAAGTTTTATTCTGCTAATTTCAATGATACATTGACAGATAAATACAGATGGCTAAGGACAAAGTAAAATTCATTTCTTTTAATGTCAATGGGCTATTAAATCCAATCAAAATTAAGAGAATTTTATCCAAAATGAAAAAAGAACAAGCCCATGTAGTATATTTACAGGAAACTCATTTAAGTGATAATGAGCATAGAAAACTAAAGAGAATGGGCTTCACTAATTTGTTTTTCTCCTCATATAAATCAGGACATAGGAGAGGAGTTGCTATTCTTATCTCAAGTAAGCTAAATTTTGAAAACGTATTCGAAATGGGAGATAAAGAAGGCAGATATGTTCTGGTAAGGGGGAATACAGACAGCAATTCAGTTACCCTATTGAATATATACGCACCCCCGGGAAGTGATATTGGTTTCTTTCAGAAAAATACTGCTATTATGGTAACGGAAACAGAAGGTCTCCTGATATGTGGGGGAGACTTATATTTACAATTACAACCAAACTTAGACTCTTCCAATAGAAAAACCTATGAAACAAAATCTTTACATAAGAAAGTTAATACATTTTTCGAGGATGTTGGTTTAATTGATATATGGAGGTACCTTTTCCCCGACAGAAGGGCTTACACTCATTATTCTGCTCCCCGTTCTGTATATACAAGAATAGACTATTTCATAACATTTGGAAATGACAAAGACAAAATAAGCACCTGTGGAATTGGGACAATAGATGTAAGTGACCATGCACCTATATATTTATCTGTTGATTTTGACCTACAACCAAAGAATACTATTTGGAAACTAAATTCAAGTCTACTCAATGATCCGTACTTTAAGGAACAAATTAAAAAAGAAATTAGTCTCTACTTAGAATTTAATGATAATGGAGAGGTTTCACCTCCCATTTTATGGGATACTCTGAAGGCAGTCTTAAGAGTGAAATTATAGCGATACCTTCATATAAGAAAAAAATAAGGAATAAAACATCAGAGGAATTACAAAATAGGCTGAAGGAACTAGAGAAAAAAAAACACAAATTGAATTTGGCACAGGATACATTAGGGGAAATTAAAAGAATTAGGAATGAAATTAACAGTTTGGCTACGCAAGAAATCAGGAAAAATTTAATGTTTCTGAAACAGAGACATTATGAAAGTGGATCAAAATCTATGAAAATACTGGCGTGGAAACTGAAAAAAAAAGATAGCAGAAAATATAATTCATAGAATTAGGGACCCAAGAATGAAAATGATAAAAAATAAGCTAAGTGAAATTCAAGAAGCTTTTGAAGTGTTTTACAAAACTCTATATTCCAAAGTTCCGGAGGAAGCATAACCCAAATTGACACCTTCTTGAATTCTCTAGAGTTACCCACTTTAAGCGAAGAACAAAATAGAACGATGACTGCTGACATAACTGAAGTTGAATTAAAAGCTGCAATTAGTAGGCTTAAATTGAGCAAGTCACCAGGATCAGATGGGTATTCGGCAGAGTGGTACAAAGAATTTTAAAATGAGCTAATTCCTGTTTTACTCCCCACACTGAACTGGGCTCTAAAAGAGGCACAAATGCCACCCAGTTGGAAGGAAGCGATAATCTCAGCTATACCGAAAGAAGGCAAGGATAAAACGGAATGCGGGTCATTTAGACCAATATCCGTTCTCAATGTAGATTACAGATTATTTACCACCATCATGGCCAAACGATTAGAGGAGTTTCTACCCATACTGATACGTAACGATCAGACAGGTTTTATACGACAATGCCAGACACAAGACAATATATGAAGGACACTTCACATTATGGATCATATACAAAAAAATAAAATCGAAGCAATAGTGATAAGCGTGGACGCTGCAAAGATATTTGATTCGGTTAAATGGAATTTTCTTTACAGAGTTTTACATAGATTTGGTTTCCAAGACACAATTATTAAAACTATACAGACACTATATGACAACCCTACTGCTAGGATTAAAATCAATGGATATTTATCAAATAGTCTTACCCTAGAAAGGGGCACGAGACAGGGTTGTGCATGGTCACCGCTACTCTTCGCGTTATATCTGGAACCATTAGCTCAATACATCAGACAAAATGAAAGTATCAGGGGAATTACTATTAAAGGGACAGAGCATAAATTGGCTTGTTATGCGGATGACATTTTGATCTATCTAGGGCAACCGACATACTCTTTACCTATATTGATGCAATCCTTTGAACAATATGGTCAATTATCAGGATACAAGATCAACATAGATAAAACCCAATTACTTTCATATTACTATAGCCCACCAAGAGAAACTGAAAGTAGATATCCCTGGGCATGGCACAGAGTCTTTCACAGATTTGGGCATCATTATGCCAAAAGATTTGGCAAAAATATCAGAATGTAATTATCAGCCTTTATATAAAAAAATTAAGGAAGATATGGCAAGATGGAACCTGATTCCTTTTTTCAGTCTCAGTTCTTTCAGATTGAGTCTATTAAAATGAATATATTGCCCAGACTGTTATATCTCTTTCAGACCCTACCAATAGAGATTAATCAAAATCAATTCAATGAATGGAACAAGATGCTATCAAGGTATATTTGGCAGGGTAAAAGGCCTAGAGTTTGTCTCAAAACTTTGCAATTAGCAAAGGAAAAGGGGGGATGGGGTCTACCTTCTCTTAGAGATTATTATTTTGCAGCACAGTTGAGAACTGTGATATGTTGGTGCAACCCATCATATGATGCTCAATGGAAAAACATTGAGGAGCGGGTACTTCCCATCCCCATACAAGCAATTTTGGCTGATAACAACCTGCAAAGGTACATAAATACTATTGATAACCCATGGGTGAAATTGACTCTTAGAATATGGAAAACTACTATAAAAGAATATAATCTAGAGGGAGATATTGCAATTCTTAAATGGTGTGCATATGACTCTGATTTTACACCAAATAAATTGGATGCTAGATTTAAGGACTAGACAGCTAAAGGAATAACAGTTCTTTGCAACATACTGAAAGAAGGAACACTGTTCAGTTTTTAAATGCTTAAAGAGAAACACTTATTAGAAAAGCAAGATTTTTATCAGTATTTACAGATGCGACAATATGTTAATAAGACGCTTAAAAATGTAACCAAGGCAAGTACATGCTTGATAGAGCTATTTAGAAAAGCATATAATTCAGATAACGGTAGTAGAATCATTTCAAGCATGTATAAGGGGTTGTCAAATCTTAAAACACATTTGACTTCATACATTAAAACAAAATGGGAGGAGGGATAATTATATCTGAGGAAGAATGGACAACAATATGGAGGTATCAATGGAAGTGCACCAGTTCACAGAAATGGAGGGAGTTTGGATGGAAATACTTGATTAGATATTTTATTACACCCTCTCAGAAATCCCATTATGATAGTAACCTCCCTGTTTGCTTGGAAAAATTGTGGAAATCAAAATGCAAATCATTATATTTTTTTGGACTGCGCTGTTATCAAAGACTATTGGTGGGGGGGTACACAATGCCCTACAAGACATCTTTAAATGTGAAATACTCTTAGAGAGTAAGACCATATATTTTGGATATATACCTCAAGAATGGTTGAAAAGAGATAAATATTTATTGAATATACTGTTGGAGGCTGGTAAAAAGACTCTTACTAAGAAATGGTTATCACAGGAGAGCCCAACTTTAAATGCATGGATGGAAATTACAACGGACATTTACAAAATGGAGAAGATAACAACATCTGTTAACCATAAGCTAGAACAATTTGATTCATACTGAGAAAAATGGTTTAACTACATAATGCCTCATAGGCCTGATTTTATTCTCACAAATCAATGAATATGTTGTAAAAAAAAACGATCACTCCCTACTTGTATATAGTTTTTTCCTTTTGCTTGTTTTTTCTTTCTGCTCTTTTCTATAAGAGTATACCTCAGATAAATACTTTGTGGATTTGTGATATATATATATATACACACACACACACATACACAATGTCTGAAATACATCTTATGATGAACTTCAATAAAAAATTAATTACAAAGAAAAAAGACTTCTTGCCAACCAGCAGACATGTACAACCTGTCTGAATGCCCTGATGCCTTCCTCACCCACACCCCATTCCCCACTCAAAGACACACTCATCCTGCACTGGTCACTTGTCATTGTTACTGTTTCACTTATTAATAGGAGTGTTTTTTTTTTAATATAATAGTGCCAGTAACATGACCATTTTCTGTTTCATTTCCTGAGCATCCTAATGCATTGAAAGAGTGGTGAAGGGCATCAACCCAAAAACATCGACTGTTTAATGCATTTAAAATTTAAGAATTTTTAAAAAATTGAACACGTACCCTAGGATAAGGTAGCGATAAAAAGAGGGCAGTAAAAGTTCACCAGATTGATTCCTGAAATTCGGGCCAGAAAAGGTTTAAGTTCTGAGAAGAGATCAAATAGAAGTCACAAATAAAAGGGTTGCGTGTGGTGGTAATAAACTGAGGTGTGTCTATTTCAATGCGAGGAGTATTGTGGGGAAGGCTGACGAGCTGAGGGTGTGGATTGACACGTGGAATTATGACATTGTAGCCATTAGTGAAACTTGGCTGCAGGAAGGGCAGGACTGGCAGCTCAATGTTCCAGGGTTCCGATGTTTCAGACGTGATAGAGGCAAAGGGATGAAGGGTGTGGGGGGGGGGGGCGTGGGGGTGGCATTGCTAGTCAGGGAAAATATTACAGCAGTGCTCAAGCAGGACAGATTAGAGGGCTTGGCTACCGAGGCCATTTGGGTGGAGCTGAGAAACAGGAAAGGTATTAATGTGGTTTTATTATGGACCACCCAATAGTCAGCGAGAATTGGAGGAGCAAATCTGCAGAGAGATAGAAGACAACTGCAGAAAACATAAAGTTGTGATAGTAGGAGATTTTAATTTTCCACATATTGATTGGGACTCCCATACTGTTAAAGGTCTAGATGGGTTAGAGTTTCTAAAATGTGTTCAGGAAAGTTTTCTAAATCAATATATAGAGGTACCGACTATTAGGAAATGAGTTAGGACACGTGACGGATGTGTGTGTAGGGGAACACTTTGGGTCTAGTCATCATAATACCATTAGTTTCAACTTGATCATGGATAAAGATAGATCTGGTCCTCGGGTTGAGGTTCTAAACTGGAAAAAGGTCAAATTTGAAGAAATGAGAAAGGATCTAAAAAGCATAGATTGGGACAGGTTGTTCTCTGGCAAGGATGTGATTGGTAAGTGGGAGGCCTTCAAAGGAGGAATTTTGAGAGTGCAGTTTGCATGTTCCGGTCAGGATTAAAGGCAAAGTGAATAAGAATAAGGAACCTTGGTTCTCAAGGATATTGGAACTCTGATAAAGAAGGAGAGATGTATGACATGTATAGGAAACAGGAAGCAAATAAGGTACTTGAGTATAAAAAGTGCAAAAAATACTTAACAAAGAACTCAGGAGGGCTAAAAGAAGACATGAGGTAGCATTGGCAGTCAAGGTGAAGGATAATCCTAAGAGATTCTACAGGTATATTAAGAGCAAAAGGATAGTATAGGATAAAATTGGTCCTCTTGAAGATCAGAGTGGTTGGCTATGTATGGAACCAAAAGAAATGGGTTAGATCTTAAATGGGTTTTTTGTATCCGTATTTACTAAGGAAACTGGCATGGAGTCAATGGAAATAAGGCAAACAAGTAGTGAGGTCATGGAACCTATACAGATTGAAGAGGAGCATGTGCTTGCTACCTTGAGGCAAATCAGAGTAGATAAATTCCCAGGACCTGACAGGGTATTCCCTCGGACCTTGAAGGAGACTAGTGTTGAAATTGCAGGGGCCTTGGCAGATATATTTAAAATGTCAGTATCTACGGGTGAGGTGCCGGAGGATTGGAGGATAGCTCTTGTTGTTCCATTGTTTTAAAAAGCCTCTAAAAGTAATCCGGGAAATTATAGGCCGGTAAGTTTGACGTCAGTAGTAGGTAAATTATTGGAAGGAGTACTGAGAGATAGGACCTACAAGTATTTAGATAGACAGGGACTTATTAGGGAGAGTCAACACAGTTTTGTGCATGGTAGATCATGTTTAACCAATCTATTGGAGTTTTTTGAGGAAGTTACAAGGAAAGTGGATGAAGGGAAGGCAGTGGATGTTATCTACATGGACTTCAGTAAGGCCTTTGACAAGGTACCACATGGGAGGTAAGTTAGGAAGATTCAGTCGCTAGGTATACATGGTGAGATAGTAAATTGGATTAGACATTGGCTCAATGGAAGAAGCCAGAGAGTGGTAGTGGAGGATTGCTACTCTGAGTGGAGGCCTGTGACTAGTGGTGTGCCACAGGGATCAGTGCTGGGTCCATTGTTATTTGTCATCTATATCAATGATCTGGATGATAATGTGGCAAATTGGATCAGCAAATTTGCTGATGATACAAAGATTGGAGGTGTAGTGGACAGTGAGGAAGGTTTTCAAAGCTTGCAGAGGGATTTGGACCAGCTGGAAAAATGGGCTGAAAAATGGCAGATGGAGTTTAATGCAGACAAGTGTGAGGTATTGCACTTTGGAAGGACAAACCAAGGTAGAACATGCAAGGTAAATGGTAGGACACTGAGGAGTGCAGTAGAACAGAGGGATCTGGGAATACAGATACATAATTCCCTAAAAGTGGCATCACAGGTAGATAGGGTCGTAAATAGAGCTTTTGGCACATTGGCCTTTATAAATCAACGTATTGTGTATCAGAGTTGGAATGTTACGGTAAGGTTGTATAAGACATAGGTGAGGCCAAATTTGGAGTATTGTGTGTAGTTTTGGTCTCCGAATTGCAGGAAGGATATTAATAAGGTTGAAAGAGTGCAGAGGAGGTTTACAAGGGTGTTGCCGGGACTTGAGAAACTGAGTTACAGAGAAAGGTTGAATAGGTTAGGACTTTATTCCTGGAGCGTAGAAGAATGAGGGGAGATTTGATAGAGGTATATAAAATTATGATGGGTATAGATAAAGTGAATGCAAGCAGGCTTTTTCCATTGAGGCTCGGGGAGAAAAAAACCAGAGGACATAGGTTAAAGATGAAGCGGGAAAAGTTTAAAGGGAACATTGGGGGGGTGCTTCTTCACACACAGAGAGTGGTGGGAGTGTGGAATGAGCTGCCAGATAAAGTGGTAAATGTGGGCTCACTTTTAACATTTAAGAAAAACTTGGACAGGTACATGGGTGAGAGTTGTATGGAGGGATATGGTCCAGGTGCAGGTCAGTGGGACTAGGCAGAAAAATAGTTTGGCACAGCCAAGAAGGGCCAAAAGGTATGTTTCTGTGTTGTAATGTTCTCTGGTTCTATGGTTCTAAATACACTTGCCCCTTACTTACTGGAATTTTAACAAAACATACAAAATTCTTCTTCTTCTGACTTTCAATGGCGATTGGCAGTCCAACTTAAAGGTGTATTACCGCCACCATCTGGACTGGAGTGTGGTGTAGTGAGTTGGGAAATAAAACCCCTACTAGTTCCTTATCAAATGAAAAGTAAGTTACCCCAAAAAGCCCTAAGGATTTTAAATAATGAAAAGCAATATTGTGAATTAAAGTCACTTCCATAACTTGAAGTTTTTAAATGAAAACTGTCAACCTCCAAAGCTAGTAATGCAGCTTGCATTTGCTTTCTTTCAACCTTATAATCTATGCTTCACATTGTAAAAGAAGGTGCCCAACTGTTTCATAATGACAACAAATCTGACAAACCCCAGAGCGATGTTTTCCAACAAGGAATGATTAAGCATAGTATGCCCAATTCCAGGTCGAGTCAAAACAATTTCTTCCCTTCTCCCATCAATCCAGCAGTTTTATGAATTCTGTAAAGGGGTCTCCCCTTATGCCCATTATCCCACAGGTATTGCCACAATCCTCTAATTCTTAGCCCCTCCAATCCCTTAACTTCGGATTTGCTAAGTGAAAGATCTATATCCAAAGAAGAATTTTTAACAGCTTTTTTGACCAAACAATCAACTCACATATTCCCCTCAACACCTCCATGTGCAGGGACCCAGAAGAGGAAGACAGGTAGACTAATACTTTGAATGTGAAATAAAGTTTGAAGAACTTCCAGCAGTAAATCTGACCTACTGCGAGAATGACTTTTTTTAAGACTAGTCAAAACTGAAAAAGAATCTGAATAAATCATAACTTTGCTAGGACAGATTTCTTCCACCCACTGTAAGCCCAAAATAATGGCAACCAGTTCTGTAGTATACACTGAATAAATAGTAAGATGTTTCTTTACAGTTACCTGTAATTTGAATACAAAAGCAGCCACTCTGACATTCCCTGTAAAATTATCTTTTGATCCATCAGTAAAAATGGTTAACATATCACAATAATTTTCCTTAACATACTGATGAACCAACAGAGTCTCAGGCATAGCAGGATCCTTGGACTTCATTAAGTCATGCAACCTAAAATCAACTGAAGACATTGGGGGAAAAAGGTGGAGTTAAAGAAAAATCTACAGCAGGACAAATTACACAATCCATACAAAATTCTTAGAAAGGGCAGGGAAGATATTTGAGAAGGCGGTTCATCAGCTAGAGTGTAATGAACCATATAACAATCACAGCACGGAAACAGGCCATTCCGGCCCTCCTAGTCCGTGCCGAACTCTTAATCTCACCTAGTCCCACCTACCCGCACTCAGCCCATAACCCTCCACTCCTTTCCTGTCCATATACCTATCCAATTTTACCTTAAATGACACAACTGAACTGGCCTATACTACTTCTACAGGAAGCTCATTCCACACAGCTATCACTCTCTGAGTAAAGAAATACTACTTCCTCGTGTTTCCCTTAAACTTTTGCCCCCTAACTCTCAAATCATGTCCTCTCGTTTGAATATCCCCTACTCTCAATGGAAACAGCCTATTCACGTCAACTCTATCTATCCCTCTCAACATTTTAAATACCTCGATCAAATCCCCCCTCAACCTTCTACGCTCCAATGAATAGAGACCTAATGAATAGAGAACCTTTGGAATTATTTTCCTCAAGGAAACTGTATAAGCTCTGTTACTGAGAAAATCCGTAAATCAAGATAAGGTACTTGCTGGAAAGTGAGGCCAAAGTAAATGATTAGACAATCTTATTTAATGGCTTACACCTGCTTCACTTTCTTGTTTATTTTCTTATGACGCAAAACAGGAAATGATAGACCTGTTCACCTTCCATCTGCTATTGGTAAAACACTAGTACTTATTATCAAGATATTTAAAAAATATATTATTAAGCAGAGTCAACTTTTTTATGGAAAATGGACGAAGAAAGATCCTGATGATCCGTTCGTATCCCACCTCCTGTTCCCCCTCCCTCCAGACACTTTCAAGGCAATGCCCCGACCCGGTAGTAAAATTCCTCCCACCACCTTACTCTTTTCCCTCGGTCAGCTTTACTGCCGGTCGCAACACCCCCCCCCGCCCGTCTGTACCGTCCCCACACGGCCCCTCATCCCCGGTCAGTACCAACCCCAACCGGTCCTTCAGTCCCGGTCTGTACCCGCACACGGCCCCTCACCCCCGGTCAGTACCCGCATACGGACCCCCGACCCTGTGTCCTCTCCCGATACCGTTCCGTACCGTTCACCAGTCGCTTTCGCCACTCCGACCACGTCTGTCTTCCCCCTCACTGCCAGCTCCGCCCCGCCAAGGTTCCGCCCTGGATTAGCCACGTCGGTGGTATCGCCATGGTTACGTTGCTGGAGGCCTATTTAGGGTGGCGAAATCTGTAATCTACGGGATCAGTTTTTGTCTGCTGGTTTTAAACTGCTGGAGAGCCCCAGCCCTGCCTCTCCTCTCTTAAGGCACAGGTCGGCATTGCGAGTTAACGGCATTGTTATTTGTGATATAGAGCAAAGAAAGAGGCTCCTCGGCCCATCGTGTGCATTCCGACCTCAAACTATCTGTATAGATTGTATTTAGTTTTGCACTTCGGCAATTCAAGATACTTCTGAAATGCTGAGAAAGTCTTTTTCTCCACCACCCCCTCGGGGGCAGATTGTTCTTCAGATCCCCCTTCACCTCTTCACCCAAACCTGTGGTCTCTGAGGTGAGAAAAAGTTTCTACCATCTATATCCCCTTATAAATCTGTGCCTCTCTAACCCTTTCCCCTTCATTCCCTTCCACTCCAGCGAGCCTGCCCTGTCTCGTCTCTACCCTAGATGAAGCCGATCTACACCCTCTCCCTTGTGTGACAAGCACAACATGGAGATATGAAGATGTGATTTAATGAAAGGTTTATAAAGTTGATAAAGAATTCAGAAGAGATCTTATAGAAACATAGAAAATTATGAAAGGGATAGATAAGATAGAGGCAGGAAAGTTGTTCCCAATGGTGGGTGAGACTAGAATAGGGACATTGTCTCAAGATTCTGGAGAGTAGATTTAGGACAGAGATTAAGAGGAATTACTTTTCCCAGAGAGTGGTGAATCTGTGGAATTCTCTGTCCAATGAAGCAGTGGAGGCTACCTCAGTCAATATATTTAAGAAAAGTTTGGATAGATTTTTGCATAGTTGGAGAATTAAGGGTTATGGGGAAAAGGCAAATAGGTGGAGATGAGTCCATGGTCAGATCAGCCATGATGTTATTGAATGGTAGAGCACTGGGCCAGATATCCTACCCCTACTCCTATTTCTTATGTTCTTATATTTGTAGCATAACCTTCCCATTTTTCTATTCAATGTATCCCTGCTTTAAAGACAAATATGTGCTTATGTGCTTCTCCACCATCTTACTTACCTGCACTGCCACCGTCAAGAGTAGTGGATTGAATATTATCATTCTTTAATTCTTAAATACTGTAAATGCATTAGGATTAGAAACCAACATTTGCTCCTCTAAAGCTTTGGGAATCCTCTAGCAGGAATCCTGATGAAAGTTCAACACTGGCTGACTCTGGATGCTGTTTCCCTGGCTCCCATTAAACTCACCGGGCCTTAGTGTGCTTTTACATCTGCCAAAGCTCTAGAGCTTATGATTTGCTGCTCCACTGTGAAGTCTTTTCGAGAGATGCCGACCCTGAAGAGGTTTAGATCCTCTCATCAACAGGAGTTCAGTGAGACCCTCTCTCACTGCTCCCCTTCAGCGATCTCTGCTGCGTTCTGACTCTTTGACCATGTGCTTACCCACTCCCTATGACAGCCACGTATCTTGACCTTCTAACTATTGTCCTTCCCATAAGACATAGGAACAAAATTAGGCCATTCCGCCCATTGATCCTGCTCCACCATTTCATTATGGCTGATCCTGGTTCCCATTCAACCTTATACACCTCCCCCTCTCACCATGTCCCTTGATACCCTGATCAATCAAAATCTATTAACTTCTACTTCGGGTAGATGGAGCTCGTCAGCGCGAGAAGGCAGTCCATCTAAGAGAGGGAAACTCCCTGATTTCAAACCTCCGCTGCCTTGTGGCCATACCCACTCATGGGAAAGGCTTTGGGAGTAAACTCTGAGGACAAATCTAGAGCTGGAGTCCCTGAGGCAGTCCGACATTGCCTTCAGCCTCGTTCTGGCAATTCCTGCGATGACACTGGTGCCAAGCTATATCGGCCTTTGCCCTTCCCTTGGACAACATCGGTGTCGTGGAGAGGGGAGACTTGCAGCATGGGCAACTACCGGACTTCCATACAACCTTGCCCAGGCCTGCGCCCTGGAGAGGGCACTCCAATAGACTTTCCAGGCGCAGATCCATGGTCTCACGAGACTAACAGATGCCACCACCTTCTGCTTTAAGTATACCCATGAACTTGACCTCCACCACAGTCTGTGGCAGAGCATTCCACAGATTCACCACTCTTTGGCTAAAAAAATCCTCCTTACTTCTATACTAAAAAGGTTACCCCTCAATTTTGAGGCTGTACCCTCTAGTTCAGGATACCCCAGTTTAGCAAACATTCTCTCCACATCCATCTTAACTAGTCCTTTCAATATTCGGTAGTTTTCAAAGAGATCCCCGCACATTCTTAATTACAGTGAGTACAGGCCCAGAGCTGCCAAACGCGCTTCATATGTTAATACCTTCATTTCCAAAATCACCCTTATAAACTTCCTCTGGACTCCCTCCAATGACAACACATCCTTTCTGAGATATGGGGCCCAAAACTGTTGATAATACTCCAAGTGCAGTCTGTCTTATAAAGCTTCATTATTATTGCTTTTATATTTTCACTTGAAATAAATGCCAACATTACTTTTGCTGTCTATGCCACAGACTCAACCTGTAAGTTAACCTTCTGGGAGTCTTGCACAAGGACTCCTGAGTCCCTTTTGCACCTCTGATGTTTGAATTTTCTCCCCATTTAGATAATAGTCTGTACTGCTTATTTTTACCAAAATGCATTTTCATACATTTTCCAACACTGTATTCCATCTACCACTTTCTTGCCCATTCTTCACCTCACCTGGAAGGATTATTCAAGTCCTGAATGATAGTGAGGGAGAAGGTGTATGGGCAGGTGTAGTACTTGTTCCGCTTGCATGGATAAGTGCCACGAGGGAAATCAGTGGGTTGGGATGAATGGAAAGGGAGTTGCATAGGGAGTGATCCCTACGGAAGCAGAAACTGGGGATGAAGGAATCTTAAGACCACCTTATCCACCTTAAGACCTTTCAGTTTGCCTTGCACTTTTTCCTTTGTAATAGTAATGGCACTCACTCCTGCTCCCTGACACTCACAGACCTCTGGCACACTGCTTGTGTCTTCCACAGTAAGCACTGAAGCAAAGTTCATAGTAAGTTCACCTGCTATTTCCTTGTCCCCATTACTACCTCACCAGCATAATTTTCCAGTACTACAATATCAACTCTCACCTCCCTTTAATTCTTTATATAACTGAAAGCTTTTATATTCTGCTCTCATATTTCATCTTTTCTCTTATAATGTTTTTAGTTGTCTTTTGTTAGATTTTAGAAGCTTCCCAATCATCCAACTTCCCACTCATTTTTGCTACCTTATATGCCCTTTCCTTGGCTTTTATGAAGTCCTTAACTTCCCTTTCAGCCATGGTTGCCTACCCCTGCCATTTGAGAACAACTTCTTCTGTGGGACATATCTATCCTGCTCTTTGTGAACTAATCCCAGAAACTTCAGCCATCTCTGCTCTGCCATCATCCCTGCCGGTATCCTCCTCCAATCTACCTGGGCAAGCTCCTCTCTCATGCCCCTGTAATTCCTTTTATTGTATTGCAATACCGATACATCTGACTTTTGTTTCTCTCCCTCAAATTACAGTATGAATTCAACAGCATCATGATCTCTACCTCCTAAGGGTTTCTTTACGTTTAGCTAATTAATAAAATTGGGGTTATTACACAACACCCAATCTCAGACAGCCTTTCCCCTACTGGACTTGAGCACAAGCTGCTCTAAAAAGCCATCTCGTAGGCATTCAACAAATTCCCTCTCTTGTGATCTGACACCAACCTGATTTTCCCAATCCCCTTGCATATTGAAGTCCCCCATTACAATTGTGGCATTACCTTTATTACATGCCATTTCCAGCTCCCTTTGCAATCTCAACCCCACATCTTGACTGCTATTTGGATGGCTATGTATAGAATGTGTTTTTTTACCCTTGCAGTTTCTTAACTGCACCCACAAAGATTCAATGTTCTCTGACTCTTTGTCACCTCTTCCATAGAACCATAGAACACTACAGCACAGAAACAGGCCTTTTGGCCCTTGGCTGTGCAGAACCATTTTTCTGCCTAGTCCCACTGACCTGCACCTAGACCATATCCCTCCATACACCTCTCATCCATGTACCTGTCCAAGTTTTTCTTAAATGTTAAAAGTGAGCCTGCATTCACCACTTCAACTGTCAGCTCATTCCACACACCCACTACTATCTGTGTGAAGAAGCTCCCCCTAATGTTACCTTTAAACTTTTCCCTTTTCACCCTTAACCCATGTCCTCTGGTTTTTTTCTCCCCTAGCCTCAGTGGAAAAAGCCTGCTTGCATTCACTCTGTCTATACCCATCATAATTTTATGCACCTCTATCAAATCTCCCCTCATTCTTCTATGCTCCAGGGAATAAAGTCCTAACCTATTCAACCTTTCTCTGTAATTCAGTTTCTCAAGTCCCGGCAACATCCTTGTAAACCTTCTCTGCACTCTTTCAACCTTATTAATATCCTTCCTGTAATTATGTGACCAAAACTGCACACAATACTCCAAATTCAGCCTCACCATAACATTCCCACTCTTATACTCAATACTTTGATTTATAAAGGCCAATGTGCCAAAAGCTCTCTTTATGCCCCTATCTATCTGTGACACCACTTAGGGAATTATGTATCTGTATTCTCAGGTCCCTCTGTTCTACTGCACTCCTCGGTGTCCTACCATTTACTTTGTATGTTCTACCTTGGTTTGTCCTTCCAAAGTGCAATATCTCACATTTGTCTGCATTAAACTCCATCTGCCATTTTTCAACCCATTTTTCCAGCTGGTCTAAATCCCTCTGCATGCTTTGAAAACCTTCCTCACTGTCCACTACACCTCCAATCTTTGTATCATCAGCAAATTTGCTGATCCAATTTACCACATTATCATCCAGATCATTGTTATAGATGACAAATAACAATGGACCCAGCACTGATCCCTGTGGCACACCACTAGTCACAGGCCTCCACTCAGAGAAGCAATCCTTCACTACCACTCTCTGGCTTCCCCCATTGAGCCACTGTCTAATACAATTTACTACCTCACCATGTATACCTAGCAACTGAATCTTCCTAACTAACCTCCCATGCGGGACCTTGTCAAAGGCCTTACTGAAGTCCATGTAGACAACATCCACTGCCTTCCCTTCATCCACTTTTGTGGTAACTTCCTCGAAAAACTCTAATAGACTGGTTAAATATGGCCTACCATGCATAAAGCCATGTTGACTCTCCCTAATAAGTCCCTGTCTATTCAAATACTTGTAGATCCTATCTCTTAGTACTTCTTCCAGTAATTTACCTACTACTGACATCAAACTTACCGGCCTATAATATCCTCGATTACTTTTAGAGGCTTTTTAAAATAACAGAACAACATCAGCTATCCTCCAATCCTCCAGCACCTCACCCGTAGATACCGACATTTTAAATATATCTGCCAGGGTCCCTGCAATTTCAAAACTAGTCTCCTTCAAGGTCCGAGGAAATACTCTGTCAGGTCCTGGGGATTTATCTACTCTGATTTGCCTCAAGACAGCAAGCACCTCCTCCTCTTTAATCTGTATAGGTTCCATGACCTCACTACTTGTTTGCCTTATTTCCATAGACTCCTTGCCAGTTTCCTTAATAAATACAGATGCAAAAAATCCATTTAAGATCTTAACGGAAGAAGTGCTACACCTGCCCCCACACTTCTTCCCTCACCACCATCCCAGGCCCCAGACAGTCCTTTCAGGTGAGGCACCACTTCACCTGCGAGTCAACTGGGGTGATATACTGTATCCAGTGCTCCCGATGTGGCCATTTATACATTGGGGAGACCCACCGCAGACTGGGAGACCGTTTCGCCAAACACCGGCGCTCAGTCCTCCAGCAGTGGCGGGATCTCCCTGTGGCCACACACTTCAATTCCACAGACCACTCCCACTCCGACATGTCTGTCCATGGCCTCCTCTACCGTCAAGATGAGGCCACACGCAGGTCGATGGAGCAATACCTTATCTCCCGTCTAGGTAGCCTCCTACCTGCCGGCATGAACATTCAACTCACAGACCTCCATTGATACCCCTGCCCCCCCTTACCCCCATCCCTATCTATTATTTTAGTTTGGTTCTCTTTCTCTCTCTTTTTTCCCCCCTCACTATAATCTCCCCCCAGCCCTACCTTTCTTTCTCTTTTATTTCCCATAATTCTCCACCTTCCCCCAGCCCATTTCCCTCCAGCCTATCACTTCCTAGCTCTCTACTTTATCCCTCCCCCCACTTCTTATCCCCCCTCAACCATCCCATGTTACTTCACTCCTGATGAAGGGTTTCGGCCTGAAACGTCATCACTACCTCCCCCCCATAGATGCTGTCTGGCCTGCTGAGTTCTGCCAACATTTGGTGTTTTTATTTATTTCCAGCATCTGCAGATTCACTCGTGTTGTTAAGATCTATCCCATTTCTTTTGGTTCCATACATAGCCGACCACTCTGATCTTCAAGAGGACTAATTTTATCCCTTACTATCCTTTTGCTTTTAATATACCTGTAGAAGCTCTTAGGATTATCCTTCACCTTGACTGCCAAAGCAATCTCATGTCTTCTTTTAGCCCTCCTGATTTCTTTCTTAAGTATTTTCTTGCACTTTTTATACTCCTCAAACACCTTATTTGCACCTTGTTGCCTATACCTGTCATATATCTCTCTCTTCATCTTTATCAGATGTCCAATATCCCTCGAAGACCAAGGTTCCTTATTCTTATTCACTTAGCCTTTAATCCTGACAGGAACACACAAACTCTGCACTCTCAAAATTTCTCCTTTGAAGGCCTCTCACTTACCAATCATATCCTTGACAGAGAACAACCTGTCCCAATCCACGCTTTTTAGACCCTTTCTCATTTCTTCAAATTTGGCCTTTTTCCAGTTTAGTACCTCAACCCGAGGACCAGATCTATCTTTATTCATGACCAATTTGAAACTAATGGCATTATGATCACTAGACCCAAAGTGTTCCCCTACACACACTTCCGACACTTGTCCTAACTCGTTTCCTATAAGAGATCTAATATTCCATCTTGTCAAGGTGGTACCTCTATATATTGATTTAGAAAACTTTCCTGAACACATTTTGCAAACTCTAACCCGTCTAGACCTTTAACAGTATGGGAGTCCCAATCAATACATGGAAAATTAAAATCCCTTACTATCACAAATTTATGTTTCTTGCAGTTGTCTGCTATCTCTCTGCAGATTTGCTCCTCCAATTCTCACTTGACTATTGGATGGTCTATAATACAACCCCATTAATGTGGTTATACCTTTTTCTATCTCGTCTGAAACATCGGAACCCTGGAACATTAAGCTGCCAGTCCTGCCCCTCCTGTAGCCAAGTTTCACTAATAGCTATAATGTCATAATTCCACGTGTCAATCCACGCCCTCAGCTCGTCAGCCTTGCCCACAATACTCCTCGCATTGAAATAGACACACCTCAGAACATTATTACCACCACACACAAGCCTTCTATTTCTGACTTTGCATGAACTTTTAACATCATTTATTTTTACCCCTGCTCCACTATCTACTCTGGCACTCTGGTTCCCATCTCCCTGCAGATCTAGTTTAAACCCCCTCCCCCACCAATAGCACTAACAAACCTCCCTGCAAGGATATTGGTTCCCCTGTAGTTCAGGTGTAATCCGTCTCTCTTGTATAGATCCCACCTGCCCCAGAAGAGGTCCCAGTGATCCTGAAGTCTGAAGATACCTCTGTATCTTCTGTACCCCCTTTACATTCTGAGTCCCATACCTTCTATACCCCCTGTACCCCATATATCTCCTGTACACCCTGTAGCCCCCAGTACCGCCTGAATACCCTGTATCATCTGTACCCACTGTACCTCCTGTTCCCCCCATACCCCTGTACCTCCCGAACCCAATGCATCTTCCATACCCGTTGTATTTCCTGTACCCATACTCCCTGTACCTCGCCACCTCATGTACTTCCTGTGTCCCCTGTGCTCACTGTACCCCTTGTATCCCCTGAACTTCCTGTGTACCCCAGTACCTCCTATAACCTATTAGCCCGTGCCCCATTATACCTGCTGTATCCCCTCTACCACCAGTGCCTCCTGTATTCCCTGTACCTCCTGTACTCTGTGTATATCCTGTACACCCTGTACTCCCAGCACCCCCATATCCCTGTACCTCCTGTACACCCTCTACCCCGTTGCCCTAATACATTCTGCACCTCAGTACCACCTGTACCCCTCTAGCTTCTCTAACCCCTCTATGCCTTAATTTCCTGAAACCCCTGTAACTACCTACTGCCTGTACCTCTTAGTCCTCCAGTTCCTTCTGTACTCCCTTTACCTCCTGTACCCTCAGTAACCCTTCATCCTCCTGTAGCCCTTGTGCCTCCTGTACCCCCAGTAACTCCCAATCCTCCTATGCCTCCGTACCCCCTGTACCTGCTGTACACCCTGAACCCCATCTCCCCTTTACCTCCTGTACCCCCTGTATCTCCTATACCTCCCAAAACCCTTTACCTCCTGTAACCCCTGTACCCCTGTACTTTCTATACACCCTGAACCTCCTGAATGCCCATATCCCCATAACTAGTGTGCCCCCCTGTACACCCTTAACCTCCTGTGCAGTCTGTACCCCTTTACCCCATTGTAGCCCCCGTACCTCCTGTAAACCCTTGTAACCCCCCTGTATCCTATCTCCTAAACCTGCTGTACGCCCATTACCCTTGTACACACCCCCATATCCCCTGTTCCCCGTCACTTCCTGTACCCCTGTCCCCCTTTACCTCCTGTACCCGCTGTGTCCCTTTACCACCTGTCCCCTGTACCCCTGTCCCCCCTTTACCTCCTGTACCACCTGTGTCCTCTTTACCTCCTGTCCCCGTATTTTCTGTGCCCCCTTTACCTCCTGTCCCTGTACTTCCTGAACCCCTTTACCTCCTGTCCCCATACTTCCTGTACCCCCTTTACCTTCTGTACCCCAGTACTTCATACTCTCCATACCCACCATAACCCCTATACCCCCTTTGTCACCTGTACACCCTGTACCTCCCATAACCCCTTTACCGTCTTCAATCCCATATCTCCTGTAGCCCTTGTACCTCCTGTACCTCCCTAACTTGAACACCTTGAACCTCCTATACACCTTGTACTTCCTGATCCTCTGTACACTCCATATCCCCTGTAGCCCCCTGTACCCCCCATACCTCCTGATATCCCAATAACTCCTATGCCCCCGTGCCCCCAATACCCCCTGTTTCTCAGTACCCTCTGTAGCCCCTCAACCTCCCATACCCATTGTAGCCCCTGTACCCCCTTTTCCTCTTGTAACCCCTTTACCACCTGTACCCACTCAACCTTCCATACCCCCTGTAGCTCCCATACCCCCCCATACCGCCTTTACCTCCTGTATCCCCTGTACCTCCCGTTACCCCTTGTAGCCCCCTGTACCCCTGGTATCCCTTTATCCCACTGTAGTCCCTTGAACCCTCTGTACCTCCTGTACTTCCGGTAAACCCCTACCTCCTGTTCCCCCATACTTCCCCTTCGACCCATACACCATGTACTCCTATACCTCCCATTCCCCTTATACCTTGAGTACCCTGTCCCTACTGTACCTCCCGTTCTCCCTGTACACCCCATATCCCCGTACTTTCTGTACCCCCTATACCTCCCATACCTTCTGTACCCCATGTACTTCATGTATCCCCATACCCCCTGTACACCTGTACCCTCGTGTACCCCTGCATCTCCCTTACCCCTAGTACCCACCTGAATATCCTGAATCTCCCATACCTTCTGTATCCCTGGGTTTCCTGTACCCCTTGTACCTCTCTTTACCCCTATATCCCTTTACCTCCTGTACCTCTGTATCTTCTGTACCCCCTTTACATTCTGAGTCCCATACCTTCTATACCCCCTGTACCCCATATATCTCCTGTACACCCTGTAGCCCCCAGTACCGCCTGAATACCCTGTATCATCTGTACCCACTGTACCTCCTGTTCCCCCCATACCCCTGTACCTCCCGAACCCAATGCATCTTCCATACCCGTTGTATTTCCTGTACCCATACTCCCTGTACCTCGCCACCTCATGTACTTCCTGTGTCCCCTGTACTCACTGTACCCCTTGTATCCCCTGAACTTCCTGTGTACCCAGTAACACCTGTACCCACTGTACTTCCTAAGCCTCCTGTAGCCCTGTTACCTTGTACCCCCATATCCCCTGTACCTCCTGAACTTTCTGGACCCCTTGTATCTCCTGCACTTCCTGTAGCCCCCTGTAACACCTGTGTACCCTGTATCACCTTTACCCACTGTACCTCCCATAATCCCTTATACCCCCATATACCCTGTACCTCCTAAACCTCTTGTACCCCCTTTACCTTGTACTCCCGGTACCTCCTGTTCCCTTGTACTCCCTATGCCCTCGAGCCTCATGTATCTCCCTTACCTTCTGGACCTCCTGAACCCCCTGTACCTCCCATACCCTCTGTACCACCTGCACCCACTGCCCCACCATACCTCCAGTTTCTCCTGTACCTAATATGTTCATGTTCTTCTGCTGCTGTCGCCCATCCTCTTTAAGATTCAACATCTAGTGCCACTCTTTTTTTTGTTTTTCGCACCATTCTCTGTAAACTCTAGAGACTATTATGTGTCAAAACCCCAGGTCAGCAGTTTCTGAGATATTCAAACCACCCCATCTGCCACCAACAATCATTCCACAGACAAAGTCATTTAGATCACACTTTTTCACCATTCTGATGTTTGGTCTGAACAACAACTGAACCCATTGACTATGTCTGCATGCTTTTATGCAGTAAATTGCTACCACATGATTAGCTGATTAAATATTTACATTAATGAGCAGGTATATAAGTGTACCTATTAAAATGTCACTGAGTGTATGTTGGAGTGGGTGCCTGAAAGCCTGATCACAGGAAGATTTGATGTGATTTTTGACCAAACGTTTGGTTGAGAGAGGAAGGGATTTAAGGAATATACGGAGTTACACCTTGAGGCAACTGAAGGCATTGTCACTAATGATGGAATGAATAAAGCCAAGGATACTGAAGATCCAGAATTGCAGCACTGAGATTTGGTTGGTAGAAGGAGTTGTGGAAACTTGGAAGAGAGATCCTTAATTACATTCTGCAGAAATATTGGTTGTCCGTCGATTTTGATGGTGATGATAGGAACTTGTGTGGGAAAGCTTCTAAAGTGGAAAAACCATTGCTTTGGGCAGTTCCACTCTCTCAACCTCAGAAGCCTATTCCAGTGGTACGAGTGACTGTCACAACTGGAGACCTCCTTGGTTGCAGTCTCTGCCCTTCACTCTCCATGGAGTACTGCAGAACTGCCTTTCTGACATTGGATCGCTCTGGTAATTTTACTTGCCCAGGCCTCCAAGACTAACTGGTTTGCCTCAGAAGCTGGTGTGATAGGGCATATCCCTTTGTCACCGGCTGCCTTCACCTGGTTTAGCCCCCCTGCCAAAGTGGTGTATCAGCGTGTAGCCACTACTTGGAGCCACAGGTGAAAGGTGAAGACCCAAAGTCAATAAGCTGTACCAAGAGGGCCACGACAAGCACTTTCACCAGAGGTGCTTCCCTTACTTGAACCCCTCATACACCCCATTCGCAGAAATATTTAGTATAAAAATAATGAACTGTGCTGGGAGAGGTGTACTAGGTAGTGAGAAAAAGCAAAAGGGAGTAGAAAGTCCCAGAATCATCATCATAATGTGTGGAGGGTGGTACTGAGTTAACTTTACGTGGGCTGAGTACCAGTGAGTAGGGCCACTGGGTATCATTGGCAGTATGGGACTGGGCAAAAGCACAGCGGGTGTTAGTGGAAGGGATTGTGCGGGGGTAGTCAGACAAAGGGGATGATGGGAGTAGCTGGGGCAGTGGTCATGACTGTGGGCATGCTTGGGTAGTGTTGATGTTGCTGTTGATGGGATCATCCAGGCAACATAACCAATTTCTTGATGAAGGTTCTTGGTCCAAAATTTCACCTGTTTATTCAGACACTGCCTGACCTGAGTTTCTCGAGAATTTTGTGCATGTTGCTCTGCGTTTTCAGCATCTGCAGAATCTCCTGTGTTTATGTGAGCATAACCAATTTGTTCTGTACTGCTTCAATGGGTTATTTATTTCAATTACTGTCTATTGTAAGAAGGATGGTTGTCCACATGATGGCCTTTTGCTGGATCTTTGAATGGAACAATGATGTCATTTAATGTGTTCTATGCAACATAGAATGAGGCCAGGCAACCTGCTGATGTTATTATGTATTGAAGGTACAGGCATGACATTAATCAGCTGTATCCACATCCATTACAGGTCTGAACAGCACAATTCCATTTTGATGACCCCTTTAGAGATGAACTGTCGAATTAGTGGATGCAGAGATAAATGAAGGATGTTTGAAACACCATTCTTTCCGTTTGTTTCTCCTATACATTGTGAGATGGGATAGCTGCACAAATCACTCTCTCACCTAGAGGGGGTCAGTTGTGCTGTGAGGATTACATTCCTTGACTTCTCTAGTGCCTTTAACACCATCCAGCCCAAGATCTTAAGGCACAAACTAACGGAGATGGGAGTAGACTCTCACATGGTGGATTGGATAGTGGACTACTTGACAGATAGACCTCAGTATGTGCGGTTGGGAGACTGTAGGTCTGACACGGTGGTCAGCAGCACAGGGGCGCCGCAGGGAACCATACTCTCTCTGGTCCTGTTCACCCTGTACACATCAGACTTCCAATATAACTCGGAGTCCTGCCATGTGCAGAAGTTCGCTGATGACACGGCCATAGTGGGGTGTGTCAGGAATGGACAGGAGGAGGAGTATAGGAAACTGATACAGGACTTTGTGATATGGTGCAACTCAAACTACCTGCGTCTCAATATCACCAAGACCAAGGAGATGGTGGTGGACTTTAGGAGATCTAGGCCTCATATGGAGCCAGTGATCATTAATGGAGAATGTGTGGAGCAGGTTAAGACCTACAAGTATCTGGGAGTACAGTTAGACGAGAAGCTAGACTGGACTGCCAACACAGATGCCTTGTGCAGGAAGGCACAGAGTCGACTGTACTTCCTAAGAAGGTTGGCGTCATTCAATGTCTGTAGTGAGATGCTGAAGATGTTCTATAGGTCAGTTGTGGAGAGCGCCCTCTTCTTTGTGGTGGCGTGTTGAGGAGGAAGCATTAAGAAGAGGGACGCCTCACGTCTTAATAAGCTGGTAAGGAAGGCAGGCTCTGTCGTGGGCAAAGTACTGGAGGGTTTAACATCGGTAGCTGAGCGAAGGGCGCTGAGTAGGCTACGGTCAATTATGGATAACTCTGAACATCCTCTACATAGCACCATCCAGAGACAGAGAAGCAGTTTCAGCGACAGGTTACTATCGATGCAATGCTCCTCAGACAGGATGAAGAGGTCAATACTCCCCAATGCCATTAGGCTTTACAATTCTACCGCCAGGACTTAAGAACTTTTTAAAAGCTATTATTAATGCTTTTTGAGATAGTAATTTAGATGCATATCATATTTTTTACTGAGTTAAGTATTGTATGTAATTAGTTTTGCTACAACAAGTGTATGGGACATTGGAAAAAAGTTGAATTTCCCCATGGGGATGAATAAAGTATCTATCTATCTATCTATCTATCTATCTAGCTATTGCATTCCTGGGTCAAAGTGCTCTTAGTAAATTGCTTTTTGCTTCTTGTGTCGCTCAGTATGGTAAAATTTGTTTGGTTTCATTGAATCTTTGCCCTATTAAATCAGCCAAGAATACCGAACATCACACTCATACAGGGAGACTCAATTTGCAATTTCTATTGTTGTTACCTTAACCAGCTGCCTGCCATCATTATTTATTTCTGTGTTTGTTTATTTTTATTTATAAATACATCATGGAATAGGCCCTTCCAGCTTTTCAAGGGGTGTCACCAACAAACTAACAATTTAATAAGACAATTCACAATGACCAATTAACCTACTAAATGGTATGTCTTTAGCCTGTGGAAGGGAATTGGGACATCGGGAGAAAACCCACGTGCACACAGGGAGGAATGTACAGACTTGCTTACAGAGGCCGCCAGAATTGAACTCTGAACTCGGATGTTGTGAGCTGTAATAATGTCACGGTAACCGCTATGTTCATAATAGCGACAAACATTAATTGTCAAAGGCAATTGAATCTGAGAGTAATAAAAAGATGTATTAAATAAATAAAGAACTGTCAATTTATTTTATTTCCAGGTACTGTACATTTTCTTTCCATGTCAGTTTTTGTATATTATTAGTAAAGAAGGAATTGGGAGGGCTAAGTTGGGTAATGAAATGTTGTTGATGAGCAGACCCTGTGTCATTGCCATTCGCCAAGACATCAGGTATACTTAAAATAGAGGTTGATAGGTTCTTGATTAGTCAGGGCGTCAAAGGATGCAGGGAGAAGGCAGGAGAATAAGGTTGAGAGGGATAATAAATCAACCACGATGGAAAGGTGCAGCAGACTCGATGGGCTGAATGACCTAATTTTGCTCCTTTGAGTTTTGGTCTTATGAGTAGGAATAAAGAGAATCCCAAGATTTTTTTTCACAGATGCTAAAAATAAGAGGGTAACTTGACAGAGAATAGGACCACCCAAGAACAAAAGAAGGAATTTATGTCTGTAGTCAGAGGAAGAAGCTGAGGTATTAAATAAGTATGTAGCTAAAGAGAAGATACTAGTTAGAGGCTAGCAATAACATGGAGAGTAGGATGATACATGAGAGCATGTTGAAGACCTATGAGCCTTACATCAGCAGTAAATAATTATTAAAGTCAATTTTAAGGGATAAGCTCTAATCACATCTGGAAACACATTAAGTCAGCATGATTTTGTTGAGGAAGTCATTGCCTTAGAAACTTGATTAGTTGTTCAAGGAGGTGTTGAAGATGAGGATAGGATGGTGGATGTTGTCTACATGGATAATTGACAAATCTCACATGTTAGGGTGATTTAGATTAGGCACATAAGATCCCTGGACATGCAAAATTGACTTGACCATGAGTGTTACTCTGACCAGTAGTGTTCCACAAGGATCGAATCAATTTGTATGTGATATATGTAAATAATTTGCTCAAAGATGTAGGCACACCAGTGGAAATGTAGGCAGAGAAATGGCAGAGATAGTTTAATCTGCACAAGTGTGAGATGTTGCACTTCAGGCAATCAAATGTAAAAGGAAAATACCCAGTAAATGGCAGGACCCTCAGGAGCATTGATATACAGAGGGTTCCTAAGATGCAAGTCCATATCTCCCTGAAAGTGGTAACAAAGCTGGACAAGGTGATCAAGGAGGCGTATTATTCATTTTTGGGGTGCGTAAGGTGACAGACAACTATCACTATTCTTTTTAGGACTTTAATAGTCACATGTTTTTGGGATGTATTGGGTGACAGATGCTTTTGCTACTCTTCTTAGGACTTTAGCAGTAACACGTTCTTGAAGTTTTTGTTACAATTTTGTCCCAAATTGGCATAGTGATTTTGTTTTATATAAAATAATGCAGCATAAAATGAGAATTTAGACATTTTATTGAATTTTGCATCCATTGTATACAAATCTAAAACAAGTTTGGGAAATTTGTAACCACACTGTGACACTGCAAGTTGCATGCAGCACAGCTATAGTTGGCACGATAGCACAGCAATTAGCATGGCGCTATTACAGCTTGGGATTCAAAGTTTGGAATTCATTTCCACTATTCTCTATAAGCAAGTCTGTACATTGCTTCCCGTATGATGCAGTGTCTCAACCTGAAACACTGACAATTCTTTTCCTACACAGATGCTGCTCGATCCACTGAGTTCCTCCAGCAGATTGTTTGTTGCTCCAGATTCCAGCATTTCAAGTTAATCAAGCTGAAGTTTAATTATCATTCAATCATGCATGAACATCCATGAATACAGCTAAATGAAATGGTATTCATCCAGAGCCAAACAAAATACCAAATCACACACAGCTCAAGGCACATAGCACATATAAGAGAGCAGTAAATATACAGTCACACAGAAAAGTAATAATAAAGCCCACATCCCTGAGTGTCATGTACTGTAGATTGATAGTGCATGGATATTGTCAGCAAGAACAAGCCCGCAGCAGTCCAAATAACCCACACTAGTACAGCCACAGGCGAATGCAATCCAGCTGCCTTCCACTGAGCAATCACTGGAGAGCAGCACGGATGGGAGGGGAGAGCCTCCAACCCAGCATGGATTCCAGTGTGCCCACTGCACCTCTGCTCTCTCCCATACTGCCTCCAGCAACTCTTCCCTGGGCCACTGCAATAGGTGACGCTGTGGCATGAGGGCCTAGTCTGCACCACAACTGAGGCCTCTCAGTTCCCCTACCATCGCTCTCACCAATGAAGCAGGTTTGAAGCATTCTACATTACCAATGTCCAACAGGGTTTTGTGATCACTACAAAAACATCCAAGACAATCGTACGATCCATTTGTTAGTCTGCACGCCACCTTCGTGCACCAACTCTGATGCCTTCCTACAGCGGTCAGCAACACAGTCTGCACTAAGTCCAGCTCCTTCACTATTGAATAACTCACTAGTGGGGTAGATCTGCAGTATTTAATTAAAAGCTCATGTGTACAAAGTCGCAAAGATTAGTGGGAAAACTTTAAAAAGCAACAAAGAACAACTAAACAAGAAATAAGGAAATGGAAGATAAAGTATGAAAGTAAATTAGCACAAAATATAAAAACAGGAAAAGTTTTTATAAATATATAAAGTGGAAGAGGGTAGCTAAAGTCAAAGTAGGTCCTTTTGAAGATGAGAATGGGAAATTAATATTTGGTGATAAGGAAATGGCTGAGGCATTGAACGACTATTTTGTGTTGGTCTTCACAGTAGAGGACACGTCTAATATGCCAAAGGAGGATGTTATGGATGAAATGGGAGGTGAGGACCTCAATTAAATCACTGTCACTAAAGAGATAGTGATGAGAGAGGGCCTGAAGATAGATAAGTCCCCTGGTCCTGATGGGATGCATCCCAGGGTGCTGAGGGAATTGGCAAAGGTTATAGTAGACGCACTATTTATCATTTATCAAAACTCTCTAGACTCTGGGCAGGTCCTGGCAGATTGGAAGACAGCAAATGTCCCGTCACTTTTTAAAAAAGGAGTAGGCAAAAGATGAGCAACTATAGGCCAGTTAGCTTAACATCTGTAGTCGGGAAAATCCTTGAAGTTGTCATTAAGGAAGAAATAGTGAAACATTTAGAAAGGAGTGGTTCCATTAGACAGATGCAGCATGGATTCAGAAAGGGCAGGTCCTGTTTGACAAACTTACTGGAGTTCTTTGAGGACAGAATGAGTGCAGTGGATAGAGGGGAACAGGTGGATGTCATATACTTGGATTTCCAGAAGGCGTTCGATAAGGTGCCGCACAAGAGACTAAGATTCGGATGCATGGAGTCAGAGGAAGTGTATTGGCATGGATAGTGGATTGGTTAACCAATAGAAGGCAGAGAGTTGGTATAAATGGGTGTTTCTCCGGTTGGCAGTCAGTGGTCAGTGGGGTGCCGCAGGGGTCGGTGCTGGGCCCGCAGCTGTTTACCATTTACATTGATGATTTGGAAGAGGGGACTGAGTGTAGTGCAGCAAAATTTGTTGATGACACTAAACTGAGTGGAAAAGCAAATTGTACAGAGGATGTGGAGAGTCTGCAGAGGGATATAGATAGGTTAAGTGTGTGGGCCAAGGTCTGACAGGTGGAATACAGCGTTGGTAAATGTGAGATCATCCACTTTGGAAGGAATAATAGAAGAGCAGATTATTCATTAAATGGTGAAAGATTGCAGCATGCTGTTGTTCAGAGGGACTTGGGAGTGCTTGTTCATGAATCACAAAAAGTTGGCTTGCAGGCACAACAGGTTATTAAGGTGGCAAACGGAATGTTGGCCTTCATTGCTAGAGAGATTGAATTCAAGAGCAGGGAGGTCATGCTGCAACCATACAGGGTATTGGTGAGGCCACACCTGGAGTACTGCGTGTAGTTCTGGTCTCCATACTTGAGCAAGGATATACTGGCTTTGGAGGCAGTGCAGAGGAGGTTCACCAGGTTGATTCCAGAGATGAGGGGTTAACCTATGAGGAGAGATTGAGTCGCCTGGGACTATACTCTCTGGAATTCAGAATAATGAGAGAGGATCTAATAGAAACATACAAAATTTTGAAAGAGATAGATAAGATAGAAGTTGCAAAGTTGTTTCCATTGGTAGGTGAGACTAGAACTAGGGGAAATTGCCTCAAGATTCAGGGGAGAAGATTTAGGATGGAGATGAGGAGGAACTGTTTTTCCCAGAGAGTGGTGAATCTGTGGAATTCTCTGCAGGTGAGGCTTCTTCATTAAATGTATTTGAGATACAGTTAGGTAGATTTTTACATAGTAGGGGAATTATGGGTTATAGGGAAAAGGCAGGTAGATGGAGCTGAATTTATGGACAGATCAGCCATGATCTTATTGAATGGTAGGGCAGGCTTGATGGGCCGGATAGCCTACTCCCGCTCCTATTTCTTATGTTCTTAAGTTTACTTGATATTCCTGATATCCACAGCGTCATGCAATCATAAAAAAGATGTAAAAGATAAACAGTTACATGTTTGGTTGGACCTAGAGTAGTCACTGCAACCTTGCATGCCACCATCTTGCAGTCTCTGTGTCTCAGTGAAAGTAATTTTGTGTAATGTGTACTTAATCACACAAGAATACGAATTCTTTCTTTCTTATAGGAAGGCATCAGAGTCGATGCGTGAAGGTGGCGTGCAGACTAACAAATGGATCGTACGATTGTCTTGGATGTTTTTCATGTGATCACAAAACCCTGTTGGACATTGGTAACGTAGAATGCTTCAAACCTGATTCATCAGTGAGAACGATGGTAGGGGAACTGAGAGGCCTCAGTTGTGGTGCAGACTAGGCCCTCATGCCACAGCGTCACCTATTGCAGAAAGAAAGAAAGAAGAATACTAATTCATGGTGAAGCTGGCCATTGAGGCACAGGAGTCCACAGGGAAGGGAGCGTGGGTGGAAATGTGTAGGTGAGTGCTGTGTACAAAGGCTGCACTGAGATGAGATGACTCAAGGAGCAGTCAGGGTAGGGGCAAATTCTCAGAAGTGGGAACCATACAGGAAGAAACAGTAATAGATATATGATGTGAAATTTGTTCTTTTCTGGCAGCAATACAGTGCAAGACATAAATGTCCAGAAATTACTTAGTGGAAAAGCAAGGAATAATGAACTAGTGCTTATAGATTCATGATCTATTCAGAAACTTGATAGTGGAGGGGGAAAGTTGCCCTAAAACACTGAGTGTGAGTCTTCAGGCTCCTGTACATCCCACTGATGGTAGTAATGAGAAGAAGGCATGCCCCAGATGGAGAGGGTCCAACCTCAATGCAGAATATTCTCGATCTACCTCTATGGACAAATCAATTCTGAATTCAAGTTTCAGCAGCAATGTTTCGCTGGATTCCATACCTCCTGAGTTTCTGAATGAGCTTATGATGGGCAACCTTGTCAAACTCCTAACTAAAATTCATACACACCCTACCCACCGCTCCACCTTCATTGACTTGTTTTGTCACTTCTTCAAAAAGTCAACTAGGCTCATGAGGGATGACCTGCTCCTCACAAAGCAATGCTGACCACTCCTAATCAGATTAATTCCTCTCCAAATCCTTGTAAATCCTGTCTTTAAGAATTTTTCCAGTAGTTTGGCCACCACTGATATAAGACTCACTGGTCTATAATTCCCAGGGCTATCCCTATTACCTTTCCTGAATGAAGAAATAACATTTGTCATCATCCAATCTTTTGGTATTACTTCTTTGGCCAGTGAAGACAAAAGATCATCATCAAAGGCACAGCAATCTCTTCCCTTGCATCCTGTAATAACCTGGGATATATATATCATTCACCACTGGAAACTTAAACAGTCTTAGAGTCATAGAAAAGTACAGCACAGAAACAGGTCCTTCAGTCAATTTAGTTTATAGCAAGCCATTTAAACTACCTACCCCCATCCACCTACACCAAAAACAAAGCCCTCCATACATCTACCATCCATGTACCTATCTAAACTTCTCTTAAACATTAAAATTGAGCTCACATGCACCATTTGTGCTGGCAGCTTGTTCCACACACTCATGATCCTCTGAATGAAGAAGTTTCCCCTCATGTTCCCCTTAACCATTTCACCTTTCATCCTTAACCCATGACATCTAGTTGTAGTCCCACCCAACCTCAGTGGAAAAAAGCCTGCTTGCATTTATCCTATCTCTACCCCTCATAATTTTGAATATCTCTAACAAATCTCCTCTCAATCTTCTACATGCCAAGAAAGAAAGTCCTAACCTATTCAATCTTTCTGTATAACTCAGGACGTACAGATTTTGTTAAATAATCAATATATGGAGCTCCCAACTGGATACACCATGAGACCATACGATATAGGAGCAGAATTAGACCATTTGGTCCATTGAGTCTGCTCCTGTATTTCATCATGGGTGATTCATCTTCCCCCTTAGTACCAATTTCCCGCTTTCTCCCAGAATCCCTTCATGCCCTGACCAATCAAGAAACTATCAACCTCTGCTTTAAATATACGTAAAGACTTGGCTTCCACAGCTGTCCATGGCAACAAATTCACACAGATTCACCATTCTCTGGCTAAAGAATTTCCTCCTAATCACCATTCTAAACGGACACTTCTCTATTCTGAGGCTGTGTCCTCTGGTCCTGGACTCTCCCACCATAGGAAACATCCTCTCCACATCCATGCTGTTGAAGCCTTTCACCATTCAATAGGTTTCAATGAGGTCACCCCCTCATTCTTCTGAATTCCAGTGAATACAGGCCCAGAGCCATCATATGCTCTTCACATGACAAGCTGTTCAACCCTGGAATCATTTTCTTGAACCTCCTTTAAACCCTCTCCAGTGTCAGCAGATCTTTTCTAAGATAAGGGCCAAAAACTGCTCACAGTACTCCAGTTGAGGGCTCACCAGTGTTTTCTAAGGTCTCAACATTACATTGTTGCTTTTACGTTCAAGTCCTCTTGAAATGAATACAAACTTCACATTTACCTTCCTCACCACTGACTCAACCTACAAATTAATCATTAGAGAATGGTGAATGGGGGATTTGGAGTGCACGTAGTTCTGCGGGTGTTAGCAGATAAGGGGGTGTGCAACCCCCCCCCCCCCCCCCGCTTGAAGTCCCACATGTGAGGTTGGTCAAGAAGGTTCAGTCACTTGACGTTCAGGATGAATTAGCCAATAGGATCCAACATTGGCTTCATGGGAGAAGCCAGAGAGTGGCAGTAGATGAGTAGATGGTTGCTTCTATGACTGGAGGCCTGTGACTAGTAGTGTGAAATAGGGTTTGGTACTAGGTTCATTGTCATTTGTCATCTGGATGCTAATGTGGTTACTGGGATCAGCAGATTAGCAGATGGCACTAAGATTGGGGGTGTAGTGAAGACTAAGGAAGAATATCAAAGCTTGCAGCAGGATCTGGACAGCTGGAAAAATGGACTGAAAAATGGCAGATGGAATTTGATGTAGATGTGTGAAGAGCTGCACTTTGGGAGGACAAACCAGGATAGGACTTACACATTGAGCGGCAGGGCACTGAGTAGTGCAGTAGAATCTGGGAATACGGGTCCATAAATTATTGAAAGTGGTGTCTTGGGCTGATAGGTTCATAAAGAAAGCTTTTGGCATTTTGAGCTTCATAAATCAAAGTATTGAGTACAAGAGATGGGATGTTATGATGAAGTTGAATAAGACACTGGTGAGGCCTAATTTGTATTGTGTGCAGTTTTAGTCACTGACCTGCAGGAATGATATTAATACATTTGAAAGAGTTCAGAGACAGTTTGCAAGTCTGTTGCAGGGACCAGGACATGAGGTGTATGAATTGGTTAGGACTTTATTCCCTGGAGCATAGGAGAATCATGGTAGATTTGATAGAGGTATACAAAATGATGAGGGGTCTAGATAGGGTAAATGCAAGCAGGCTTCCATTGAGGTTATGGATGGAAGGTGAAGTATTTAAGGGGAACTGCTTCACTCAGAAGGTGATGACTGTGGAACGAGCTGCCAGCGGAAGTGGTGGATACGGTTTGGATTGCGACATTTTTGAGAAGTTTGGAGAAGTACATAGGTGGGAGGGGTATGGGGGGCTATGATTCAGATGCGGATCTGTGGGACTAGAGAGAATAATAGTTCGGCATGGAATGGATTGGCTGAACGGCCTGTTTCAGTGCTATAACAGGATGACCACATCCCGCAGCGGATGCGGTGACGACCGGTTGCTACCGGCGCCAGTCTCTCCCTCGCTCGGTCGCACAGCCCACAGATCCTCTGCAAGGTCACGTCAGTTACCAAGTTGATTCTCACTCTCCGCCTCTTCATCATCACCCTGTCAGCATTTTCCTGGTGCTCTCTCCGCAATCAGCACGCAGTTTCCCACTACCTCCCAGTCTCACCCGCGGCACTTTTTAAACATTATCTTTTCCCCGTCATTCGGATCAACCGAGGAGCCGTGGTTTGCCGGGCCCGTGTGAGCTCGCCTCAGCTTCTCCTGCGGAGCGCCAGCGCTCCCTGCGCTGTTTACCGTGACTGGAGGAGCCAGGGGTTTCCTACATCTCAGTTCCCTTCTCAGTGCTGGCTCCCCTGGTGGAGAGAGCGGCCTTCCGGGTAGCCGGCCTAGGGGGGAGAACTCGCTGCCGGTTCATTAACGCGGTCCAGCGGTTGAAATTATGAAGAATGCTTGCCTGGATGCAGGGGCGTGAGGTTTGACTCACAATAAGAGGGTTCGGGACTAAGTGAAAGTAAGGTTCTCCTTGCCCAATCGGTTTTCACTACTGTTCGCTATGAACATTTATTACTGCGGCGTCACATTCCTGCAATGCCTCTAACTCGCTTTAATAACCCGAGCTCCCCACCACAGTGTGAATCGCCTCACATGCGGGGTGCTGTGCCGGAAAAAATTGTCATCCGCCGGTTCACGTTGCACAATGACAGCCCACTCTTCGGATCAAGCACATAACGATAAACATTCCACAACAAATCAGAACGATGTTTATACTTCAAGCACCGTCAGTATAGATGGATCTGTGTGCATACTACAAGGTGTGCATTGGAGAGGGACAGCCGACGATTATTAATAATTGTGCGGCAGTAAAACTTCCCAAATGCTCACCGACCGGAAAATTTGTGACAATGTACGGCACTAAATCGCACCGAACTGCTAATCTGATGTGCATGGGGTGACTGCAGAGGATCGGAAAAGCTGCAGAAAGTTGTAAACTCAGCCAGCTCCATCATGGGCATCGGCCTCCTCTGCATCGAGGACACCTTCAAAAGGCGATGCCCCAGAAAGGCGGCATCCGTCGTTAAATACCCCCATCACCCAGGATATGCCCTCTTCTCACGGAGGAGGTACAGGAGCCTGAAGACAAACACTATGTTTCAGGAACAGCTTCTTCCCCTCCACCATCAGATTTCTTGATGGACAATAAACCCAGAAATACAACCTCACTATTTTTGCTCTGTGTTGCACTAGTTACTGCAACACAGAGCAAAATACTGTGTGCGCGTGTGTGTGTGTGTGTGTGGTAAATAAAATATGTGTATGTATATATACACATACATATATACTTACATATATATATATATATAGTTTTCTTTTATCATTATGTAGTACAATGAATTGCTGCCGCATAACAACAAATTTCACGACATACGTTAGTGATAAACCTGATTCTGATTCTGTCCGTGTATCCGGGGGGGATGGTGGGGTGTGGGGGGGCTAATTTATGTTGAGTGAGGACAGAGTTTGCTGAGTGTGGACTTGAGCAGATTGGCGCAGGGGGAGGGGAAAGGGGTGGGGAGCTATTTTTAGTGTGTGTGCGGAGCAGAGATGTGCTAGTGCTGCCGAGACGCGGGACGTGGCGGGACCCCACCGGAGCTGTTCTTTCAGCACCTACCCGCTCTGTCAGCACAGGTAAGAAACGGGCTCGTTGCCGCTGCTTTCCTCCACTCAGGTATCTAAGCCGCAGAGTGCAAGTTAAAGTGTTGCCTGGTTTTTAATTATAACTTGATCACAATTAACAGACGCAACTCGACTGTAAAACTGTTAGGAATGTAAGGATAGTTATGAACACCCCTTCACGCCCCCAAACACCAATACTTTATCATTTCCTGTCAATCACCTTATATACAACCTGGCGTCACTTTATGAACATACAATCAGACTATGTATATAAATTACCTAATGTATTAATAATTATCGTGTTTTAAAATACTGTGTTCTTTATCTTATTGTGTGTTTTTTTTGTGCTGCATCGGATCCGGAGTAAGAATTATTTCATTCTCCTTTACGCTTGTATACAGGAAATGACATTAAACAGTCATGAATCTTTCGGAAATATTCAGTAATCAGTTTACGTTTCTCGGGAGACCGGCCCGGGTCACAATGAAAGTAATGGACTGACATTACATTGACACATCGTTACTACTTTGCGTTCACCATGGGTCACGTTTATAGACACGGCTTCGGTACGCAGGCTCTCTGTTTGTCCGCACTGTCCCCGCTCTCCTGTCTCTTCACCCCTGTGAACTGGTACGGACGGGGGGGGGGGGGGGAAGATTTGGGTGTCGAGATGACTTTGCTTGCTCAATAGCGAGGGCGAGGAGAGACATCCCGCCACGGGCTATGCTATGGCTGAGGCAGCAGCAGCGTCTCGGGTTCATCTCCCGGGCGAGGTACCGGAGGGACGACCCCGTGTATTAACGAGACCTGCTGTGACCTTGGGGATTGCGCTGAGTGCGCTACATGTTCCTTCAAGGGCGCAGAGTGAAGCGATCCCCGAGCGGTAGAGCACAGTGTTTGGCACAAAGCGCTTATTGGAGGAGGCGCCCATTGCCCTTGTAGTCACATTGATGTCTAGCGTAACCTGAAACATAATGGAGTGATCGGTTAAAGGGTTCCTTAGGAGTATACCGTTAGCCCTTTCTAAGTGTTTACACCGGTAGGGCTAGGCAGGTTAGCTCTAATTTAGCGAGCACCACCCAGCGGGGGAGTAATTACCCCCGCGCCCCCCCCCCCCCGTAAACAAGAATGAAATTTGGCAGGAAGTAGCGGTAGTGTTAACTGAAAACTGCTGATAGAGCGGAGCGGGGAGGTCGGTGCCTGAACTGACAGCGCAGCTCAGCACGGCGGCATGCGGAAGCGCGTTGCTGCTGAGACCCGCATCTCCAAGCAACTCTGCAAGCGTCTGTGAGGCCTCTCTCTCTATATATATTCCGAGGCCTGTCACTCGGAGGTACGCTTAGAAGTCCAAAAGGAATGGCGCAGACAACAGGTGCAGGTTTGCAGGGACAAAGCTTGCGGAGTCGCAGCACCCCCTCGGAGCAGGCAGGGTAACCATTCGTCCCAAATAACTACCTGTCACGAAATAAATAACCTTGAGATATTCCCACATTCCAGGGACAGAGACCAGATTCATTTCCACACAATCTAGCAAATTCCCATTGACACCGGCAAGGCAAAATCCTTGTGGTATCCACACAATTCAGAGTGACAGAAAATCCCATACCAATTCCCACAAAAAGATAAAGAATCCCATCCCGTTCACACAGAGCCATAAAGAATCCCATCCCGTTCACACAGAGCCATAAAGAATCCCATCCCGTGCACACAGAGCCGTCGACAATCCCATCCCGTGCACACAGAGCCGTCGACAATCCCATCCCGTGCACACAGAGCCGTCGACAATCCCATCCCATTCAGAGTCATCGACAATCCCATCCCATTCTCACGGAGCCATTGATAATCCCATCCCATTCACACAGAGCCATGAAGAATCCCATCCCATTCACACAGAGCCATAAAGAATCCTATCCCATTCACACAGAGCCATAAAGAATCCCATCCCGTTCACACAGAGCCATAAAGAATCCCATATCGTTCACACAGAGCCATAAAGAATCCCATCCCATTCACACAGAGCCATAACGAATCCCATCCCATTCACACAGAGCCATAAAGAATCCCATCCCCATTCCCACAGAGAGACAGAGAATTCAGAAAGTAATGAGGCATGTGATCCTCAGAGACCTTGCTTTCTGGATCCAAAATTGGCTTGACCAGAGAAGGAAAAGGGTGGTTGTGGATGGTTTGTATTTTGCATGGAGGACGGTGATTGTAATGGTGTTCCACAGGGATTTGTTCTGGGACTCCTCCTCTTTGTGATTTTTATAAATGACCTGGATGAGATAATAGAAGGGTAGTAAATTTGCTGATGACTCAAAAGTTGGGGTGTTGTAGATATTCTGGAGGGTTGTCAGAGGTTACACCAATAGGATTCAGAACTGGGCTGAGAAGTGGCAGATGGAGTACAACCCAGATAAGTGTGAAGTGGTTAATTTCAGTAGGCCAATTTGAAGACAGAATGTAATATTAATGGAAAGACTCTTGGAAGTGTAATCTTGGGGTCCATGTCCATAGGACACTCAGAGCTGCTGCGTAGGTTGACTGTGTGGTTAAGAAGGCATACAGTGTGTTGGCATTCATCAACCAAGGGATTGAGCCAAGAGGTAATGTTACAGCTATATAGGACCCTGGTCCTATATATGAATGTTTTCAAAGCTTGCAGAGGGATTTGGACCAGCTGGAAAAATGGGCTGAAAAATGGCAGATGGAGTTTAATGCAGACAAGTGTGAGGTATTGCACTTTGGAAGGACAAACCAAGGTAGAACATGCAAGGTAAATGGTAGGACACTGAGGAGTGCAGTAGAACAGAGGGATCTGGGAATACAGATACATAATTCCCTAAAAGTGGCATCACAGGTAGATAGGGTCGTAAATAGAGCTTTTGGCACATTGGCCTTTATAAATCAAAGTATTGAGTATAAGAGTTGGAATGTTATGGTGAGGTTATATAAGACATTGGTGAGGCTGAATTTGGAGTATTGCGAGCAGTTTTGGTCACCGAATTACAGGAAGGATATTAATAAGTTTGAAAGAGTGCAGAGAAGGTTTACAAGGATTATATTACTCATCATTCTATTCATTCTATGTAATTATCTTAAAAATTGAATTAAAAATTTTTTTAAAAATGAAAGAGTGCAGAGAAGGTTTACAAGGATGTTGCTGGGACTTGACAAACTGAGTTACAGAGAAAGGTTGAATAGGTTAGGACTTTATTCCCTGGAGCGTAGAAGAATGAGGGGAAATTTGATAGAGGTATATAAAATTATGATGGGTATAGATAGAATGAATGCAAGCAGGCTTTTTCCACTGAGGCTAGGGGAGAAAAAAACCAGAGGACATGGGTTAAGGGTGCAGAGAGAAAAGTTTAAAGGGAACATTGGGGGGGGGGGAGGCTTCTTCACACAAATAGTAGTGGCAGTGTGGAATGAGCTGCCAGTTGAAGTGGTAAATGCATAGAACATAGAATAGTACAGTACATTACAGGCCCTTTGGCCCACAATGTTGTGCCGACCTTCAAACCCTGCCTCCCATATAACCCCCCACCTTAAATTCCTCCATATACCTGTCTGGTAGGCTCTTAAACTTCACTAGTGTATCTGCCTCCACCACTGACTCAGGCAGTGCATTCCACGCACCAACAACCGAGTGAAAAACCTTCCTCTAATATCCCCCTTGAACTTCCCTCCCCTTACCTTAAAGCCATGTCATCTTGTACTGAGCAGTGGTGCCCTGGGGAAGAGGCACTGGCTGTCCACTCTGTCTATTCCTCTTAATATCTTGTACACCTCTATCATGTCTCCACTCATCCTCCTTCCCTCCAAAGAGTAAAGCCCTACCTCCCTTAATCTCTGATCAGGCTCACTTTTAATATTTAAGAAAAACTTGGACAGGTACATGGATGAAAGGGGTATGGAGGGATATGGTCCAGGTACAGGTCAGTGGGACTAGGCAGAAAAATGGTTTGGCACAGCCAAGAAAGGCCAGTGGGTCTGTTTCTGTGCTGTAATGTTCCATGGTTTCTATGGTCAGACCCCACTTGGAGGACTGTGCTCAGTTCTGATCACCTCACTACAGGAAGGATGTGGATACTATAGGGAGAGTGTAGAGGAGATTTACAAGGATGTTACCTGGATTGGAGAGTGTATCTTATGAGAATAGGTTGAGTGAACTTTTCGCTTGGAGCAACAGAGGATGAAAGCTGACCTGATAGAGGTGTACAAGATGAGAGGCATTGATCGTTTGGATAGCCAGAGGCTTTTTCCCCAGGGTTGAAATGGCTAACATGAGGGGGCACAGTTTTAAGGTTCTTGAATGTAAGTACAAGGTACTTGGTAAGTTTTTCACAGAGAGTGGTGGGTGCGTGGAATGCACTGTCAGTGAAGGTGGTAGAGGCATACACAATAAGGTCTTTTTGTCATAAGGTGGGCATTGGGAACAGACCCAAATGCAAGACACAGACACTGAAGTACTAGGGAGAGGACTAGGTGTATAAAGAAAGCAAGGGAAGTAGGGAAGAAACAACACTGGACAAGACACAGGCCCTGGACAAGACTGGGAGACAGGGCATAGGCTAGGACTAGAGTAGGAAAGTGGGACCTGGACAAGGAACTAGGAACTGGAAACTAGGAACTAGGAACCTGGACAAGGACTCTGAGCCAGAGACTGGACAGGGACCCGGAACCTGGGTCTTGACTCGGGCTCAGACTCTGGATCCAGGCGAGGACTGAACATGGCAAGGCAACAGGACTGGACGAGGGGGCAGGACGCAGGACTCCAGGGCTGGATGAGGACGTGAAGCTCAGACTTGGTCTTGATTGAGGGAGAGCAGGAACGCAGAGCCTAGGTCAAGGGAGAACAGGAACACAGAGCAGAAGCAGGGAGAGGCATAGCTGGATATGGACACTAGCCCTGGACGAGACCAGGACTCAGGGCCTAGGCTACAACCTGGACACAGACTGGAACCTCCACAGAGCCTTGGACTGGAGCACAGGAACACAGAACCATGAGCCTTCCTTGGGGACAGGACATAGGGCCAGGACTCATACTCAGACACAAAGAGACAGTTCCAAGCTCAACAATAGATAGTTCCTTCTGTTGGCAAGGCAAGGCTCCAGTCTCACTCCAGCAGCTGAACTTGACAGCAATACAGGCAAGGACACAGGTGTGGGTTGCCAGCAAGGCTTCAGGCATGGTGTAGCCAGCAGGGCTTCAGGCCAGGCTTCAAAGGGAAGGAAGGGAACAGTCCAGTCTCAGGGTAACAGCAAGGACAGCCTGACTTACCCCACAGAGGCAAGGACAGGAACAGACACATCCCACCATAGGGTAACAGCAAGACCTGCTTGACTTACCCCACAAAGGCAAAGACAAGATACCAACAAGACAAACCCACAACCACACTCAAACCCAGGGCCACTTATATTCCAGCCCCAATATGAGAATCAGGTGCCTATGATTAAGCTCAACTGAAACAACAGACAGCCAGAAGACCCGGAATCTGGAGTCCACAGACCAGACTGTGAAACAGAAAGTGGACTTCACGGACTGGACCATGACACTTTTAAAAGACTCTTAGATAGGTATGGGGAGCTTAGGAAAATAGAGGTCTATGCAGTAAGGTAGTTCTAGGTAGCTTCTAGAGTAGGTTATATGATTGGCACAACATTGTGGGCTGAAGGGCCTGTAAAGTGCTGTAGATTGTTCTACAGCACATTACAGCCCATCTATATGTTTTATGTTCTAATCTCATCCCATTTCCACAGAGAGACAGAAAATCCAATCCCAGTTCCACAGAGAGACAGAAAATGCAATCCCAATTCCACAGAGACAGAAAATCCAATCCCAATTCCACAGAGAGACAGAAAATCCAATCCAAAATCCACAGGGAGACAGAAAATCCAAACCCAAATCAACAGGGAGACAGAAAATCCAAACCCAAATCAACAGGCAGACTGAGAATCCAATCCCAATTCCACAGAGAGACAGAAAATCCAATCCCAATTCCACAGAGATACAGAAAATCCAATCCCAATTCCACAGAGATACAGAAAATGCAATCCCAATTCCACAAAGGGACAGAAAATCCAATCCCAATTCCACAAAGGGACAGAAAATCCAATCCCAATTCCACAGAGATACAGAAAATGCAATCCCAATTCCACAAAGGGGCAGAAAATCCAATCCCAATTCCACAGGCAGAAAATCCAATCACAATTCCACAGGGAGACAGAAAATCCAATCCCAAATCCACAGAGAGACAGAAAATCCAATCCCAAATCCACAGGGAGACTGAGAATCCAATCCCAATCCCACAGAGAGGTAAAGAATCCCATCCCCATTCCCACAGAGATACAGAGAATCCCATCCCCATTCCCACAGAGAACATTGAGGATGCTGTCTCTTGACCATAAGCTTCAGGGTGAGGTTCCTCATCACATTCTTTAATCCTGTCACACATACCATGATGCAGTCATTGACACTTCCCCTCCTTGGTATTCTGTTCTTGATATAATTTCTAGGTATCACCTTTGACTCTGGGATGAATTTGAGAACACATTGTTGTGCCATTACCAAGATGCCCCATTTCTCACTTGTAATGTTGTCTGACTTTGCCCTTGTTATAGGTTATCTGAAGCTGAAGCCATTACTATCTCAGGATTAAACATGAGGAAATCTGCAGATGCTGGAAATTGAAACAACACACACAAAATGCTGGTGGAACACAGCAGGCCAGGCAGCATCTATAAGGTGAAGCACTGTCGATGTTTCGGGCCGAGACCCTTCGTCAGGACTAACTGAAAGGAAAGATACTAAGAGATTTGAAAGTAGTGGGGGGAGGGGGAAATGCAAAATGATAGGAGAAGACCGGAGGTGGTGGGATGAAGCTAAGAGCTGGAAAGGTGATTGACAAAATCGGCTGGTGTGATATACTGCGTCCAGTGCTCCCGGTGTGGCCTTTTATATATTCGTGAGACCTGACGCAGACTGGGAGACCGTTTCGCTGAACACCTACACTTCGTCCGCCAGAGAAAGCAGGATCTCCCAGTGGCCACACATTTTAATTCCACGTCCCATTCCCATTCTGATATGTCTATCCATGGCCTCCTCTACTATCAAGATGAAACCACACTCAGGTTGGAGGAACAACACCTTATATACCGGCTTGGTAGCCTCCAACCTGATGGCATGAATATTGACTTCTCTAACTTCCGTTAATGCCCCTCCTCCCCTTCTTACCCCATCTCTGACAATATTTAGTTGGTTTTTTTTTCTCTCTCTCTCTGCCCATCACTCTGCCTGTTCTCCATCTCCCTCTGGTGCTCCCCCCTCCCCCCTTTCTCCCGAGGCCTCCCGTCCCATGATCCTTTCCCTTCTCCAACTCTGTACCACTTTTGCCAATCACCTTTCCAGCTCTTAGCTTCATCCCACCCCCTCCAGTCTTCTCCTACCATTTAGCATTTCCCCCTCCCCCCACTACTTTCAAATCTCTTAGTATCTTTCCTTTCAGTTAGTCCTGACGAAGGGTCACGGCCCAAAATGTCGACAGTGCTTCTCCTTATAGATGCTGCCCGGCCTGCTGTGTTCTACCAGCATTTTGTGTGTGTTGTTTTTACTATCTCAGGATTGTCCAACCTCTCTTCCAAGGTACACACTGCAGAATGAGAATCAGATCAGAATAGTGTCTCAGCTGAAGAAAAGGAGCAAGTCATGGATTGTCTACTGAGTCTCTCTGGGTGGAATTTAGAAACAGGAAGTGGTTAATAACTCTACTGGGTGTTTTTTATAGACCACCCAAAGTAACAGGGATATTGAGGAACAGATAGGGAGTGAGATTCTAGAAAGGTGTAATAATAACAGGGTGATGGGTGATTTTAATTTCTCCAATATTGATTGGCATCTACCAAGAGCAAGGGGTTTAGATGGGATAGAGTTTGTTAGGTGCATTCAGGAAGGTTCTCTGACACAATATGTAGATAAGCCTACAAGAGGAGAGGCTGTACTTGATCTTGTATTGGGAAATGAACCTGGTCAGGTGTCAAGTCTCTCAGTGGGAGAGCATTTTGGAGATAGTGATCACAATTCTATCTACTTTACCATAGTATTGGATAGGGATAGGAGCAAACAAGTCAGGAAAACATTTAATTGGAGTAAGGGGAAATATGAAGCTATCAGGCAGGAACTTGGAAGCTTAAATTGGGAACAGATGTTCTCAGGGAAATGTACAGCAGAAATATGGCAAATATTCAGGGGATATTTGTGTGGAGTTCTGCATAGGTACGTTCCAATGAGGCAGGGGAAGGATGGTAGGTACAGGAACCGTAGTGTACAAATGCTGTTGAAAACCTAGTCAAGAAGAAAAGAAAAGCTTACGAAAAAAAACTAGGTTCAAAAAACTAGTTAATGATAGCAATCTAGAAAATTATAAGGCTAGTAGGACAAACTTAAGAATGAAATTAGGAGAGCCAGAAGGGACCATGAGAAGGCCTTGGCGAGCAGGATTAAGGAAAACCCCAAGGCATCCTACTAGTATGTGAAGAGCAAGAGGATAAGACATGAGAGAATAGGACCAATAAAGTGTGACAGGGGAAAAGTGTGTATGCAACCAGAGGAGATAGCAGAGCTACTTAACGAATACTTTGCTTCAGTATTCACTATGAAAAAGGACCTTGGCGATTGTAGGGATGACTGCCAGCAGACTGAAATGCTTGAACATATTGTTACGAGACACGTAGGCTCATACTGTGAGTGTTACTTTAAGAGCGCCTGAGTGAGGTGGGACTATGACATCAGTAACAGGCTGTAGCAGCTTGCTGTGGACTTAAACAGAGAGAAAGAGAGAGAGGGAGAGAAAGAAGAGAGGGGAGACTGGACAGGCAAGCTGAAATTTCAGCTTGTCACTTCTATGGTTTGGAACTCTTCGATGCCCAAAAGATTATCGGCACGCAGTGCACACGGATGTGTGACTGTCACTTCGTGTAATCCATATGTATGGATTTGTTGAAGTATCCTGTGGTACCACTTTTGTTGGCCCTTTGCCTGGAATCGAGGTGTTGTGGTAACCACTTGAAGATGATATTCCTGTAACTGTCAGCAGGTGATATGTCAAGTGGATTTCGGAACAACTCAACGGACAAGATCTTCGACAATTGTTATTTCGTTTACCCAGTCAGGAACCTGGGAATCTTCATAATCGCCTTCTGCGTTATATCCTGGATTACAAATCTCTCCCCTCACTCACTTATTTCGTGGATTACTGAACTTCTCTACTTTACCATTTTAAGACTTTAATAACTATTCCTAAGCTTGATGGTTACACATACACACACATAACACTGTTAACTTTTGTTTATCTCATTAAGTTACTATATTATAAATAGATATGTACTCATAAAGATAGTGGTTTTAATATTAAAACTGGACTTAGTGTGAAATCTCTTGCTGCTGATTTGTTTCTAAAACGTTACAGTTTTGTAACAAAACAGACATTAAGAAAAAGGATATGCTGGAGCTTTTGGAAAGCATCAAGTTGGATAAGTCACAGTGGCCAGATGAGATATACCCCAAGCTACTGTGGGAGGCAAGGAAGGAGATTGCTGAGCCTGTGGCAATGATCTTTGCATCACCAGTGAGGATGGGAGAGGTTCCGTAGGATTGCAGATGTTGTTCTCTTATTCAAGAAAGGGAGTAGAAATAGCCCAGGAAATTATAGACCAGTGAGTCTTACTTCAGTGGTTGGTAAGCTGATGGAAAAGATCCTGAGAGGCAGGATTTATGAACATTTGGAGAGGCATAATATGATTAGGAATGGCTAATCATTCAGCATGGCTTTGTCAAAGGCAGGTCATGCCTGATGAACCTGATCGAATTTATTGAGAATGTGACTAAAGACATTGATGAAGGAGAGCCATAGGTGTAGTGTATATGCATTTCAGCAAGGCATTTGATAAGGTAACCATGCAAGGCTTATTGAGAAAGTAAGGAGGCATGGGATCCAAGGGGACATTGCTTTGTGGATCCAGAACTGGCTTGCCCACAGAAGGCAAAGAGTGGTTGTAGACGGGTCATATTCTGCTTGGAGGTTGGAGACCAGTGGTGTGCCAAGTCTTAATCATTCCTTGGCTTTCGAACTGACATAAATCCTGTCCCTCAGAATCTTCTCTAACTATTTCCCTACCAACTAATATCCATATTGCCCTCTTCTTAACAAGGAAACAACATTGGTTATCTTCCAGTCCTGTGGTTAGAATCTCAGAAAGCTCTTCCTTTGAGACCTTCCTGTCAACTGAGCCTGTGCCACCCAATTATACCCATGTGACTAATTAACCTACTAACCTGTATGACATTGGAATGTGGGAGGAAACCCATATGGTGACGGGGAGAACATACAAACTCCTTACAGACAGTGCCATGAATTGAAGCTGGGTACTGGTGCTGTGATTACATTACACTAACCACTACACTACTGTCTTGCCCATTTCTTTGCCCATTTTTGTCCTCCCAATTTTTTTTCTTGTGTTCTCTCCTATGTTACCCTCAAACATCAGTGATCTGTTCAGTAATTACCCCTCAAACATACAACCATAAAACCATAAGATATAGGTGCAGAAATAGGCCATTTTGGCCCTTCAAACCTGCTCCACAATTTCATCATGATCCAATTTTCCTCTCAGCCACAATCTCCTCGCTTCTCCCCATATCCCTTCATGCCCTGACCAATCAAGAGTCCTTCAACCTCTGCCTTAAGTATACATAAAGACTTGGCCTCCACAGCTGCCTGTGGCAACGAATTCCACAGATTCACCACTCGCTGCCTAAAGAAAATTCTCTTCATCTCTGTTCTAAAACAATGCCCCTCTATTCTGAGGCTGTGTCCTGTGGTCTTAGACTAGGCCACTATTGAAAACATACTTTCCGCATCTACTCTCTCAAAGCCTTTCACCATTCAATAGGTTTCAATGAGGTCAACCCTCATTCTTCTGAATTCTAGTGAATACAGACCCAGAGCCATCAACCTCTCAACCTTCAGGAGACTTGTTCAGTTATTGCCTCTCAACTCTCAGGCTCTTTTCTTGAACTTCACTCACCCCTACACTGAACTGTTCCCACAGAAAATGGGCTCACTTTCAAGGAACCTACAACTCATGTTCTCGACGTCTATTGCGTATTTATTTATTATTAATACATTTTATTCTTTTTTTTGTATTTGCACAGTTTGTTGCTTTTTGAGCATGGGTTGTTTGTATCTGTTGTGCGTGTTTTCAATGATTCTATTGTGTTTCTTTGTGTTTGCTGGGAATGCCTACAAGAAAATAAATCTCAAGGCAGTATATGTGACATTGCTTGGAGCTCACCAGGAATGAGTTTACAGGGAACATAGCAAAATTTGTCAGTTCTATTTTGGATTGTTTCATCACCAGTAAACTGCAATTGATGTGATTTAAGTGCAATATTTTTTTTTGTTTTTGAGTGTGGATGGTACAGGATTTGGGGTTGCCAGAGTAATATATTAGATGTGATTCAGAAGGGAAAAGAGGAGAAGAGGCACGCTGTGGAAATTGCAGATTTGTTAGTTAGGGATTTGTAGACCTCATTAGCCCAGTCTGCCAGAGTTGCCTTCACATGCTAGCATAGGAATGTCCTTAATATATTGTATACTAAATCTAATTTGTATATAAAGATAGATGTAATTAGCACTCTTCATTTGTATGGGTTCCATTTTTGAATTACTAGATTTGCTGTTAATTTTTCTGAAGGAAAGACCACTGTGGCTCATCTGCTCTAAAGCCTGTTCTGGATGAGAGATCTAACTCCTCAACAAACTGCAGTAAGCAACCAAGGGTCTGCTTGGACAATCTTGTAGTTACTTAATTATTTAAGCCCATCACCCCAAGGGGGCATAGCATGGAGTGATAGGCTTAAATAACAACAGCAGCTCGCCAGAGTCCTCAATATATCACAAAAGCCAAGATTCCCTAAACTTGTTATCTTTGCCTTTTATTTTGACAGGATCATACAAACTCTGTACTCTCCAAATTACACATTTGAAGGCCTCACCTTTGCCAGAAAACAACCTGTCCCAATCCACACCTGCTAGATCCTTTCTGATACCATCAAAATTGGCCTTTCTCCAAATTAGAATCTCAACCCGAGGACAAGACATATCCTTTTGCATAATTACCTTGAAACTAGTGTCATTCTGATCATCAGATCACTTCTGTCACCTGCCCTGTCTCATTGCCTATAAGGAGATCTATTATTATGAAATACATTCCCAGCTGGTCGGGTTCTGTGCCAGGATATTGCATGGGGGAAGCTTGGCTCTTGCTGCCCACCTACAGTGATAATCTATTTACTAATTTAATTACCCAGTGTTAGAGCAGTGCTGTCTTGCATGTACCATTCTTCAACTGGGCAGATATTCTTAACTTCAGACAGCAACCCGAAGACAAATCGTTTCTTTTGTAACATTAATAAAAAGACATTGGGCAGATAATTTTAGTATTAAAATTGATATAAGCTAACATTGTGACACAGAACATAGAACACTACAGCACAGTACAGGCCCTTCAGCCCACAATGCTATGCAAATGCTTAACTTACTCCAAGATCAATCTCCCCCTTCCCTCCCACATAATCCTCTATTTTTCTCTCATGAATGTGCCTATCCAAATGTCTGAAATGTATCTGCCTCTACCACCACCCCGGCAGTGCGATCCACACACCCTCCACTCTCTGTGTAAAAAGCCTTCCTCCTGTAGATGCGTTGGATGGCTCTGGTTCTGTACTCACTGGAGTTTAGAGAATGAGAGGGAGAATCTCATTGAAAACAATCGAATATTGTAAGGCCTGGATAGAGTGCCTGTGGAAAAGATGTTTCCTATAGTGGGAAGGTCTAGGACCAGAGGACACTGCCTCAGAATAGAAGAAAGATAAAGAATTTCTTTAGCCAGAAAGTGGTGTATCTGTACAATTCATTGCTACCAGACAGTTGTGGAGGTCAAGTCATTGGGTATGCTTAAAGCAGAAGTTGATAGCTTCTTGATTAGTAAGGGCATCAAAGGTTATGGGGAGAAGTTAGGAAAATGGGGTTGAGAGGAATAATAGATCAGCCATGATAGAATTTTAGAGCCAACCTGATGGGCCAAATGGCTTAATTCTGCTCCAGGGTCTTATGTCATGGTTTTCTCCAATTGCCTTAAAATTATGCTTACTGATATCTTTAGGGTTGATTAAAGAAAGCTTCAGCATTGTGAGCAGTCTGGGCAGTCTTTGCTGTAGATTTTGTGGTGTTCATACTAAGAAATAATGGAGGAGGGAGTGAGTGTTTAGAGTGGTTCGGAGAGTTCTGGTCAGCTGTTCTGCTTTTGCCTAGGTGGTGAAAGTCGTCGGAGCTGCACTCTCCAGGCATAGAACTAAGCTGGGGGTGCCACAGTAACATAGCTGTTAGTGTGACACTATTACAGCTCAAGTTCAGAGTTCAACTCTGACACAGTCTGTAAAAAGCTTGTATGTCCCCACCCCCCACCCCATGGACTGCAGGGATTTCCTCCAGGTGCTCTGGCTTCCTCCCACAGTGTACAGATGTACGGGATGATAAGTTAATTGGTTATTGTAAATTGTCCTGTGATTGGTCTAGGATTAACTCAGGGTTTGGTGGATAGCACAGCTTGTTGGGCCACACTGTACCTCTAACAGCCAGATAGATAAATAAGTAGATAAAGCTGCTGGGAGTGTATTTAAGGAGACTGTAGCCTTACTCTTCACCAAGATTGGCAAGCAGAGGTTCAGTCATTTCTCAATGGAAGATGCTGAGACCCCGCATTGAGGATGTCGAGCTTCCAGCTCTTGTACAGGCATGTGGTGACTATTCCATCATAATCCTGATATGTTTGGGCAGAACCAGGAGATGAATTCTTCTGAATACCCAGCCTCTGACCTGCTCTTGTACACACAGGATTTATGTGCCTGGCCTGCTTAAGTTTCTGGTCATTTCTGATCCTTTGGATGTTGATTGTGTGAAAACTGGCAATGGTACTGTATGTCTTCAAATATTGAGGGTAGGTGGGTATTCACCTGTTGGGCAGATTCATTGGTTGGTAGAAACCCACAGCCTGTAAGGAAATGAAGCAGAGGCTTGGCCCAAAAGCAGAGCAGCAGAGATGATTCAGCAGTGGATGATAAATTTAATTGGAAAATAACACGCCAGGAGATACAAGAGAACTGAAACCATATACACCAGGCAACAAAGTAAACCTTAGGCAGGGAGAGTGAAGGCTAGCAACAACTGGTTGAGGCTGACTGTTTCAATGAGAATTGGGTTTAAATAGGCTGCACGTGATGAGTGGCAGGTGCTTCCTGTTAGTTGGGTGGGGACTGGGAGGCGCCTGCATGCACAGACCAAACACAACTTGCTGTGAATGGAATTTAGACCTACCTTCTGTCATTATTTACTTGGGCTAGTGATATTGCTTAGCGGTGAACTGAGAGTAGCTGGTGTCTGTCACTAATCACTCACTGTTCACTAGGTTAGTGAGTGTAGTCTAGTGGAACAGCTCAGTTATGGGGGTTGGAATTTCAGTTTGTTCTTCTGTCACCGTGTAGTGAGTGTAGGGTTCCATTTTGCTGGGATCCATTGTGGCTGTTGTCCAATCACTTTCCAAACTAAAATCATCTGATGCTTGAGTTCATGAAAATGCAATATTCAGCAAATGTGCCAACAAAATTCAGATATTATTTCTGATTAAATATGAATGAGGGTCTTCAATATATTTGATTTTGATTCCTAGTTTATTACTTTAGTACAAAACCAATTGATCAATGTTATTTTCATTCATAGAACACAGAACATAGAGCACAAGAGTATGGAACAGGCTGTCAGCCTATCATATTTATGTTGTAGATGATGCCTATCTAAATTAATCCCTGGTGCACATCCCTCTTTCCCTACCTGTTCATGTACTTTCAAAATGCCACTTAAATGTTATCATAACAACTACTTGTTCTACGAGTCTGTGGTGGCCAGTGCTATCATGTTTGCTGTTGTGTGCTGGGGCAGCAGGCTGAGGGTAGCAGACACCAACAGAATCAACAAACTCATTCGTAAGGCCAGTGATGTTGTGGGGGTGGAACTGGACTCTCTGACGGTGGCGCCTGAAAAGAGGATGCTGTCCAAGTTGCATGCCATCTTGGACAATGTTTCCCATCCACTCTATAATGTACTGGTTAGGCACAGGAGTACATTCAGCCAGAGACTCATTCCACCGAGATGTAACACTGAGCGTCATAGGAAGTCATTCCTGCCTGTGGCCATCAAACTTTACAAATCCTCCCTCGGAGTGTCAGACACCCTGAGCCAATAGGCTGGTCCTGGACTTATTTCCACTTGGCATAATTTACCTATTATTATTTAATTATTTATGGTTTTATATTGCTGTATTTCTACACCATTCTTGGTTGGTGCAACTGTAATGAAACCCAATTTCCCTCGGGATCAATAACGTATGTCTGTCTGTCCGTCTATCACCAACTCCACTGGCAGCCTGATAAAGGCACCTACCACACTTGAGTAAAACACTTAGCTTGCAAATCTACTTTAAGCTTTCCTTTCTCACCTTAACTTCATGTCCCCTAGTACTTACCATTTCAATCCTGAGAAAAAGACTCTAACTACCCATTCTCATAATTTCATCTACCTGTTCAATCAGTTCACCCCTCAGCTTCTGATGCTTCAGAGAACACAATCCAAGTTTAAAACATCTTATACAGAACAGTACAGACACTTCATCCGTGATGATGTGCTGACCTATACACACCTATCCACGAATAATTTATCCTTTCTCTTCTACACAGCCCATAACCCTCCGTTTTTCTTTTATCCATGTGCCTATTTAAATATCTTCTAAATGCTCTAATTGTATCCTCCTTTACCACCATCCCTGCCAGTGTGTTCCAGACACTTCCCAGTCTCCGTGTAAAAAATCTGTCTCTGACACATCTCGTAAACTATCCTCCACTTTTCTTAAACAGTCATCTTCTGGATTTGGCTATTGCCACCTTGGGAAAAAGGCAGTGGCCGTCCCCTCAATGTATCCCTTATCAGCGTATACACCTGCAATAAGTTGCCACTTGTTCTCCACTCAAAAGAGAAAAGCCCTAGCTTACTCAGCCTTTCTGCATAAGACATGTTCTAATCCTGGCAGCATCCTAGTAAATCTCCTCTGCATTCTCTTTTTGCTGGGGGGTGGATCCAGAACAAGAGGACACAGCCTCAAAATAGAGGGACAACCTTTTAGAACAGAGGTAAGGAGGAATTTTATAGCCAGAGAGTAGAGAATCTGTAGAATGCTCTGCTACTGACTGTGGTGGAGGCCAAGTCCATGTGTACATTTAAGACGGAAGTTGACCATTTCTTGATCGGTCAGGACATCAAAGGATATGGTGAGAAGGCAGGTGTATGGGGTTGAGTGGAATCTGGGATCAGCCATATAGCCATATAACAATTACAGCACAGAAACAGGCCATCTCGGCCCTTCTAGTCCATGCTGACGCTTACATTCACCTAGTCCCACTGGCCCGCACTCAGCCCATAACCCTCCACTCCTTTCCTGTCCATATACCTATCCAATTTTACTTTAAATGACAATACCGAACCTGCCTCTACCACTTCTAATGGAAGCTCATTCCATACAGCCATGATGGAATGGCAGAGGAGACTCAATGGGCTGAAGCTTCTCTGTCTTAGGTTTTATGTTCTAAAGCTACCACATCTTCCTATAATAGGGTGACTAGAAATGAACACAATATTCCAAGGAAGAAAGTAAACAATCGATGTTTCAGGCCGATGAAGGGTCTCAGCCTTCTCAACTTGTATGGTAACTTTGAGGGATTTATGGACTTGGACCCCACGATCCCTCTGTACCCCAACACTGCTAAGAATCCTGTCATTAATCTTGTACCCTTTCTTCAAGTTTGATCATACAAAGTGAATCACTTCCCATCTGCCACTTTTCATAACAGCTCTGCATCCTGTCAATGTCCTTTTGTAACCTACAACAACCTTCTACACTATATATAACACCACCAACTTCTGTGTCATCTGCAACTTACCAAAAATATCCCGTCTCCTGATAAGTGAAATATACTAACAAGTCCCAAGATCTACCTCATGATTTGTTCAACTTTTCCTTACACTCTAATCCAGGAAGCATCCTGGTGAATCTCTTCTCCATCTCCAAAGCCTCCACATCCTTTTTGGAATGCGGCAATCAGGAATGTACACAGTGTGACTGAAACAGTGTTTTTTACAGCTACAATGATTTCCCAGTTCCTGCAGACTCAACCAGTTCCCCTCCACCACCACTCTCCATCTGGTGGAACTGGTTCTCACTCTTAATAATTTCTCCTTCAGCTCCTCCCACTTCCTTCAAACAAAAGGTGTAGGGCACTCACATGGATCCCAGCTATGCCTGCCTGTTTGTCGGCTGTGTACAAGCCTACACTGGTGTCACTCCCCAGCCTTTCCTACGCTACTGCATTGGTGCTGCTTCCTGCACCCATGCAGTGCTCATTGACTTCATCAACTTTGTCTCCAGCTTCCACCCTGCCCTCAAATTTACCTGGTCCATTTCCGACACCTCCCTCCCCTTTCTCAATCTTGCTGTCTCTATGTCTGGAGACAACTTATCCACTGATGTCCATTATAAACCCACTGATTCTCACAGCTACCTGAACTATACCTCTTCCCACCCTGTTACCTGTAAAATTGCCATCCCCTTCTCTCAATTCCTCCATCTCTTCTACTTCTTCCTCCCCCTCCCCCACAGTCCCACCTATCACCTTTTACTTCTTCTTCCCCCTCCCCCCACAGTCTCATCAATCACCTTCTACTGCTTCCTCCCCCTCCCCCCACAGTCTCACCTATCACCTTGTACTTCTTCCTCCCCCCACAGTATCACCTATCACCTTCTACTTCTTCCTCCCCCTCCCCCCACAGCCTCACCTATCACCTTCTACTTCTTCCCCCACCACAGCCTCACCTATCACCTTCTACTTCTTCCTCCCCCTCCCCCACAGCTTCACCTAGCACCTTCTACTTCTTCCTCCCCCTCCCACATTTTTCTCTGACTCCTCCTCAGCTTTATTTTTTCATTAAGGCTCTTGGCCCAAAATGTCAGCTGTACTCTTTTCCATAGATGCTGCCTGGCTTGCTGAGTTCCTCCAGAATTTTGTGTGTGATGGTATTGGATTTGCTGTCTGTGAAGTTCTGAACTCAACTGAAGATCTTAAGCCTTATCAGATATTGACAACAACAGTTACCCTCATACTGGAGCTACCTACTCTCAAAGACTTGATCACTTCCCTGTTGGTCCTCCATGGTGAGTTTAGCTGCTAATACCCACTATTTGAGCAGTGGATCTCCCGTCCTTACCAAGGAGGAGATTCTTCCAGCTAACGAAGGAAATTCATTTATTTTTATTCATATACATTTAAATTTACATAGAATTCTTAAAACACAAGGAGCTTAGAAAAATAGAGGGCTATAGGTAAGCCTAGTAATCTCTAAGGTAGGGACATGTTTGGTACAACTTTGCGGGCCAAAAGGCCAGTATTATGCTGTAGGTTTTCTATGTTTCTACGTTTTACATTGAAAACTCAGAGGATTTCCATCTTATATAAGATTTCTAAAATACAAACCATTTCTAAAACACAATGGATTTCCAAAACACAGGTACAAATCCTATCAGCTAAAAAGACGTACCAACGAGTTGTAGACAAATGAGTCTACCATCGCAGAAACCGAAGGCGGAAAATGGATTCTAGTACCCCATCTATCTGTCATTCTTCGTGTTCTTCTTTGACCATTCCTAACAAGTCTGACTGCTCTCCAACATATATACCATTTTTTTTGCTACTTGGTGACTACACACACATGTGATATTTTAATTTTTCAATTACATTCGACAGGCCAGGTAAATGCATTGTTTAATTAAGCCAAAGTGGACTCCATTGTTTTCTCTTGAGTAAATAATGAGCGAACGAGGACCCTATTGTTCACTTGTTTATGACAAGAAGTTGAGCAAGGAACATTGGTCAGAAGCTGAACTTACTCAAAAACATCTGTTTAAGACCTGCAAACACGAGGAAATCTGCAGATGCTGGAAATTCAAACAACAACACACACAAAATGCTGGTAGAACACAGCAGGCTAGGCAGCATCTATAGGGAGAAGCAATGTCAACGTTTCGGGCCGAGACGTCGACATCGCTTCTCCCTATAGATGCTACCTAGCCTGCTGTGTTCTACCAGCATTTTGTGTGTGTTGTTGTTTAAGACCTGGAAGTGATGGCTGCTTTAGAAAGTTGAGCTTGACAAAAAGGCCTCTGGCCCTGGATTTAATCTTCTGGACCAATCTACCATGAGGCACCTTGTCAAATGCTTTACTAAAGTATACTGTCCTACCTTTAGCAATCACCTTTGTCGTTTCCTCAAAAAAATTAATTTGTGAAACAGCATTTCCCTCACCAAAGCCATGCTGCCTTCCACTAGTAAGACATAGAAACATAGAAAACCTACAGCACAATACAGGCCTTTCGGCCCACAAAGCTGTGCCGAACACGTCTCTGACTTAGAAATTACTAGGCTTACCCATAGCCCTCTATTTTACTAAGCTTCATGTGCCTATCCAAAAGTCTTTTAAAAGACCCTATTGTATCCACCTCCACCACCGTTGCCGGCGGCCCATTCCACGCACTCACCACTCTCTGAGAAAAACACCTACCCCTGACTTCTCCTCTGTACCTACTCTGCAGCACCTTAAACCTGTGTCCTCTTGTGGCAACCGTTTCAGCCCTGGGAAGAAGCCTCTGACTATCCACATGACCAATGCCCCTCATCATCTTATACACCTCTATCTTACTTTTCATCCTCCGTCGCTCCAAGGAGAAAAGATCAAGTTCACTCAACCTATTCTCATCAGGCATGCTCCCCAATGCAGGCAACATCCTTGTAAATCTCCTCTGCATTAGAACTGAGCGCAGTACTCCGTGGGGTCCAACCAGGGTCCTATATAGCTGCAACATTACCTCTCAGTTCCTAAATTCAATTCCACTATTGATGAAGGCCAATACACCGCACACCTTCTTAACCACAGTCAGTCTGCGCAGCTGCTTTGAGCGTCCTATGGACTCGGACCCCAAGATCCCTCTGATCCTCCACACTGCCAAGAGTCTTACCATTAATACTATATTCTGCCATCATATTTGACCTACCAAAATGAACCACTTCACACTTATCTGGGTTGAACTCCATTTGCCACTTCTCAGCCCAGTTTAGCATCCTATTAATGTCCCACTGTAACCTTTGACAGCCCTCCACACTATCCACAACACCCCCAACCTTTGTGTCATCAGCAAACTTACTAACCCATCCCTCCACTTCCTCATCCAGGTCATTTATAAAAATAACGAAGAGTAAGGGTCCTAGAACAGATCCCTGAGGCACACCACCAGTCACCTACCTCCATGCAGAATATGCATTCTCCATTCCTTTCCATATGTGAATAAATCCTGTCCCTAAGAATCTTCTCCAATGCATTCCCTACCTTTGATAGAAGTGTCAGAATTTTATATCTGGGTTTGTCCCTTGTCAGACATCTGCTGATTTATGACAAGGATTTATTGTCATATCCTTGGATTTATGTACCATCTCAGTGCGATGTGTGCCTCAGAATGCTGACACTGAACTTCGGTAATCCTCTCTGACAGGGCATTTGTATTTACAATTAAATTAGTTTGCAACAGTGCTGGCTATTGTGGTCCACTTTGACGTCAGGACTAGACTTTCAGACAGTATACTGGGAATAATCAACATTCAGACCCATTTGTCTGAATTATTTCCTTTGTTCTCAGTTGGTAAGTTAATATTTTACAAAAAGCAGAACATGCACTCTTTATAACAATGAAGTTAGTGATGGTGTGCCAAATAAAATTGACGATTTAAAGTTGGAAATAAATTCAAAGTTCAAAGTAAATTTATTATCTAAGTACATATATGTCACCACATACAACCCTGAGATTAATTTTCTTCCAGGTCTTCACAGCAAGTACCAACACAATAGGAAAACCACGCATAAGACAAACAAACAACGTGCAAAAACTGCAAAAACAAAGAGATGAAAACAAAATAATAATAAATAAATAATCAATATGTATTGAGAACATGAGATGCAGAGTCCTTGAAAGTGAGTCCATAGGTTGTGGGAACAGTTCGGTGATGGGGTGAGTGAAGTTATTCCCTCTGGTTTAAGAGTCTGATGGTTGAGGGACTTAAGAATGGTCAAATGCAGTTTGTGTTGTCTGTGATTTAACTACAGACATTTTCACATACACATTCTGCTCGTCGTCACCAGGTAGAGAAGTTACATTAGTATTTCAAAGAAAATGCTTTTGATCGTCTAGTCCTGTTAAGGGGTCTCAGCCCAAAGCACCAGCTGTCCATAATGAAGGGTCGCAGCTTGAAATGTTGACTGTCCATTTCCCTCCATAGATGCTGCCTGCCTGATAATTTCCACAACATCTTATTTGTGTTGCTGAAGATTTGCAGCACCTTCAGTGCTTCTTGTCTCTGCCTTTGATTGTTAGCTGGAAGAAGGGCTTCTGACTGAGTTGAAATGTGATTAGGAGGCTAAAGCATGGGGCCGCATGATAAACGTTGTGGTTAGAGTAACATTTTAGAGTGCCAGCTGTAAGATGGAAGTTCAATTTCTGATGCTCTCTGAAAGGAGTTTGTATGTTCTCCCCGTGACCGTGTTGGTTTCCTCTGGGTGCTCCAGATTCCACCCACATTCCAAAGATGTACTGGTTAGGGTTATGAAATTGGACGTGCTACGTTGGCACAAGAAGCGTAGCGACACTTATGGGCTGCCACCTCCCCAGAAAATCCTTGATGCAAGTGATGCATTTCACTGTATGTTTTGAAGTACTTTGACAAATAAAATTAATCCTTTAACCTTGATATTTACACTGCTTGCTGCCCGGTAATAAGAAATGTTAAAAATAACCCGTAGGTGTGCAGGATTCCCTGCCAGTAATTGAAGGGACAGATTCTATTGTACTTCTCCTTTTAAAAATGAATCATGATTTTGACCACCTACTTGGAAAATTTATGGGTAGGAGAAAGGATGTAGGACATTTCGCCAGTTGTGAGGTGAAGGTTCTATATCGGCTAAAAGGTTCCACATGGGCTGAAAAATGGCAGATGGAGTTTAATACAGACAAGTGTGAGGTATTGCACTTTGGAAGGACAAACCAAGGTAGAACATACAAGGTAAATGGTAGGGCACTGAGGAGTGCAGTAGAACACAGGGATCTGGGAATACAGATAAAAAAATTCCCTAAAAGTGACGTCACAGGTAGATAGGGTCGTAAAGAGACCTTTTGGTACATTGGCCTTTATAAATCAAAGTACTGAGTATGAGAGTTGGAATGTTATGGTGAGGTTGTATAAGGCATTGGTGAGGCCGAATTTGGAGTATTGTGTGCAGTTTTGGTCACTGAATTACAGGAAGGATATTAATAAGGTTGAAAGAGTGCAGAGAAGGTTTACAAGGATGTTGTCAGGACTTGAGAAACTGAATTATAGAGAAAGGTTGAATAGGTTAGAGCTTTATTCCCTGGAGCGTAGAAGAATGAGGGGAGATTTGATAGAAGTATATAAAATTATGATGGGTATAGATGGAGTGAATGCAAGCAGTCATTTTCCACTAAGGCTAGGGGAGAAAAAAAACCAGAGGACATGGGTTAAGGGTGAAGGGGGAAAAGTTTAAAGGGAACATTAGGGGGAGCTTCTTCACACAGAGTGGTGAGAGTGTGGAATGAGCCTGCAGATGAAGTGGTAAATCCGGGCTCACTTTTAACATTTAAGAAAATCTTGGATATGTACATGGATGAGAGGGGTATGGAGGGATATGGGCCAGGTGCAGGTCAGTGGGACCAGGCAGTAAAATGGTTCGGCACAGTCAAGAAGGGCCAAAATGCCTGTTTCCATGCTGTAATGTTCTATGGTTCTAAGGGACAAATTGAGGCAGGTTTAACATTTCAATAGTGTTTGTGAGGCAACTCCTTTGAAGGACAATACTGCAGACAGTGACTCTTGAATTACATTTTTGTAGACAGTGACTGTTGAAGGACAATATTGTAGACAGTGCCTCTGTTGAAGGACAATACTGTAGACTGTGACCCTCTTGAAGGACAATACTGTAGAAAGTGACTCTGTTGAAGAACAAGACTGTAGATAGTGACTCTGTTGGATCACCAGATGAAGTTTACTTGGCTCAGCTTCCCCAACCTTCCTGCAGGTAAATCACTGAATTTAAACATTGATCTGAGTCTTGCAATGTTGCATGTTGTAATGTTGGGCACATGCAGGCACTAGTTCAAAGTTCAAAGTAAATGTATTATCAAAGTACATATATATCACGATGTACAACCCTGAATTTCATTTACTTGTGGGCATACACGATAGATCTAAGAAATATAATTGAATCACGGAAGGATTGAATTGAATTGAATTGAATTGACTTTATTTCTTGCATCCTTCACATGCATGAATAAATATCTTCACGCTACGTCTCTGATTAAATGTGCAACGTTCAATCATAGCAATTTATAATAAATAGAACAGTCAATGTAACATAGATCTACAATCAAATTAGTGTGAATTAATCAGTCTGCTGTCCCGGAGCCTGTTAGTCCTGGCTTTTATACTGTGATACCACTTTCTGAATGGTAGCAGCTGGAACAGATTGTGGTTGGGGTGACTCGGGTCCCCAATGATCCTTCGGGCCCTTTTTACACACATGTCTTTGTAAATGTCCTGAATCATGGGAGGTTCACAACTACAGATACACTGGGCTGTCTGCACCACTCTCTACAGAGTCCTGCGATTGAGGGAAGTACTGTTCCCATACCAGGCAGTGATGCAGCCAGTCAGGATGCTCTCAGTTGTGCCAACAGGACAGACAACCAATGTGCAAAAGATACCAAACTGGAAATACAAAAGAAAATAATAATAATAGTAAATAAGTAAGCAATAATTATTGAGGACATGTGAAGAGTCCTTGAAAGTGAGTCCATAGGTTGTGGGAACAGTTCAGTGTTGGGGTGACACATTGGTTCAAGAGCTTGATGGTTGAGCAGTAATAACTGTTTGAGCAGTAATAACTGTTTCTAAACCTGGTGGTGTGGTTCTTGAGGCTCCTTTACCTTCTTTCTGATGGCAGCAGTGAGAATAGAGCATGGTCTGGGTGGTGGGCTCCCTGATGATGGATGCTGCTTTCCTGCGACAATGTTTCATGTAGATGTGCTCAGTGGTGAGGGATGGGGGTTTACCTGTGATGGACTGAGCTGTATCCACTGCTTTTTTCAGGCTTCTTCATTCAAGGGTATTGATGTTTCCATACCAGGTCAAGATGGAGCCAGTCAAAATACTCTCCAGCATTCATCTTTAGAAGTTTTTCAAAGTTTTAGATGTCATGCTGAATCTTCACAAACTTCTAAGAACAAGAGGTGCTGCCGTGCTCTCTTTATAATTTGATGCATAAAGGAAAAAGTGACTTCAGGGTGCGGGCCAGTGAGGTAGGACACAGATCTTGTAGCCAGTATCTAATCCATGCTTGAAGATGCAAGAGACTGCAGGGGAAAATAAGGGGGGACTGCGGGACAGACTGTACTGAAAGTTGTCTACAAGGTATTGAACAAAGTCCCACATCGGAGGTGGGTCCAGAACATTCAGGTGCTTGGCATTCAGGATGAAGTAGTAAATTGTATTCAACATTGGTGTAGTAAAAGAATCCAGAGAGTGTTAGTAGATGGTTGCCTTTCTGACTGAACACCTGTGACTTGTGGAGTGCTGCAAGGACTGGTGCTGGGTCTGTTGTTGTTCTTCATCTATATTAACAATCTGGGTGATAATATGGTAAACTGAATCAGCAAATTTGCAGATGACACCAAGATTGGCAATGTACTAGGCAGTGAGGAAGGCTATCATGGCTTGCAATGGGATCTGGACCAGCTGGAAAAATGAGCTGAAAAGTGGCAGATGGAATTTAATGCAGTCAAGTGTGAGGCGTTGCACTTTGCAAGGACAAATCAGGATAGGTTTTACATGGTAAGCAGTAGGGCACTGAGGGGTGCAGATAAAGGGATCTGGGAATACAGATGCATAATTTCTTGAAAGTGGCATTACAGGTAGATGGGTCATAAAGAGAGCTTTTAGCACATTAGCCTTCATAAAGCAGGGTATGGGGACAGGAGTTGGGATGTTATGTTGAAGTTGTATCAGACTTTGTTGAGGTCAGATTTGGAGTATTGTGGGCAGTTCTGGTCAGCTGTCTGTGAGCAGATACCAGTACCATTGAAAGAGTACAGAAAAAAATCACAAGGATGTTGCCAGGATTGGAGGACCTGAGTTATAGGGAATGGTTAAATAGGTTATAGGACTTTATTTCATGGAGATTGAGGGGAAATTTGTTAGAGGTATACAAAATGATGAGGGGTATAGATAGAGCAAATGCAAGCAGTCTTTTTCCACTGAGATTGGGTAAGACTACAACCAGAGATCAAGGGCTAAAGGTGAGAGGTGAAATGTTTAATAGGAATATGAGGGAAATCTTCTTCACTCAGAGGGTGGTGAGAGTGTGGAAGTGTCAGTGTAAGTAGTGGTGTGGATTTGATGTCAATGTTTAAGAGGAAGTTAGATAAGTTCCTGGATGAGAGATGGGTATGAAGGGTTGTGGTAAAAGTGCAGGTTTGGGACTAGTAGAATAATAGTTTGACTCAGACTAGGTTGGTGGAAATGTGGAATGAACTGCTGGCAGAAGTGGTGGATGCGGTTTTGATTACAACATTTAAGGGAAATTTGGATACATACATGAATTAGAGGGGTATGGAGGGCTGTAGTCCAGGTGTGAGTCAATAGGACTAGGGAGGATAATAGTTTAGCATGCACTAGATGGGCTCTATGTAGTATGCTGTAGTGCTCTATGACACTATGACTTCAAAGAACCTGGTGCATGGAGGGAGAAAATAATTCAAAGTTGATAATGTAGGTTGGTTGAAGGGGCCTTGTGTAATATGTGGATCTGAAAAAGATGCAGAAAGTTGTAAACTCATTCAGCTCTATCATGGGCACTAACCTCCCCAGCATCAAGGATTTCTTCAAAAGGCAATGCGTCAAAAAGGCAGCATCCATCATTAAGGACACCCATCACCCAGGACATGCCTTCTCATTGCTACCATCGGGAAATCAGGGAAGAGATACAGGAGCCTGAAGAAACACACTCAATGTTTCATGAACATCTCTTTTCTTCTGCAATCAAATTTCTAAATGGACAATAAACCCATGTACACTACCTCACTACTTTTGCTCTCCTTTTGCTCTACTTATTTAATGTTTTCAATATACTTACAGAATGATAATTTATAGTACTTTTCTCTATTGCAGTATAATGCTGCCGCAAAACAACACATTTCATGGCATACGCTATGTCAGTGAAAATAAACCCAATTCTAATGTCAATGAGGCTATGTAAAATGAGTGAGAGGGTTATTAGGTAATTCTATGTAACTCACAATTGGAAATTGCGCTCATACAAAACACAGATGATGCTGCCGTGGAAATAAGAACAGATACTGGAAGTACTCAGCAGGCCAGGCAGCCACTGAATTAGACTGATAGCCTTTAATTGGAACTCAAAGGTCTTGTCACACTTCAGAACTTGAAGACTTCCAGGATTTCTGATGAAAGGTATTTGACCTGAAACATGAAGTTTCTCTCTCTTTCAACAGATCCTGTCTAACTTGAAATTTCCAGCACTTTCAGGGTTTTCATGGAAATGTCATCTTCCTCAGAAAGGCTTGAAGTGAAGTGGAATTTATCTTCTCCTCTCTGTTGTTGCTGATCTGTCCTGGGGAGTATTTGATTATCTTCTCTAGACAAAGACTATCACCAAATCCTGTCCCATGTTTCTGTGTTCAAAATACCATAAGATCATAAGACATAGGAGCAAAATTGGTCCAGTTGGCCCATCGAGTCTGCTGCACCATTCCATCATGGCCAATTTAGTATCCCTCTCAACCCCATTCTCCTGCCTTCTCCTTGTAACCTTTGACACCTTGACTATTCAAGAACCTATCAACTTCTGCTTTAAATACACTCAATGACCTGACCTCCACAACCGTCTCTGGGAATGAATTCCACAGATCCACTACCCTCTGGCTTAATAAATTCCTTCTCATCTCTGTTCTAAAGGACGTCCCTTTAGTCTAAGTCTGTGCCCTCTGGTCCTAGACTCACTCACTATAGGGCACATCTTCTGTACATCCACTCTATCGAAGCCTTTCAGCATTTGATAGGTTTCAATGTGATCCTCCAGCAAGTTTAGAATATATGTATTGTGAAACTCAAGAATATAAAGCCACAAGTCACTACTCAATAACTAGAATTACCAAATAAAGAAGGAATTTGTTTATGAACAAATGTGATTTTTCTCCCCTAAGTAGCATGTCAATATTAAAATAGGTCAAATTCAAATAGTACGCCATATTAATATAACATGAGAGAAATGTCTGTTTTAAAAGTGCTCCATCAGAACAAAGATGACACTTACAGACATCAGCAACCTTTTCTACTGGATCAGCAGCTTCTGGAGACCACACTCTGCACATTAGGCTGTCATTCACTCTTCAAATTTGTTCCTCAAATATTTTATAAAACCTGCCCAACTGAGAGACAATTTTAATTCAAAGTCAAAATCAAAGTTGAAGCAAATTTAATATCAAGGTACATACATGTTACCATATACTACATTTTCCCACAGGCATTTAAAGAAAAAACCAATACAGTAGAATTTTCAAAAATCTAGACATAAAAAAGACAATAGTCAAAAGAAGCTGTCCCACTTAGTGGCACAATAATATCAGCGCCGGACTCCGGAGCGAAGGTTCCCAAGTTCTAATCCAAGTCAGGTTGAGTGTTGAGCTAGCAACTCAGCCTCATAAAAACAAGAATAGCTTGCTACGGAAACACAGCCATGACGGTGCCCTGATAACTCCACTGCCGAGTTAAGGGCTATTCTAATTCTTCTTCTTCAAAAGAAGCTAAATTGTACAAATAAATAAATAATGAAGAGAACATGAATTGTAAAGTCCTTGAAAGTGAGTCTCTAGGTTGTGGAATTAGTTCAGTGTTGGGGTGAATGAAGTTATCCATGCCAGTTCAGGAGCCCAATGGTTGAGGGGTAATAACTTCCTGAACCTGGTGGGGTGGCACCTGAAGCTTCTGTACCTCCTGCCCAAGGGTAGTAATGACAAGAGATCATGGCCTGGATAGTGAGGGTCACTGCTGATGGCTGCTGCTTTCCTGTGGCTGTGCTTCATGTAAAAGTGCTCAATGGTGGTGAGTGTTTTACCCCATGATGGGCTGGGCTGTGTCCACCATTTTCTATAGACTTATCTGCACCTGAGCATTGGTGTTTCTGTACAATGCTTTGAGCAGCAACTAATTGGGAGATCAGAAGCTAGAGAGGAGGGAATTTCACTCAGGCTCACTTAACGGTGTAGGAAAAGGAAGCAACTCATAGCAGTTTTTTTTAATGCCCTGACCAACAACCAGTTGGGAGATCAGAGCTTGAGATGAGAGAATTCCACTCAGGTCCACTGGCTGAGTAGAAAAAGACAACAACTCACGGCAGTTTTTTCTTGGAGCTTTGAACAGCCAGAAATCATGGTCCATGTAGGTACCAATGACATGAGTAGGATGAGTGATGAGGTTCTGCAGAGGGAGTTCAGGGTATTAGGTGCTAAGTTAAAGGGCAGGAGCTCCAGGGTTGTGATCTCAGGATTGCTACGCATGCCACATGCCAGTGAGACCGTGGCTAAGGAGTTGGTGTAGGAGGGAGGGAATAAGATTTTTGGATTATTAGGCTCTCTTCCAGGGAAGCTGGGACCTGTACAGGAGGGACAGTTTGTACTTGAACTGGAAGGGGACTAATATCCTAGAGGGAAGGTTTGCTAATGCTGCACGGTGGGGTTTAAATTAGAGTCGCTGGTATGGAAACCAGAGTGCCAGAACAGTTAGTGGAAAGGTTGTGGAGACAGATGTTGGTAAGACCTCAGACAAAGTCACGAATCAAAAGATTGACAATGGTGTGACTAGTGTCCTGAGCTGCATGTATTTCAATGCAAGAAATATCATAGGAAAGGCTGATGAGCTCAAGGCATGGATCAACACCTGTAATTATGACATTACAGTATTCCGGGGTTCTGTTGTTTTAGATGTGACAGAGTGGGAGGAATTAATGGAGGAGTGGTGGCTTTACTTGACGTGGAAAATGTCATGGCAGTGTTCTGTTAGGAACTTGTCTAGTGAGGTGTTATGGGTGGAACTGAGAGATAAGAAAGTTATGACCACATTAATGGGGCTATATTACAGACTACCCAACAGTCCTAGGATTCCGAGGAACAAATTTGTCAAGAGATCACAGACTGTTGCAAGAAACATACGGTTGTTATTGTAGGTGATTTTATTATAAATAGGACAGAGTATGTCAAATGAGTTTAGGGAAGTTTTCTTAATCAGTCCGTAGAAACCCCAATGAGAGAGTGTGCAATACTTGATCTCCTATTAGGGAGTGAGACAGCACAGGTGACAGAAGTTTTTGTCAGAGAACACTTTGCATCTAGTGATCACAATGCCATTTGTTTCAAAATAATATGCAAAAAGATAGGCCTGTTCTGTGGATTGAGATTCAGTGGGTTTGTTGCCAATTTTGATAGTTTCAGAAAGGATCTAGCAAGAGTGGATTGGGATGGGCTGTTTTCTGGCAAAGGTGTATTTGGTAAGTGAGAGGTCTTCAAATGGGTAAGTTTGAAAGCACAAAGCTTGTATGTGCCTGTTGGAATAAAAGGTAAAGATAACAAGTGTAGCAAACCTTGGTGTTCAAGAGAAATTGAGGTCCTGGCTAAGAGAAAAAAGGAGGTGCATAGCATGTATAGGCAGGTAGGAACAAATGAGCTGCTTATGGAGTATAAGAAATGCAAGGGAACACTTAAGAACGAAGTCATGAGGACTAAAAGAAAGCATGAAATTGCTCTAGCAGACAATGTGAAGGACACATTCAGAGCAAAAGAATTGCAAGGGATAAAACTGGTCCTCTGAAAGACCAGAATGGTAATCCATGTGCAAAGCCAAAGCAGATGGGAGAAACCTAATTTTTTTTTGGCATCTGTATTTAGTCAGGAGACAGAAACAGAGTCGAAAGCAGAGAGGCATAGCGATATCAACTTCATGGACCTTGTATGGATTACAGAGGAGATGTTTGTGATAGAACATAGAACAATACAGCACAGTACAGGCCCTTTGGCCCACAATGTTGTGCTGACCCTTAAACCCTGCCTCCCATATAACCCTCCACCTTAAATTCCTCCATAAACCTGTCTAATAGTCTCTTAAATTTCACTAGTATATCTGACTCCACGACTGACTCAGGCAGTGCATTCCATGCACCAACCACTCTCTGAGTAAAAAACCTTTCTCTAATATCCCCCTTGAACTTCCCTCCCCTTACCTTAAAGCCATGTCCTCTTGTATTGAGCAGTGGTGCCCTGGGGAAGAGGCACTGGCTGTCCACTCTATCTATTCCTCTTAATATCTTGTATACCTCTATCATGTCTCCTCTCATCCTCCTTCTCTCCAGAGAGTAAAGCCTTAGCTCCCTTAATCTCTGATCATAATCTATACTCTCTAAACCAGGCAGCATTCTGGTAAATCTCCTCTGTACCCTTTCCAATGCTTCCACATCCTTCCGATAGTGAGGCAACCAGAACTGGACACTGTACTCCAAGTGTGGCCTAACCAGTGTTTTATAGAGCTGCATCATTACCCTGCAACTATTAAAATCTATCCCTCGACTTATGAAAGCTAACACTCCATAAGCTTTCTTAACTACCCTATCTACCTGTGAGGCAACTTTCAGGAACCTGTGGACATGTACCCCCAGATCCCTCTGCTCCTCCACACTCCCAAATATCCTGCCATTTACTTTGTACTCTGCCTTGGAGTTTGTCCTTCCAAAGTGTACCACCTCACACTTTTCTGGGTTGAACTCCATCTGCCACTTCTCAGCCCACTTCTGCATCCTATCAATGTCTCTCTGCAATCTTCAACAATCCTCAACACTATCAACAACACCACCAACCTTTGTGATGTCTGCAAACTTGCCAACCCACCCTTCTACCCACACATCCAGGTTGTTAATAAAAATCATGAAAAGTAGAGGTCCCAGAACAGATCCTTGTGAGATGCCACTAGCACCCTCCAATCCAAATGTACTCCCTCCACCACAACCCTCTGCTTTCTGCAGGCAAACCAATTCTGAATCCACCTGGCCAAACTTCCCTGGATCCCATGCCTTCTGACTTTCTGAATAAGCCTACCGTGTTGTACCTTGTCAAATGCCTTACTAAAATCCATGTAGATCACATCCACTGCACTATCCTCATCTATATGCTTGGTCACCTCCTCAAAGAATTCTATCAGGCTTGTTAGGCACGATCTGCCCTTCACAAAGCCATGCTGACTGTCCCTGATCAGACCATGATTCTCTAAATGCCCATAGATCCTATCTCTAAGAATCTTTTCCAACAGCTTTCCCACCACAGACGTAAGGCTCACTGGTCTATAATTACCTGGACTATCCCTACTACCTTTTTTGAACAAGGGGACATTCGCCTCCCTCCAATCCTCCGGTACCATTCCCGTGGACAAAGAGGACGTAAAGATCCTAGCCAGAGGCTCAGCAATCTCTTCCCTCGTCTCGTGGAGCAGCCTGGGGAATATTCCGTCAGGCCCCGGGGACTTATCCGTCCTAATGTATTTTAACAACTCCAACACCTCTTCTCCCTTAGTATCAACATTCTCCAGAACATCAACCTCACTCATATTGTCCTCACCATCATCAAGTTCCCTCTCATTGATGAATACTGAAGAAAAGTATCCATTGAGGACCTCGCTCACTTCCATAGCCTTCAGGCATATCTTCCCACCTTTATCTCTAATCAGTCCTATCTTCACTCCTGTCAACCTTTTGTTCTTCACATAATTGAAGAATGAGCTTAGGGTTTTCCTTTACTCTACTCACCAAGGCCTTCTCATGCCCCCTTACTCTCTTCCCCTTCTTAAGCTCCTTTCTTGCTACCCTATATTCCTCAATAGACCCATCTGATCCTTGCTTCCTAAACCTCACGTATGCTGCCTTCTTCCATCTGACTAGATTCTCCACCTCACTTGTCACCCATGGTTTCTTCACCCTACCATTCTTTATCTTCCTCACCGGGACAAATTTATCCCTAACATCCTGCAAGAGATCCCTAAACATCGACCACATGTCCATAGTACATTTCCCTGCAAAAACATCCTCCCAATTCACACCCACAAGTTCTAGCCTTATAGCCTCATAATTTGCCCTTCCCCAATTAAAAATTTTCCTGTCCTCTCTGAATCTGTCCCTTTCCATGATAATGTTAAAGGCCAGGGAGCGGTGGTCACTGTCCCCCAGATGCACATCCACTGAGAGATCTGTGACCTGACCCAATTCGTTACCTAATACTAGATCTAGTATGGCATTCCTCCTAGTCGGCCCATCAACATACTGTGACAGGAATCCATCCTGGACACACTTAACAAACTCTGCCCCGTCTAAACCATTGGAACTAATCAGGTGCCAATCAATATTAGGGAAGTTAAAGTCACCCATGATAACAACCCTGTTATTTTTGCACCTTTCCAAAATCTGCCTCCCAATCTGCTCCTCAGTATCTCTGCTGCTACCAGGGGGCCTATAGAATACCCCCAGTAGAGTAACTGCTCCCTTCCTGTTCCTGACTTCCACCCATACTGACTCAAAAGAGGATCCTGCTACATTACCCACCTTTTCTGCAGCTGTAATAGTATCCCTGCCCAGTAATGCCACCCCTCCTCCCCTTTCTCCCCCCCCCCCATCCCTTTTAAAACAGTGAAATCCAGGAATATTGAGAATCCATTCCTGCCCTGGTGCCAGCCAAGTCTCCATACTGGCCACTACATCATAATTCCAAGTATGTATCCAAGCTTTCAGTTTATCACCTTTGTTCCTGATGCTTCTTGCATTGAAGTACACGCACTTTAGCCCTTCTACCTTACTACCTTTACACCCTTTATTCTGTTTCTCTTTCCCCAAAGCCTCTTTATATGTTAGATCTGGCTTTACTCTATGCACTATACTTGCAGCTCTCGCATGACCTTTATCCTCCTCCACCTCACTATCTGCTGTAACACTCTGGTTCCCCTCCTCCTGCAAATCTACTTTAAACCCCCCAGAGCAGCACTAGCAAACCTTCCCATAAGAATGTTAGTCCCTCTCCAGTTAAGGTGCAACCTGTCCCATCGGAACGGGTTCCACCTTCCCTGGATCAAGGCCCAATTGTCCAGAAACATAAAGCCCTCCCTCCTGCACCATCTCCTTAGCCATTTATTTAGCTGCATTATCTTCCTATTTCTAGTCTCACCAGCATGTGGCATGGGTAGCAATCCTGAGATTGAAACCCTGGAGGTCCTGTCCTTCAACTTTGCACCTAACTCCCTAAATTCTCTTTGCAGGACCTCCTCCTTCTTCCTATCTATGTCGTTGGTCACTACATGGACCATGACATCTGGCTGCTCACCCTCCCTCTTGAGAATACTGAGAACTCGATCGGAGATATCGCAGACCTTGGCACAGGGGAGGCAACAGACCATCTGGGATTCTTGATCTCTTCCACAGAACCTCTTATCTATCCCCCTAACTATTGAATCCCCTATCACTACTGCTTTCCTGTTTTCCCTCCTTCCCTTCTGAGCTGAGTGTCCAGTCTCGGTGCTAGAGACGCAACCACTGCAACTTGTCCCTGGCAGGTCGTCCCCACCAACAGTGTCCAAAATGGTATACTTATTATTGATGGGAACAGCCACCAGGGTGCTCTGCTCATTCTGTCTATTCCCCTTCCCTATCCTGACAGTCACCCAGCTACCTGCCGCCTGACTTTTCGGGTGTGACTATCTCCCTGTAACTCCTGTTTATTTCTGCCTCTGCCTCACAAATGATCTGAAGTTCATCCAGCTCCAGCTCCAGTTCCCTAACTTAGTTTGTCAGGAGCTGCAGCTGGATGCACCTTTTACAGGTGTAGTCATCAGGGACAATTGTGCTCATCCTGATTTCCCACATACTGCAAATGGAGCACTCGACTGCTCAAACTGCTGCCTCCATTACCTACTCCTAGGTTAATTAGATTAATTAAAGGAGCTTACCCGGCCTTACCTCACTGGGAACAAGCGCGGCCTCAGCATCTGCTCGCCGAAGCCTCTCGAGCCAAAGCCTTCCTACTCTGTCTCCCACTACTCCGTCACCTGCTCCTCCGATGCCCACTCCGTTAATCTGCTCGCTTTTTAAACTCTCCCGCTGCCTCTCGGGCCAACTTTCACGCGCTTGTGCAGTCGTGCCCTGTTCCAACTGCCGAAGAAATGACTGCCCCCTCTCAATCTGCTCGCTTTTTAAACTCTCCCGCTGTATTGGTGCTATAATTTTAAAGGGGTGTTTGGGCTTGTTCTCATGTAGGGACAACCTACTGGCATCAGCAACTAATTGAAGTCTACATTCATTACAACCTCTCATTTGGAATTTAACACAGAAAAGGTCAGGATAGACAGGAGCTTAAACCTGTTCATTCAGGAACTTACTGCAGTACAATAGTAAAGAACTGAACAGATTATAAAGAAATTCTATTCTGACATGTCTATCCATAGTCTTATATTTGTGGAGGAGCCACTCTCAGGATGCAGGAGCAACACTTCTTTTTCCATCTAGGTAGCCTCCAACCTAATGACATAAATATCAATTTCTCCACTCTGGTCTCTTACCTCTTCTCCTCACCAGCCCATCCCCTCCCCGCTGCCCCTTCTCCTTCCCTTTCTGCCATGGAACACTCATCTCCTATCATATTCTTCTTCCCCAGCCCTTTGCCTTTTCCACCTATGACCTCCCAGCTTCTTACTTTACCCCTCCTCCCCCACCCACCTGGCTTCACCTATCACCTTCTAGCCTGTCCTCCTCTCACCCCCCCCCCACCACCTTATAATTGCGTCTTCTCCCCCCCTTCCTTTCCAGTCCTAATGAAGGGTGTCATCTCAAAATGGTGACTATTTATTCTTTTCCATAGATGCTGCCTGGCCTGCTGAGTTCCTCCAACATTTTGTGTGTGTTGTTCACAAACACCACTGGGATAATGATCTATTAATCTGTTGATCGTGAAATAAATGTTCGGAAGACAAGGGGAGAATAGGGCCATGGAATGTTGTACATTGGCTGAGAGTCTGATCCAAAAGGGTAACTTCCTGCACACAATCCCTCTCAGTCCTGCTCCTCTGGGATATTCTGAGAATGCTGCATATGAGGTGTCAAGGTGGCTCTGGACCTGTCGGGTGGAGGGGGGGGGGGGGGGGGCGAATAATAGCATTAAAACCTACTTGAAAGGCCGAGACAGAATGAATGTGGAGAGGATGTTTCTTATAATGGGAGAGTCTAGGACCAGAGGGCACAGCTTCAGAATAGAGGGACGTCCTTTTAGAATGGAGTTGAAGAGGAATTTCTTTAGCTAGAGAGTGGTGAATATATAGAATTCATTGCCACAGACAGTTGTGGAGGCCAAGTCAATGGGTATATGTAAAGTGCAGGTTGATAGGTTCTTGATTATTCAGGGTGTCAAAGGTTGCAGGGGGAAGGCAGGAGAATGAAGTTGAAAGGGTTAATAAATCAGCCATGATGGAATGGTGGAGCAGACTTGATGGACCAAATTCTGCTCCTATGTCTTATGGTCTTCTGGTTTTGTCAATTTTGTGCTCATTTTTCGGAAGTTGATCTTGGAGCGACAGCCTACTGACTCAGACAGGAGTATCAGTCTGCTGAGCTGATGCTGGCAAAAGATCAAAAATCAATATTTTTACTGCACATCCGAATATACATCCTCAACAGATATTTAGTAGAAATATACTCAATCCATTGCTTTGTGTTCTGTCTCAAACTTGTTCCACTGAAGTGGACTGTGTCTTGGAGACCGATTACAGTGAAGCAACTGGCTCTGTTGAATAGGAATCAATTCCTTCAGCGTGGACACAGCTGGAGAGTTTTGGACCAGAGGACACAGGTGCAGGATAGAGGGACATCCATTTAAAACAGAGATGAGGAGGAATTTCTTTAGCCAGAGAGTGGTGAATCTGTGGAATTCATTGCCACAGACAGCTGTGGAGGCCAAGTCACTGGGTATATTTAAAGCACAGATTGAAAGGTTCCGGATTAGCCAGGGCGTCAAAGGTTATGGGGTTGAGAGGGATAATAAATCAACCATGATGGAATGGTGAAGCAGGATCAATGGGCTGAATGGCCTAGTTCTGCTTCTTTCTCTTATGGTCTTTCTATTATGTCTATCTCATCCTGTTAGGGAATGAGATAGGTCAGGTGTCGGACGTATGTGTTGGGAAGCACTTCGGGTCCAGTGATCACAATACCATTAGTTTCAATATAATTATAAGAATAGGACTGGACCCAGGGTTGAGATTTTTGACTGGAGAAAGGTTAACTTTGAGGAGATGTGAAAGGACTTAGAAGGAGTGGATTGGGACAATTTGTTTTATGGGAAGGATGTAATAGAGAAATTGAGGTTATTTAAAGGTGAAATTTTGAGGGTACACAATCTTTATGTTCCTGGTAGGTTGAAAGGAAAGGTTAAAAGTTTGAGATCGCCATGGTTTTCAAGGGATATTGGAAACTTGGTTCGGAAAAAGAGGGAGATCTATAATAAATATAGGCAGCATGGTGTAAATGAGGTGCTCAAGGAATATAAAGAATGTACAAATAATCTTAAGAAAGAAATTAGAAAAGCTAAAAGAAGATACAAGGTTGTTTTGGCAAGTAAGGTGAAAATAAATCCAAAGGGTTTCTACAGTTATATTAATAGCAAAAGGATAGTGAGGGATAAAATTGGTCCCTTAGAGAATCAGAGTGGACAGCTATGTGTGGAGCCAAAAGAGATGGGGGAGATTTTGAACAATTTCTTTTCTTCGGTATTCACTAAGGAGAAGGATATTGAATTGTGTAAGGTAAGGGAAACAAGTAGGAAAGTTATGGAAACTATGACAATTAAAGAGGAGGAAGTACTGGCACTTTTAAGGAATATAAAAGTGGATAAATCTCTGGACCCTGACAGGATATTCCCTAGGACGTTGAGGGAAATTAGTGTAGAAATAGCAGGGGCTCTAACAGAAATATTTCAAATGTCATTAGAAACAGGGATGGTGCCAGAGGATTGGTGTATTGTTCATGTGTTTCCATTGTTTAAAAAGGGTTCTAAGAGTAAACCTAGCAATTATAGGCCTGTCAGTTTGACGTCAGTGGTGGGTAAATTAATGGAAAGTATTCTTAGAGATGGTATATATAATTATCTGGATAGACAGGGTCTGATTAGGAATAGTCAGCATGGAAGGTCATGTTTGACAAATCTTATTGAATTTTTTGAAGAGGTTACTAGGAAAGTTGATGAGGGGAAAGCAGTGGATGTTGTCTATATGGACTTCAGTAAGGCCTTTGACAAGGTTCTGCACGGAAGGTTAGTTAGGAAAGTTCAATTGTTAGGTATTAATATTGAAGTAGTAAAATGGATTCAACAGTGGCTAGATGGTAGATGCCAGAGAGTAGTGGTAGATAACTATTTGTCAGGTTGGAGGCCGGTGACTAGTGGTGTGCCTCAGGGATCTGTATTGGGTCCAATGTTGTTTGTCATATACGTTTGTACATTAATGATCTGGATGATGTGGTGGTAAATTGGATTAGTAAGTATGCAGATGATACTAAGGTAGGTGGCGTTGTGGATAATGAAGTAGGTTTTCAAAGCTTGCAGAGAGATTTAGGCAAGTTAGAAGAGTGGGCTGAAAGATGGCAGATGGAGTTTAATGCTGATAAGTGTGAGGTGCTACATTTTGGTAGGAATAATCCAAATAGGACATACATGGTAAATGGTAGGGCATTGAAGAATGCAGTAGAACAGAGTGATCTAGGAATAATGGTGCATAGTTGCCCGAAGGTGGAATCTCATGTGGATAGGGTGGTGAAGAAAGCTTTTGGTATGCTGGCCTTTATAAATCAGAGCATTGAGTAGAGGAGTTGAGATGTAATGTTAAAATTGTACAAGGCATTGGTAAGGCCAAATTTGGAGTATTGTGTACAGTTCTGGTCACCGAATTATAGGAAAGATATCAACAAAATAGAGAGACTACAGAGAAGATTTACTAAAATGTTACCTGGGTTTCAGCACCTAAGTTACAGGGAAAGATTGAACAAGTTAGGTCTTTATTCTTTGGAGCGTAAAAGGTTGAGGGGGGACTTGATAGAGGTATTTAAAATAATGAGGGGGATAGATTGAGTTGACGTGGATAGGCTTTTTCCATTGAGAGTACGGGAGATTCAAACAAGAGGACATGAGTTGAGAGTTAGGGGGCAAAAGTTTAAGGGTAACACGAGGGGGAATTTCTTTACTCAGAGAGTGGTAGCTGTGTGGAATGAGCTTCCAGTAGAAGTGGTAGAGGCAAGTTTGGTATTGTCATTTAAAGTAAAATTGGATAGGTATATGGACAGGAAAGGAATGGAGGGTTATGGGCTGAGTGCGGGCCAGTGGAACTAGGTGAGTGTAAGCGTCGGCATGGACTAGAAGGGCCGAGATGGCCTGTTTCCGTGCTGTAATTATTATATGGTTATATATTATATATGGTTATGGTGGCAGAAGTAAAGGTTAAGTCTAAAAACACAACAGAGTCACAGGGCACTGCCTATTGAAGTGAGCATAATGTTGCATACTAGTATTCCAATATGAAGTTAACCCAATCATTGTGAACAAAATAAATTAACTGGACAGATATCTTGTTTGTTATTTCTGAGAACGCATAGGCAAATTATCTATTTGGTTTGTTTTAATCACAAAGCACATTAGTTACAAAGAAAGGTCACAGTCTGAAATGTCGACCATCTATTCATTTCCATCAATGCTGCCTGACCTGCTGAGTTCCTACAGCATTTTGTGTGTGTTGCTTTGGATTTCCAGCACCTACAGACTTTCTCATGTTCACATTAGATCAAGTTCAGTTTATTGTCATTACAACCATACACATGTATACCACCAAATGAAACAATGTTCCTCTGGACCAAGGTGCACAACACAGAACATATAACTCACACATAACACATAAAGTAATATCACTACAAATAAATTAACAAATAATGAGGTGCATTTACAATTCAAGTTAAAAAGTAAACACTATTACCATACTGGCACTTCGTACATGATGAAACCTGGGTAGTGGTAGTCTTATGGCCGGGGGAAGAAGCTGTTCCCCATCCTAACAATCCCTGTGCTAATGCTACTGTATGTCCTGCCTGATGGTAAAGGGTCAAAGAAATTGTTGGACAGATGGGAGGGATCATTATCAACACAAAGGGCCCTGCGTACGTAGCATTCCTGATAAATATTTTGGATGAGTGAAAGGAATACCCCAATGATCCTCTCAGCAGTTCTTGCAATCTCTTCTCAGATGCCTTACATTTCCTCTACCTGATGGTTATGCATCTAGTCAGGACACTCTCATTGGTTAGAATGAGGGGGAAGTCCCCTTGTATCAATCAATCTTTCTTTTATTGTCTCATTTGTGAATATTTTCAGTTAATTTTAATAAATCGTTCAACTTTTGTTTCACAATAATACTGTGTAGTTGAGTAACAGACACAAAGTGCTGGAGGAACTCAGCAAGTCAGACAGCATGTATGGAGGGGAATAAACAGTTGCTTCTGGTCAAGACCCTTTCTCAGGACTGGAAAGGAGGTGCGAAGACAGCAGAATAAGAAAGTGGGGCAGGAGGTGGAGAGGGTGGGGGAAGGAGCACAAGCTAGAAGGTTAGGTGAGACCAGCTGATAGATGAAGCAAGCTGTGTGGGGGAGGGGTGATAAAGTGAGAAGCTGGGAGGTGATAGGTGGAAGGGCTGGAGAAGAAGGATTCTGACAGGAGACAGTGGACCATGGGAAAAAGGGAAGGAAGAGAGGCATCAGTGGGAGATGATGAGGATGTCAGGAGATGAGAAGGAGTGAAAGATGAGCCAGGATGAGTAATGAAAATTGAGGGGGTGGGAGAAGAAATTACTGGAATTTGGAGCAATTGGTGTTCATGCCGTCAGGTTGGAGACTACCCAAGCAGAACATAATTGAGTATTGTTATTCCAGAAGCTGGTGTTTTTGATTGGGGACCAAGTACTCTGGATTTCTACTGAGTGTTGCCTGATTTATGTGGGTGGGTAGTGTGTAGTGTGCCTTGGGCCTTGGGGGAATTGTATAATGTTTGTACATCTGAACCAGATCCCTCTATTCCAACTACAAGCTATTCCTAAAGTGCTACAATAATTTCCTCTAGGTCCCAAAACAAAAATACCGCCTGCACTGGCGTTTAATACTCAGAAAGCACATCTCACAGCTGTATTTCAAATCTCAGTCTATTCTTATCATTCATTTGGGAAATGAGGTCATTGTGACTGTGATCTAAGTCACCAGAGAGACACTGAAGTCAATGATATAAAAGTCTTTATTCAACGCAACAAGTAGGCGTCAGCCTGGAGAAACTCTCGGTAGAGGCTCACAGACCCGAAAGTCCATTACATTTTTATACCCTTATGATCAAATATCATATTAAATCAGCAGGTGATTTAATACAATCTCAATAATTACAATGACATTGTTTACTTCAAAAATTTGGATTGACGATGCTTCCTTTGAATTACATATTGACCGATATGAAGGTTCAAAGGGGTCCCTTTATCAGAGAATGTATTCCGTATACAACCTGAAACTCTTACTCTTCACAGACATCCATCAAACTGAAGAAAAACCCCAAAGAATGAATGGTAGAAAAACTGTAAGAACCTCTAAGCCCCCTCCCTCCTCCCATGCTCAAATAGCAACAAAACAGTCAACACTCCCCCTCCCCTTGCCCCCTTATTCCAGCAGAAAGCATCAGCGCCCCCCACCACCCACCATGCAAGCAACAGCAGAGCACCAAAGAGAGACCATGAACTGCAATTCTTCAAAAACTGTTGTTCACTCAACAGTTCAACACGCCACAGGCTCTCTCTCACTAACAAGGGAGAGATGTCACCCCCTCCACAGCGAGGAGTAATAACAGAGCTGTCGTGCTGGGAGATGTTAATTTCCCAAATATCGATTGGCATATCCCTAGAGCAAGGGGTTTAGATGGGGTGAAGTTTGTTAGGTGTGTTCAGGAAAGTTTCTTGACACAATATGTAGATAAGCCAACTAGAGGAGAGGTTGTACTTGATTTGGTATTGGGAAATGAATCTGGTCAGGTGTCAGATCTCTCAGTGGGAGAGCATTTTGGAGATAGTGATCGTAATTCTGTCTCCTTTACAATAGCATTGGAGAGAGATAGGAACAGACAAGTTAGAAAAGCGTTTAATTGGAGTAAGGGGAATTATGAGGCTATCAGGCAGGAACTTGGAAGCTTAAATTGGGAACAGATGTTCTCACAGAAAGGTACAGAAGAAATGTGGCAAATGTTCAGGGGATATTTGTGTGGAGTATGTTCCAACGAGACAGGGAAGTTATGGTAGGGTACAGGAACCGTGGTGTACGAAGGTTGTAATAAATCTAGTCAAGAAGAAAAGAAAAGCTTACGAAAGGTTCAGAGAGCTAGGTAATGTTAGAGATCTAGAAGATTATAAGGCTAACAGGAAGGAGCTTAAGAACGAAATTAGGAGAGCCAGAAGGGGCCATGAGAAGGCCTTGGTGGGCAGGATTAAGGAAAACCCCAAGGCATTCTACAAGTATGTGAAGAGCAAGAGGATAAGACATGAAAGAATAGGACCTATCAAGTGTGACAGTGGGAAAGTGTGTATGGAACTGGAGGAAATAGCAGAGGTACTTAATGAATACTTTACTTCAGTATTCACTATGGAAAAGGATCTTAGACAGACAGACATACTTTATTGATCCCGAAGGAAATTGGGTTTTGTTACAGTCGCACCAACCAAGAATAGTGTAGAAATACAGCAATATAAAACCATAAATAATTAAATAATAATAATAGGTAAATTATGCCAAGTGGAAATAAGTCCAGGACCAGGGAGGAATTGTAAAGTCTGATGGCCACAGGCAGGAATGACTTCCTATGATGCTCAGTGTTGCATCTCGGTGGAATGAGTCTCTGGCTGAATGTACTCCTGTGCCTAACCAGTACATTATGGAGTGGATGGGAGACATTGTCCAAGATGGCATGCAACTTGGACAGCATCCTCTTTTCAGACACCACCGTCAGAGAGTCCAGTTCCACCCCCACAACATCACTGGCCTTACAAATGAGTTTGTTGATTCTGTTGGTGTCTGCCACCCTCAGCCTGCTGCCCCAGCACACAACAGCAAACATGATAGCACTGGCCGCCACAGACTCGTAAAACATCCTCAGCATCGTCCAGCAGATGTTAAAGGACCTCAGTCTCCTCAGGAAGTAGAGATGGCTCTGACCCTTCTTGTAGACAGCCTCAGTGTTCTTTGACCAGTCCAGTTTATTGTCAATTCATATTCTCAGGTATTTGTAATCCTCCACCATGTCCACACTGACCCCTTGGATGGAAACAGGGATCACTGGTGCCTTAGCCCTCCTCAGGTCCACCACCAGCTCCTTGGTCTTTTTCACATTAAGCTGCAGATGATTCTGCTCACACCATGTGACAAAGTTTCCCACCGTAGCCCTGTACTCAGCCTCATCTCCCTTGCTGATGCATCCAACTATGGCAGAGTCATCAGAAGACTTCTGAAGATGGCAAGACTTTGTGCAGTAGTTGAAGTCCGAGTGATTGTAGTGATGACTTGCAGTGGACTGAAAAGCTTGAGCGTGTAGACATTAAGAAAGAGGATGTGTTGGAGCATCAAGCTGGATAAGTCACCAGGACCAAATGAGATGTACCCCAGGCTACTGTGGGAGGTGAGGGAGGAGATTACTGAGCCACTGGTGATTATCTTTGCATCATCAATCAGGATGGAAGAGGTTCTGGAGGATTGGAGGGTTGCAGATGTTGTTTCTTTATTCAAGAAAGGGAGTAGGGATAGCCCAGGAAATTATAGACCAGTGAGTCTTACTTCAGTGGTTGCTAAATTGATGGAGAAGATGCTGAGAGGCAGGATTTATGAACATTTGGAGAGGTATAATATGATTAGGAATAGTCAGCATGGCTTTGTCAAGGTCAGGTCGTGCCTTACAAGCCTGATTGAATTTTTTGAGGATGTGACTAAACACATTGATGAAGGAAGAGCAGTACATGTAGTGTATATGGATTTCAGCAAGGCATTTGATAAGGTACCCCATGCAAGGCTTATTGAGAAAGTATGGACGCATAGGATCCAAGGGGACATTGTTTTGTGGATCCAGAACTGACTTACTCACAGAAGGCAAAGAGTGGTTGTAGACGGGTCATATTCTGCATGGAGGTCGGTGACCAATGGTGTGCCTCAGGGATCTGTTCTGGTACCCTTACTCTTCGTAATTTTTATAAATGACTTGGATGAGGAAGTGGAGGGAAGGGTTAGTAAGTCTGATGATGACATAAAGGTTGGGGATATTGTGGATAGTGTGGAGGGCTGTTAGAGGTTACAGCGGGACATTGATAGGATACAAAACTGGGCTGAGAAGTGGCAGATGGAGTTCAACCCAGATAAGTGTGAAGTTTTACTCAGAGAGTGGTGAGTGCATTGAATGGGCTGCCGGCAACGGTGGTGGAGGCGGATATGATAGGGTTTGGAGTATTGTGTGCAGTTTTGGTCACCTAATTACAGGAAGGATATTAATAAGTTTGAAAGAGTGCAGAGAAGGTTTACAAGGATGTTGCTGGGACTTGAGAAACTGAGTTACAGAGAAAGGTTGAATAGGTTAGGATGTTATTCCCTGGAGCATAGAAGAATGAGGGGAGATTTGATAGAGGTATATCAAATTATGATGGGTATAGATAGAGTGAATTCAAGCAGTCTTTTTCCACTGAGGCTAGGGGAGAGAAAAACCAGAGGACATGGGTTAAGGGTCAAGGGGGAAAAGTTTAAAGGGAACATTGAGGGGGGGGCTTCTTCAGACAGAGAGTGGTGGGAGTGTGAAATGAGCTGCCAGTTGAAGTGGTAAATGTGGGGCTCACTTTTAACATTTAAGAAGAACTTGGATAGGTACATGGATGAGAGGTGTATGGAGGGATATGGTCCAGGTGCAGGTCAGTGGGACTAGGCAGAAAAATGGTTCGGCACAGCTAAGAAGGGTCAAAAGGCCTGTTTCTGTACTGTAATGTTCTATGGTTCTATGGTCTTTTAAGAGACTTTTGGATAGGTACATGCAGCTTAGAAAAATAGAGGGCTTTGGGTAAGCCTAGTAATTTCTAAGGTAGGGACATGTTTGGCACAACTTAGTGGGCTGAAGGCCTGTATTGTGTGCTGTAGGTTTTCTATGTTTCTATGTTACAATGTTATAGTCTGCAATGTCACTTTTTAATTTTGAATTCCCTGACTCAAAACTTGGCAGCAAGCTCCCCCTTGCCATCGAGAAAGAAAGAGAGTGAGAAAGGGAGAGAAGTGCAATCACCCAAGTACAGAGGCATCTGACAGCCACACCTGCTATCTCAAAGTTCCGACCTCCCACAATGCTTCAGTTGGATGACACTGTCAGGGAATTGAGTCATCCAATGGAAGGCGCCAGTCTTCCAGGTTACCGTTGGAGATATCGAAAGGTGGTCAATCGATGAGCTCTGTGAACGGGAGCTCACTGCCAAGAAAAATAGCAGGTTGAATGCAGCTATAGATCACAGAATCTGACAAGCCCACAGCTACCTTGAAAAAGACAAAAAAGGCATCAGAGAGAAGAATTTAAACTGCTTTGTTGATGCTCTGGGAGAAGTCACCCTCTGGAGCCATTTTTATGTTACAATATTCTAAAAACTTCTACAGAGCCAGACACCCAAAATTAATCTGTCATGACTTCTCTGAGGACACAAAACTACTGATTGCTTATGCCTGTGACCATAGTTGATATGCTCAGTGACAACATCTGTCTGGTCTACTGGTTTGAAACTCAGTCACAATGGTACAAATTACTTAGCCCATATTGCCTGGTTTGATGCAAGCCAATTAACACAGCCCCATTGTCTTAATGTTAGGCTGATGCACATGCAATCTCTTGGTCGGTGGGATAGTTTAACTTTAATTTACTGCTTGCAATTGACAATAAGAACTGAAGATGAATTGCAAGCTTCCTGAACTTATTTACATTTATATTAAGAACTGAAGACTGATTCTCATTTGAATTAATATCTGCCATAATCACATAAGTCCAGAATACTCTATAATAAAGTAATCTGTTCTTCCTTTTCCAAAAGGAAGCTCTTGGGTACAAACACAAAAAATTGGTCTGCTCTGCTCTCTGCCCCAGACTACCTTACTGTCAGTCCTCACTAAAGTAAGGAAGGTTAACAAATACTACCAGAGGTGGGGGTCCTTAGTAACTGAATAAATGAGCCAAGGAATGGCAAATGCAGTTTAGTTCAGATGAGTCTGAGGTGTTTCCGATAATGGGAGAGTCTAGGACCAGAGGCCGCAGACTCTGAATAGAGCAATGTCCATTTAAAACAGAAATGAGGAGGAATTACTTTACCCAGGGTGATGAATCTATGGAATTCATCACCACAGATTACTGTGGAGATCATGTCATTGGGCATATTTGAAGTGGAGATTAATAGGTTTTCAATTGATCAAGCATCAAAGGTTACAGTAAGAAGTCAGGAGAATGCAGTTGAATGGGATAATAAATTAGCCATAATGAAATGGTAGCAGACTCGATGGGCTGAATGGCCTAGTTCTGCTCCTATGTCTTATATCTTACTTCCTGCAAGATGAAATCCAATATCATGAATGGCAATGACGATAATGGCTGCTTCTTCACTTGCAAAGATCAGGAGAGAAAACTCCATCACTATAGGACTTTTCTTCCCTCCTGCGCTATGTAAGTTTATAGTGAGGATTGTGTGTACAGACCAATTCTGCTTATTATGCTGGGGGACATTCCATAATGGCACAGTGAGCTGTGACAACTGCGGCAACTGCAAGGCTGTAGGATGAGTATCAGAGTTTTCCTTCTCCTAGACAAACTGCTTGGCAAGGTTAACGAGTCCCATCTACCTGTGTCTGGAATCGGAGTTTTCCTTCTCCTCGACAGACTGCCTGGCAAGGCTAAGGAGCCCCTTCTATCCGAGTCTGGACTTGGAGTTGTCCCTCTCCTAGGCTGGCTGCCAGCCAAGGCTGCTGAGCCCAGCCTACCCACCAGTTACACCGCTGGACACTTGGTCATGGCATGACATTGCAAACTCAGTAAGAACAGGATGCCACGTGAAGGCATTGCTCTGGACACAGTAGAGTAAGAGAGGCCACATGTGAGAGACCTCCTGTAAGGCAAAACAAACAGTGGTCCTGTGGCGATCACTACATCAGGAAAGGAGAGCCTATGAAAGACATTTCACCTTCTATAAGCTCAGCTTTTGAGCTGAGACCTTTCACCAGGACTGATGAAGGGTCTCAGCCCGAAAGGTCGACCCTTTCGACCTTTACTCTTCTTCATCAATGCTGTCTGGCCTGCTGAGTTCCTCCAGCATTTTGTCTGAGTTGCTTCAACACCTTTTTTTGTTTACTTTGAAAAGAAGAATATAACTAGAGCTGTGAAGATTCCTGCTGCACAAAGTAACCCTGTGATCTCTATCTCGGAGACCAATGGCAGGCTGTCTTTCCAGAGAGTGAACCCTCGCAAGGAGATAGGCCCCAATGGTGTACCTGGTAAGGCTCTGAAAACTTGTGCCAACCAACTGGCAGGGGTGTTCAAAGACACTTTCAATCTCTCACTGCTAAGGTTGGAAGTTCCCATCTGCTTCAAAGGGGCAACAATTGTACCAGTGCCCAAGAAGAGTAGTGTGAGCTGCCCTTAATGACTATTGCCCAGTAGCACTCACATCTATGGTGATGAAATACTTTGAGGGGTTGGTCATGGCTAGAATCAACTCCTACCTCAACAAGGTCAATGGCAGACATAATCTCAATGGCTCTCCACACAGCCTTGGACCACCTGGACAATACAAACACCTACGTCAGGATGCTGTTCATCGACTATAGCTCAGCATTTAATATCATCATTCCCACAATCCTGATTGATAAGTTACAGAACCTGGGTCTCTGTACCTCCCTCTGCAATTGGATCCTCAACGTCCTAACTGGAAGACCACTATATGTGCGGATTGGTGATAACATCTCCTCTTCGCAAACAAACAACGCTGGTGCACCTCAGGCATGTATGCGTAGCCCACTGCTCTATTCTCTCTACACCCATGACTGTGTGGAGATTTGATTTATCACCTAAAACACTTGAAAACTTCCACAGATGTACTGTCAAGAGTAATCTGACAGCTACATGCCTCTGTTATGTGGGGGGGGGGGGGGTGCTACTGCACAGGATCAAAGTAAGCTGCAGAGAGTTGTAAAATTAGTCAGGTCAATCATAGGCACTAGCCTCCATATTATCCAAGACATCTTTAAGGAGCAGTGCCTCAGAAAGAGAGTGTTCATCATTAAGGACTCCCACCACAGGGCATGCCCTCTTCTCACTGTCACCATAGGAAGGAAGTACAGAAGCCTGAAGGCACACACTCAAAGCCCACTGGCATGGTTTGGGTTACCTGGAATAATCAGCAGTAGCAGAACATTCCAATCATAATGGTCAAACAACACACACAAAATGCTGGTGGAACACAGCAGGCCAGGCAACATCTATAAGGAGAAGCACTGTCGACGTTTCAGTCCGAGATCCTTCGTCAGGACTACGAAGAGTCTCGGCCCAAATCGTCGACAGTGCTTCTCCTTATAGATGCTGCCTGGCCTGCTGTGTTCCACCAGCATTTTGTGTGTGTTGTTTGAATTTCCAGTATCTGCAGATTTCCTCATGTTTGCAATCATAATGGTAATTAAATAAACTTCAACAGCACAAACCTACTGTGCCACCCCAGTGGCTTTTGGGACCACCTGGTGAAGGAAACCATTGAAGTAAAATGAGAGAAAAAGAATTTTAACAAAGATGAAGGTCTCACTCTAAGTAAGAGCCAGAATTCAATTGTAAACAAGGTGGGAGAGCAGAAACCTGATTGGATGAGGACTAACCAATTGGGAGGGATGGATGATGGGGGTAAAAATACCATCGGATTAGACATGCTCAGGCATCATCCCTGATAATGATGGCAGAGCTTGTCTTTGAAACGTCAGTTAAAATCAACACTTGTCCCTAGCTGGAAACCTGAGAATAGTTTGTCATATATGCCGGGAAAGCACTAGATCCTTTTTGAACAGATGGTTGGACAGCTACATGGATTAGAAAGGTTTAGTAGGTTATGAGCCAAACGCTGGCAAATGGGACTAGCTTGGGCGGAGCATTATGGATAGCATGGACTGATGGGCCTGTTTCAGTGCTGCATGACTCTGCAAGTTCAAGCTCAAGTTTATTGTCATGCATGAATACAACCAAATAAAACAACATTCCAATAAAACACATATCACACACCTCACATAAAGCAAAACATTACCAGAATAAGTTAATAAGATATAATTCAAAACATAATTTATCTCACTCCATTCCCATCTCCTATTCTTTTTCCCTTGTGTGTTTCTCCAGTCTCCTGTGAGATGCATATTAGGAGGAATTTGTTTCTCAGGTAGAATGGAACGATAGGTTGTTTTTGTGTTGTTGTTCTCTATGACTCTATATATTCTCTCAGGCAATTAATAAATACGATAGACAGCAGAGGCTTGATTCGGCTCCATCTGGATCTCAGTTTGTCACCATTCCATCAATCAAAATACTTTCCCATGTTCCTAACCGACCTTCCAACCAGCCACCAGCTTGTCACCAGCTCCAATTCCTTCTGCTCTCATTCGTGCCAATAGAGGAAGGAAAAGGAAGGGCAATTTTAGAGAAATAGAGGAACGAAAGACCATCAGCTCAATAGGCAAAATTGTCACAGAAGACATGCATTGCCATTGCCAGCAGGCCTCGCCATCCAGAAGTTTATCATTACCATTGCTTCCATTTCTGCCTACTCCCAACTGCCGTGAGTAATGTCCTAACCAATCACTAACTAGTCAATAATGATGATTCAATTAGTGATGGGAAGGAAGATTACACCTCCCAATGGGCATTGCGACACACCAGTCTGTAAAATGTAACTGAATAAAACAATGGACTTCAACATCAACTCCTGTGTTTACAGAGCACTTGGCTTTGCAAATACAAATGGAACAAAAGATTACATTCTGAACTATACAGGGTGGGTAAGATATGACAGAACTTGTAATCAGTGGGGTTTAAGAAAATTGTTAAACAATGGAGAGAGAAGTTTGGGTAATAAGGTCCAGAGATTTGGTAGAAGGTCCTGTTACTGAGGGTGAGGAAGCAGGGAGTAAGTCAAAGATCTAAATGGATTTTATTTGTGAGCCTATGCACTGAGATGGAGACAGGAATGTCAAGAAAGGGAAATGTAGTGGCAGATGTAGATCATATGGAAATGGGAATAGAGTGGAAATTGGCAGCAAATGTAGCAAAATGTTTCCATTCTGTAGAAAACCAATCCAATCATCAGTGTAACAGGAAAATAATAGGATCTGCGTTAGAGTCATAGAACACAAGAGTCACAGCAAAGTACAGCACAGAGGCTCTTCAGCCCATCTAGTCTGCGCTGAACCATTAATCTGCCTAGTCTATACAACCTCCCTATGTCTTGGACCATAGCCCAGCATACTCCTCCCATCTACAGACCTATCCAAATTTATCTTAAATATTGAAAATGACTGCATATCCACCACCTGCACTGGCAGCTCATTCCACACTATCATGACCCTCCGAGTGAAGAAGTTCCACTCTCATGTTCCCTTTAAACATTTCACCTTTCACCCTTAATCCATGATCTCTAGTTGTAGTCTAGCCCAACCTCAGTGGAAAAAGCCTGCATACATTTACCCTATCAATACCCCTCAAAATTTTGTACACCTCAATCAAATCTCGTCATTCTTCTACATTCGAGGGAATAAAGTCCTAGCCTATTCAACCTTTCCCTACAATTCAGGTCCTCAAGTGAGAAATCATTTGGAACAATTTTCCAGTAGGTAAACAAGGGCAAACATTTAAAGAATATGAACATAGGAAGTGGAAGAAGTTGTTCCTCCTGTCCTACCAAATTAATTCATAGTTCTCAATGAACATGTAATGAACTAAAGAATTATCATACGTTTCCCAACACTGTATTCCATCTGTCACTTTTTGCCCATTCTTCCAATTTGTCTAAGTCTTGCTGCAATCATATTGCTTCCTCAGCACTACCTACCCCTCCATCTATTTGTATCATCCACAAACTTTGCTGCAAAAACATCAATTCCATTATTTATATCATTGACAAACAATGTGAGAAGTAGTGGTCCCAATACTGACCCCTGAGAAACACCACTAGTCACTGGCAGCCAAACAGAAAAAAACCCTCTTTACTCTCACTCACTAACTCCTGCCTATCAGCCATTCCTCTATCCATGCCAGTATTTCCTGTAACACCATAGGATTTTATCTTGTTAAAGCAGCCTCATGTGTGGCACCTTTTTAAACACCTTCTGAAAATCCAAGTAAATGACATCCACTGCCTCTCCTTTGACCACCCTAGTTGTTACTTCCTTGAAGAACTCTAACAGATATGTCAGTTAAAATTTCTCTTTACAGAAACCATACTGACTTTGACTCATTTTATCATTAGGCTCCAAGTACCTTGAAACCTCATCCTTAATAATAGAGTCCAACACTTTCCCAACCACTGAGGTTAGGCTAACTGGCCTATAATTCCCTCTCTTTTGTCTTCCCCTACTTCTTAAACAGTGTAGTGACATCTGCAATTTTCCAGTCCTCCGGGACCATGCCAGAATCAAGTGAGCCCTGAAAGATCATGACCGATACATCCATTATCTCTTCAGCAACCACTTTCAGGACTCTGGGATGTAGTCCATCTGGTCTGGGTGACTTATCCACCTTAAGACCTTTCAGTTTGCTGAGTACATTTTCCTTTATAATAGCAATTGCACTCACTCCTGCTCCCTGACACTCACGGACCTCTGACACACTGCTAGTGTCTTCCACGGTGATGACTGGAACAAAGTACTCATTAAGTTGATCTGCCATTTCTTTGCCCCCCATTACTACCTCACCAGCATCATTTTCCAGTGATCCAATATCAACTTTCACCTCCCTTTAACTCTTTATATAACTGAAAAAACTTTTGGTATCCTGCTTTATATTATTGGCTAGTCTGCCCTCTTATTCCATCTTTTCCCTTCTTATAGCTTTTTTAGTTGCCTTTTGTTGTATTTTTAAAACTTCCCAATCATCCAACTTCCCACTCAGTTTTGCTACCTTATATGCCCTTTCCTTGGCTTATATGCAGTCCTGAACTTCCCTTGTCAGCCACGGTTGCCTACCCCTGCCATTTGAGAACTTCTTCCTCTGTGGGACACATCCATCCTGTGCCTGTGAAATATTCCCAAAACTTCAGCCATCTTCGCTCTGCTGTCTTCCCCGCTAGTATCGCTCTACAATCAATCTGGATAAGCTCCTCTGTCATGCCTCTGTAAGTCCTTTTATTCCATTTTTACATCATATATGCAGAAATGTGAGGAAAAAGGCCCAATAACATCATGAAGGATCCTATCTACTCTGCTGATGGACTGTTCGTCCCACTCCCATCAGGGAGGAGGCTACGTAGCATCCACACCAGGACCATCACACTCAAAAACACTTACTTATCCCAAACAGTGAGGCTGATCAACACCTCCACCCACTAACCCACCCCTTCACACCCCCAACCATCACCACCTTATCATTTCCTGCCCTTCACCATTAGGAGAATTCAAAGGTATTCTACAGATATGTTAAGAGCAAAAGGATTGCAAAGGACAAAACTGTTCCTCTGGAAGATCAATGGTAAATCATGTGTGGAGCCAAAACAGATGAGGGAGATCTTAAATGTATTCCTTGTGCCTGTATTTACTCAGGAGGTGGATACAGAGTCCATACACGAGGCAAAGTGGCATCAACTTCATGGACCCTGTATAGATTACAGAGGAGGGGGTGTTTGCTACCCTAAAGCAAATCAGGGTAGATAAATCCAAAGAACTGACAACCTGTTCCCTCAGACTCCACAGGAGGCAAGCGCAGAAATTGCTGGGGCCTTAGCAGAGATACTTATATCATCCTTACTAACAGGGGAGGCAGTAGAGGAGTGGAGGTTAGCCAATGTTGTTCTGCTATTTTTAAAAGGCTCTAAAAAGAAATCGGAAATTATAGGCCAGTGAGTCGGACATCAGTAGTGGGAAAGTTGTTGAAAGTAATTCTAAGGGACCAGATATACAAGTATTTGGATAGACATGGATTTAATGAGGATAGTCAGCATGGCTTCATAGGTGGTAGATCATGTCTAACTAATCTTACAGAGTTTTTTGAGGAAGTTACCAGAAAAGTGGATGAAGGCAAGGCAGTGAACTTTAGTAAGGCATTTGATAAGGTCCCGCATGGGAGGCTGGTCAAGAAGTTTCAGTCACTCGGCATTCAGAATGAGATAGTAAGTTGGATTAGACATTGGCTTTGTGGGAGAAGACAGAGAGTGGTAGTAGAGGGAGGAAGACTATCATGGCTTGCAGAGGGATCTGTATCAGTTGGAAAAATGGGCTGAAAAATGGTAGATGGAATTTAATGCAGACAAGTGAAAGGTTTTGCACTTCAGTAGGACCAACCAGGATAGTTCTACCACAGTGAACTGTAGGGCACTGAGGAGTGTGGTAGAACAAAGGGATCTGGGAATACAGATCCATAATTCATTGAAAGTTGTGTCACAGGTAGATAGGGTCGTAAAGAAAGTTTTTGGCACATTGGCCTTCACAAATCAATGTATTGAGTACAGGAGATATGATGTTATTTTATAAGACACGTTGAAATTGTATAAGACATTGGTGAAGCCTAATTTGGAGTATTGTGTGCAGTTTTGGTCACCTAACTAGAGGAAAGATGTAAACAAGGTTGAAAGATTTCAGATAAAATTTACAAGGATGCCAGTTCTGGAGAACCTAAGTCTAAGGAAAGATTGAAGGGGTTAGGACTGTATTCTTTGGAATGTAGAAGATTCAGAGGAGATTTGTTAGAAGAATACAAAATTATGAAGGATATAGCTAGGGTAATTGCAAGCAGGTTTTTTCCACTGAGGTTGGGTGGGACATGGGTTATTGATCACTGGTTAAGGGTGGAAGGTGAGAAGTTTAAGGGGAACATGAGGGGTATCTTCTTCACTCAGAGGGTCGTGAGAGTGTGGAACAAGCTGCCAGCACAAGTGGTGCATGTGAGCTCAATTTCAACATTTAAGGGAAGTTTGGATCAGTACATGGATAGTCAGGGTACGGAGGGCTAAGATCCCAGTGCAGGTCGATGGGAGTTGGCAGTTTAAGTAGTTTCAGAATGGACTAGATGGGCGGAAGGTTCTGTTCTGTGTTGTACTTCTCTGTGATTCTATGTACAGGTACTCCTGTACCTAGCATCACCTTATGGGCATAGAATCAATCTGTGTGTATAAGCTATCTGATGTATTTATATTTATTATGTTTTTTATTGTATTGTGTTCTTTATCTTACTGAGTTTTTCTGAGCAGCACCAGATCCATAGGAACAATTATTGAATTCCCCTTTGAACTTGTGTACAGAAAATGACATTAAACAATCTTGAAACTTGTTGTTCTGGATTTCCAGCATCTGCAGAATATTTAGTGTTTATGATATCCTTCCTACATTTGCCCTTCCCAGCCCGGTTTCAAAGGGATTGATTCTCATTGTTTGAAGGTATGCTCACCCACCCAGTCTGTCCAGTCTGTCTTTGTGTTTTAATCCTCAAAGCCCAGTCCCAGCACCCTTTCCCAGATTCACTGATCTGCTGTCTTTTTTAGATGTGATCTCACCATGAGTAAATATCTGGTGTGAGACCTTGCTCCTCCCTCATTCAGATAATCTTGCAATAAGGGAAAATCAAAAGTCTGAAACCATAATAAAAATATGGTGTCAGCAGTCAGCACATCAGACCATATGAGACCATAAGACTATAAGACATTGGAGCTGAATTGGGCCATTTGGCCCATCAAGACTGCTCCCATTCCATCAATGTTGATTAATTATCCTCCTCAACCACATTCTTCTGCCTTCTCTCCATAACTGTTGATGACTAATTAAAGATCTACCAGCCTCTACTTTAAATATACCCAATGATTTGGCTTCCATAGTTGACTGTACCAATCCTCTGGCTAAAGAAATTCCTCTTAATCTCTGTGCTAAATAAATGTCCCTCTATTCTAAGGCTGTGTTCTCCTGTCCTAGAATCAAAATCAGGTTTAATATCACCAGCATATGTTGTGAAATTGGTTAATATAGCAGCATAGTACAATGCAATACATGATAATATAGAAAATAAATAAATAAGTAAATTACAGTCCATATATACATGTATATTAAATAGCTACATCAAAAATAGTGCAAAAACAGAAATAATAAAAAAGTGAGTTAGTGTTCATGGGTTAAATGTTCATTTAGAAATCGGATGGTGAAGGGGAAGAAGCTGTTCCTGAATCACTGAGTGTGTGTCTTCAGGCTTCTGTACCTCTTTCCTGACGATAACAGTAAGAAAAGGGCATGCCCTGGCTGAAGGGGGTCCTTAATGATGCTGCCTTTTCAGAGGCAGTGCTCCTTGAAGATGTCTTCGATACTATGGAGGCTAATACCCAAGATGGAGTTGATTAATTTTACAGCTTTCTGTAGCTTATTTCTGTCCTGTGCAGTAGCTCCCAACCCCCACCATACCAGATGGCAATGCAGCCTGTCAGAATGCTCTCAATGGTACGTCTGTAGAAGTTTTCAAGTCATTAGGTAACAAACCAAATCTCCTCAAACTCTTAATGAAATATAGCCAAGCAACAAAATGCTGGAGGAACTCAGCAGGTCACGCAGCATCTATGGAAAAGAACATTTCGGGCCAAGAACCTTCAGCAGGACTGGAGAAAAAAAAATGAGGAGTCAGAGTAAGAAGGTATGGGAGGGGAGGAATCTTCCACATCCTTGCACTTCACTGAGCCTGTGCACATCATAAATGGGATTTATGAGACCTTTGAGATAATGGGATCCTAAATGGATGTTTTGCACCTGTATTTACTCGGGAGATGGACAGAGTCGATAGAAGTGAAGCAACAGTGAGGCCATGGACCCTATACAGATTACAGAGGAGAAGGTGTTTGCTATCTGAGGCAAAATGGTTTCGGTGGTTGGGAAAGAGTTCAAGTCTATTATTAAGGATGAGGTTTCGAGGTACTTGGAGACCAATGAAAAAGTAAGTTAAAATCAGCATGGTTTCTGTAAAGGGAAATCTTGCCTGACTAGAATTCTTCAAGGAAGTAATAAGCAGGGTGGACAAAGGACAGGCAGTGAATGTCATTTACTTGGATTTTCAGAAGGCATTTGATAAGGTGCCTCACATGAAGCTGTTTAACAAGATAAAATACTATCCCATTCAGGAAAGATACTGGCAGGATAAAGTAATGGCTGACAGGCAGGAGGCAGCAAGTGGAAATAAAGGGGACCATTTGTGGTTGGCTGTCAGTGACTAGTGATGTTCCTTAGGGGTAACAGTATTGAGACCACTACTTTTCACATTGTTTGTCAGTGATTTAGATAATGGAATTGATGGCTTTGTGTCAAAGTTTGTGGTTGATATGAAGATAGGTGGAGGGGTAGGTATTGACGAGAAGCTAGACTGGACTGCCAACACAGATGCCTTGTGCAGGAAGGCACAGAGTCGACTGTACTTCCTTAGAAGGTTGGCGTCATTCAATGTCTGTAGTGAGATGCTGAAGATGTTCTATAGGTCAGTTGTGGAGAGCGCCCTCTTCTTTGTGGTGGCGTGTTGGGGAGGAAGCATTAAGAAGAGGGACGCCTCACGTCTTAATAAGCTGGTAAGGAAGGCGGGCTCTGTCGTGGGCAAAGTACTGGAGAGTTTAACATCGGTAGCTGAGCGAAGGGCGCTGAGTAGGCTACGGTCAATTAAGGAAAACTCTGAACATCCTCTACATAGCACCATCCAGAGACAGAGAAGCAGTTTCAGCGACAGGTTACTATCGATGCAATGCTCCTCAGACAGGATGAAGAGGTCAATACTCCCCAATGCCATTAGGCTTTACAATTCAACCGCCAGGACTTAAGAACTTTTTAAAAGCTATTATTAATGCTTTTTGAGATAGTGATTTAGATGCATATCATATTTTTTACTGAGTTAAGTATTGTATGTTATTAGTTTTGCTACAACAAGTGTATGAGACATTGGAAAAAAAGTTGAATTTCCCCATGGGGATGAATAAAGTATCTATCTATCTATCTATCTATCTATCTATCTATTGCTGAGGAAGCAATGCGATTGCAGCAGGACTTAGACAAATTGGGAGAATGGGCAAAAAATGTCAGATGGAATACTGTGTTGGGAAAAGTATGATAATGCATTTTGGTAAAAGGAACAATAGTGTGGACTATTATCTATATGGAGAGAAGGTTCAAACATCAGAGGTGCAGAGGGACCGAGGAGTCCTCATGCAAGACTCCCAGAAGGTTAATTTACAGGTTCAAGTGAAGTCAAGTCAAGTCACTTTTATTGTCATTTCGACCATAACTGCTGGTACAGTACATAGTAAAAATGAGACAACATTTTTCAGGACCATGGTGTTACATGACACAGTACAAAAACTAGACTGAACTACACAAAAAAAAACACAGAGAAAGCTACACTAGACTACAGACCTACATAGGACTACATAAAGTGCACAAAAACAGTGCAGGCATTACAATAAATAATAAACAGGACAATAGGGCAAGGTGTCAGTCCAGGCTTTGGGTATTGAGGAGTCTGATAGCTTGGGGGAAGAAACTGTTACATAGTCTGGCCGTGAGAGCCCGAATGCTTTGGAGCCTTTTCCCAGACGGCAGGAGGGAGAAGAGATTGTATGAGGGGTGCATGGGGTCCTTCATAATGCTGTTTCCTTTGCGGATGCAGCATGAAGTGTAAATGTCCATGATGGCGGGAAGAGAGACCCCAATGATCTTCTCAGCTGACCTCACTATCCGCTGCAGGGTCTTGCGATCCGAGATGGTGCAATTTCCGAACCAGGCAGTGATGCAGCTGCTCAGGATGCTCTCAATACAACCCCTGTAGAATGTGATGAGGATGAGGGGTGGAAGATGGACTTTCCTCAGCCTTTGCAGAAAGTAGAGACGCTGCTGGGCTTTCTTTGCTATGGAGCTGGTGTTGAGGGACCAGGTGAGATTCTCCATCAGGTGATTACCAAGAAATTTGGTGCTCTTTGCAATCTCTACCGAGGAGTCGTCGATGTTCAGCAGGGAGTGGTCGCTCTGTGCCCTCCTGAAGTCAACAACCATCTCTTTTGTTTTGTTCACATTCAGAGACAGGTTGTTGGCTCTGCACCAGTCCATTAACTGCTGCACCTCCTCTCTGTAAGCTGACTTGTCATTCTTGCTGATGAGACCCACCACAGTCGTGTCATCAGCGAACTTGATGATATGGTTCAAGCTGTGTGTTGCAGCACAGTCATGGGTCAGCAGAGTGAACAGCAGTGGACTGAGCACACAGCCCTGGGGGCCCCCGTGCTCAGTGTGATGGTGTTGGAGATGCTGCCTCCAATCCGGATTGACTGAGGTCTCCCAGTCAGGAAGTCTAGGATCCTGTTGCAGAGGGAGGTGTTCAGGCCCAGTAGGCTCAGCTTTCCAATCAGATTCTGAGGGATGATTGTGTTGAATGCTGAACTGAAGTCTATGAACAGCATCCGAACGTTTTTTTTTGTCCAGGTGGGTTAGGGCCAGGTGGAGGGTGGTGGCAATGGCATCATCTGTTGAGCGTTTGGGATGGTACGCAAACTGCAGGGGGTCCAGTGAGGGGGGCAGCAGGGTCTTTATATGTCTCATGACGAGCCTCTCGAAACACTTCATGACGATGGATGTGAGTGCAATGGGACGGTAGTCATTGAGGCAGGACACTGAAGACTTCTTCAGCACGGGGACGATGGTGGCGGCCTTGAAGCACGTTGGAACGGTGGCGCTGCTCAGGGAGATGTTGAAGATGTCAGTGAGAACATCTGCTAGCTGGTCTGTACATCCTCTGAGCACTCTACCAGGGATGTTGTCTGGTCCAGCAGCCTTCCGTGGGTTGACCCTGCACAGGGTTCTTCTCACATCGGCCACGGTGAGACACAGCACCTGGTCATTTGTAGGAGGGGTGGACTTCCTCGCCGCCGCGTCATTTTCTGCCTCAAACCAGGCGTAGAAGTTATTCAGCACATCTGAGAGGGAGGCATCACCTGCACAGTCAGGTGATGTTGTCCTGTAATTGGTGATGTCCTGGATGCCCTTCCACATGCGCCGTGTGTCGCCGCTGTCCTGGAAGTGGCTGTGGATTCGCTGGGTGTGTGCACGCTTTGCCCCTCTGATGGCTCGGGACAGTTTGGCCCTTGCTGTTGTTAGAGCTGCCTTGTTGCCTGCTCTGAAGGCAGAGTCGCGGGACCTCAGCAGCACATGCACCTCTGCAGTCATCCATGGCTTCTGGTTAGTGCATGTAGTGCTGGTCTTGGACACAGTAACGTCGTCAATGCACTTGCTGATGTTGCTGGTCACTGATGCTGTGTACTCCCCTAAGTTGGTAGAGTCGCCATTGGTTGCAGCCTCCCTGAACATGTGCCAGTCAGTGTGCTCAAAGCAGTCTTGAAGAGCAGAGATGGCTCCTGCTGGCCAGGTTTTCACCTGCTTCTGTACTGGTCTGGAGTGACTGACGAGCGGTCTGTATGCTGGGATTAGCATAACAGAGATGTGGTCTGAGTATCTGAGGTGGGGGTGGGGCTCCGCCTGGTACACATCGGGGTTGTTTGTGTAAACCAGGTCCAACATGTTCTCCAACTCAGGAAGTACAACCTGCCTCAGGAGCTGTTGATTCAATTCTATTCAGGAATAATCCAGTCTGTTCTCTGTTCGTCCATCACTGTCTGGTTTGGATCAGCTACCAAACAAGACAAGAATAGACTCCAAAGAACTGTCAGGGCTGCGGAAAGGATTATTGGTGTGAAGCTGCCCTCGATCCAGGACTTGTATGCATCTTGAGTCAGGAAGCGAGCAAGCAGCATTATTGTAGTCCCATCACACCCTGGACATCACCTGTTCCAACTTCTTCCTTCTGGTAGGTGCTTTAGGTCACTGTATGCCAGGACAAATAGGTATAAGAACAGTTTCTTTCCGTATACCATCAGACTTATGAACACTTGAATTTTAGACTATTATAAATCAAGTCCACCTGTACATTCAATGAGGTGGACCTCATTGTATATAGTTTATGATTATTTGCACTATTGTTTTTGTTTGCTTTTCATTCTGTACAGAGAGAGCTCAGGGAAACCGGCATCAAATTCCCTGTATGTGTCCTCATACCTGGCGATAATAAAGGATTCTGATTCTGTGAGGTATTCTAACCGACTGGATATATAAATATTTGGATAGGCAGGGCTAAATTAGAGACAATCAATATGGCTTTAAGCATGGTGGGCCATGTCTAACCAATCATATAGAGCTTCTCGATGAAGTTACCAAGGAAGTTAATGAAGGCAAGGTAGTGGATGTTATCGACATGAATTTTAACAAGGCCTCCGACAAAGTTCTACTTGGGAGTTTGGTCGAGAAGGTTCAGTTACTCGGCATTCAGGATGAGGTAGTAAATTGGATTAGACATTGGCTTTGTGGGAGAAGCCAGAGGGTGGTAGCAGAAGCTTGCCTCTCTGACTGGAGGCCTGTGACTCATAGTGTGCCACAGGGATCGGTGCTGTGTTTTTTTATTGCTTGTCATCTATTTCAATGATCTGGATGATAATATGGTAAACGGAATCAGCAAACTTACAGATGACACCAAGACTGTGGCTAAGTACAGCTGCAACACCATATACAGGTTTGCTGATGTGGACTGTATCAAAGGGGGTGATGAATCAGCGTACAGGAGGGAAATGGAAAACGTGGCTGAGTGGTATAATAACAACAACCTCTCCCTCAATGTCAATAAGACCAAGGAAATGATTGTAGACTTCAGGAGAGGGAAACCAGAAGTCCATGCACCAGTAATCTTCGCAGGATCAGAGGTGGAGAGGGTCAGTAACTTTAAATTTCTGGGTATCACTATCTCAGAGGACCTGTCTTGGACCCATCATATAAATATTATTGCGAAGAAAGCATGGCAGCACCTCTACCTCCTCAGGAGTCTGCAGAGGTTTGGCATGTCTTTGAAAACTTTGGCAAATTTCTATAGATCTGTGCTGGAAAGTGTGCTGACTGGCTGCATTACAGCCTGCTATAGGAGCACCAATGCCTTTGAGCGGAAAATCCTACAGAATGTAGTGGATTCAGCTCAGTACTCATGGGTAAAAACCCTCTCAACCATTGAGCACATCTATATGAAACATTACTGTAGAAGAGCAGCATCCGTCATCAAAGATCCTCACTACACAGTCCATGCTCTTTTCTCACTGCTGCCATCAAGTAGAAGGCATTGGTATCTCAGGACTCGCAACATCAGGTTCAAGAACAGTTACTACCCCTCAACCATCAGGCCATTGAACAAAAGGGAAAACTACACTCATTTAAGGACTCTGTTACATTGTTATTTCATCCTTGTTACTTAGTTATTTATTTAGAGCTTCATTTACACAGTTTGTTTACAGTTTATAATTCCTGATGTTTACAGGTACTGTTCTATAGACTTGGTAAGTATGCTCACAGGAAAAAGAAATCTCAAGGTTGCATATGGTGACACATATGTGTAACACTTCCCCAACAGACTGGTATATGTCTAGGGGAAAAGGAGATCCAGCCACTCACCAACCCCACCTCCCGTACACGCAGGGGCTGTGGGAATCAAGGTTATGCCGCGCGTACACACACAATATCAAACTCACACCAGATACCATTACGGAATACACTTTAAAGAGTTTACTAAAGCTAAAAGAGTACTAGACAATACAATATATATGAAAGGAAAGAAAAAGCAAAAGGCGCCAAACTTATCAAAGTCCAAACCACTTCGTGCACAACCATTGGAGCTGAATTATTGAAGTCTTCTGGCCACCATTCGACCCCCTCCGAACTCCTCGACTCACAGCTCAGGACCATCCGAAGTGGTCAACCAAGCACATCTATCTTTGTCTCCTCTCCTTGGGATACCTCCTAGCCTCGGACCCCCGCTTGAGGTCTGTTCCTCGCCCAGTTTACGGTATCACGTCCTCTCTCTCTCACCCCCTCACGCCGATCTCCCAAAAGCCCGCCAACAATAGTTTACAGACTCAGAAGAAAGAACAACATTAATCCCAATTGGTTAACAAAGGAATACAATTCTCCTTATCAGTAAATTTTAACCCAAACAAGCTTCCAGCACTCTCTCGCAACAAAAAAAAATCCTACTTTTAACAAAACAAAGAAGCCATTCTGAGTAACATACACAGTAACAATGAAAAAGAAGATACCCCCTTTACACTTGTATCTGATAATATATTTTACCTTGAACTTTAAACTTTGAACTTTGAGATTGGGGTGTAGTGGACAGTGAGGAAGGCTAACAATGCTTGCAGCATGACCTGGACAAGCTGGAAAAATGGCTGTTGGAAGACGGCTTAGTTTACAACCTCTTACAGTCTCCTGTGACACTGCGCTTTGGAACCTCCATACCAGTAAGTGATGCAACCAGTCAGAATGCTCCAGAGAAATTTGCAAGAGCCTTTGGAGACTGGAGTTGATTCTGAACATGACCTCATGGCTAGATTTAACCTCATAATTTCTCACAGTAGGTGAGTGTGCTGTCGGGCAATAGTGATGAAGTAGCTCACGCAGCTCTTCATGGGCACTGGCGTGATTTGGTGCCCTTTTGAAGCAGGTGTGAACCTCTGATTGTAGCAGTGAGTGATTGAAAATGTTCTAGTGTACTCCAGCCAGTTGGTTGACACAGGTTTTCAGAGCCCTACTTGGTACACCAAAGGGCCCTGACACCTGCGAGGAAGAATGTTCTGACATATTCTAAGGGATAATAGAGTAAGATTATAAGTTCAGCTTTATTTGTCACATGTACATTGAAACATACACTGAAATGTGCCATTTCTGCCAAATCAAATCGACGAGGATCATGTTGGGTACCCAAAGGTATTGCCATGCTTCTGGCACCAACTGAGCATGCCCACAACTTACTAACCCTAACCATACATCTTTGGAATGTGGGAAGAAGATCATAAGACCATAAGAAATAGAAGCAGAATTAGGTCATTTGGTCCATTGAGTCTGCTCCACCATTCAATCATGTTTGATCCTTTTTCTTCTATCTCCTCCTCAACCTCAGTTCCCGGCCTAAATTCAAGTGAGTACAGACCCAGAGCCATCAAACGTTCCTTGTATGATAACCCTTTCATTCCTGGAATCATCCTTGTGAACCTCCTCTGAACCCTCTTCAATGCCAGCACATCTTTTCTAAGATGAGGGGCCCAAAACTGTTCACAGTACTCAAGGTGAGGCTAGTGCTCACCAGTGCCTCATAAAGCCTCAGCATCACATCCTCGCTCTTGTATTCTAGACCTCTTGAAATGAATGCTAACATTGCATTTGCCTTCCTCACCACCGACTCAACCTGCAAGTTTACCTACAGGGTGTTCTGCACAAGGACTCCCAAGTCTCTCTGCATCTCAGATTCCTGGATTTTCTTCCCATTTAGAAAATAGTCTGCACATTTATTTCTACTACTAAAGTGCATGACCATGCAATTTACATCATTGTATTTAATTTGCCACTCTCTTGCCCATTCTCCTAGTCTGTCTCAGTCCTTCTGCAGCCTACCTGTTTCCTCAACACTACCTGCCCCTCCACCAATCTTCATATATCTGCAAATTTGGCAACAAAGCCATCTATTCATTATCTAAACCATTGATATACAGCATGAAAAGAAGTGGTCCCAACATCGAACCCCATGGAACACCACTAGACACTGGCAGCCAACCATAAAAGGATCATTTTATTCCCACTCACTGCCTCCTACCAAGTAGCCAATGCTCTAACCATGTTAGTAACTTTCCTGTAATACCATGGGCTCCTAACTTGGTAAGCAGCCTCATGGGTGGCACCTTGTCAAAGGCTTTCTGAAAGTCCAAATATACAACATCCACTGCATCTCCTTTATCTATCCTATTTGTAATCCCCTCAAAGAATTCCAACAGGTTCATCAGGCAGGATTTCCCATGAAGGAAACCATGCTGACTTTATCCTATCTTGTCCTGTGACACCAGGTACTCCATCATCTCATCCTTAACAATTGACTCTAACATCCTCCCAACTACTGAGGTCAGACTTTCTGGTCTATAATTTTCTTTCTCTTGCCCTCTTCCTGTCTTAGTGGAGTGACATTTGCAATTTTCCTGTCTTTCTGACACCATACCAGACTCCAGAGATTTTTGAAAGATAATTTCTAATGCCTCCACAATCTCTAATGCCACCTCTTTCAGAACCCTGGGATGCAGTTTCTCTGGTCCAGGTAACTTATGTACCTTTAGGTCTTCCAGCTTTTTGAGCACCTTCTCTCTTGTAACAGTAATTGCACCCATTTCTCTTCCTTCACACACTACAACATCAGGCATACTGCTAGTGTCTTCCACAGTGAAGACTGACGCAAGTTCATCAGCCATCTCCTTGTCCCCCGTTATTATTTCTCCTGCCTCATTTTCTAATGGTCCTATATCCACTCTCATTTCTCTTTTAGTTTTAACATACTTGAAAAAACTTTTACTATCGACTTTGGTATTATTTGCTAGTTTGCTTTTATATTTCATCTTTTCCCTTCTAATGATTTTTTTAGTTGCTCTCTGTAGGTTTTTAAAAACATCCCAATCTTCCAGCTTTCCACTAATTTTTGCTTTGTTGTATGCCCTTTCTTTTACTTTTACAATAGCTTTGAATCCCTTGTCAGCCATGGTTGTACTATTTTACCATTTGAGTATTTCTTCATTTTTGGAATACAAATGTCCTGCACCTTCCTCATTTCTCCCAGAAACTCGCACCATTGCTGCTCTGCTGTCATCCCTGCCAGCAGCTCCTTCCAATTTACTTTGGCCAACTCCTCTCTCACACCACTGTAATTTCCCTTACTCCACTGAAATACTGCTACATCAGACTTTACTTTCTTCCTATCAAATTTCAAGTTGAACTCAATCATATTGTGATCACTGTCTCCTAAGGGTTTTTTTTTAGCTTAAGCTCCCTAATCACCTCCAGTTCATTACATAACACTGAATCCAGTATAGCTGATCTCCTCGTAGGCTCAATGACAAACTGCTCTAAAAAGCCATCTCTTAGGCATTCAACAAACTCACTCTCTTGAGATCCATTTCCAACCTGATTTTCCCAATCAACCTGCATGTTAAAATTTCCAATGACTACCATAACATTACCCTCCCAGCTACTGTTGGGAGGCCTGTATATAACTGTTGTCAATGTCCTTTTACCCTTGCAGTTTCTTAATTTAACCCACAAGGATTCAACATCTTCCAATCCTAGGTCACATCTTTCTACTGATTTGATGCCATTCTTTACCAGTGCAGCCACAGCACCTTCTGCCTACCTTCCTATCCGTCCAATATAACGTGTAACCTTGGACATTCAGCTCCAAACTACAACCATCCTTCAGCCACGATTCAGTGATGACCACAACATCGTACCTGACAATCTGTAGAAGTGCAACAAGATCACCCACCTTATTTCTTATACTCCATGCATTTAGACACAACACATTGAGCACCATATTTGCTGCTTTACATCTCTAATGTTTTGATACTCAGCCTGTTGGCTGCAACTAAGTCCCATCACCTGCCTGCCCTTCCTGACAGTCTGACTGCATGTTATCTTTACTTTTTTACTATCTGCCCTTTACACTGGTTCCCAACAGCTCTGACAAACCTGCCCATGAAAATATTGGACCCCTCGGGTTCAGGTGCAACCCTTAACTTTTGAACAGGTCATACCTTCCCCCAGAAGAGATCCCAATGATCCAAGAACCTGAAGCCCTGCCCCCTGCACCAGTTCCTCAGCCATGCATTTATCTGCCAAATTATCCTGTTTCTACCCTCACTGGCACGTGGCACAGGCAGCTATCCTGAAATTACTACCCGGGGGGGGGGGGGGGGGGGAGGCCCTGCTTCTCAGCTTTCTACCTAGCTCTCTAAATTCTCTTTTCAGGATATCATTGCTTTTCCTTCCTGTGTCATTGGTACCAATACGTACCAAGACATCTGGCTCCTCCCCCTCCCTCTCCAAAATGTTGTAGACATGATCTGAAACATCCCTGACCCTGGCACCTGGGAGGCAACATAACATCCGGGTGTCCTGTTCACATCCACAGAATCTCCTGCAGGTCCCCGCACTATCGAGTCCCCTGTCACTACCACTCCCTTCTTCTCTCTCTTGCCCTTCTGCACCACGGACCCATGGTCAGTGCCTGTAACCCGGTCTCTGTGGCATTCTCCTGGGAGGTCAAGCAGTATACTTGTTTTTGAGGGGAATGGCCACAGGGGTGCTCTGCTCTAACTGCCTATTTCCATTTCTCCTGATGGTCACCCAGCCTCTCACCTCCTGCAACTTTGGGATGACTACTCCCCTGTAACTCTGATCGATGATCTCCTCACTCTCCCATACAAACCGAAGGTCATCCATTTGCTGCTCCAGATCCCTAACATGGTCTTCAAGGAGCCAGAGCACCCAGAGGAAATCCACATGGTGACAAGGAGAACATACAAACTCCTTGCAGACAACAGTGGGAATTGAACCCTGATCTTTTAACTGGCGATATAATACCATTACGCTAACTGTTCCACTGACGTGGCACACATGCTTGGCATGGGTACGTGCCAAGAGGCAGCTTCCTCTTGGTGGAGACTCCAAAGTTAGTGGCTGCATTCTCCAATGGGAGAGGGTCAGTTGTTTAGGGCTGAAGTGAGGAGAACTCTCTTCTCTCAGAGGCTAACCAATCTGTGGAAAGTTCTTATCAGGAAAATTGTGGCAACTCATATGGCAGCTAAGATGCATGCATCTTATGACACTAAAGGAAGCGAGGGAGATGGAAATTGTTGGGTCAGTGGTCTGCCTCTGTAATGAATGTTTCAGGTTGTTTGAGGAGCTCCACATCATTGACTGTGCACAAAGCCTGATGCAATCCACCAGCTCAGTATTTGTTGATCACATTGCGGAGCCTGGCTGTGGAGAAAGCTGCAGATGAACATTGATTCTGTGCCAACAGAATATAAAAATATAGAGCCCGCACTGTCCCAGGTCACTCTGCAGTTTGAAATATCTCGGTTGGAAGAATTTCATCATTTAGCATATCAAAAATCAATCTGAGTTCTAGTTCTGGAGTTCAAGTTCAAGTTCAAGTTTAATTGTCACTCAACTGTACCTATGGTTACAGCCAAATGAAACGGCGTTCCTCCGGGGCCAAGGTGCAAACACAGACTAACGTTCATACACAGCACATAAAATTTTGATAGCAGAAAAACATACTGTTACAAAGAAATAAAATAATAATAATATAACCCAAGTCCCTGACTGTCACGGCCTATGGATTGATGTCGCACAAATGTTGTCCTGGAACCATGTTTCTGGAAGAGCAAACACATAGCGATTCCTCATCTCACGCAGTGCAGCATGCAGACATGGAATTGAATTGAATTGACTTCCCTTACTGTGAAGAATTACATCCTTCACAGACTTGAGGAGTAAAAATCTTTACATTATGTCTCCATCTGAATGTGCAATGTGCAAATTATATTAATTTGTAATAAAGAGTATGTAACATAAGATATACAACAGGGCAGTCAATAGCTTAGAAATGCAATTGTGTCAGCGTAAATTAATCAGTTTGATGGCCTGGTGGAAGAAGCTGTCCTGGAACCTACTGGTCCTGGCTTTAATGCTATGGTACTGTTTTCCAGATGGTAGCAGCTGGAACAGTTTATGGTTGGGGTGACTCAGGTCCAAAATAATCCTTCAAGCCCTTTTTACACACCTGTCCTTGTAAATGTCATGAATAGTGGGAAGTTCACATCTACAGATGAACTGGGCTGTCCGCACCACTCCCTGCAGAGTCCTGAGATTGAAAGAAGTATAATTCCCATACCAGGCAGTGATGCAGCCAGTCAGGATGCTCTCAATTGTGCCACTGTAGAAAGTTCTTAACATTTGGAAACTCATGCCAAACCTCTTCAACTGTCTGAGGTGAAAGAAGCGCTGTTGTGCTTTTTTCACCACACAGCCGGTATGTACAGACCACATGAGATCCTTGGTGATGTGGATGCTGAGGAACTTAAAGCTATTTACCCTCTCAAACCCAGATCCATTGATTTCAATAGGGGTTAGTCCATCTTCATTCCAGCTCCTTTGTTCTTGCGACATTGAGGGAGAGGTTGTTTTCTTGACACCACTGTGTCAGGGTGATGACTTCTTCCCTGTAGGCCAACACGAGGAAATCTGCAGATGCTGGAAATTCAAGCAACACACACAAAATGCTGGTGGAAAGCAGCAGGCCAGGCAGCATCTATAGGGAGAAGCGCTGTCGACGTTTCGGGCCGAGACCCTTCGTCAGGACTAACTGAAAGGAAAGATAGTAAGAGATTTGAAAGTAGGAGGGGGAGGGGAAAATGCAAAATGATAGGAGAAGACCGGAGGGGGTGGGGTGAAGCTGAGAGCCAGAAAGGTGATTGGCAAAAGGGATACAGAGCTAGAGAAGGGAAAGGATCATGGGACGGGAGGCCTAGGGAGAAAGGGGGAGGGGAGCACCAGAGGGAGATGGAGAACAGGCAGAGTGATGGGCAGAGAGAGAAAGAAAAAAAAGGAGGGGGGAAAAACAAAAAAAACTAAATATATCGGATGGGGTAAGAAGGGGAAGAGGGGCATTAACAGAAATTGGAGAAGTCAATGTTCATGCCATCAGGTTGGAGGCTACCCAGCCGGTATATAAGGTGTTGTTCCTCCAACCTGAGTGTGGCTTCATCTTGACAGTAGAGGAGGCTATGGATAGACATATCAGAATGGGAATGGGACGTGGAATTAAAATGTGTGGCCACTGGGAGATCCTGCTTTCTCTGGCAGACAGAGCGTAGATGTTCAGCGAAACGGTCTCCCAGTCTGCATCGGGTCTTACCAATATATAAAAGGCCACACCGGGAGCACTGGATGCAGTATACCACACCAGCTGACTCACAGGTGAAGTGTCGCCTCACCTGGAAGGACTGTCTGGGGCCCTGAATGGTGGTGAGGGAGGAAGTGTAAGGGCAGGTGTAGCACTTGTTCCACTTACAAGGATAAGTGCCAGGAGGGAGATCGGCGGGAAGGGATGGGGGGGAATGAATGGACAAGGGAGTCGCGTAGGGAGTGATCCCTGCGGAAAGCAGAAAGGGGGGGGAGGGAAAGATGTGCTTGGTAGTGGGATCCCGTTGGAGGTGGCGGAAGTTACGGAGAATTATACGTTGGATCCGGAAGCTGGTGGGGTGGGGTGGCTCCCACTACGAAGCACATCTTTCCCTCCCCCTTCTTTCTGCTTTCCACAGGGATCGCTCCCTACGCGACTCCCTTGTCCATTCATTCCCCCCCATTCCTTCCCACCGAGAAAGCTGGATCTCCCAGTGGCCACACATTTTAATTCTACGTCCCATTCCCATTCTGATATGACTATCCATGGCCTCCTCTACTGTCAAGATGAAGCCACACTCAGGTTGGAGGATTAATACCTTATATACCAGCTGGGTAGCCTCCAACCTGAGGGACCCCTGTGTTGAGAGTCAGAGGGGTGGAGGTGAGGGAGCCCACTCTTACCATCTGCCAGCGATCTGACAGGAAGTCCAGGATCCAGCTACACAAGGCAGGGTGAAGGCCAAGGTCTCTGAGCTTCTTGTTGAGCCTAGGGGGAATTATGGTGTTGAATGTTGAACTATAGTTCAAGTACAGCATTCTCACATTGGCATCCTTCTTCTCCAGATGTGTAAGGATGGTATGTAGAGCTGTGGCTATTGTGTCAACTGTCAATTGGTTGTGTCAGTAGGTGAATTGTAGGGGGTCCAGTTTGGGTGGTAGCATGCTGCAGATATAATCTTTGACCAGCCTCTCAAAGCATTTGCTTATTATTGAGGTGAGTGTGACAGGACACCAGTCATTCAGGCATGTTACCTCGATCTTTTTAGGTACAGGGATAATGATGGATGTTTCGAAGCAGGAGGGCACTCTACACTGGGAGAGGGAGAGATTAAGAATATGTGTAAACACACCTGCCAATTGTGCCGCGCACATCCTGAGTACTTGCCCTGGGATACCATTTGGTCCCGCAGCCTTGCGACTGTCCACCCGTTGGAAACACCTGCGTACTTCAGCCTCAGAGATGACCAAGCTGCTGGTCACATCACCTGCAGATCTCCTCAGGGGCTCAGTATTGGTGACATCGAATCGAGCATAAAAAAGATTGAGCTCATCTAAGAGAGAGGCAGCAATGTTGGCAGCACAACTGCATTTAGCTTTGAAGTCTGCGATGGTGTGCAGACCTTGCTGTAAGCTGCATGTGTTGTTAGTGGAGAGTTGTGTCTGGATCTTGTCCCTCCATTGTCGTTCCACTGCATGCAACCAGCACGTTCTCCCACACTTTGATGGAAGAACCAGCCCCCAACCCAGTGCAGAATTGAGTAGCACACAGACAGCATCTCCTTCCCCAGGGTCCGCAAAAGACAGCGCTGAGGCCTGGTAACTGGCCCTCAACAATCACAGGGTAATTAAAATACTCAGCGGGCCGGGTAGTCTATGGTCATAGAGCAGTACAGCCTGGGAACAGCCCTTCAGCCCACCTCCAATGTGCTTATCTGTACCCATCCCACCAGCCGGTATTAATTCCAAATCTCTGTGCTCTCTTCAGTGAGGTACCTGTCCATTTGCCTCTTAGATTTCATAACTGTTCTCCCTTGCTTTCCCTACACTCAAGGAGTCACTAATCAGGCTATTGAGACTTTTCTATCTTCATTCTTTGTAGAACTGGTATGCTCCAGAATATCTGTGTCCCAGCCCCTGAGCTCACTACCCCCTACTGTCTTTCTCCAAGTCAAAGTATTCACTTAAAACCTGATCCATTTCCCTTGGGTCCACACATACATCATCACAAGTCTGACACCCAGGAGTCAACAAGCCCTCTGCCTCAGGATCCTCAACTTGCTGAGCAACAGACACATTAGGTAGGGATAATCAGCCTGATTATTCTCAAAATTGGTTCTCCACAAGGTTGTGTCCTCGGCCCCCTACTTTATTCCCCCTCAGCCCCTACTCCACTCCCCCTCGGCCCTTACTCTACTCCCCCCTCAGCCCCTACCCTACTCTCCCTCGGCCCCCTGCCCTACTCTCCCTCAGTCTCCTATCCTACTCCCCCTTGGCCCCCTACTTTATTCCCCCTCGGCCCCTACCCTACTCTACTCCGTCACTACTTTACTCCCCCTTGACCTCCTACCCTACTCCATCTCAGCCCCTACTCTACTCCTCCTCGGCCCCTACTCTACTCCCCCTTGGCTCCTAATCTACTCCCCCTCGGTCCCTACTCTACTCCCCCTTGGCCCTAATCTACTCCCCCTCGGCCCCCATTCTACTCCCCCTCGGCCCGTACTCTACTCCCCCTCAGCCCTACTCTACTCCCCTTCGGCACCTACTCTTCTCCCTGCACTCACGACTGTAAGGCCAAATTCTACTCGAACTTCATCTGTTAGTTTGCAGATGACACCACGTAGTGGGCCGTATCTCATTTAATGGAGAGTTGGAGTACAGAAAGGAGATCGAGAGCTTAGTGGCACAGTGTCCTAATGATAACCTTTTCCCTCAGTGGAATAAAACTAAAGAGCTGCTGATTGGTCTCAGTGGGGAGGGGTACACACTCTCCTGTCTACATCAATCATGTTCAGGTTGACAGTCTCACGTCCGTAGCACTGAACTTCACCAATAGACTGTGCCAGTCCAGCTATAAGACACAGGAGCAGAATTACTGACCCTGAGGAACACCACTAGTCACCAGCAGTGAACCAGAAAAGGCCTCCTTTATTCCCACTCACCTTCTCCTGCCTGTCAGCCATTCCTCTATCCATGCAAGTATCTAGCCTGTAACACAATAAGATTTTATCTTGTTAAACAGCCTCATGTGTGGCACCTTATCAAATGCCTTCTGAAAATCCAAGTAAATGACATCCACTGCCTCTCCTTTGTCCACCCTGCTTGTTATTTCTTTGAAGAATTCTAACAGATTTGTCAGGCAACATTACCCTTTACAGAAACCATGCTTGCTTTGACTTATTTTATCATTAGTGTCCAAGTATCTCGAAACCTCATCCTTAATAATAGACTCCAGCACTTTCCCAAACACTGAGGTTAGGCTAACTGCCCTATAATTTCCTTTCTTTTGCCTCCCTCCCTTCTTAAAGAGTGTAGTGACATTTGCAATTTTCCAGGCCTCCAGGACTATGTCAGAATCAAGTGATTCTTGACAGGTCATGACCAATGCATCTGTTATTTCTTCAGCAACCTCTCCCAGGACTTTGGGACGTAGTCCATCTGGCCCAGGTGGCTTATCCACCTTAAGACCTTTCAGTTTGCCTGGCACTTTTTCCTTTGTAATAGCAAAAGCACTCACTCCTGCTCCCTGACACTCACAGACTTCTGGCACACTGCTAGTGTCTTCCATGGACACAAAAGCTCACTAACACCTCCGATTCCTCAGAAGGCTGAAGAAATTTGTCATGTTCCTGTCAACCCTTACTAATTTTATTGATGCACCATGGAAAGCATCCTATCTGGATGGATCACAGCTTGGAATAGAAAATGCTCTGCAAGGAACTGCAGAGAGTTCTGAACACAGCTCAGCACATCATGGAAACCAGCCTTCTCACCATGTCTATGCTTCTTGCTGCCTCAGTAAAGTATAATCAAAGACCCTAGACATTCTCTCTTTTCCCCTCTCCCATCAGGCAGAGATGCAAAAACTTGAAAGCACAGCCCACCTGGTTCAGGACAGCTTCTAACCCGCTGTTGTAATAATATTGGATGGTTTGTTGGAGATTAGAAGAATGAAGGGAGATCTCATTGAAAACTATCAAATGTTGAAAGGATTGGAGAGAGTGGATGAGGAGAGGATGTTTTGTTTAGTGGGGGTGTCTAGGGCCAGCTTCAGAATTGGGAGACAACCATTTAGAACAGAGATGAGGAAAAATTTCTTCAGCCAAAGGGTGGTGAATCTGTGGAATTCATTGCCACAGACGGCTGTGCAGGCAAAGCCATTTGATGTATTTAAAGCAGAGGTTGATAGGTTCTTAATTAATCAGAGTGTCAAAGGTTACAGAGAGAAGGCAGAAGAATGGGATTGAGAGGGGTGATGGAGTAGCGGAGCAGACTTAGTAGGCCAAATGGCCTTTTTCTGTTCCTATGCCTTAGGTGGACCTCACAGTCTACCTTGATATGATCTGCACCTTATTGTCTACCTGCACTGCACTTCCTCTGTAGCTGTTACACTTCATTCTATAATGTTATTGTTTTACCTTGTTCTATCTCAATGCACTGTGTAATGATCTGATCTGTACAAACAGTCTGCAAGACAAGTTTTTCATTGTACTTTGGTACATGTGACAATAATAAACCAATTCCGATTCCAATTCCCTTGCCAATCTTTTATTCTTATTTTTGTAGTTTCTTATTTATTTAGAGATACACTGTGGAACAGGCCCTCCCGCCCCAACAAGCCACACCATCCAGGAACCACCAAGTTAACCTCAGCCTAATTACAGGACCATTTACAATGACCAATAACCTACTGACCGGTACGTCTTTGGACTAGGAGAGAGACCCACACAGTCACGGGGGAACATACAAACAGATGGCACCAGAAACATAGAAACAGAAAACCTACAGCACAATACAGGCCCTTTGACCTACAAAGCTGTGCCGAACATGTCGCTGCCTTAGAACTACCTAGGCTTTACCAGAATTGAACACTGAACTCTAAACTCCAACACCCCGAGCCATAACAGTGTCACACTAAATGCTACGGTACAGTAGCACCCCAACTTTCTTATAGAGTCTTTAAAGATTTTCCTTTATCACATATGATTGCTCCTTATTCCCTCCTGACTTCTTTCATAAGTGTAATCCTCATCTCTTTCACTCTTCAAGGAGTTCATGATCTCTACTGTTTATACCTAACGTATACCTCCATCTTTTTTCCTTACCTATCTCTTAATATCCTAAGGTCTACCAATGTGACAGCTTACCCCTTCATGCCCCGACCAATCAAGAATCTATCAACCTCTGCCTTAAATATATGTAAAGACTTGGCCCCCACAGATGTCTGTGACAACGGATTCCACAGATTCACCACTCTCTGGCTAAAGAAATTCCTCCTCATCTCCATTCTAAAAGGATGTTCCTCTATTCTGAGGCTTTCCACCATTCAATAGATTTCAATTTGGTCACCTCTCATTCGTCTGAATTCTAGTGAATAAAGGCCCAGAGCCATCAAACACTCTTCATATGACAAGCCATTCAATCCTGGAATAATTTTCATGAACCTCCTTTGAACCCTCTCCAGTTTCAGCACATCCTTTCTAAGATAATGTTCACAATACCCCAAGTGAGGCGTCACCAGTGCTTTATAAAGTATCAACATTACATCCTTGCTTTTATATCCTAGTCCTCTTAAAATAGAACCATAGAACCATAGAACACTACAACACAGTACAGGCCCTTCAGCCCTTCATGTTGTGCTGACCCATATAATCCTTTTAAAAAAAGTACTAAACCCACACTACCCCATAACCCTCCTTTTTTCTTTCATCCATGTGCCTGTCCAAGAGGCTCTTAAATACCCCTAATGTTTTAGTCTTCACCACCATCCCTGGCAAGTCATTCCAGTCACTCACAACCCTCTGTGTAAAAAATTTACCCCTGATGTCTCCTCTAAACTTCCCTCCCTTAATTTTGCCCTCTGATGTTTGCTATTGGTGCCCTGGGAAACAGGTACTGACTATCCACCCTATCTATGCCTCTCATAATCTTGTAGACCTCCATCAAGTCCCCTCTCATTCTTCTACACTCCAAAGAGAAAAGTCCCAGCTCTGCTAACCTTGCTTCATATGACTTGTTCTCCAAACCAGGCAACATCCTGGTAAATCTCCTCTGCACCCTCTCCATAGCTTCCACATCCTTCCTATAATGAGGTGACCAGAATTGAACACAATACTCTAAGTGCGGTCTCACCAGAGATTTGTAGAGTTGCAACATGACCTCTCCACGCTTGAACTCAATCCCCCTGTTAATGAAGCCTAACATCCCATAAGCCTTCTTAACTACCTACCAACCTGTGCAGCGACCTTGAGGGATGTATGGATTTGAACCCCAAGGCCCCTTTGTTCATCCACACTCTTAAGTAATTGACCATTAATCCTGTACTCAGTCTTCTGGTTTGTCCTTCCAAAATGCATCACCTCACACTTGTCCAGATTGAACTCCATCTGCCATTTTTCTGCCCAACTCTGCAGCCTGTCTATATCCTCTTGTAACCTTCGACCACCTACAGCTCCATCCACAACTCCTCCAATCTTCGTGTCATCCGCAAACTTACTCACCCATCAAACTTCCACCTCTACATCCAGATCATTTATAAAAATCACAAATAGCAGGGGTCCCAGGACAGATTCCTGCGGCACTCCACTAGTCACCGATCTCCAGGCAGAATACTTTCCTTCCACAACTGCCCTCTGCTTTCTTCCTTTAAGCCAATTTTTTATCCAAACAGTCAAGGTTCCACTTATCCCATGCCTCATGACTTTCTGGATGAGTCTCTCATGAGGGACCTTGTCAAGTGCTTTGCTAAAGTCCATGTAGACCACATCCACTGCCCTACCCGCATCAATTTCTTTTGTTACCTCTTCAAAGAACTCAATCAGGCTCGTGAGGCACGATCTTCCCTTCACAAAGCCATGTTGACTATCCATGAGTAGACTGTACTTCTCCAAATGCTCGTAGATCCTATCCTTAAGAAACCTTTCCAGTAGTTTGCATACCACCGACGTAAGATTCACCGGTCTATAGTTCCCAGGTTTCTCCCTATTACCTTTTTTAAACAAGGGAATTACATTTGCCATTCTCCAGTCCTCCAGCACTTACCCTGCAGCCAAAGAGGCTTCAAAGATCATAGCTAATGCTCCTGCGATCTCTTCTCTCAATTCCCACAACAACCTGGGGTGTATCATATCTGGCCCTAGGGATTTATCAATCTTAATGTTTTTAAGAAGATCCAGCACTTCTTCTTCCTTAATCTCCACATTGTCCAGCACACAGGCCCACTCTACTTCGACCTCATCCTGATCAAGATCCTTTTCACTTGTGAATACTGAAGCAAAGTATTCATTTAAGACCTCCCCAACCTCCTCCGCCTCCAGGCACATGTTGCCCTCTTTATCCTTTAGCGGTCCCACCTTTGTTCTCATCATCCTCCTATTCTTCACATACGCATAGAACGCCTTGGGGTTCTCCTTAATCCTGCATGCCTTCTCATGCCCCCTTTGAGCTCTCCTAAATCCTTTCTTTAGCTCCTTCTTGGCTACCCTATATTTCTCACAAGCCCCTCCTACTTCCTGCTTCTTATATCTAACATATGCTTCCTTTTTCCTCTTGACTATTTGCCTCACATGTTTCGTCAGCCACAGTTCCCTTTTCCTACCATTTTTTCCTTGCCTCAGAGGGACAAACCTATCCTGAACCCAGCTCAAGTGGTCCCTAAACTTCTCCCACATTACTTCTGTGCTTTTCCCTTTGAACATCTGTTTCCAATTTACTCTCGTTAGTTCCTGCCTCATTCCTTCCTCATTCCTTCAAAGTTAGCCTTTCCCCAGTTAAGCACTTTACCATTTTGTCTGATTTTATCCCCTTCCATAGCTATGCTGAAGCTAAGGGAGTTGTGGTCACTCTCACCAAAATGCTCCCCCACCAAGAGGTCTGTCACTTGACCAGGTTCATTACCTAGAACTAGATCCAGTATAGCCTCTCCTCTCGTTGGCTGGTCCACATACTGTGTCAGGAATCCTTCTTGAACACACCTGACAAATTCAGCCCCATCTATCCCCTTTGCACTCAGGAGGTGCCAGTCAATATGACGGAAGTTGAAATCACCCATAACAACTACCCTGTATTTCCTGCACCATTCTAAAATCTGCCTGCTTATCTGCTCCTCGGTGTCCTGAGGGCTATTTGGGGGCTTATAGACTACTCCCAGCACAGTGATTGATCCCTTCCTATTTCTGACTTCCACCCAGACTGACTCTGTGGACACTCCTTCTGCAGCGTCCTCGCTTTCTATAGCTGTGATACTATCCCTGACCAGCAATGCCACTCCCCCCGCCCCTTTTCTACCTCCCATCCTATTCCTTTTAAAACACCTGAACTCCAGGACCTGCATCATCCAATCCTGCCCTTCTTTCAACCAAGTTTCAGTAACGGCCACAACATCGTAGTTCCACGTACTAATCCATGCTCTAAGTTCATCCTCCTTGTTCCTAATACTCCTAGCATTGAAATAGACATATTTCAACCCCTTTAACTGGCTACAATTATGTTCTGTCCCCTGCCTGTCCTTCCTCATCAACTCAGAACTCTTAGCATCATGCCCTTGTCCTTCTACCTTAATCCCTGCACTCATATTCTGATTCCCAACCCCCTGCCAAACTAGTTTAAATCCTCCCCAACAGCTCTTATTAAACCTGCTCGCCAGGATATTGGTCCCCCTGGGATTCAGGTGCAACCCGTCCTTTTTGTACAGGTCACACCCGCCCCAAAAGAGGTCCCAATGATCCAGAAATCTGAATCCCTGCCCCTTGCTCTAATCCCTCAGTCACGCATTTATCCTCCACCTCATTCTATTCCTATACTCACTATCGTGTGGCACAGGCAGTAATCCCAAGATTACTACCTTTGAGGTCCTGCTTTTCAATTTCCTTCCTAACTCCCTGTAGTCTTCTTTCAGGACCTCTTCCCTTTTCCTTCCTATGTCATTGGTACCAATATGTACCACGACCTCTCGCTGTTCGCCCTCCCACCGCAGGATATCTTGGACACTAACATCACATTTGCCTTCCTCAACCTGCAAATTAACCTTAAGGGAATCCTGCACAGTACTTCTGCGCCTCAGATTTTTAAATTTTCTCTGCATTTAGGAAACAGTCTACCTTCTTATTTCTTCTACCAATGTGCATGACCATACACTTCCTGACACTATATTCCATCTGCCACTTCTTTACCCATTCTCCTATTCTGTCTGTCCATCTGTAGCCTCTCTATTTCCACAAATCTACCTACCCCTCCACCTGTCTTCATGTCATCTGCAAATTTTGCAACAAAGCCATTAATTCCATCATCCAAATCATTGACAAGTAATGTAAAAATAATCGGTCCCAACTCAAACCCCCGTGGAACGCCACTAGTCACCAGAAACTAATCAGAAAAGGCTCTCTTTATTCCCACTCTTTGCCTCCTGCCAAACAGCCACTACTTTATCCATGCTAGAATTTTTCCTGTAATACCATGGGCTCGAAACATGTTAGGCAGCCTCACATATGGCACCTGTCAAAAGCCTTCTGAAAATCCAAGTACACAACATCAGCTGATTCTCCTGCTTGTTATTTCTTCAAAGATTTCCACAGATATGTCAGGCAAGATTCTCCCTTGAAAAAACTATGCTGACTATGGCCTATTTCATCATATGCCTCCAAGTACCCTGAGACCTCATCCTTAATAATCAACTCCAACATCTTCCCAACTACTGAGGTCAGACTAACTGGCCTATAGTTTCCTTTCTTCTGACTCTCTCCCTTCTTGAAGAGTGGAGTGACATTTGAGATCTTCCAATCTTCTGGAACCAATACAGAATCTAGTGATTCTTGAAAGATCTTTACTAATACCTCCATGATCTCTTCAGCCACCTCTTTCAGAAATTTGGGGTGTATGCCATCTGGTCCAGGTGACTTATCCACCTTCAGACTTTTCAGTTTCCCAAGAAACTTCTCCATAATTATGGTAACTTCACACCCTTCTGCCCCCTAAAGCTCTGGATCTTCCACCATGAAGACTGAAGCAAAATACTTTTTAGTTCATCTGCCATTTCCTTATCCCCTATTACACGTCCTCCAGCACCATTTTCCAGTGGTCCGATATCCACTCTCGCCTCTCTTTTACACTTTTTGTATCCTCTTTAATATTATTGGCTAGCTTACCCTCATATTCCATCTCTTCCATCTTAATGACTTTTTGTTGCTTTCTGTAGGTTTTTAAAAGCTTCCCATTCCTTTAACTTCCCACTAACCTTGGTAAATGCCCTCTGCAACCTCTTTAAAGTTTCCACATCCTTTCTATACTGAGGCAACCAGACCAGAACACAATATTCCAACTATAGTTCCTGTAGATATTAGCCTGCTTAAGCTCAAATGTATTTAAAAAATAATTGCCTCGCACTGATGTTAATAGTTTCATTGTGCTCTTTCAGGTCATCAGCCTTGAGTAACCATTTCTGTGTAACATTCATGTAAGAACTGGAATTGAAGACACAAACGATCACCAGAAGAAATCATGGACTTTGTTATGAAACAGGCTCTGGGAGGTAAGTGAGCACTGGGGTACAGGAATTCGCTCAGGAGTTGTACAACCTCAGAAAAGATATTCAGCAAAAATTGCTGGGAGAGCGCCAACAGATTGGAACTGGGTGCAGAACAAAGAATTGAGCATTGAATAATCTGGATGCATAGCATTTGAGTGCAACTCTTTCTTCATGAATAGGCTGCAAGTCTATCATTGTATCTTAGAGATCATGAATCTATCATTTTCTTGAACACAGTAACAGGAATCAGAGTAGACCACTTAGCTCCTCCAGCCTGCCCTGCCACTCAATATGATCTTATCTGCTTCAGGCCCTAACAACTCAATCAAATTGTTAATCCTTCAAACACGTATCTAGTGTCTCTGAGCTACCTACAATGATCTAACCTCCACACCTGCAGGATGTGCAAGGTGTAACTTAGAGCACAGAACAGTACAGTGTAGTACAAGGCCTTAGGCCCTCAATGCCGTTCTGACCTTTTAATTACTCTAAGATCAATCTAATGCTTCCGTTCTACATAGTCTTTTAGGATGTCATTAGTTTGAACCTGTTCATATTGAACTAATATGGCAGGGGGATGGGAACCAGCACGATAGAGCTGAGGATGAGACAGCAGGTGTACAAGTAGATGATGTAATATAAATGAATGAAGGACAAGCCAATGAGTAGGTACAAATGCAGACAGGGCAAAGAGTTAAATTGTACCACAGAGGCAAAATTCATAAGGACAAAAAATGCAGGACTGAAGGTATTTAAAAAATGCAGGACTGAAGGTAAATTAAATTTAAATACACGTAGCATTTGGAATAAGGTGGACAAACTTGTGGTGCAGTTAGAGATTGGTCGGTATGACATTGTGGGCATCACTGAGTCATGGTGGAAAGAAGGTCACAGTCGGGAGCTTTGCATCAAAGGATATACTTTGTATCGAAAGGACTGGTGTCGGGTCAGAGAATGTCGAATCTTTGTGGTGGAGTTAAGAAATTGCAACAGCAAAAAATCATTATGGAAAAAATATCATTATATGTTGCCACCCACAGCTCCAATCTGCTAATTAAATTTGCTGATGATACTACATTGATTGGCCTTATCTCAAATAATAATGAGGCAGCCTACAGAGAAGAAGTCATCTCTCTGACATAGTGGTGTCAAGAAAACAACCTCTCCCTCAATGTCACAAAAACAAATGAGTTAGTTGTGGACTACAGGAGGAATGGAGACCGGATAACCCCTATTGACATCAATGGATCTGGGGTTGAGAGGGTAAACAGCTTTAAATTCCTCAGCATACACCAAGGACCTTACGTGGACTGTAAATAGTGGCTGTGTGGTGAAAAAGGCACAAGAGCGCCTCTTTCACCTCAGACGGTTGAAGAAGTTTGGTATCGGCCCCCACATCCTAAGAACTTTCTACAGGGGGCACAACTGAGAGCATCTTGACTGGCTGCATCACTGCCTGGTATGGGAACTGTACCTCCCTTAATCGCAGGACTCTACACGGAGTAGTGCGGACAGCCCAGCACATCTGTAGATCTGAACTTCCGGTAATTTAGGACATTTACAAAGACATGTGTAAAAAGGGCCAGAAGAATCACTGGGGACCCGAGTCACCCCAACCACAAACTGTTCCAGCTGCTACCATCTGGGAAACGGTACTGCAGCATAAAAGCCAGGACCAACAGGCTCCGGGACAGCTTCTTCCACCAGGCCATTAGACTGATTTACTCACACTGACACAATTGTATTTCAATGCTATATTGACTGTCCTGTTGTACATACTATTTATTACAAATTACTATAAATTATACATTGCAGTTAGACAGAGACGTAACGTAAAGATTTTTTATGTTATGTGAAGGATGTATGTGAAGGATGTAAGAAATAAGATCAATTCAATCTATAGGCCTCCAAATAGTAACCTCGATGTGGGTTTGAGATTGCAAAGGGAACTGGAAAAGGCATGTAATAAGGGTAGTGTCACAATTCAGTAGGCAAGGGGATTGGGAAAATCAAATTGGTGGCAGATCACAAGAGGGGTATTTGTTGAATACCTACAAGATGGCTTTTTAGATCAGCTTGTGCTTGAGCCTACTCGTAGAAAGGCTGTCTGAGATTGGGTGTTGTGTAATAATCCAGATCTTATTAGGGAGCTTAAGGCAGAGGAACCCTTAGGAGGCAGTGATCATGACGCTGAACTCTTCTTCCGCCAGCTCTGTCTCCGAGCTTACTTCTTTGACAAGGACTCTCCTACACCCATCGATGACCCCTTCTCCCGTCTTCAACCCTCCTCTTCATGGACACCCCGCTCTGGTCTTCTACCTGCTCTGGATCTCTTTATTGCTAATTGCCGATGGGACATCAACCGTCTTGACTTCACCACACCCTGTTCCAATTCCAACCTCACTCCTTCCGAACGCTCTGCTCTCCACTCCCTCCGCACCAATCCCAACCTCACTATAAAACCTGCTGATAAGGGGGGAGCTGTTGTCTGGCGTATTGACCTCTACCTGGCCGAGGCACAGCGACAACTCTCTGATAACACCTCTTATTTACCCCTTGATCATGATCCCACTAAGGAGCACCAGGCCATTGTCTCCAATACCATCACCAACCTTATTAGCTCGGGGGATCTCCCATCCACTGCCACAAACCTCATAGTTCCCACACCCTGCACTTCCCGTTTCTACCTCCTACCCAAGATCCACAAACCTGCCTGTCCAGGTAGACCTATTGTCTCAGCTTGCTCCTGCCCCACTGAACTCATTTCTGCATACCTTGACACTGTCTTATCCCCCCCCACCCCCGTTCAATCTCTTCCCACCTATGTTCGTGACACTTCTCATGCTCTGAATTTTTTCAATGATTTTAAGTTCCCTGGCCCCCTCCGTCTTATTTTCACCATGGACGTCCAGTCCCTATATACCTCCATCCCCCACCGAGATGGTCTCGAAGCTCTTCGGTTTTTTTTGGATTCCAGACCTAACCAAATCCCCTCTACCACCACTCTCCTCCGTCTAGCGGAATTAGTTCTTACTCTCAATAATTTCTCCTTTGGCTCCTCCCACTTCCTCCAAACCAAGGGTGTAGCCATGGGCACCTGTATGGGTCCCAGTTATGCCTGCCTTTTTGTTGGCTTTGTGGAACAGTCCATGTTCCAAGGCTATACCGGAATCCATCCCCCTCTTTTCCTTCACTACATCGACGACTGCATTGGCGCTGCCTCCTGCACGCATGCTGAGCTCGTTGACTTCATTAACTTTGCCTCCAACTTTCACCCTGCCCTCAAATTTACCTGGTCTATTTCCAACAACTCCCTCCCCTTTCTTGATCTTTCTGTCTCCATCTCTGGAGATGGCCTATCTACTGATATCTACTATAAACCTACAGACTCTCACAGCTACCTGGACTATTCCTCTTCCCACCCTGTCTCTTGCGAAAAGGCTATCCCCTTCTCACAATTCCTCCATCTCCACCGCATCTGCTCTCAGGATGAGGCTTTTCTTTCCAGGACGAAGGAGATGTCTTCCTTTTTTAAGCAAAGGGGCTTCCCTTCGTCCACCTTCAACTCTGCTCTCAAATGCATCTCTCCCATTTCCTGCACATCTGCCCTCACCCCATCCACCCGCCACCCCACTTGGGATAGGGTTCCCCTTGTCCTTACCTACCACCCCACCAGCCTCCAGGTCCAACATATAATTCTCCGTCACTTCCGCCACCTCCAACGGGATCCCACTACCAAACACATTTTTCCCTCCCCCGTTCTTTCTGCTTTTCGCAGGGATCGCTCCCTACGCGACTCCCTTGTCCACTCGTCCCCCCCATCCCTTCCCACCGATCTCCCTCCTGGCACTTATCCTTGTAAGCAGAACAAGTGCTACACCTGCCCTTACACTTCCTCCCTCACCACCATTCAGGGCCCCAGACAGTCCTTCCAGGTGAGGCGACACTTCATCTGTGAGTCGGCTGGTGTGGTATACTGCGTCCGGTGCTCCCGGTGTGGCCTTTTATATATTGGCGAGACCTGACGCAGACTGGGAGACCATTTCGTGGAACATCTACGCTCGGTCCGCCAGAAAAAGCAGGATCTCCCAGTGGCCACACATTTTAATTCCACGTCCCATTCCCATTCTGATATGTCTATCCATGGCCTCCTCTATTGTCAAAATGAATCCAAACTCAGGTTGGAGGAACAACACCTTATATACCGGCTGGGTAGCCTCCAACCTGATGGCATGAACATTGACTTATCTAATTTCTGTTATTGCCCCTCCTCCCCTTCTTACCCCATCCCTGACATATTTAGTTGTTTGCCTGTTCTCCATCTCCCTCTGGTGCTCTCCCCCTCCTTTCTTTCTCCTGAGGCCTCCCGTCCCATGATCCTTTACCTTCTCCAGCTCTGTATCACTTTCGCCAATCACCTTTCCAGCTCTTAGCTTCATCCCACCCCCTCCGGCCTTCTCCTATCATTTCGCATTTCCCCCTCCCCCCTCTACTTTCAAATCTCTTACTATCTTTCCTTTCGGTTAGTCCTGATGAAGGGTCTCGGCCCAAAACGTCGACAGCGCTTCTCCCTATAGATGCTGCCTAGCCTGCTGTGTCCTACCAGCATTTTGTGTGTGTTGTTGTTTGAATTTCCAGCATCTGCAGATTTCCTCGTGTGAGGCAGTGATCATAATATGTTTGAATTCATACTGCAATTTGAGAGGGAGAAACATAACTCACATGTATCAGTATCGCAATGGAATAAAGGGAATTACAGAGGCATGAGAGAGGAGCTTGCCCAGGTGGGTTGGAGAGGGATACTGGCAAGGATGACGGCTGAAGTTTCTGGTAATAGTTCACAAGGTGCAGGATAGATATGTCACACAGAGGAGGAAGTTCTCAAATGGCAGGGGTAGGGAACCATGGCTGACAAAGGAAGTTAAAGACTGCATAAAAGCCAAGGAAAGGACATATGATGTAGGAAAAGTGAGTGGGAAGTTTTTAAATTCCAATAAAAGGCATCGAGAAAAGCTATAAGAAGGGAAAAGATGAAATATGAGGGCAATCTAGCAATAATATAAAACAAAATACTGTAAGTTTTTTCAGTTGTATATAGAGTAAAGGGGAGGTGAGAGTTGGTATTGGACCACTGGAAAATGATGCTGATGAGGTAGTAACGGGGGACAGAGAACAATGCAAAAAATCATTCAAAGAGAAAAGATGAAATATGAAAGCAAGCTAGCAAATAATATCAAAGTGGATAGTAAATGTTTTTTTCCAGTATGTTAAAAATAAAAGAGAAATGAGAGTGGATATAGGACCATTAGAAAATGAAGCAGGAAAAATAAAAATGGAGGAAAAGGAGATGGCTGAAACAATCAATGTTTCTGGCCGAGACCCTTCATTGGGACTGGAAAGGAAGGGGGAAGATGCCAGATTATGAAGCTGAGGGGATGGGGAGGAGAGCCAACTGGAAGGTGATAGGTGAAGCAGGTAGGTGGGGGAAGAGGAATGTAATAAACAGCTGGGAGGTGATAGATGGAAAAGGCAAGGGGCTGGAGAAGAAGGAATCTGATAGGAGGGGAGAGTAGACCATGGGAGAAAGGGAAGGAGAATGGGTTCCAGGGAGAAGTGGTAGGCAGGTGAAGAGAAGAGGTGAGAGGCCAGTTTGTGGAATAGAAAAAGAGGGAAGGGGGAGAGGAACAGAAAAGATAGCTTGGTTAAAGTGTATAACTGAAAGGAACTGAGATCAGTACAGAGTAGTCCTGCTCTCAGGCATAAGTGACATTTCACAGGAACCATTGGTTTTGGTAAATGGTGCAAGACTGAAGATTTGCTGATTGTAGTGTGAAAATCACATTGAGTCATTACAGAATAACAATGAAGGCAATGTCATCTTGTGAATTCAAATGATTTCATTAATGTGGCACAGCCAAAACTGCTAGGGAATATTATTCTTTGTGGACCAAAATTAGTTGGCTATTGTTATTAGAGTCTGGGCTACTTTCCTCAATATTTGAATGAAATTAATGTATTTGGTACAGTGAATGTAACCTGACGATACAAATGATGAATCTGTGCACCATTTGGACCATTCTACCTCAACCCGTGATTTATTCTGTTAGTGCATCTTCAGCTTCTGAGTATCGATTTCTGTCAAACAGCTAGAACTCAGAGACTATTCAGCCTATCTTCTCAAACTGGCTGTCTACCAATGTGACAGACTGGCTCCAATCCCTGGCACTTCCTCCACTGCCTTGACAATTTTTATCCGTCATGGACGTTCCCAAGTCCGGCTGGGAAAGGAGGTGGGTGAGGCACAGGGTTAGTAACCCCATCCCATAAAAACCCAGGGCTACAGAAGCTCCAAAGACCTGCTCTGTAGGAGAGGAAAATGAGCTACACATGGGGGATAATTTGAAAGACTGGCCCAGGATGGAGGATTCTTGTGAGCTGCTGTCCATGGCCTATGCCCCATTTGGGGTGACGGGCTTAAGCAGCAGGAGAACATATTTAACCACTTTCTTCCTGAAGGCTCATATTGAATCTGCCTCCAACACATTGACAGACAGGAATTCAGCAGGTCAGACAGCATCTGAGAAGGCAGAGGGCTGGTCAGTGTTTCAGAATCGGCCATCTCTTGTGTTTTCATAGAATGTAAGAGTTGAGATTTTATGTTTTAACTTTAGAGAACACTTGTTAGACTGCAGCGGAAAGTTGTATACAGCCTCACTATAGACAGAGAGGATGTGACGGCAATGAAGGACTGTAGTCACGGGGAGAGATTGGATAGGCTGGGCTTGTTTCCCTACAAGGGAAGGAGGCTGAGGGCTGATATGACAGATTATGATAGGGTCAATGATCAGATCCTTTTCCTGATAGTAGGGGCATTAAGTATAAAAACTGAGTGGGGGTGGGGAATGTCTGCACAGAAAGTGGTTGATATTTGGAGCACAGTGCCAGAGGAGGTGGTGGAATTGGACACAATCATTTCTGGGAAGATGGTGATGTACCTGGACACAGTGGCTTCTACAGGGTCAACTAAAAGTGTTATTGTCTTTTTTAACATATTTGTTATGGTCACAATACCCTGCTGGACATTAAGAACTTAAAGTACAGCAGGATTGCCCCAATTTATTTTCCTAGGTTTCTGCTTCACAGCATCATATTTCCCCCCCACCCCAACTAAATGTTTTCCCAAACTGTCTGCTCCTATCCCTCTCCAGCACTATGATGAAGGAGCTCTCCTGCCACAAGAGATCTGACAATTGACCAGGTTAATTTCCCAATACCAGATCAAGTACAGTCTCTCCTCTTTAGGCCTATCTACATATTGCATCAGGAAACCTTCCTGAACACACCTAACAAACTACACCCCATCCAAAGTCCTTGCTCTAGGAAGATGCCAATCAATATTGGGATAATTAAAATCTCCCATCATGACAACCCTATTATAGAACATAGAATAGTACAGCACATTACAGGCCCTTTGGCCCACAATGTTGTGCCGACCCTCAAACCATGCCTCCCATATAACCCCCGCCCACCTTAAATTCTTCCATATACCTGTCTAGTAGTCTTTTAAACTTCACTAGTGTATCTGCCTCCACCACTGACTCAGGCAGTGCATTCCACGCACCAACCACTCTCTGAGTGAAAAGCCTTCTTCTAATATCCCCTTTTAACTTCCCTCCCCTTACCTTAAAGCCATGTCCTCTTGTACTGAGCAGTGGTGCCCTGGGGAAGAGGTGCTGGCTGTCCACTCTGTCTATTCCTCTTAATATCTTGTACACCTCTATCATGTCTCCTCTCATCCTCTTTCTCTCCAAAGAGCAAAGCCCTAGCTCCCTTAATCTCTGATCATAATCCATACTCTCTAAACCAGGCAGCATCCTTGTAAATCTCCTCTGTACCCTTTCCAATGCTTCCACATCCTTCCTACAATGAGGCGACCGGGTTATTATTGCATCTTTCTAGAGTCTGTCTCCCTATCTGCTCCGCATTGTCCCTGTTACTATTAGGGTGATCTATAAAAACACCCAGTAGAGTTATTGACCCCTTCCTGTTTCTGACTCTACCCACACTGACTCAGTGGATAATCCCTCCATAACTTCCTCCTTTCCTGCAGCCGTGATACTATCCCTGATTAGCAATGCCACTCTCCCACCTTTTTTTGCCTCACTCCCTGTACTTTTTGAAGCATCTAAAACCCAGCACACTCAGCAGCCATCCTACCCCTGAGACATCCAAGTCTCTGTGATGGCCACAACATCATAGTTCCATGTATTGATCCACACTCCTGATCTGCCTTGCTCCTAATACTCCTTGCATTAAATTAGACTCATCTCAAGCCATCTGGCTGAGTGCATTTTTGCTCTATCATCTGCCTATCCTTCCTCACAAACTCCCTACAAACTGTCACTTCTTGTGCACCAACCACCCCATCCTCTGGCTGTTCACTTTGTTTCCCACCCTCTTGCAAATCTAGTTTAAACCCTCCCTAGTAGCATCAGCAAACTTCCCTCCCAGAATATCGGTTGCCTTGCAGTTCAAGTGCGACTTATCCCATTTATACAGATCAGCCCTTCCCCAGAAAAGGTTCCAATAATCCAAGAAATTGAAACCCTGACCCCTGCACCATCTCCTCAGACACTCATTCATCTGTGCTATTTTCCTGTTCTTCACTAGCTCATGGCACTGGGAGTAATCTGGAGATTACCACCTTGGAGGTCCTGCTCTTCAGCCTCCTTCCTAACTCCCTAAACTCACTGCGCAGGACCTCTGCCCCTCTCCTGCCTATGTCATTGATACTAACATGTACCACAACCTCCCCTTCAAGAATATTCTGCTCTGAGACATCATGAGCTCTAGCACCTGAGAAGCAGTCTCTTCTGCTGCCGCACAATCTCTTATCTGTCCCCCTAACTATCCAGTCGCCAGAAAAGGCCCTTCTGGCCCTCTGAGCCAGCAATCCCCCAATTTAATCCTAGCCTAATCACGGTACGTCTTCAGAACGTGGGAGGAAACCAGTGCTCCCGAGGAAACATGAGGTCACAGGGAGAATGTACAATCTCCTTACAGGCAATGACAGCAATAGAACCCAGGTCACCTGTACTGTGAAGTGTTTTGCTAACCATTATGCTACCATATCGCCAAAAAGATTTGGCCTCCACAGCTGCCTGTGGCAATGAATTCCCCAGATTCACCACTCTCTGGCTGAAGAAATTCCTCCTCATCTCCACTTTAAAAAGACGTTCTCTATTCTGAGGTTCGGTCCTTTGACCTTACACAGTTCCACCACAGGAAACATCCTCTCCACATCCACTCTATCAAGGCCTTTCAACATTCAGTAGGTTTCCATTAGGTCACCCCTCATTCATCTGAGTTCCAGTGAGTACAGGCCCACAGCCATCAAACGCTCTTCATATGACAAGCCTCCCAATCCCAAAATCATTTTCTTGCACCTCCTTTGAACCCTCTCCAATGTGAACACATCCTTTCTTATATAAGAGGCCCAAAATACTCCAAGTGAGGCCTCAGTAGTGCTTTATAAAGCCTCAGCATCACATCCTTGCTTTTATATTCTAGTTCTCTTGAAATGAATGCTAACATTGCATTTGCCTTCCTCACCACTGACTCAACCTGCAAGTTAGCCTTCAGGGAATCCTACACAAGGATCAAACTAGAGTCCCAGGTAGGTGGGAACCAGAGTGCCAGAACAGTTAGTGGAGAGGTTGTGAAGACAGATGTTGGTAAGACCTCTGACAAAGTTAGGAATCAAAAGGTTGAGCATGGTGCGACTAGTGTCCTGAGCTGTGTATATTTCAAAGGAAAATGTATCGTAGGAAAGGCCAATGAGCTCAGGACATGGATCAACATCTGGATTTATGACATTGTAGCCATTAGTGAAACCTGGTTTGTAGGAGGGGCAGAACTGGCAGCTTAATATTCTGGTGTTCTGCTGTTTTAGATGTGACAGAGCGGGAGGGATTAAAGGAGGAGGGGTGGTGTTACTAGTCAGGGAAAATGGCATGGCAGTGCTCCATCAGGACAAACTGGAGGCTCTAAAGATAAACCAGGAAACTATAGGTCCTGAGTCTGACATCAGCATTGGGAAAGTTATTAGAAGGCATTCTAAGGGACCAGATATATAAGTATTTGGATAGAGATGGACTGATTAAGGATAGTCTCCATTGCTTTGAGGAAGCCATGTCTAACTAATCTTATAGAGTTTTTCAAGGAAGTTACTAAGAAAATGGATGAAGGGAAGGCAGTGGAAGTTGTCTACATGGACTTTAGCAAGGTACTTGACAAGGTCCTGCATGGGAGTTTGGTCAAGAAGGTTCAATTGCTTGGCATTTAAGATGAGGTAGTAAATTGGACATTGACTTTGTGGGAGAAGCCAGAGAGTGGTAGTAGATAATTGCCTTTCTGACTGGAGGCCTGTGACTGGTGCTGTACTGCAGGGATCAAGGCTGAGTCCTTTGTTGTTTGTCATCTATATCAATGATTTGGATGATAAAATAGTTAACTGGATCAGCAAATTTATGGATGACACCAAGATTGGGAGTGTAGTGGACTGTGAGAAAGGTTATCATGGCTTGCAGAAGGCACATTAGCCTTCATAAATCAACGTCCTGTGTACAGGAGATGGGATGTTATGTTGAAATTGTATAAAACGTTGTGAGGCCTAATTTGGAGTATTGTGAGCAGTTTTGGTCACCTACCTATAGAAAAGATGTAAACAAGGTTGAAAGAGTACAGAGAAAATTTACAAGATGCTGTCGGGCCTGGAGGACCTGAGTTATAAGGAAAGGTTGGGTTGAATAGGTTGGAACTTTATTCCTTAGAATATAGAAGATAGAGAGGAGATTTGATATAGATATACAAAATTAGGAGGGGCATAGATAGGGTAAATGCAAGCAGGCTTTTTCCACTGAGGTTAGGTAGGATGATAACCAGAGGTCATGGGTTAAGGGTAAAAGGTGAAAAGTTTAAGGGGAACATGAAGGGAAACGTCTTCACTCAGTGGTTTGTGAGAGTGTGGAATGAGCTGCCAGCACAATAGTGCATGTGAGCTCAATTAAGTGAGGTTTGGGTAAGTGCATGGATAGTAGTGGTATGGAAGGCTATGGTCCCAGTGCAGGTGGATGGGAGTAGGCAGCTTAGATGGTTTGGACATGGAATAGATGAGCTGAATGACCTGTTTCTGTGCTGTACTTCTCCATGACTCTATGACTCCACAACCCTTTTATTTCTTCTGCATAACCATACATTTCCCAACATTGTATTCCATCTGTCAATTATTTGCCTATTCTCCTAAACTGTTAAAGTCCTTCTGTAGTCTCTTTATTTCCTCAAAACTACCTGTGCCTCCACCTATCTTCATATCGTCTGCAAACTTGGCCACAAAGCCATCAATTCTGTCATCCAAATCATTGACATATAACATAAAAATAATTGGTTCTAACACAGACCCCTGTGGAACACCACCAGTCACAGGCAGGCAGCCATAAAATGATCTCTTTATTCCCATTCTTTTCCTCCTGCCATTCATACAATGCTTTATCCATGCTTGAGCCTTTCCTGTAGTACCACAAGTTCTTAATTTGTTAATCACAATTCTATCTCTTTTACCATAGCATTGGAGAGGGATAGGAACAGACAAGTTAGGGAAACGTTTAATTAGAGTAAGGGGAGATATGAAGCAGGAACTTGGAAGCATAAATTGAAAACAGATGTTCTCAGGGAAACATAGGGAAGAAATGTGGCAAATGTTCAGGGGATATTTGCGTGGGGTTCTGCATAGGTACGTTCCAGTGAGACAGGGAAAGGATGGTAGGGTACAGGAAATGTGGTGTACAAAGGCTGTTGTAAATCTAGTCAAGAAGAAAAGAAGAGCTTACGAAAGGTTTATAAAACTAGGTAATGATAGAGATCTTGAAGATTATAAGGCAAGCAGGAAGGGCTTGAGAATGAAATTAGGAGAGCCAGAAGGAGCCATGAAAAGGCCTTGGCGGACAGGATTAAGGAAAACCCCAAGGCATTCTACAAGTATGTGAAGAGCAAGAGGATAAGACATGAGAGAATAGGACGAATCAAGTGTGACAATGGAAAAGTGTGTATGGAACCGGAGGAGATAGCAGAGGTACTTAATGAATACTTTGCTTCAGTATTCACCATTGGAAAGGATCTTGGCGATTGTAGGGATGACTTGCAGTGGACTGAAAAGCTTGAGCATATAGATATTAAGGAAGAGGATGTGCTGGAGCTTTTGAACAAATTCAAGTTGTATAAGTCACTGGGACCAGATGAGATGTACCCCAGGCTACTGTGGGAGGCGAGGGAGGAGATTGCTGAGTCTCTGCCAAACCGTCTTAGGGAGCTGGATCTGGATGAACTTCGGATCATTCGGGAGGCAGAGGCAGAAATAGACAGGAGTTTCAGGGAGATAGTCACCCCTAGGAGTCAGGAGACAGATAGTTGGGTGACTGTCAGGAGAGGGAAGGGTAATAGACAGGAAGAGCAGAGCACCCCTGTGGCAGTTCCCATCAACAATACGTATACCGTTTTGGATACTGTTGGTGGGGACGACCTACCAGGGACAAGTTGCAGTGGTTGCATCTCTGGCACTGAGACTGGACCCTCAGCTCAGAAGGGAAGGAGGGAAAAGAGGAGAGCAGTAGTGATAGGGGATTCAATAGTTAGGGGGACAGATAGCAGGTTCTGTGAAAGAGATCGAGAATCCCGGATGGTCTGTTGCCTCCCTGGTGCCAGGGTCCGCGATATCTCAGATCGAGTTCTCAGTATTCTCAAGAGGGAGGGTGAGCAGCCAGATGTCATGGTCCATGTAGGGACCAATGACATGGGTAGGAAGAGTGAGGAGGTCCTGAAAGGTGAGTTTAGGGAGTTAGGTGCCAAGTTAAAGGACAGGACCTCCAGGATAGCAATCTCAGGATTCCTACCAGTGCCACGTGCAGGTGGGTTTAGAAATAGTAAGATAGTGCAGATCAACATGTGGCTGAAGACATGGTGCAGGAGGGAGGGCTTCAGATTTATAGATAATTGGGCAGTTTTCCAGGGAAGGTGGAACCTGTTCCAGTGGGACGGTTTGCATCTGAACTGGAGGGGGACAAATATTCTTGCAGGTAGGTTTGCTAGAGAGGCTCCAGTGGATTTAAACTAGATACGAGGGGTGAGGGAAACCAGAGTGTAGGAACAGATGTATGGGAGAAGGAAGAAAAAGAAGACAGTAAATTTCTTTGTACTGTTAGAGATGAACAGAGAGTAAGAGGTGGAGAATTTCTTAAATGCATTTATTTTAATGCTAGAAGCATTGTAAGAAAGGTGGATGAGCTTAGAGCACAGATTGATTCCTGGAAATAAGATGTTGTAGCTATTAGTGAAACATGGTTACAGGAGGGGTGTGATTGGCAACTAAATATTCCTGGATTTTGGTGCTTCAGGTGTGATAGAATTGGAGGGACAAGAGGGAAAGGTGTTGCGTTGCTTGTCAGAGAAAATATTACAGCGGTGCTCTGGCAGGATAGATTAGAGGGCTCGTCTAGGGAGGCTATTTGGGTGGAATTGAGGAATGGGAAAGGTGTAGTAACACATATAGAGGTGTATTATAGACCACCTAATGGGGAGCGAGAATTGGAGGAGAAAAGTTGCAAGGAGATAGCAGATATTTGTAGTAAGCACAGGGTTGTGCTTGTGGGAGATGTTAATTTTCCACACATGGACTGGGAAGCCCATACTGTAAAAGGGATGGATGGTTTGGAGTTTGTAAAATGTGTGCAGGATAGTTTTTTGCAGCAATACATAGAGGTACCAACTAGTGAAGGGGCAGTGTTGGATCTTCTGTTAGGGAATGAAATAGGTCAGGTGACAGAGGTATGTGTTGGGGAGCACTTCAGGTCCAGTGATCACAATGCCATTAGTGTCAATATAATTATGGAGAAGGATAGGACTGGACCCAGGGTTGGGATTTTTGATTGGAGAAAGGCTAACTTTGAGGAGATGCGGAAGGATTTAGAAGGAGTGGATTGGGACAATTTATTTTATGGGAAAGATGTAATAGAGAAATGGAGGACATTTAAAGGAGAAATTTTGAGGGTACAGAATCTTTATGTTTCTGTTAGGTTGAAAGGAAAAGTTAAAAGTTTGAGAGAGCCATGGTTTTCAAGGGATATTGGAAACTTGGTTAGGAAAAAGAGAGATCTACAATAAATATAGGCAGCATGGAGTAAATGAGGTGCTCGAGGAATATAAAGAATGTAAGAAGAATCTTTTAGAAAGAAATTAGAAAAGCTAAAAGAAGATACAAGGTTGTTTTGGCAAGTAAGGTGAAAATAAATCCGAAGGGTTTCTACAGTTATATTAATAGGAAAAGGATAGTGAGGGATAAAATTGGTCCCTTAGAGAATCAGAGTGAACAGCTATGTGTGGAGCCAAAAGAGATGGGGGAGATTTTGAACAATTTCTTTTCTTTGGTATTCACTAAGGAGAAGGATATTGAATTGTGTAAGGTAAGGGAAACAAGTAGGGAAGTTATGGAAACTATGATGATTAAAGAGGAAGAAGTACTGGTGCTTTTAAGGAATATAAAAGTGAATAAATCTCTGGGTCCTGACAGGATGTTCCCTAGGACCTTGAGGGAGGTTAGTATAGAAATAGCAGGGGCTCTGACAGAAATATTTCAAATGTCATTAGAAACGGGGATGGTGCTGGAGGATTGATGTATTGCTCATGTGGTTCCATTGTTTAAAGAAGGTTCTAAGAGTAAACCTAACAATTATAGGCCTGTCAGTTTGACATCAGTGGTGGGTAAATTAATGGAAAGTATTTTTAGAGATGGTATATATAATTATCTGGATAGACAGGGTCTGATTTGGAAAAGTCCACATGGATTTGTGTGTGGAAGGTCATGTTTGACAAATCTTATTGAATTTTTTGAAGAGGTTACTAGGAAAGTTGATGAGGGTAAAGCAGTGGATGCTGTCTATATGGATTTCAGTAAGGCTTTTGACAAAGTTCCGCACAAAAGGTTAGTTAGGAAGGTTCAATCTTTAGGTATTAATATTGGAGTAGTAAAATGGATTCAACAGTGGCTGGATGGGAGATGCTAGAGAGTAGTGGTGGATAACTGTTTGTCAGGTTGGAGGCCGGTAACTAGTGGTGTGCTTCAGGGATCTGTACTGGGTCCAATGTTGTTTGTCATATCCATTAATGATCTGGATGATGGGGTGGTAAATTGGATTAGTAAGTATGCAGATGATACTAAGGTAGGTGGCATTGTGGATAATGAAGCAGGTTTTCAAAGCTTGCAGAGAGATTTAGGCCAGTTAGAAGAGTGGGCTGAACGATGGCAGATGGAGTTTAATGCTGATAAGTGTGAGGTGCTACATTTTGGTAGGAGTAATCCAAATAGGACATACATGGTAAATGGTAGGGCATTGAAGAATGCAGTAGAACAGAGTGATCTAGGAATAATGGTGCATAGTTGCCCGAAGGTGGAATCTCATGTGGATAGGGTGGTGAAGAAAGCTTTTGGTATGTTGGCCTTTATAAATCAGAGCATTGAGTATAGGAGTTGAGATGTAATGTTAAAATTGTACAAGGCATTGGTAAGGCCAAATTTAGAGTATTGTGTACAGTTCTGGTCACCAAATTATAGGAAATATGTCAACAAAATAGAGAGAGTACGGAGAAGATTTACTAGAATGTTACCTGGGTTTCAGCACCTAAGTTACAGGGAAAGGTTGAACAAGTTAGGTCTTTATTCTTTGGAGCATAGAAGGTTAAAGGGGGACTTGATAGAGGTATTTAAAATTATGAGGGGGCTAGATAGAGTTGATGTGGATAGGCTTTTTCCATTGAGAGTAGGGGAGATTCAAACAAGAGGACATGAGTTGAGAGTTAGGGGGCAAAAGTTTAAGGGTAACACGAGGGGGAATTTCTTTACTCAGAGAGTGGTAGCTGTGTGGAACGAGCTTCCAGTAGAAGTGATAGAGGCAGGTTTGGTATTGTCATTTAAAGTAAAATTGGATAGGTATATGGACAGGAAAGGAATGGAGGGTTATGGGCTGAGTGCGGGTTAGTGGGACTAGGTGAGAGTAAGCATTCGGCATGGACTAGAAGGGCCGAGATGGCCTATTTCCATGCTGTAATTGTTATATGGTTATATATGATCTTTGCATCATCAATGGGGATGGGAGAGGTTCCAGAGGATTGGAGGGTTGCAGATGTCATTCCCTTATTCAAGAAAGGGAGTAGAGATAGCCCAGGAAATTACAGACCAGTGAGTCTTACTTCAGTGGTTGGTAAGTTGATGGAAAAGATCCTGAGAAGCAGGATTTATGAACATTTGGAGAGGCATAATATGATTAGGAATAGTCAGCATGGCTTTGTTAAAGGCAGGCCGTGCCTTACGAGCCTGATTGATTTTTTGCGGATGTAACTAAGCACATTGATGAAGGTAGATCAGTAGATGTAGTGTATATGGATTTCAGCAAGGCATTTGATAAGGTACCCCATGCAAGGCTTAGTGAGAAAGTAAGGGGGCATGGGATCTAAGGGGGCATTGCTTTGTGGATCCAGAACTGTCTTGCCCACAGAAGGCAAAGAATGGTTGTAGATGGGTCATATTCTGCATGGAGGTCGGTGACCAGTGGTGTGCCTCAGGGAACTGTTCTGGGACCCCTTCTCTCTGTGATTTTTAGAAATGACTTGGAGGGATGGGTTCGTAAGTTTGTTGATGACACAAAGGTTGGAGGTGTTGTGGATAGTGTGGAGGGCTGTCAGAGGTTACAGCGGGACTGAGGTGGTTCATTTTGGTAGGTCAAATATGATGGCAGAATATAATATTCATGGTAAGACTCCTGGCTGTGTGGAGGATCAGAGGGATCTTGGGGTTCGAGTCCATAGGACACTCAAAGCAACTGCACAGGTTGACTCTGTGGTTAAGAAAGCATACACTGTATTGCCCTTCATCAACCCTGAGATTAAGTTTAGGAGCCGAGAGGTAATGTTACAGCTATATCGGACCCTGGTCAGACCCCACTTGGAGTACTGTGGTCACCTCACTACAGGAAGGATGTGGAAACCATAGAAAGGGTGCAGAGGAGATTTACAAGGATGTTGCCTGGATTGGGAAGCATGCCTTATGAGAATAGGTTGAGTGAACTCGGCCTTTTCTCCTTAGAGTGACGGAGGATGAGGGGTGACCTGATAGAGGTGTATAAGATGATGGGAGGCATTGATCATATGGACAGTCAGAGGCTTTTTCCCAGGGCTAAAATGGCTAGCACGAGAGGACACAGTTTCAAGGTGCTTGGAAGTAGGTACAGAGGAGATGTCAGTGGTAAGTATTTTATGCAGAGAGTGGTGTGTGCGTGGAATGGGCTGCCGGCGATGGTGGTGGAGGCGGATGTGATAGGGTCTTTTAAGAGACTCCTGGGTAAGTACATTTAACTTAGAAACATAGAGGGCTATGGGTTACCCTAGGAAATTTCTGAAGTAAGTACATGGTTGGCACAGCTTTGTGGGTTGAAGGGCCTGTATTGTACTGTAGGTTTTCTATGTTTTTAAAATGCTGGAGGAACTCAGCAGGCCAGGCAGCATCTATGGAAAAGAGTATAGTCGAAGTTTCGGGTCGAGACCCTTCAGCAGGACTGGAGAAAAAAGAATTGAAGAAAAGAGTAAGAAGGTAGGGGAGGGGAGGAAGAAGTACAAGGTGGTAGGTGATAGGTGAAACTGGGAGGTGGGGAAGGGGTGAAGTAAAGAGCTGAGGTCGATTGGTGAAAGAGAGAAAGGGTTGAGGAAGGGAAATCTGACTTGAAAGGACAGGCCATGGAAGAAAGGGTGAAGAGCACCAGAAAGGGTGATAGGCAGTTAAGGAGATAAAGTGAGAGATGGAAGTGGGAATGGGGAATAGAGAAGGGTGTACGATTACCGAAAGTTCAGGAAATCAGTCTTCATGCCATCAGGTTGGAGGCTACCCAGATGGAATATAAGGTGTTGCTTCTCCAACCTGAATGTGGCCTCATCGCAGCAGAAAAGGAGTCCATGGACCGACATGTTGGAAGACTGAAGCCCTTACCATTTGCCAGATTGCAGTATATCCCTTTTATCCTCTTGCTCTGGACTACGTCTCATCTTTAATTGATAAGAACACCTCTGGCAATGCTGTTCAGTGTTGTTAAGCTGGTTTATATTCCCAATGCAGGTTGTGACACAACAGAAGAGAAGAATCCATACTAATTCCAAGTAAACCTTCTGCTCTTTCCCTGTCAACAAACTTGCAGATTGTTTCAATAAGCTCAAAGCACCTTTCCTTATCCCAAAAGCAGCACCTGACTTCAGTGGAATATGGATGTGATTTTTTTTCAGAGCAGATGTCATAGAGTCTTTGGTATGAGAGTTTATGAAACACACCCTTTAGCTAACCCCTACCAGGGATACGGTTCCTCTGTCCTCACCTACTACCCCACCAGTTTCCGCATCCAGCACATGACTGTGCACAACTCCCTCCATCTCCAATAGGATCCAACCACCTAGCACATCCTTCCCCCCACACACATACACACTTTCTGCTTCCACAGGGATTATTCCCAACTTGACTCCTTTCTCCATTCGTCCCTCCCCACGGATCTCCCTCCTGGCACTTACTCTTGCATGCGGAACAATTGCTACACCTGCCCCTACACCTCCTCCCTCACTACCATTCACGGTCCCAAACAGTCCTTCCAGCTGAGGTGACACTTCACCTGTGAGTCTGCTGGGGCCATATACTGTGTCTAATGCTCCCAGTGTGGCCTCCTGTATATCGGTGAGACCCAGTGTAAATTGGTAGACCACTTCACCGAACACTTATGCTCCATCTGCCAGAAGAAGCAGGATCTCCCAGTGGCCACCCATTTTAATTCCACTTCCCATTTCCATTCCGATATGTCCATTCATGGCCTGTTCTACTGTCGCAATGAGGCCACACTTAGGTTGCAGGAACAACAACTTATATTCTGTGTGGGTAGCCTCCAACCTGATGGCATGAACATTCCTCATCCCCTTTTTCCCTCTCACACCTTATCTCCTTGCCTGCCCATTGCCTCCCTCTGGTGCTCCTACCCCCTTTTATTTCTTCCATGGCCTTCTGTCCTCTTCTATTAAATTCCCCCTTCTCCAGCCCTCTATCTCTTTCACCAGTCACTTCCCAGCTTTTTACTTCACCCCTCCCCCTCCCAGTTTTGACTATCACCTTGTCCTTCTCCCTCTTCGCCTCCCACCTTTCAAATCTATTCCTCACCTTTTTTTTCTCCAGTCCTGCTTGAAGGGTCTCGACCTGAAACGTCGACTGCACTTTTTTCCATAGATGCTGCTCGGCCTGCTGAGTTTCTCCAGCATTTTGTGTGTGTTGCTGCCTTAGGGACTCCAGTTCTGTATTTTACCCTGGGGCTTTACTCCCGAAGCATTCCCATAAGTGGGTATAGCCGCAAGGCAGAGGAGGTTTGAGATCAGAGTTTTCCTTCTAGATGAGCTGCCAACCGTGGCTGCCGAGTCCCGTCTTCCCACATTGCACATAACACCATAACACAGACAGCAGAGCACAGGATCAGGCCATTCAGCCCATAGTAATCATTTCCTTTTGTGCCTTGCCTGTTTCGCTACAGATACAGTCCTAATGTCTTAGATACAGACTCTCTCCCCACTTGGATGGCGTCAAGTAACAGAAATCTGAACCAGACGTGTGCTGGGATCTCTGATTAGTTTTGTTTTTGCAATTTATTTTTATTGAAGTTCATCATCAAACAAACATTTCCATAAGATGTATTTCAGATATTGTACATATATATCATATAGTCATATATGCCACAAATCTCCACATAATATTTATCTGAGGTATACACTTATAGAAGAGGGAGGAAAGAAAGAACAAGCGAAAGGAGAAAACTATGTACAAGTAGGGAGTGATCTTTTTTTTAACAACATTTTCATTGATTTGTGAGGATAAAATCAGGCCTTTGAGCTGTTATGTAGTGAAACCATTTTTCCCAGTATGAATCAAATTGTTCCAACTTATGATTAACAGATGCTGTTATCTTCTCCATTTTGTAAATGTCCATTGTAATTTCCATCCATGCATTTAAGGTTGGGCTCTCCTGTGATAACCATTTCCTAGTAAGAGTCTTTTTATCAGCCACCGGCAGTATATTCATTAAATATTTATCTCTTTTCAACCATTCTTGAGGTATATACCCAAAATATATGGTCTTACTTTCTAAAGGTATTTCACATTTAAAGATGTTTTGTAGGGCAATGTGTATCCCACTCCAATGGTTGGGTGGCAGTGTGAAATGTGAGGAGGATGTTATGAGAATGAACAGGTTGGACAGGTTGAGTGAGTGGGCAGATCCGTGGCAGATGTGATTTAATGTGGATAAATGTGAGGTTATCCATTTTGGTGGCAAGAACAGTAAGGCAGATTACTATCTGAATGGTGTCAAGTTAGGAAAAGGGGAAGTACAAGAAGATCTAGATGTCCTTGTTCATCAGTCACTGAAAGTAAGCATGCAGGTACAGCAGGCAGTGAAGAAAGCTAATGGCATGTTGGCCTTCATAACAAGGGGAGTTGAGTATAGGAGCAAAGAGGTCCTTCTGCAGTTGTACAGGGCCCTGGTGAGACCACACCTGGAGTATTGTGTGCAGTTTTGGTCTCCAAATTTGAGGAAGGACATTGCAGCGTAGGTTCACGAGGTTAATTCCCAGGAGGGCGGGTCTGTCATATGTTGAAAGATTGGTGCAACTGGGCTTGTATACACTGGAATTTAGAAGGATGAGAGGGGATCTGATTGAAACATATAAGATTATTAAGGGATTGGACACGCTAGAGGCAGGAAACATGTTCGCAATGTTGGGGGTGTTCAGAACCAGAGGCCACAGTTTAAGAATAAGGGGTAGGCCATTTAGAACGGAATTGAGGAAAAGCTTTTTCACCCAGAGAGTTGTGGATCTGTGGAATGCACTCCCTCAGAAGGCAGTGGAGGCCAATTCTCTGGATGCTTTCAGGAGTTAGATAGAGCTCTTAAAGATAGCAGAGTCAAAGGATATGGGGAGAAGGCAGGAATGGGGTACTGATTGTGGATAATCAGCCATGATCACAGTGAATGGCAGTGCTAGCTTGAAGGGCCGAATGGTCTACTCCTGCACCTATTGTCTGTTGTCTATTGTCTTTGATAAAGGGGCAATCCCAGAAAATTTGATAATTGTTTGCATTTTGATTTTCACAATTTCTCCAGCAAACAGAGAGGTTATTATCATAATGGAATAATCTATTTATTTTAATAGATTCAATCCTTGAACTGAAACTAGAAAAAGGAATTAGGTTCCATCTTGTTATATCTTCCTTAATTTTTTTATATATAGGCTGATAATTGCATTCTGATAATTTTGCCAAATCTTTTGGCATAATGTTGCCCAAATATTTGAAAGACTCCGTGTGCCATGCCCAGGGATATCTACTTTCAATTTCTTTTGGTGGGCTATAGTAATATGAAAGTAATTGGGTTTTATCTATGTTGATCTTGTATCCTGATCATTGACCATATTGTTCAAAGGATTGCATCAATTTAGGTAAAGAGTATGTTGGTTGCCCTGGATAGATCAAAATGTCATCCGCGTAACAGGCCAATTTATGCTCTGTCCCTTTAATAGTAATTGCCCTGATATCTTCATTTTGTCTGATGTATTGAGCTAATGGTTCCAGATATAATGCGAAGAGTAGAGGTGACCATGCACAACCCTGTCTCGTGCCCCTTTCTAGGTAAAATTATTTGATAAATATCCATTGATTTTAATTCTAGCAGTAGGGTTGTCATATAGTGCCTGTATAGTTTTAATAATTGTGTCATGGAAACCAAATAGAAACATAGAAAACAGGTGCAGGAGTAGGCCATTCGGCCCTTTGAGTCTGCACCGCCATTCAGTATGATCATGGCTGATCATCCAACTCAGAACCCTGTACCTGCTTTCTCTCCATACCCCCTGATCCCTTTAGCTACAAGGGCCATATCTAACTTCCTCTTAAATATAGCCAATGAACCGGCCTCAACTGTTTCCTGTGGCAGAGAATTCCACAGATTCACCACTCTCTGTGTGAAGAAGTTTTTCCTCATCTCAGTCCTAAAAGGCTTCCCTTTTATCCTTAAACTGTGACCCCTCGTTCTGGACTTCCCCAACATTGGAAACAATCTTCCTGCATCTAGCCTGTCCAATCCCTTTAGAATTTTATACGTTTCAATAAGATCCCCCCCTCAATCTTCTAAATTCTAGTGAGTATAAGCCTAGTCAATCCAGTCTTTCTTCATATGAAAGTCTTGCCATCCCAGGAATCAATCTGGTGAACCTTCTTTGTACTCCCTTATGGCAAGAATGTCTTTCCTCAGATTAGGGGACCAAAACTGCACACAATACTCTAGGTGCGGTCTCACCAAAGCCTTGTACAACTGCAGTGGAACCTCCCTGCTCCTGTACTCAAATCCTTTTGCTATGAATGCCAACATACCATTTGCCTTTTTCACCACCTACTGTATCTGCATGTCCACCTTCAATGACTGGTGTACAATGACACCCAGGTCTCGTTGCACCTCCCCTTTTCCTAATCGGCCACCATTCAGATAATAATCTGTTTTCCTGTTCTTGCAACCAAAGTGGATAACCTCACATTTATCCACATTAAATTGCATCTGCCATGAATTTGCCCACTCATCTAACCTATCCAAGTCACCCTGCATCCTCTTAGCATCCTCCTCACAGCTAACACCGCCGCCCAGCTTCGTGTCATCCGCAGACTTGGAGATGCTGCATTTAATTCCCTCATCTAAATCATTAATATATATTGTAAACAACTGGGGTCCCAGCACTGAGCCTTGTGGTACCCCACTAGTCACTGCCTGCCATTCTGAAAAGGTCCCGTTTACTCCCACTCTTTGCTTCCTGTCTGCCAACCAGTTCTCTATCCACATCAATACCATACCCCCAATACCGTGTGCTTTAAGTTTGCACATTAATCTCCTGTGTGGGACCTTGTCAAAAACCTTTTGAAAATCTAAATATACCACATCCACTGGCTCTCCCCTATCCACTCTACTAGTTACATCTTCAAAAAATTCTATAAGATTCGTCAGACATGATTTTCCTTTCACAAATCCATGCTGACTTTGTTCGATGATTTCACCTCTTTCCAAATGTGCTGTTATCACATCTTTGATAACCGACTCTAGCATTTTCCCCACCACTGATGTCAGACTCACCAGTCTATAATTCCCCGGTTTCTCTCTCCCTCCTTTTTTAAAAAGTGGGGTTACATTAGCCATCCTCCAATCCTCAGGAACTAATCCAGAATCCAAGGAGTTTTGAAAAATTATCACTAATGCATCCACTATTTCTTGGGCTACTTCCTTAAGCACTCTGGGATGCAGACCATCTGGCCCTGGGGATTTATCTGCCTTTAATCCCTTCAATTTACCTAACACCACTTCCCTACTAACATGTATTTCCCTCAGTTCCTCCATCTCACTAGACCCTCGGTCCCTTACTATTTCCAGAAGATTATTTATGTCTTCCTTAGTGAAGACAGAACCAAAGTAGTTATTCAATTGGTCTGTCATGTCTTTGTTCCCTGTGATCAATTCACCTGTTTCTGACTGTAAGGGACCTACATTTGTCTTGACCAATCTTTTTCTTTTCTCGTATCTATAAAAGCTTTTACAGTCAGTTTTTATGTTCTCTGCCAGCTTTCTCTCATAATTTTTTTTCCCTTTCCTAATTAAGCCATTTGTCCTCCACTGCTGGTCTCTGAATTTCTCCCAGTCCTCAGGTGTGCCGCTTTTTTTTGCTAATTTATATGTTTCTTCTTTGGACTTGATACTATCCCTAATTTCCCTTGTCAGCCACGGGTGCACTACCTTCCCTGGTTTATTCTTTTGCCAAACTGGGATGAACAATTGTTGTAGTTCATCCATGCGATCTTTAAATGCTTGTCATTGCATATCCACCGTCAACCCTTTAAGTATCATTTGCCAGTCTATCTTAGCTAATTCATGTCTCATACCTTCAAAGTTACCCTTCTTTAAGTTCAGAACCTTTGTTTCTGAATTAACTATGTCACTCTCCATCTTAATGAAGAATTCCACCATATTATGGTCACTCTTACCCAAGGGGTCTCGCACGACAAGATTGCTAACTAACCCTTCCTCATTGCTCAATACCCAATCTAGAATGGCCTGCTCTCTCCCGCATACATTCCAAGAAATCCTCTTCATCAGCACCCTTACCAATTTGGTTCACCCAATCTATATGTAGATTGAAGTCACCCATTATAACTACTGTTCCTTTATTGCATGCATTTCTAATTTCCTATTTAATGATATCCCCAACCTCACTACTACTGTTAGGTGGCCTGTACACAAGTCCCACCAGCGTTTTCTGCCCCTTAGTGTTACGCAGCTCTACCCATATCGATTCCACATCCTCCAGGCTAATGTCCTTCCTTTCTATTGCGTTAATCTCCTCTCTAACCAGCAATGCTACCCCACCTCCTTTTCTTTCCTGTCTATCCCTCCTGAATATTGAATATCCCTGGATGTTGAGCTCCCATCCTTGGTCACCCTGGAACCATGTCTCTGTGATCCCAACTATATCATATTCATTAATAACTATCTGCACATTCGATTCATCCACTTTGTTACGAATGCTCCTCGCATTGATACACAATGCCTTCAGGCTTGTTTTTACAACACTCTTAGCCCTTATATGATTATGTTGAAAAGTGGCCCTTTTTGCTTTTTGCCCTGGATTTGCCTGCCTGCCACTTTTACTTTTCACCTTACTGCTTTTTGCCTCTACCTGCATTTTACACCCCTCTGTCTCTCTGCACTTGTTCCCATCCCCCTGCCACATTAGTTTAAATCTATGTAAAATTCTGTAAACTCTGTGATACATGTTGGTACCAACGACATAGGCAGGAAGAGGGATGAAGTCCTGAAGTGTGAGTTTCGGGAACTAGGCAGAAGACTTAAAGAACAGGACCTCAAGGGTGGCATTCTCAGGATTGCTGCCAGTGCTACGTGACAGTGATGGTAAGAATTGGATAAGATGGCAGTTGAATGCGTGGCTGAGGAGTTGGTGCAGGGGGCAGAGTTTTAGATTTTTGGACCATTGGGATCTCTTCTGGGGAAGGTGGGACCTGTACAGATTGGGTGGGTTGCACCTGAACTCGAAGGGGAGCAATATCCTTGCAGGTAGGTTTGCTAGCATGGTTCAGGAGGGTTTAAACTAATTTGCAAGGGGGATGGGACCTGGAGCGATAGAGCAGTGAAAGAAGTGTGTGGAGTAAAGGCAGATCTAACATATAGAGAGGCTTTGAGGAAAGAGAAGCAGAATAAAGGGTGTAAGGGTAGTAAGGTAGAAGGGCTAAAGTGTGTGTACTTCAATGCAAGAAGCATCAGGAACAATGGTGATGAACTGAGAGCTTGGATACATACATGGAACTATGATGTAGTGGCCATTATGGAGACTTGGCTGGCACCAGGGCAGGAATGGATTCTCAATATTCCTGGATTTCAGTGCTTTAAAAGGGATAGAGAGGGGGGAAAAGGGGAGGAGGGGTGGCATTACTGGTCAGGAATACTACTACAGCTACTGAAAGGCTGGGTAATGTAGCAGGATCCTCTTTTGAGTCAGTATGGGTGGAAGTCAGGAACAGGAAGGGAGCAGTTACTCTACTGGGGGTATTCTATAGGCCCCCTGGTAGCAGCAGAGATACCGAGGAGCAGATTAGGAGGCAGATTTTGGAAAGGTGCAAAAATAACAGGGTTGTTATCATGGGTGACTTTAACTTCCCTAATATTGATTGGCACTTGATTAGTTCCAAGGGTTTAGATAGGGCAGAGTTTGTTAAATGTGTCCAGGATGGATTCCTGTCACAGTATGTTGACAGGCCGACTAGGGGGAATGCCATACTAGATCTAGTATTAGGTAACGAATCGGGTCAGGTCACAGATCTGTCAGTGGGTGAGCATCTGGGGGACAGTGATCACCACACCCTGGCCTTTAGCAGTATCATGGAAAATGATAGAATCCGAGAGGACAGGAAAATTTTTAATTGGGGAAGGACAAATTATGAGGCTATAAGGCTAGAACTTGCAGGTGTGAATTGGGATGATGTTTTTGCAGGGAAATGTACTATGGACATGTGGTCGATGTTTAAGGATCTCTTGCAGGATGTTAGGGATAAATTTGTCCCAGTGAGGAAGATAAAGAATGGTAGGGTGAAGAAACCATGGGTGACAAGTGAGGTGGAAAATCTAGTCAGGTGGAAGAAGGCAGCATACATGAGGTTTAGGAAGCAAGGATCAGATGGGTCTATTGAGGAATATAAGGTAGCAAGAAAGGAGCTTAAGAAAGGGCTGAGAAGAGCAAGAAGGGGGCATGAGAAGGCCTTGGAGAGTAGGGTAAAGGAAAACCCCCAAGGCATTCTTCAATTATGTGAAGAACAAAAGGATAACAGGAGTGAAGGTAGGACTGATTAGAGATAAAAGTGGGAAGATATGCCTGGAGGCTGTGGAAGTGAGCAAGGTCCTCAATGAATACTTCTCTTCGGTATTCACCACTGAGAGGGAACTTGATGACGGTGAGGACAATATGAGTGAGGTTGATGTTCTGGAGCATGTTGATATTAAGGGAGAGGAGGTGTTGAAGTTGTTAAAATACATTAGGACAGATAAGTCCCCAGGGCCTGAAGGAATATTCCCCAGGCTGCTCCACGAAGCGAGTGAAGAGATTGCTGAACCTCTGGCTAGGATCTTTATGTCCTCGTTGTCCACGGGAATGGTACCGGAGGATTGGAGGGAGGCGAATGTTGTCCCCTTGTTCAAAAAAGGTAGTAGGGATAGTCCGGGTAATTATAGACCACTGAGCCTTATGTCTGTGGTGGGAAAGCTGTTGGAAAAGATTCTTAGAGGTAGGATCTATAGGCATTTAGAGAATCATGGTCTGATCAGGCACAGTCAGCATGGCTTTGTGAAGGGCAGATCGTGTCTAACAAGCCTGATAGAGTTCTTTGAGGAGGTGACCAGGCATATAGATGAGGGTAGTGCAGTGGATGTGATCTACCATATAACCATATAACAATTACAGCACGGGAACAGGCCATCTCAGTCCTTCTAGTCTGTGCCGAATGCTTACTCTCACCTAATCCCACTGACCCGCACTCAGCCCATAACCCTCCATTTCTTTCCGGTCCATATACCTATCCATTTGTGCTTTAAATGACAATACCGAACCTGCCTCTACCACTTCTACTGGAAGCTCATTCCACACAGCTGCCACTCTCTGAGTAAAGAAATTCCCCCTCATGTTACCCCTAAACTTTTGCCCCCTAACTCTGAATTCATGTCCTCTTGTTTGAATCTCCCCTACCCTCAATGGAAAAAGCCTATCCACGTCAACTCTATCTATCCCCCTCATAATTTTAAATACCTCTATCAAGTCCCCCCTCAACCTTCTACGCTCCAAAGAATAAAGACCTAACTTGTTCAATCTTCCCCTGTAACTTAGGTGCTGAAACCCAGGTAACATTCTAGAAAAATCTTCTCTGTAGTCTCTCTATTTTGTTGACATCTTTCCTATAATTCGGTGACCAGAACTGTACACAATACTCCAAATATTCCAGATATACTCCAGACTCCAGATATCTACATGGATTTTAGTAAGGCATTTGACAAGGTTCCACACGATAGGCTTATTCAGAAAGTCAGAAGGCATGGGATCCAGGGAAGTTTGACCAGCTGGATTCAGAATTGGCTTGCCTGCAGAGGGCAGAGGGTTGTGGTAGAGGGAGTACACTGGGAATGGAGGGTTGTGACTAGTGGTCCCACAAGGATCTGTTCTGGGACCTCTACTTTTCGTGATTTCTATTAACAACCTGGATGTGGGGGTAGAAGGGTTGGTTGGCAAGTTTGCAGACGACACAAAGGTTGGTGGTGTTGTAGGTAGTGTAGAGGATTGTCGAAGATTGCAGAGAGACATTGATAGGATGAAGAAGTGGGCTGAGAAGTGGCAGATGCAGTTCAACTCGGAGAAGTGTGAGGTGGTACACTTTGGAAGGACAAACTCGAAGACAGAGTACAAGGTAAATGGCAGGACACTTGGTAGTGTGGAGGAGCAGAGGGATCTGAGGGTACATGTCCACAGATCCCTGAAAGTTGCCTCACAGGTAGATAGGGTAGTTAAGAAAGCTTATGGGGTGTGCGCTTTCATAAGTCGAGGGATAGAGTTTAAGAGACACGATGTAATGATGCAGTTCTATAAAACTCTAGTTAGGCCACACTTGGAGTACTTTGTGCAGTTCTGGTCGCCTCACTATAGGAAGGATGTGGAAGCATTGGAAAGGGTACAGAGGAGATTTACCAGGATGCTGCCTGGTTTACAGAGTATGGATTATGATCAGAGATTAAGGGAGCTAGGGCTTTACTCTTTGGAGAGAAGGAGGATGAGAGGAGACTTGATAGAGGTGTACAAGATATTAAGAGGAATAGACAGAGTGGACAGCCAGCGCCTCTTCCCCAGGGCACCACTGCTCAATACAAGAGGACATGGCTTTAAGGTAAGGGGAGAGAAGTTCAAGGGGGATATTAGAGGAAGGTTTTTTACTCAGAGAGTGTTTGGTGCGTGGAATGCACTGCCTGAGTCAGTGGTGGAGGCAGATACACTAGTGAAGTTTAAGAGACTACTAGACAGGTATATGGATATATTTAAGGTGGGGGGTTATATGGGAGGCAGGGTTTGAGTGTTGGCACAACATTGTGGACTGAAGGGCCTGTAATGTGCTGTACTATTTTATGTTCTATGTTCTAAAGAAAATTCCAATTAACCCGAATCAAATGCCTTTTCAGCATCCACGCTTATCACTATTGCTTCGATTTTATTTTTTTGTACATGATCCATAATGTGAAGTGTCCTTTGTATATTGTCTTGTGTTTGGCATTGTCGTATAAAACCTGTCTGCTGTTATGTATCAGTATGTGTAGAAACTCTACTAATCGTTTGGCCATGATGGTGGTAAATAATCTATAATCTACATTAAGAACGGCTATTGGTCTAAATGACTAACATTTCATTTTATCCTTGCCTTCTTTCGGTATAGCTGCAATTATTGCTTCCTTCCAGCTGGGTGGCATTTGTGCCTTTTTTAGAGCCCAGTTCAGTGTGGGGAGTAAGACAGGAATTACCTCATTTTTAAATTCTTTGTACCACTCTGCCGTACACCCATCTGATCCTGGTGACTTGCTTAGTTTAAGCCGACTAATTGCAGCTTTTAGTTCAACTTCAGTTATGTCAGCAGTCATCGTTGTTTTGTTCTTCGCTTAAAGTGGGGAAATCTAGAGAATTCGGGAAAGTGTCAATTTGGGTTATGCTTCCCCCGGAACTTTGGAATATAGAGTTTTGTAAAATACTTCAAAAGCTTCTTGAATTTCACTTCGCTTATTTTTTTTTATCATTTTTGTTCTTGGATCCTTAATTCTATGAATTGTATTTTCTGCTATCTTTTTTTCAGTTTCCAAGCCAGTGTTTTCATAGATTTAGATCCACTTTCATAATGTCTCTGTTTCAGAAACATTAAATGTTAGGGATCTCCGATTTCTGAGGTGCCAAAGAGCCTTGCTGAGGATATCCTGAGGTGGGACATGGCAAAACATGTTATGGAGTGTTGGTGATGGCACCTTAGTGGCTGCATGGATGTCTGACTAAACTCACCTTGAGTCAGCTATGGCACAGTCTTAGACCATGCCAATGACTGGAAATCTCCTATGGCAAGTCCATAAGACTATAAGACAAAGGAGCAGAATGAAGCCATTCATCCCACTGAGTCTGCAGTGCTATTAGTGGTTCAGTACTGGAGCTTGGACAGGGACAATGGAGGGATATGGTAAGGGATACTATGATTATGCAGAGAACCCACGAGTCAGATGCTCTCTCTAGAGGCAGGAGGTAATGTTGTACAGTTTCTAAATGGAGCAGGTCAGAATGATGAATGAGGTGGTGCATCTAAACATCTGTTGTTTCATGTGTGAGTGATGTCCTCTGCGGGAGACATCTGCTTCTCAGGGACGGTTCAGAAGCAGCTGTTTTCACAAATGGCAACGTGGGCTGAACCTGTGTTAACACAGCGGCTTCTCCTGCCACAAATCATATGAAATATTACTTTAACCTTCGGAAATGATGTGTGAAGAATAACTGAGGTGGTTACTAAACCCAGTGACTCTAGCCTGTCAATTAACTTAACCTTAGGATCAATTTACAAAGACCAATTAGTGCACCCCCAACCCAGTCGGACGAAGGACACCATGGTGGTGTAGTAGTTAGTGCAATGGGTGTCAGAGTTCAGAGTTCAATTCCAGTGCCCTCTGTAGAAAGTTTGAATGTTCCTTACCTTGAGAGTGTGAGTCTCCTCCGACTGCTTTAAATAAACTTGAGAGATACTGCAGAAGCTGAAAATCCAGAGCAACACACACAAAGTGAGGGAAGAACTCAGCAGGTCAGGCAGCATCTGTGGAAATTCATAAACAATTGGCGTTTCGGACCAAGACCCTTCATCAGGACCAGAAAGGAAGAGGAGAGACACAGATTGAAAAGCTGTGGAGAAGGGAAGGAGGCTAGCTGGAAGATGATGTCAAACCAGGTGAGTGGGAAGGTCAATGGCTGGAAAGGAAGGAATCTGATAGGAGAGAGAGTGGGCGATGGGAGAAAGGGAAGGAGGAAGGGACCCAGGAGTTGGTGATAGGCACATGAGGAGAAGAGGTGAGAGGCCAGAGTGGGGAATAGAAGAAGGGGGGAGGAGAAAGGAATTTTTTCACTGGAAGGAGAAATCAATATTCATGCCGTCAGGTTGGAGGCTAACCAGGCAGAATATAAGATGTTGCTTCTTCACTCTGAGGTGGCCTCATCTTGATACAAGTGGAGGCCACAGACCGACATGTTGGAATCAGAATTGAAATGACTGGCCATGGGGGACGTTTTTGGTGGACAGAGTGGAGGTGCTCAATGAAGCTGTCCCCCAGTTTTCAGCGGGCTCATAAAAACAGAATAAAATAAAACTGATTTGAAATAAAACCCATTCTGATATGTCTATCCATGGCCTCCTCTATTGTCAAAATGAATCCAAACTCAGGTTGGAGGAACAACACCTTATATACCAGCTGGGTAGCCTCCAACCTGATGACATGAACATTGACTTCTCTAACTTCCGTTAATGCCCCTCCTCCCCTTCTTACCCCATCCCTGACATATTTAGTTGTTTGCCTGTTCTCCATCTCCCTCTGGTGCTCTCCCCCTCCTTTCTTTCTCCTGAGGCTTCCTGTCCCATGATCCTTTCCCTTCTCCAGCTCTGTATCACTTTCGCCAATCACCTTTCCAGCTCTTAGCTTCATCCCACCACCCCCCCCCCCCCCCACCCCGGTCTTCTCCTATCATTTCGCATTTCCCCCTCCCCCCACTACTTTCAAATCTCTTACTATCTTTCCTTTTGGTTAGTCCTGACGAAGGGTCTCGGCCCGAAACGTCGACAGTGCTTCTCCCTATAGATGCTGCCTAGCCTGCTGTGTTCTACCAGCATTTTGTGTGAGTTGTTGATAAAATAAAACTCACAGATATGGTCAAATGAGAATGTTCAAACTCCACACAGACAACACCCGAGGTGTCTGAAGCTGTGAGAGAGAACATGCAAACTCCACACAGACATCACCCGAGGTGTCTGAAGCTGTGAGGGAGAATATGCAAACTCCACACAGACAGCACCCAAGGTGTCTGAAGCTGTGAGGGAGAACATGCAAACTCCACACAGACAGCACCCGAGGTGTCTGAAGCTGTGAGGGAGAATATGCAAACTCCACACAGACAGCACCCGAGGTGTCTGAAGCTGTGAGGGAGAACATGTAAACTCCACACAGACATCACCCGAGGTGTCTGAAGCTGTGAGGGAGAACATGCAAACTCCACACAGACAGCACCCAAGGGGTCTGAAGCTGTGAGAGAGAACATGCAAACTCCACACAGACAGCACCCAAGGTGTCTGAAGCTGTGAGAGAGAACATGTAAACTCCACACAGACATCACCCAAGGTGTCTGAAGCTGTGAGGGAGAACATGCAAACTCCACACAGACAGCACCCAAGGTGTCTGAAGCTGTGAGGGAGAACATGCAAACTCCACACAGACAGCACCCAAGGTGTCTGAAGCTGTGAGAGAGAACATGCAAACTCCACACAGACAGCACCCAAGGTGTCTGAAGCTGTGAGGGAGAACATGCAAACTCCACACAGACAGCACCCAAGGTGTCTGAAGCTGTGAGGGAGAACATGCAAACTCCACACAGACAGCACCCAAGGTGTCTGAAGCTGTGAGGGAGAGGATCTTTGAGCTGTACACCTGATACTACACCATTTCTACCAAGTATAATTAGCCAAAACAGATGTGGGTGTCTGATGCAGGAGAAATTAAACAAATATTTTGGATGTCTTTTGAAATACTCAGAAATATACCCAAAGACTAGTAAAATAAAACAGATCTAGAATGAATGGGGAGCTGGAAGACAAGAGCAACTAGTACTGGGAAACGTGAGACTGAACATGAAGTGGTGGGTAAATTAATGGAAAGTATTCTTAGAGATGGTATATATAATTATCTGGATAGACAGGGTCCGATTAGGAACAGTCAGCATGGATTTGAGCGTGGAAGGTCATGTTTGAGAAATCTTATTGAATTTTTTGAAGCGGTTACGAGGAAAGTTGACGAAGGTAAAGCAGCGGATGTTGTCTATATGGACTTCAGTAAGGCCTTTGACAAGGTTCCGCACGGAAGATTAGTTAGGAAGGTTCAATCTTTAGGTATTAATATTGGAGTAGTAAACTGGATTCAACAGTGGCTGGATGGGAGATGCCAGAGAGTAGTGGTGGATAACTGTTTGTCAGGTTGGAGGCCGATGACTAGTGGTGTGCCTCAGGGATCTGTACTGGGTCCAATGTTGTTTGTCATATACATTAATGATCTGGATGATGGGGTGGTAAATTGGATTAGTAAGTATGCAGATGATACTAAGGTAAGTGGCGTTGTGGATAATGAAGTAGGTTTTCAAAGCTTGCAGAGAGATTTAGACCAGTTAGAAGAGTGGGCTGAACGATGGCAGATGGAGTTTAATGCTGATAAGTGTGAGGTGCTACATTTTGGTTGGAATAATCCAAATAGGACATACATGGTAAATGGTAGGGCATTGAAGAATGCAGTAGAACAGAGTAATCTAGGAATAATGGTGCATAGTTCCCTGAAGATGGAATCTCATGTGGATAGGGTGGTGATGAAAGCTTTTGGTATGTTGGCCTTTATAAATCAGAGCATTGAGAATAGGAGTTGGGATGTAATGTTAAAATTGTACAAGGCATTGGTAAGGCCAAATTTGGAGTATTGTGTACAGTTCTGGTCACCGAATTATAGGAAAGATGTCAACAAAATAGAGAGTACAGAGAAGATTTACTAGAATGTTACCTGGGTTTCAGCACCTAAGTTACAGGGAAGGATTGAACAAGTTAGGTCTTTATTCTTTGGAGCGTAGAAGGTTGAGGGGGGGACTTGATAGAGGTATTTAAAATTATGAGGGGGATAGACAGAGTTGACGTGGATAGGCTTTTTCCATTGAGAGTAGGGGAGATTCAAACAATAGGACATGAATTCAGAGTTAGGGGGCAAAAGTTTAAGGGTAACATGAGGGGGAATTTCTTTACTCAGAGAGTGGTAGCTGTGTGGAACGAGCTTCCAGTAGAAGTGGTAGAGGCAGGTTCGGTATTGTCATTTAAAGCACAATTGGATAGGTATATGGACAGGAAAGGAATGGAGGGTTATGGGCTGAGTGCGGGTCAGCGGGATTAGGTGAGAGTAAGCGTTCGGCATGGACTAGAAGGGCCGAGATGGCCTGTTTCCGTGCTGTAGTTGTTATATGGTTATATGAAGCCAAGGACAAGCCTTCTTCTCATTGCTGAAGAGATACAGGATCCTGAGGACACACACTCAATGTTTTAGGAACAGTTTCTTTCCCTCTGCCCTCAGATTTCTGAATGAATGATTAATCCATGAACACTACCTCAACATTTTTTGTCTTGTTTTTTACTTTTTTTTGCACTAATTTGATTTAAATATGTATACAGTATATACAGCACTATGTAAAAGTCTTAGGTACCCTAGATTTTTTATATAAGACATAGAAGCAGAATTAGGCCATTTGGCCCATCAAGCCTGCCATGCCATTCAATCATGGCTGATCCCTTTTTCCCCCTCCTCAGCCCCACTCCCCGGCTTTCTCCCTGTAACCTTTGATGCCGTGGCCAATCAAGAACATATCAATCTCTGCCTTAGATACACCCAACAACCTGGCCTCCACAGCTGCCTGTGGTAATAAATTCCACAAATTCACCGGCCTCTGGCTAAAGAAATTTCTCCACATCTCTGTTTTGAATGGACGCCCCTCTATCTTGAGGCTGTGCCCTCTTGTCCTAGACTCCCGCACCATGGGAAACATCCTTTCCACATCTACTCTGTCTAGGCCTTTCAACATTCAAAAGGTTTCCATGAGATCACCCCTCATCCTTCTAAATTCCAGCGAATACAGACGCAGACTTATCAAACACTCCTCGTATGATAACCCTTTCATTCCCAGAATCATTTTTGTGAACCTCCTCTGGACCCTCTCCAAGGCCAGCACATCATTTCTTAGATGGAGGGCCCATAACTGTTCACAATACTCAAGGTGAGGTCTCACCAGTGCTTTATAAAGCCTCAGCATCACATCCCTGCACTTGTATTCTAGACCTCTTGAAATGAATGCTAACATGGCATTTGTCTTCCTCACCACTGACTCAACCTCCAAGTTAACCTTTAGGGTGTTCTGCACAAGAACTCCCAAGTCCCTCTGCATACCAGATTTTTGGATTTTCTCCCCGTATAGAAAATAGTCCGCACATTTATTTCTATTACTAAAGTGCATGACCACGCATTTTCCAACATTTCATTTGCCACTTTTTTGCCTATTCTCCTAATCTGTCTGAGTCCTTCTGTAGTCTACCTGTTTCCTCAACACTACCTGCCCCCCCACCTATCTTAGTATCATCTGCAAATTCCATCATCTTAATCACTGATATACAGTACAGCATAAAAAGAAGTGGTCCCAACACTGACACCTGTGGGACACCACCAGTTACCGGTAGCCAACCAGGAAAGGATCCTTTTATATGGCCTCTTCAGAACCCTGACCTCAACATCATCAAGGCTGTCTGGGATTATCTGGAGAGACAGAAGCAAGCGAGACAGCTAAAGTTGGCAGAAGACCAGTGACAAGTTCCCCAAGATGCTTGGAACAACCTACCAGCCGATTTTCTTATAAAACTGCATGACACTGTACCTAAGAGAACTGATGAAGTTTTAAAGCCAAAGGGTGGTTACACCAAATATTGATATTATTAACTTTTTTTACTGTTTGCTTCTCTTTATAATAATTTTTTTGATATTTAGAAACTTTTCATTATTTTTGAAGCATTTTTGCTTTTTACATTTGCCTATTGGGGAGACCTTGCACACCGATCACTGGAAGCTATACAGCTATACAGTGCCCTGCATTGCAATGAACATTAACTGCAACTCTAGGGTCTAGGGTGCTTGTTGGCAGAGAAACGGAAGGAGCTGGACTTGGTGCAGATCTGCTGCTGCCTGTGTTGGTGCGATCTAACAGCGAGTGGTCGTCTTACTTGCTTTTGAACAATGGCCATATGGTGATGAATCATAGGCAACTTCACTAGATCACAAAAAAATGTGTGAATCCAGCAGCAACTGCTCCCACTCTCTCAGCACAACCCTGCTTTGTGCTGTCCTATCTTCAGAAGGATCTGTGGAAATTACAGGGCAAGTCTCAGACCAGAAGACACAGTGTCAGAATAGAGGGACATCCATTTAGAACAAAGATGAGGGGGGATTTCTTTAGCCAGAGAGTGGTGAATCTGTGGAATTCATTGCCACAGATGGCTGCAGAGGTCAAGTCATTGAGTATATTTCAAGTGGTTGATAGGTTCTTGATTAGTCAGGGCATCAAAGGTTACAGAGAGAAGGCAGGAGAATGGAGTTGGTAGGGATAATAAATCAGCCATGATAGAATGGCAGAGTGGACTCAATGGTCCAAATGGCCTAATTTGCTCTTATAGTCTTATTTCCTTCAGGTGAATCATGCCTTTCAGCTTAATCACAAAACCTCCTAAACGTTCACAATCAGAAGCAGGTTTATTTATCTCTGACATTACAGGACGTCTGTTGTTTTGTGGCAGCAGTACAGATATCACATCAAAAATTACTATGTTACAATACCAAACAGAGAGCCAAAAAGTGAGGTAGTCTTCATGTGTTCTTGGACCATCTGAAATCAGGTGGAGGGGAAGAAACTGTTCCTGAAACATTGAGTGTTTGTCTCAGGCTCCTATACCTCCTCTCTGATGAGAAGAAGGCATGTCCTGGGTGATGGGGGTCCTTAATGCTCCTCCCCCAGTTGAGATCAGGGGTGGAGAAGGCGGCATGTCCTGGTGATGGTTACAGCAATTTGAGACTTTTTTCATGCTCATTTCATTCCCCAGTCTACTCTCATACTGCCTGACCTGCTGAGTTCCTCCAGCATTTTGTGTGTATGGAGCCATGGATGACCGCAGAGGCGCATGCCTATTGTCTTGTGTGTTATTTATTGTAATGCCTGCACTGTTTTGTTCACTTTATGCAGTCCTGGGTAGGTCTGTAGTCTAGTGTAGTTTTTTTCGGTGTTGTTTTTTACGTAGTTCAGTCTAGTTTTTGTACTGTGTCATGTAACACCATGGTCCTGAAATAAAATTGTTTCATTTTTACTATGTACTGTACCAGCAGTTATGGTCAAAAAGACAACAAAAGTGACTTGACTTGACTTGACTTGTATTATTCTGGATTTCCAGCATCTGCAGGATTTCGTGTTTAACTTCATTGCTGGTAGTTCTGGTTGATTAAATTGTATATGCATCCTGGAATAATGAGAAACAGAAGTTTTGCTCTTAAGTTTCAAATTCTCATATTAACTCCACATATCCCTATGACATTAATGCTTCTCTAGTCTCAGTACAAAGCTAGGCCATGTTTCCTTAACATGTCTCAGACATGCAGCTCCAGTTCAGGTGCAGGCTCCTCAGAATGAATGATGCAGAACTTCTTGTTCCACAGGCACTGTCAGATCTGCTGAGTTTGTTAGTTTGAATTTCTGGTAGCTCTTTTTCTTTTGATATTGATAATAATTGCTGCAAATCCTTTTCCTGAAACTCTATCCATTGCCTGACTGCTCTTAGCCTTTCCGCTGAGTTCCCCATTTATCAAGGCTAACATACTTCATCTTTATGGATGTATTTGTTCAGATCCAGAATCTTTCTTTTTAACTTTACTAAGAATTCTATCCTGTTATACCCAAGGGACTGCAAACATCAAGGTCGTCAGTCCTGGTGAAGGTTCTCGAACCAAAAGGTCAACTGTTTATTCATCTCCATAGGTGCTGCCTGATCTGCTGCTGATTTCCTCCAGCATTTTGTGTGTGTTGCTCTGGATTTTCTGCATCTGCAATCTCTTGTGTTTACAAGGTTATTATTTTGTTCTCAGTGTAAAATATCCGGAATAGGGTGGCCTGCTCTCTGGGTAATTCCTGAACAATCTTCCTCGGTGTGTCGCCAAGTGCTCGGTTACAATTATCTCACTTGATCCTTCTTGCCATTTTAGGAGCTACCAAAGACATGGGAAAGATGCTGGGCGGTGATGAGGAGAAGGACCCTGATGCAGAGAAAAAGGAAGAAGAAAGGTTAGAAGCACTGCGCCAGGCTGAAGAGGAGCGAGCAAGTAAATATGCCAAAATGGAAGCTGAGCGCGAAGTAATGCGGCAAGGAATCCGGGACAAGGTAACAGCCCTCAAGAAAGGTGATGGAGGCAGATATAATAGAGGAATTTAACAGGCTCTTAGACAGGCAGGGAACAGAGGGAGAAGGACCACGTGCAGAGAGAAGGGATTCAGTTTTATTAGGTTTATATGCAGACAGTGGTAAGTGCATGGAAAACTCTGCTGGGTCTGGTGGTAGGGGTAAATCTATCTGAGACATTTGAGAGACTCTTAGATAGAGTCATAGAGCACTATGGCCCATTCAGCCTATCTAGTCTATACAAAACTGTTATTCTACCTAGCCCCATCGATCTATACCCAGACCATAGCCCCCCTATACATTACCCATCCATGTAACTACCCAATTTTCTTTTAAATCTTGAATTCAAACCTGCATTCTCCACTTGTGCTGGCTGCTCATTCCACAATCTCACCACTCTGAGTGAAGAACCTTCCCCTCAGGTTCCCCTTAAATATTTTTCACCTTCAACTTTAACCCATATCCTCTCATTCTTGTGTCACCCAACATCGGACGAAAATGCCTGCTTGCATTTACCCTATAAATATTCCTCATGATTTTGTATACCTCTATCAAAACTCCTCTTATTCTCCTACCTTCTAGGAAATAAAGTTCTAACCTCTTCAACCTTTCCTATAGCTCTTTCAATGAAGCAACATCCTTGTAAATTTTCTCTGCACTCTTTCAATCTTAATAGACCGTTGATCAGAAGACATAGGAGCCCATTAAATTTGCTCCGCCATTCCATCATGGCTGATTTATTATCCCTCTCAACCTCATTCTCCTGCCTTCTCCCTGTAACCTTTGATGCCTTGACCAATCAAGAACCTATCAACCTCTACTTCAAATATACACTATGACCTGATCTCCACAACTGTCTGTGGCAATGAATTCCACAGATTCATTACCCTCTGGCTAAAAAATTCCTCCACATCTCTGTTCTAAATGGACTATTCTGAGGCTGTGCCCTCTGGTTCTAGACTCACCCACTCACCTACTCTGTCTAGGTCTTTCAGTATATGACAGGTATCAATGAGAACTCCCCCTCATTTTCCCAAGCTCCTTCAAGTACAGAGCCATCAAACTCTCCTCATATGATAACCCTTTCATTCTTGTGAATCTCCTCTGGATTCTCTCCAGTGCCAGCGCATTCTTTCTTAGATTAAGGGGCCCAAAACTGTTCACTATGGTCCAAGTGCAGTCTGATCAATGCTTTATAAAGACTTAGTATTGCATCCTTGCTTTTATATTTGAATCCTCATGAAATGAATGCTAATATTGTACTTGTTCCCTTACCACTGACGCTTAAATTAACCTTTAGAAAGTCTTGCACAAGGACTCCCAAGTCCCTTTGTACCTCTGATTTCTGAATTTGCTCCCTGTTCAAAAAATAGACTATGCCTTTATTTTATCAACTTGAAATTCGAGAGGGAGAAAGTAAAGTCAGATGTAACAGTGTTTCAATGGAGTAGGGGTAATTACAGTGGTATGAGAGAGGAACTGGCCTAAGTAAATTGGAAGGAGCTTCAGGCAGGGATGTCAGCAGAGCAGCAATGGTGTGCGTTTCTGGGAGAAATGAGGAAGGTGCAGAATATGTGTGTTCTAAAAATGAAGAGATACTCAAACAGTAAAGTAGTACAACCGTGGCTGACAAGGGAAGTTGAAGCTATTGTAAAAGCAAAAGAAAGGGCATACAACAAAGCAAAAATTAGTGGGAAGACAGAGGATTGGTAAGTTTTTAAAAACCTACAGAGAACAACTAAAAAAGTAATTAGAAGGGAAAAGGTGAAATATGAAAGCAAGCTGGCAAATAGTATCAAGGTGGAAAGTAAAAATTTTTTCAAGTATGTTAAAAATAAAAGAGAAATGAGAGTGGATATAGGACCACTAGAAAATGGGGCAGGAGAAATAATAACGGGAGACAAGAAGATGGCTGATGAACTAAATGAGTAGTTTGCATCAGTCTTCACTGTGGAAAACACTAGCAGTATGCCTGATGTTGCAGTGTGTGAAGGAAGAGAAGTGGGTGTAGTTACTATTACAAGGGAGAAGGTGCTCAAAAAGCTGAAAGACCTAAAGGTACATAAGTCACCCGGACCAGATGAACTGCACCCTAGGGTTCTGAAAGAGGTAGTGTTAGAGATTGTGGTGGCATTAGAAATGATCTTTCAAAAATCATTTCACTCTGGCATGATGCTAGAGGACTGGAAAATTGCAAATGTCAGTCCACTCTTTAAGAAAGGAGGAAGGCAACAGAAAGTAACTTATAGACCAGTTAGCCTGACCTCAGTGGTTGGGAAGATGTTAGGGTCAATTGTTAAGGATGAACTGATAAGAGTACTTGGTGACACAGGACAAGATAGTACACAGTCAGCATGGTTTCCTTCAGGGAAAATCCTGCCTGGCGAACCTGTTGGAATTCTTTGAGGAGATTACAAGTAGGATAGATAAAGGGGATGCAGTGGATGTTGTATATTTGGACTTTCAGAAGGCAATAGACAATAGGTGCAGAAGTAGACCATTCGGTCCTTCGAGCCTGCACCGCCATTTTGAGATCATGGCTGATCATCTACTATCAATACCCGGTTCCTGCTTTGTCCCCATATCCCTTGATTCCCCTATCCATAAGATACCTATCTAGCTCCTTCTTGAAAGCATCCAGAGAACTGGCCTCCACTGCCTTCCGAGGCAGTGCATTCCACACCCCCACAACTCTCTGGGAGAAGAAGTTTTTCCTTAACTCTGTCCTAAATGACCTACCCCTTATTCTCAAACCATGCCTTCTGGTACTGGACTCTCCCAGCATCTGGAACATATTTCCTGCCTCTATCTTGTCCAATCCCTTAATAATCTTATATGTTGCAATCAGATCCCCTCTCAATCTCCTTAATTCCAGCATGTACAAGCCCAGTCTCTCTAACCTCTCTGCGTAAGACAGTCCTGACATCCCAGGAATTAACCTTGTGAATCTACGCTGCACTTCCTCTACAGCCAGGATGTCCTTCCTTAACCCTGGAGACCAAAACTGTACACAATACTCCAGGTGTGGTCTCACCAGGGCCCTGTACAAATGCAAGAGGATTTCCTTGCTCTTGTACTCAATTCCCTTTGTAATAAAGGCCAACATCCCATTAGCCTTCTTCACTGCCTGCTGCACTTGCTCATTCACCTTTAGTGACTGATGAACAAGGACTCCTAGATCTCTTTGTATTTCTCCCTTACCTAACTTTACACCGTTCAGATAATAATCTGCCTTTCTGTTCTTACTCCCAAAGTGGATAACCTCACACTTATTCACATTAAACGTCATCTGCCAAGTATCTGCCCACTCACCCAGCCTATCCAAGTCACCCTGAATTCTCCTAACATCCTCATCACATGTCACACTGCCACCCAGCTTAGTATCATCAGCTAACTTGCTGATGTTATTCTCAATGCCTTCATCTAAATCGTTGACGTAAATCGTAAACAGCTGTGGTCCCAATACCGAGCCCTGTGGCACCCCACTAGTCACCACCTGCCATTCTGAGAAACACCCATTCACCGCTACCCTTTGCTTTCTATCTGCCAACCAGTTTTCTATCCATGTCAATATCTTCCCCCCAATGCCATGAGCTTTGATTTTACCCACCAATCTCCTATGTGGGACCTTATCAAATGCCTTCTGAAAATCGAGGTACACTACATCCACTGGATCTCCCCCGTCTAACTTCCTGGTTACATCCTCGAAAAACTCCAACAGATTAGTCAAGCATGATTTACCCTTGGTAAATCCATGTTGGCTCGGCCCAATCCTATCACTGCTATCTAGATATGCCACTATTACATCCTTAATAATAGACTCTAGCATCTTCCCCACCACCGATGTCAGGCTGACAGGTCGATAGTTCTCTGTTTTCTCCCTCCCTCCTTTCTTAAAAAATGGGATAACATTAGCCATTCTCCAATCCTCAGGAACTGATCCTGAATCTAAGGAACATTGGAAAATGATTACCAATGCATCCGCAATTTCCAGGGCCACCTCCTTTAGTACCCTAGGGTGCAGACCATCTGGACCTGGGGATTTGTCAGCCTTCAGTCCCATCAGTCTACTCATCACCATTTCCTTCCTAATGTCAATCTGTTTCATTTCCTCTGTTACCCTATGTCCTTGGCCCATCCATACATCTGGGAGATTGCTTGTGTCTTCCTTAGTGAAGACAGATCTAAAGTACTTATTAAATTCTTCTGCCATTTCTTTGTTTCCCATAACAATTTCACCCAATTCATTCTTCAAGGGCCCAACATTGTTCTTAACTATCTTCTTTCTCTTCACATACCTAAAAAAGCTTTTGCTATCTTCCTTTATATTCCTGGCTAGCTTGCGTTCGTACCTCATTTTTTTCTCCCCGTATTGCCTTTTTAGTTAAGTTCTGTTGTTCCTTAAAAATTTCCCAATCATCTGTCCTCCCACTCACCTTAGCTCTGTCATACTTCCTTTTTTTTAATGCTATGCAATCTCTGACTTCCTTTGTCAACCACTGTGGCCCCTTTCCCCCCTTTGAATCCTTCTTTCTCCGGGGGATGAACTGATTTTGCACCTTGTGCATTATTCCCAAGAATACCTGCCATTGCTGTTCCACTGTCTTTTCTGCTAGGATATCCGTCCAGTTAACTTTGGCCAGCTCCTCCCTCATGGTTCCATAGTCTCCTTTGTTCAACTGCAACACTGACACCTCTGAGCTGCCCTTATCCTTCTCAAATTGCAGATAAAAATGTATATTATGATCACAACTTCCTAATGGCTCCTTTACTTCAAGATCACTCATCAAATCCTGTTCATTACATAACACTAAATCCAGAATAGCCTTGTCCCTGGTCGGCTCTCGTACAAGCTGTTCCAAGAATGCATCCCGTAGGCACTCTACAAACTCCCTATCCTGGGGTCCAGCACCAACCTGATTCTCCCAGTTCACCTGCATGTTGAAATCCCCCATAACTACTGCAACATTACCTTTACCACATGCCAATGTTAACTCCCTATTCAACTTGCACCCAATAGCCATGCTACTGTTTGGTGGCCTATAGACAACACCCAGTAGGGTCCTTTTGCCCTTACTGTTCCTCAATTCTATCCACACAGACTCCACTTCTCCTGATCCTATGTCCCTCCTTGCAAAGGACTGAATCTCATTCCTCACCAACAGGGCCACCCCACCCCCTCTGCCCACATTCCTGTCCCTACGATAGCACGTATACCCTTGGACATTCATTTCCCAGGTCTGATCTCCCTGCAGCCATGTCTCCGTTATCCCAACAACATCATAGTTACCCATTCGCACCTGAGCTTCAAGCTCATCCACCTTATTTCTGACACTTTGTGCATTCAGATATAGAATTTTTAGCCCATTTCTCCTCTCTCTGTTTGAATCTCTGCCTATTGTGCTTAACCCAGCTCCCCGAACTCCCATCGGGCTATACGCCCCTAGAATTTTGTTGTCCTTCCTAAATTTACTTACTCTTTCTGCACATTTAACTCCATGTTCCGTCAGACCATCCCTCTGTACATGTGTCCTCCTTATCACTTGTTCCACCTCACCTTTCTCTACTACACACGCTGGAATTAAGGAGATTGAGAGGGGATCTGATTGAAACATATAAGATTATTAAGGGATTGGACAAGATAGAGGCAGGAAATATGTTCCAGATGCTGGGAGAGTCCAGTACCAGAGGGCATGGTTTGAGAATAAGGGGTAGGTCATTTAGGACAGAGTTAAGGAAAAACTTCTTCTCCCAGAGAGTTGTGGGGGTGTGGAATGCACTGCCTCGGAAGGCAGTGGAGGCCAGTTCTCTGGATGCTTTCAAGAAGGAGCTAGATAGGTATCTTATGGATAGGGGAATCAAGGGATATGGGGACAAAGCAGGAACCGGGTATTGATAGTAGATGATCAGCCATGATCTCAAAATGGCAGTGCAGGCTCGAAGGGCCGAATGGTCTACCTCTGCACCTATTGTCTATTGTCTAAAAGGCCTTTGACAAGGTGCCACACATGAGGCTGCTTACCAAGTTAGGAGCCTATGGTATTACAGGAAAGTTACTAACATGGTTAGAGCATTGGCTGATTGGTAGGAGGCAGTGAGAGGGAATAAAAGGATCATTTTCTGGTTGGCTGCAAGTGATTAGTGGTGTTCCACAGGGGTTGGTGTTGGGACCACTTCTTTTTATGCTGTATATAAATGATTTAGATGATGGAATAGATGGCTTTGTTGCCAAGTTTGCAGATGATATGAAGATTGGTGGAGGGGTAGATAGTGTTGAGGAAACAGGTAGGATGCAGAAGGGCTCAGATAGATTAGGAGAATGGACAAGATTGGCAAATGAAATATAATGTTGGAAAATGCTTGGTCATGCACTGTAGTAGTAGAAATAAATGTGCAGACTATTTTCTAAACAGGGAGAAAATCCAAAAATCTGAAAAGCAAAGGGTCTTGGGACTCAATAAAAAAACACCTGTCGTTGGCAGAACTCAGCAGGCCAGACAGCATCTATGGGAGGAGGTAATAACGACGTTTCGGGCCGAAACCCTTCATCAGGAGTGAAGTAACATGGGATGGTCGAGGGAGGATAAGAAGTGGAGGGAGGGATAAAGTAGAGAGCTGGGAAGTGATAGGCTGGAGGGAAATGGGCTAGGGGGAAGGTGGAGAATTATGGGAAATAAAAGAGAAAGAAAGGTAGGGCTGGGGCGAGAGATTATAGTGAGGGGGGAAAAAGAGAGAGAAAGAGAACCAGACTAAAATAATAGATAGGGATGGGGGTAAGGGTGGGGGGCAGGGGTATCAACGGAGGTCCGTGAGTTGGATGTTCATGCCAGCAGGTAGGAGGCTACCTAGGCGGGAGGTAAGGTATTGCTCCATCGACCTGCGTGTGGCCTCATCTTGATGGTAGAGGAGGCCATGGACAGACATGTCGGAGTGGGAGTGGTCTGTGGAATTGAAGTGTGTGGCCACAGGGAGATCCCGCCACTGCTGGAGGACCGAGCGCCGGTGTTCGGCGAAACGGTCTCCCAGTCTGCGGCGGGTCTTCCCAATGTATAAATGGCCACATCGGGAGCACCGGATACAGTATATCATCCCAGTTGACTCGCAGGTGAAGTGGTGCCTCACCTGAAAGGACTGTCTGGGGCCTGGGATGGTGGTGAGGGAAGAAGTGTGGGGGCAGGTGTAGCACTTCTTCCATTTGCAGGGATGAGTGCCCGGAGGGAGGTCCGTGGGGAGGGATGGGGGGGGATGAATGGACAAGGGAGTCGCGTAGGGAGCGATCCCTGCGGAAAGCCAAGAGTGGGGGGGAGGGGAAGATGTGGTTGGTGGTGGGATCACGTAGGAGGTGGCGGAAGTTACGGATGATATGTAGGAGGTGGCGGAAGTTACTTCATCCCCCCCATCCCTCCCCACCGACCTCCCTCCGGGCACTCATCCCTGCAAACGGAAGAAGTGCTACACCTGCCCCCACACTTCTTCCCTCACCACCATCCCAGGCCCCAGACAGTCCTTTCAGGTGAGGCACCACTTCACCTGCGAGTCAACTGGGATGATATACTGTATCCGGTGCTCCCGATGTGGCCATTTATACATTGGGGAGACCCGCCGCAGACTGGGAGACCGTTTCGCCGAATACTGGCACTCGGTCCTCCAGCAGTGGCGGGATCTCCCTGTGGCCACACACTTCAATTCCACAGACCATTCCCACTCCGACGTGTCTGTCCATGGCCTCCTCTACCATCAAGATGAGGCCACACGCAGGTCAATGGAGCAATACCTTACCTCCTGCCTAGGTAGCCTCCTACCTGCCGGCATGGACATTCAACTCACTGACCTCCGTTGATACCCCTGCCCCCCACCCTTACCCCCATCCCTATCTATTATTTTAGTCTGGTTCTCTTTCTCTCTCTTTTTCCCCCCTCACTATAATCTCTCGCCCCAGCCCTACCTTTCTTTCTCTTTTATTTCCCATAATTCTCCACCTTCCCCCTAGCCCATTTCCCTCCAGCCTATCACTTCCCAGCTCTCTACTTTATCCCTCCCTCCACTTCTTATCCTCCCTCGACCATCCCATGTTACTTCACTCCTGATGAAGGGTTTCGGCCCGAAACGTCGTTATTACCTCCTCCCATAGATGCTGTCTGGCCTGCTGAGTTCTGCCAGCATTTTGTGTTTTTTATTTATTTCCAGCATCTGCAGATTCACTCGTGGGGGCTTGGGAGTTCTTGTACAGAACACCCTAAAGGTTAACTTGCAGGTTAAGTCGGTGGTGAGGAAGGCAAATGCCTTGTTAGCATTCATTTCAAGAGGTCTAGAATACAAGAGCAGGGATGTAATGCTGAGGCTTTATAAGGCACTGGTGAGGCCTCACCTTGAGTGTTGTGAACAGTTTTGGGCTCCTCATCTAAGAAAAGATGTGCTGGCATTGGAGAGGGTTCAGAGGAGGTTCACAAGGATGATTCCAGGAATGAAAGGGTTATCATACGAGGAGTGTTTGATAACTCTGGGTCTGTACTTGCTGGAATTCAGAAGGATGAGGGGGATCTCATGGAAACCTTTCAAATGTTGAAAGGCCTCGACAGAGTAGATATGGAAAGGACATTTCCCATGGTGGGAGAGTCTAGGTCAAGTGGGCACAGCCTCAGGATAGAGTGGTGCCCTTTCAAAACAGATGCAGAGAAATTTCTTTAGCCAAAGGTGGTGAATTTGTGGAATTTGTTGTCACATGCTGCTGTGGAGGCCAGGTCTGTTGGGTGTATTTAAGGCAGAGATTGATAGGTTCTCAATTGGACATGGCATCAAAGGTTACAGGGAGAAGGACAGGAACTGGGGTTGAGGAGGAGATAAAAATAAGGATCAGCTATGATTGAATGGCAGAGCAGACTCGATGGGCCAGATGGCCTAATACTGCTCCTATGTCTTATGGTCCTATGGTCATTATGGTCTTGATTCCTTCAATCAAAGTGCATGACCATACTTGCCCTCATGACATTGATTTATGAAGACTAATGTGGCAAAGCTCTCTTTATGACCCGATCTACATGTGACAGCACTTTCAGGGAGTTGCTGACCTGTATTCCCAGATCCCTTTGTTCTACTGCACTGTCACTGAGTAAGTTCTTTCCTGGCCAGTCCTACCGAAGTGCAACAACTCACGCTTGTCCACATTAAATTCCATCTGTCATTTTTCAGCCCATTTTCTCAGCTGGTCCAGATCCAAAGGAGATGGTTATGGACTTTGGAAGACGAAGCTTGCCCTGCTCCCTGTTACTATTGATGTTGAGGACTTGGATGTGGTGAGGACCTTCACATACTAGGGAATGCACTGGGATGACCAATATTGAGGCTGTGTACGAGAAGGGCCAGAGTTGCCTCAACTTCCTGAGGAGACTGGGATTCTTTGGATTATGCAGGCCTCTCCTTCACCTGTTGTCGTCAGTACAACCTTTTATGCTGTGGTGTGCTGGGGCAATGATAGGGTCTTTTAAGAGACTCCCGGATGGCTACATGGAGCTTAGAAAAATAGAGGGCTATGGGTAAAGCCTAGGTAGTTCTACGGTAGGGAGATGTTCGGCACAGCTTTGTGGACTGAAGGGCCTGTATTGTGCTGTATGTTTTTTATATTCTAATGGCATCAACACAGGTGATGCCAACAGGCTCAATAAACTGATTAGAAAGGCTTGCTCTGTTATAGGAGTCAAACTGGACACACTAGAGGCTGTGGTAGCACAAAGGATCCTACGGAAAATCCTGGCAATTGTGGACAATGTTTCTCACCCTCTGCATGCCACCTTGGCTGAACAGAGGAGTACTTTTAGTGATAGATTAAGACAACTGCCCTGCTCCAAAGGGTGCAATATGAAGTCATTCTTACCTTCGGCCATTAGGCTCCATAATGAATTAACCTACAGGCGGGGAAGTGATGGCCTCCTCCTGTTAGACTGTTTGAGGTAACTTATTTTTTATTTTTTCTTACATCTCTTCTAATATTTGTATATCTGTGTATTTGTAATGCTACTGTGACACTGTCATTTCCTTAGGGATCAATTAAGTATCTATCTATTCCACTGCAAGCTTTAAAAGCCTTCCTTGCTCTCCATTACACCATCAATCCTGTTGTCATCCACAAATTTGCTGATGCTGTTAACCATGAACAACAGAAGACCCAGTCCCGATCCCTGCAGCACTCCACTGGCCAGAGGGTCAACCATCTACTTCCTCTCTCTGGCTTTTTCCGTGAAGCCAATGTTGAATCCTATTTACCTCACCCTAAGCTAAAAACATTTTAAATAACTCTGCTCAGGTCCCTGCCATATCTGCATTCACCTCCCATAGGGTCTGAGGGAACACTTCGTTTGGCCCCAGGGAATTATCCCCCCTAACATGCCCCAAGCCAGCGAACACCTCCTCTATAGAGTTCATGAAGTAGATGCCACTTTGCCTTACTTCTATAGACCGTCTCCAGAGTGAATACAAAAATGTACGTAAGATCTTCCCCAACTCTTCTGGCTCCATGCATAGGGGACCACTCTGATCTTCAAGAGGACCAATTTTGTCCCTTGCTATCCTTTTGCTTTTAACGTATCTGTAGAATCCCTTAGGATTCTCCTTCCCTTCACTTCAATTTCTTATATTTCTCAAGTACCTAGTTTGTTCCTACCTTCTTTTGTGTACCTCCCTCTTTTTAACCAGGGCCTCAATATCTCTCAAAAACCAAGGTTCCTTAACCCTGGTTAGGGAAATAGGGTGGGGATGGGATAGAGGGATGATGGAAAAATGGAGGGTTATGTAGGAGGGAAGTTAGATTGATGTTAGAGTAGGTTAAGAAGACAGGACAAAGGGCTAGCACTATGCTGTAATGTTCCATGTTCTCTCAGTGAATGTCCCAACACTGATTCAAGGGGTACTTACAGAAAGAACATATTTTCTCTGTCAACCCTAAGGTATGTGGAGCTCTGGCGCAAGTGAGGGAGGAAAATATTTCCTCTCTCCTTGACTGTGGCCTGGAAGACTTGGGGCCCTGCCATAAACAGGCCATGATCGGAGCTGAGGAGTGAGACTCCAGTCACTCATAGTCCCAGGGATAGCTGAGCTGATTAATGATAATGTAGTCAATGCCAGCGATGTGACGTTGAACCTTCTCTCTGTCCCCACAGTACGGAATAAAGAAGAAAGAGGAAAAGGAGGCAGAGGCGATGGCAGCGATGGAAGCTCAGGCCGAGGGCAGCCTGACCAGGCCCAAGAAGGCCATCCCCGCTGGTTGTGGAGATGAGGAAGAGGAGGAGGAGAGTATTCTGGACACTGTCTTAAAATATCTCCCTGGACCTCTGCAGGACATGCTCAAGAAGTAATGATTTCAGCTCTCTGCAGAATAACCCCTGGTTTTGCTGTTAAGTGTAAAACATTCTCATTGTAAAATGGGACCCTGTAGTTGTCATCCTCACTCAGTGTTGTCTGACAGCCCATTGCATCCTGTCTTGTGGCATGGAACATCCACCACAAATCTGTGTGCCAGTCATGAAGATCCTAACACAATAAGCCATGTTTATAGTCAAATAAAATCTAGACATTTAATAGTGAAATGAAGAAACATATCTTTTTACCAATGTAATCGGTTAGACATTGCAAGGCTCCAGTTAGCTTTCATACAATGTTTGTTCATCATGTCAGTTAAATAAAGCATCAGGTCACAGCACTAGGTCATACCTACAATGCTCCAAAACAAAATCCAACCCCTTCATTACCTCATCTGCTGATGCCAATGTTTGGCAGTGTTCCTACACACCAGAGCTTGTTTTCTGATTAAATTATGGCTACAATAGAAAGGTCTGTAGTTTTACACGTCTATGTCTAGTTCTGTACCCTGTGATGTTGATGTCACTTTGAGCAGGTCTCCAAAAGACAAGAGAATGGGCTAAGGATGCACTGAGCATTTGGTTCCTTGCATTGAAAAGTTTCTGTTCCAAGTTTTAGTATTTTGTGAAATAACTATTCATCAGAACTGTTGTTTTAGAATCGGCTTATTGTCATTCCTGGTCAGTTATGAGTTAAAGTTAATTTAACGTTGTACATGGACTAGAGGACACAGACTTGGTGGATGCAAGTGTGAGTGTGTGTCATCCATTGCTGTGCACTATTAGTATTCTGATACCACAGCCAAGACCTGGGGACTATCACTCACACTGCCCTGGTGTGTGGGTATCAAGTCCCTGGCAAATGGCATGGGATGGATTCACTAATGGAGAATCTGATTAACACTGCAGACAGTTGCTCATCCTTTCAGCTCGAGATCCACCTGTTAATCTGGTCAGACAGAATTTAGGGCGCTTGATAATGTCAAATAGAATCTGTGACTCCAGCAATTGAACCATGGTACCTCAATGTTCTTTTCAAATGTCACAATGCTCCTAAAGGTCAGAACTGGCAACATTTGCAGAAAGCCAATGCTTTTGGCCATCAAAGGGACAGAACTGCTGGTTCTGTCCAGGTGAGACCCTCTCCCAGGTGAGACCCTCTCCCATCACAGAACTCAGGCTGCAACATTTCCTTTCTGTGCAGATGGTGAGGCTGAGAAACTATCTATCCGAGTCACCCTCACACTCACACAATCAGCATCCAACATAAGGCAATAAGTTCGGGCAGCAAACAGAAGGTTGCCACCATACCTACTGACTTCAGCTTGTTATTTTTTTACACAATGCCGTTTGTTCGTCTCAGATAAGGATCTGGTGTTTGCCATATTTGTCAGAATTGTAAATAGATAATATATACAAAATTAAGCCATTTAAAATTGAGATGAAGAATAGATCATATTGCTGGAAATGGGAATTTCCCATTTAATTCATCACTGTGAATTTCCAGGTTGTGTGGGGAATTCTTGTCATTTGAAAATTTGATGATCTTTCTCTGAAGGTGAAGCCACTATACCCTGGGTACTGTAGTTTCCTCAGACATACCAGCTGATGCAATATTATTATTACTGTTCATTTTATTACCCAAGTTGGTTTTTGCAAACATTCTGTGGGGCCTGAATACGGTGCTTTTCCCAGGAACTGTTGATGAGAGGGGAGGAAGGAAAGGTAGAAGGACAGACCAGTATCAGAGTTAAACCACAGGAGTCCAATCTCCTCTCCCAGTGCCTGGATTCCAACTTCACACCTCCCACCTGAGAGCTCTTCTCCATTCTGTGCACTGAAGGCCTGGAGATTCCAGGAGTCCGCGGGAACATTTCAGTTTTCATGGACACTTTGAGCACACTATTGGACATTTTTCTCTGTCAGTCTGGAATGTACTCCTGATAGTGTGGAATGGAGTGTCTGTTTTAGGAGCTGGTGTTGGGCAGGGACCATGGTCTGCTCCATGGAGCCGACTGAGAGTGTCCGGGACCTCTGATGCCTGGTACCTTGAAGTCAGTGCCAGCACCAATGTCATTTGGAAGGATGGAACATCAGCAGTATTATTACTGTTCAAGACAATGCTGGTGGACACCCACCATCTCCTCCCTCCCCTCACTCTGTGTTCCCTCTTCCTCTCACTAGGGCCCAGGTTCCCCTCACTCTTCCCATCATCACCACCCCCGACACTCACCCTTCTTCATCCCCTCCCCCCTCCCTGGGGAACCAGTGAAAATTATTTATTAAAATAGAAGAGCTAAAATATGTTTTGTTGACTGTACATGTTGTGATTTAATTTCAATTAAACCAAAGATGGATGATCTCCCTAGTTGTGTCTAAGCAAAAGTTCTTGTTTTGCTTTGTTGACACTGATCGCTGTGAAAAGGAAATGTTTTTCTCAGGTATTGGTTTTGGGATTTGACCATCTCATTGGACGGCCAAGTGAGTTCAGGAGCCTAATTCCTCACGGCCTTTCCAAAAGCTCACAATGAAGAGAATCAACATCAAATTTCATTTGACAATGATTGATAAACTCCACATATTTCAACACAGAAAGCCATAATGAAGGCTTGGCAGTCTTAAAAGAAATTGTCCCAACAGACAGGTGTGCTAACTGATGGAGAAAATCCCAATCTGTAAATGTTCACACATTGTGCAAAGTGATTATTGTGTGACTGAGGCAGAAACCAAAGCAATAATGTTCTACCTTGTCACATTGCAGAGTGCCAGATACCCACTGGGATTGGGATTCCACATTCCAATTCCTACAGGTTCACATCCCACTTAATCCCTTTGGATCCGACCCAAAGGACCACAGTGGATGGGAATTCCCCAAATCTCCTCCCCTCTGCTGGCACTGGTTGGCACTTGGTCAAGTTTAGTGCAAGTTCGTGAAGTTAATTGTGAAATACACTGTGTATGAAACAACTGAACGTTATTAATGACCCTCTTGTTTTACAACATTTTAATTACCTCTGCAGTAATTTTCTTTAAACAGGTTAGAAGCAAATAAAGAGAATAATAAGTTGCCTCAAGTGTTTGAAACAACAAATATCAAAGAATTTAAATGAAATTAAAGACTGCCAAGCCTCTGACTATGTGACTGCAATATATCTATTAACAGTACTACTGTCTGAATTTGTCCAAGTTATTTGTAGAGTCTTCCAGTAATGTGTTACCGTTCCTTGTTCAGGGTTTCATCGTTATCTACACAGAACATTTAAATTTACAAGAGTTAAGGTTATACTGTTGCTCAAACCTTTGGTGTGACCTGAATTGAAATGTCTGATAGATTTTCAAATGCTTTATCTGTCACCTGCCATCCAGCACGTTTTTAATCACTATGTCCCACAGAGGTGTTGTAGGCAGAGCCTACTAGTCGTTCAGAGCTTTCTGTGTGTTCTGTGTAACTTGGTGAGTTTTGTATTGTAAACCATTTTCTGCTGCTTCACCCAGCTGCATGTTCAGCCTCCAATAGCAATAGAAGATAAACATTATGACTGAAAATTGTGTTAAATCAACAGCTGTGGCCCACTGCATGCCCTTCAGATGGAAGTCACAGTCAAAATAAAATGACTTCATTCAAATTTGTATCTCATCTGTTGTGTGTTTTTATTTAACAAAATGAAATGAAGATTTAAAGGTACCAATACTGTGCACCTGTTCATGAGATGGAACAGGCCAACAGGAACTCAATGGGCAGAATGGATTTCTCTGTCTTCCTGATTTCATAATCTGAAACTTAGCAGAAGGGAAACTATTGAACATTATTCACTTTTTCTTGAAATCATCATCTATTTTACACATCATAAGACCATAAAAACAGAATTGAGCCATTTCACCCAAATCATCACAGCAGACCATTCTCCTGTAGGCAGTGAAGTCATAATTCACAAGTGCACACTTTGTGAATACACAGGTCGACAGCCACAGGATCAATCATTCGTATTTGTTAATCGATGACACACGATAAAGACAGATCATATTTAGATCATAAAAAGTCCCTAAAATACAGGAGCAGAATTAGCCAATTTGGCCCATGGCGTCTATTTCATCATGGCTGATCCAATTTTCCTCTCAGCTCCAGTCCTGTATCCCTTCATGCCCTGACCAATCAAGAATTGATCGACCTCTGCCTTAAATATACATAAAGACTTGGCCTCCACAGCTGCCTGTGGCAAAGAATTCCACAGATTCACTACTCTCTGGCTAAAGAAATTCCTCATCTCTGTTCTAAAGTGGCATCCCTCTATTCCGAGGCTGCTTCCTCTGGTCTCAGACTTTCCCACCATAGGAAACATCCTCTCTACATCCACTCTATCAAGGTCTTTCACTTTTCAATAGGTTTCAATGAGCTCACCCCTCATTCTTCTGAATTCCAGTGAATACAGGTCCAGAGCCATCATATGCTCTTCATATGACAAGCTGTAGAATCCTGGAATCATTTTCATCAACCTTCTTTGAACGCTCTCCAGTTTTAGCACATCCTTTCTAAGATAAGGGACCCAAAACTGCTCACAATACTCCAAGTGAGGCCTCACCAGTGCTTTATAAAGTCCATAAGACTAGAAGACATAGGAGCAGAATTAGGCCATTTGGCTCATCGAGTCTGCTTCCAGAGGCTCAGCCCCTTAGTCCTAGACTCCACCACCATGGGAAACATCCTTTCCACATCTACTCTGTCTAGGCCTTTAAACATTTCAAGGTTTCAATGAGATCTCCCCTCATCCTTCTGAATACCAGTGAGTACAGACTCAGAGCTATCAGATTTTCCTTGTATTCCTACTCTTTCATTACCAGAATCACCCTTATGAACCACCTCTGGACCCTCTCCAATACCAGCACATCTTTTAGATGAGGAGCCCAAAGATATTCACAATAGTCAATGTGAGGCCTCACCAGTGCCTTATAAAGCCCCAGCATCACTTCCCTGCTCTTGTATTCTAGACCTCTAGAAATGAATGCGAACATTGCATTTGCCTTCCTCATCACCGACTCAACCTGCAATTTAACCTTCAGGTTGTTTTGCACAAGGACTCCCAAGTCGGTCTGCATCTCAGATTTTTGGATTTTCTCCCCATTTAGAAAACAGTCTGCACATTTATTTCTTCTAGCAAAGTGCATGACTATGCATGCTCCAACATTACATTTCATTTGCCACTCTCTGCCCATTCTCCTAATCTGTCTAAGAACTTCTGCATCCTTCCTTTTTCCTCAACACTAACTGCCCCTCCACCAATCTTCATATCATCTGCAAAACTGGCAACAAAGCCATCTATTCCATCATCTAAATAATTGATATACAGCGTAAAAGGCGTGGGCCCAACATCGACCCTCAAGGAACAAGTCATTGGCAGCCAACCAGAAAAGAATCCTTTTATTCCCACTCACTGCCTCCTACCAATCAGCCAATGCTCTAACCATGTTAGTAAATTTCCTGTAATACCATGGGCCCTTAACTTGGTAAGCAGTCTCATGTGTGGCACCTTGTCAAAGGCCTTCTGAAAGTCCAAATATACAACATCCACCGCATCCCCTTTATTGATCCTACTTGTAATCATCTCAAAGAATTCCAACAGGTTCGTCAGGCAGGATTTTCCCTGAAGGAAACCATGCTGACTTTGTCCTATCTTGTCCTGTGTCACAAAATACTCCATCACCTCATCCTTAACAATTGACTCCAACATCTTCCCAACCACTGACGTCAAGCTAACTGGTCTAGAATTTCCTTCCTGCTGCCTTCCTCCTTTCTTAAAGAGTGGAGTGAATTTTGCAATTTTCCAGTCCTTTGGTACCATGCCAGAGTCCAATGATTTTAGAAAGATCATTACTAATGCTTCCACAGTCTCCACCGCTACCTCTTTCAGAACCCTAGGGTGCAGTTCATCTGGTCCTGGTGACTTATGCACCCTTAGGTCTTTCAGCTTTTTCAGCACCTCCTTCCTTGTAATAGTAACTGCACCCACCTCTCTTCCCTCACACCCTCAACATCAGACACACTGCTAGTGTCAACGTTACATCCTTGATATAATACTCTAGTCCTTTTGAAATGAATGCTAACATTCCATTTGACTTCCTCACCACAGACTCAACCTGCAAATTAACCTTCAGGGAATCCTGTACAAGGACTCCCAGGTCCCCTTGCGCCTCAGATTTTTTTGTAGTTTCTCTCCATTTAGAAAGCAGTCAACCCTTTCTTTTCTTCGATGAAAATGCATGACCATACAGTTCCTGACACTGTATTCCATCTGCCATTTCTTTGCCCATTCTTCTAATCTGTCTGAATCCTCCTGTAGCCTCCCTAATTCCTCAAAACTATCTGTCCCTCCACTTACCTTCATATCATCTGCAAACTTTGCATCAGAGCCATCAATTCCATCATCCAAATCATTGACATAAAATGTAAAAAGAATTGGACCCAAAACAGTCCCCTGTTGAACACCACCAATCAGCTCTCCTGCAATACCATCAGCTCTTGCTTCTTGTGGGACACATTGATAAAGGACTTCTGAAAATCCAAATACTGTACACAAAATGAACCAATTCTCCTTTATCTATCCTAACATAGAAACATAGAAAACCTTCAGCACAATACAGGCCCTTTGGCCCACAATGCTGTGCCAAACATGTCCTTACCTCAGAACTAAGGCCTCCCCTGCTATCCAAAAGTAGAGCGTTCCTATGAAACCTTTCATAAGCCGAATTGGTGTAAAGCTAAGAAGCAATTACCATTAATTTATATGGGAAAAATTTTTGAGCATTCCCAAACCCAAAAAAATAACCTACCAAATCATACCAAATAGCACATAAAACCTAAAATAACACTAACATATAGTAAAAGCAGGAATGATGTGATAAATACACGGTCTATATAAAGTAGAAATAATGTATGTACAGTGTAGTTTCACTTACCAGAATCAGGAAGATTTAGACAAAACCAATCTGTAGAAAAAAATCAGCACGTACACGCATGCGCACACACCCGCCCGTGCAAGGCTTCATGGTCATGGTAGTCTTTCTCAGGGTAAACACAAGTTTGAAGCAGGTGCCTTTTTTCATAAATGCAAAAATCCTCTTCGGATTTCTTTTGGTTAGCGAAAACAGGCACTAATGTAGGTCTTTCATAAAAGTGAACTGGCGTAAAGTGAACTTTCATAAAGCGGGGGCACCTGTACCTAGACTTACTCATAGACCTCTATTTTTCTAAGCTCCATGTATCTTAAAAGACCCTTAAAAGTCTCTTAAAAGACCCTATTGTTTCCGCCTCCACCACCACCGCCGGCAGCCCATTTCATGCACTCACCACTCTCCGTAAAAAACTTACCCCTGACATCTCCTCTGTACCTTCTTACAAGTAACTTAAAACTATGCCCTCTCGTACTAGCCGTTTCAGCCCTGGGAAAAAGCCTCTGACTACCCACACGATCAATGCCTCTCATTATCTTGTACACCTCTATCAGGTCATCTCTCTTCTTCCGTTGCTCCAAGGAGAAAAGGCCAAGTTCACTCAACCTATTCTTATAAGGCATGCTCCCCAAGATCCCTCTGATCCTCCACACTGTCAAGAGTCTTGCCATTAATGCTATATTCTGCCATCATATTTGAGATACCAAAATGAACCACCTCACACTTATCTGGGTTGAACTCCATCTGCCACTTCTCAGCCCAGTTTTGCATCCTATTAATGTCCCGCTGTAACCGCTGACAGCCCTCCACACTGTCCACAACACCCCCAACCTTTGTGTAATCAGCAAATTTACTAACCCATCCCTCCACTTCGTCATCCAGGTCATTTATAAAAATCACAAAGAGAAGGGGTCCCAGAACACATCCCTGAGGCACACCATTGGTCAACGACCTCCATGCAGAATATACATTTGCCTTCTGTAGGCAAGCCAATTCTGGATCCACAAAGCAATGTCCCGTTGGATCCCATGCCTCCTTACTTTCTCAATAAGCCTTGCATAGGGTATCTTTTCAAATGCCTTGCATTTGAATCCATATACACTACATCTATGTCTCTACCTTCATCAACGTGTTTTAGTCACGTCCGCAAAAAATTCCATCAGGTTTGCAAGCCACGACCTGCCCTTGACAAAACCATGCTGACTATTTCTAGTCATATTATGCCTCTCCAAATGTTCATAAGTCCTGCTTCTCAGGATCTCCTTCATCAACTTGCCAACCACTGAGGTAAGACTCACTGGTCTATGATTTCCTGGGCTACCTCTACTCCCTTTCTTGAATAAGGGAACAACATCCTCAAATCACCAAATCTCCAGAACCTCGCCTGTCCTCATTGATGATGTAAAAATCACTAAAGGCTCAGCAATCTCCTTCCTCGCTTCCCACAGTAACCTGGAGTACATCCCGTCCAGTCCCGGAGACTTATCCAACTTGATGCTTTCCAAAAGCTCCAGCACATCCTCTTTCTTAATATCTACATGCTCAAGCTTTTCAGTCCACTGTAAGTCATCCCTACAATCGCCAAGATCCTTTTCCATAGTGAATACTGAAGCAAAGTATTCATTAAGTACCCCTGCCATCTCCTCTGGTCCCATACACACTTTTCCACTGTCACACTTCATAGGTCCTATTCTTTCACGTCTTATCCTCTTGCTCTTCACATACTTGTAGAATGCCTTGAGGTTTTCCTTAATCCTGCCCGTCAAGGCCTTCTCATGGCCCCTTCTGGCTCACCTTCCTGCTAGCCTTATAATCTTCTGGATCTCTATCATTACCTAGTTTTTGTACCTTTCATAAGCTCTTCTTTTCTTCTTGACTAGATTTACAACAGCCTTTGTACACCACAGGTCTTGTACCCTACCACCATTTCCGTCTCATTGGAAGGTATCTACACAGAACCCCACGCAATTATCCCCTGAACATTTGCCACATTTCTTCTGTATGTTTCTCTGAGAACATTGGTTCCAATTTATGCTTCCAAGTTCCTGCCTGATAGAAACATAGAAACATAGAAAATAGGTGCAGGAGTAGGCCATTCGGCCCTTTGAGCCTGCACCGCCATTCAGTATGATCATGGCTGATCATCCAACTCAGAACCCTGTACCTGCTTTCTCTCCATACCCCCTGATCCCTTTAGCCACAAGGGCCATATCTAACTTCCTCTTAAATATAGCCAATGAACCGGCCTCAACTGTTTCCTGTGGCAGAGAATTCCACAGATTCACCACTCTCTGTGTGAAGAAGTTTTTCCTCATCTTGGTCCTAAAAGGCTTCCCCTTTATCCTTAAACTGTGACCCCTCGTTCTGGACTTCCCCAACATCGGAAACAATCTTCCTGCATCTAGCCTGTCCAATCCCTTTAGAATTTTATACGTTTCAATAAGATCCCCCTCAATCTTCTAAATTCCAGTGAGTATAAGCCTAGTCGATCCAGTCTTTCTTCATATGAAAGTCCTGCCATCCCAGGAACCAATCTGGTGAAACTTCTTTGTACTCCCTTTATGGCAAGAAAGTCTTTCCTCAGATTAGGGGACCAAAACTGCACACGATACTCTAGGTGCGGTCTCACCAAGGCCTTGTACAACTGCAGTGGAACCTCCCTGCTCCTGTACTCAAATCCTTTTGCTATGAATGCCAACAAACCATTTGCCTTTTTCACTGCCTGCTGTACCTGCATGCCCACCTTCAATGACTGGTGTACAATGACACCCAGGTCTCGTTGCACCTCCCCTTTTCCTAATCGGCCACCATTCAGATAATAATCTGTTTTCCTGTTCTTGCAACCAAAGTGGATAACCTCACATTTATCCACATTAAATTGCATCTGCCATGAATTTGCCCACTCACCTAACATATCCAAGTCACCCTGCATCCTCTTAGCATCCTCCTCACAGCTAACACCGCCGCCCAGCTTCATGTCATCCGCAAACTTGGAGATGCTACATTTAATTCCCTCGTCTAAATCATTAATATATATTGTAAACAACTGGGGTCCCAGCACTGAGCCTTACGGTACCCCACTAGTCACTGCCTGCCATTCTGAAAAGGTCCCGTTTACTCCCACTCTTTGCTTCCTGTCTGCCAACCAATTCTCTATCCACATCAATACCATACCCCCAATACAGTGTGCTTTAAGTTTGCACACTAATCTCTTGTGTGGGACCTTGTCAAAAGCCTTTTGAAAATCTAAATATACCTCATCCACTGGCTCTCCCCTATCCACTCTACTAGGTACATCTTCAAAAAATTCTATAAGATTCGTCAGACATGATTTTCCTTTCACAAATCCATGCTGACTTTGTCCGATGATTTCACCTCTTTCCAAATGTGCTGTTATCACATCTTTGATAACCGACTCTAGCATTTTCCCCACCACCGATGTCAGACTAACCGGTCTATAATTCCCCGGTTTCTCTCTCCCTCCTTTTTTAAAAAGTGGGGTTACATTAGCCATCCTCCAATCCTCAGGAACTAATCCAGAATCTAAGGAGTTTTGAAAAATTATCACTAATGCATCCAATATTTCTTGGGCTACTTCTTTAAGCACTCTGGGCTGCAGACCATCTGGCCCTGGGGATTTATCCCTTTAATTTACCTAACACCACTTCCCTACTAACATGTATTTCCCTCAGTTCCTCCATCTCACTAGACCCTCGGTTCCTTACTATTTCCGGAAGGTTATTTATGTCCTCTTTAGTGAAGACAGAACCAAAGTAATTATTCAATTGGTCTGCCATGTCTTTGTTCCCTATGATCAATTCACCTGTTTCTGACTGAAAAGGACCTACATTTGTCTTAACCAATCTTTTTCTTTTCAAATATCTATAAAAGCTTTTACAGTCAGTTTTTATGTTCCCTGCCAGCTTTCTCTCATAATCTTTTTTCCCTTTCCTAATTAAGCCCTTTGTCCTCCTCTGCTGGTCTCTGAATTTCTCCCAGTCCTCAGGTGTGCCGCTTTTTTTTGCTAATTTATATGTCTCTTCTTTGGACTTGATACTATCCCTAATTTCCCTTGTCAGCCATGGGTGCACTACCTTCCCTGGTTTATTCTTTTGCCAAACTGGGATGAACAATTGTTGTAGTTCATCCATGCGATCTTTAAATGCTTGCCATTGCATATCCACCGTCAACTCTTTAAGTATCATTTGCCAGTCTATCTTAGCTAATTCACGTCTCATACCTTCAAAGTTACACTTCTTTAAGTTCAGAACCTTTGTTTCTGAATTAACTATGTCACTCTCCATCTTAATTGCTCCATCTGATCGCAACGTATAAGATTATTAAGGGATTGGACAAGATAGAGGCAGGAAATATGTTCCAGATGCTGGGAGAGTCCGGTACCAGAGGGCATGGTTTGAGAATAAGGGGTAGGTCATTTAGGACCCAGTTAAGGAAAAACTTCTTCTCCCAGAGAGTTGTGGGGGTGTGGAATGCACTGCCTCAGAAGGCAGTGGAGGCCAATTCTCTGGATGCTTTCAAGAAGGAGCTAGATAGGTATCTTATGGATAGGGGAATCAAGGGATATGGGGACAAGGCAGGAACCGGGTATTGATAGTAGATGATCAGCCATGATCTCAGAATGGCAGTGCAGGCTCGAAGGGCTGAATGGTTTACTTCTGTACCTATTGTCTATTGTCTATTAATGAAGAATTCCACCTTATTATGGTCACTCTTACCCAAGGGGCCTCGTATGACAAGATTGCTAACTAACCCTTCCTCATTGCTCAATACCCAATCTAGAATGGCCTGTTCTCTAGTTGGTTCCTCGACATGTTGGTTCAGAAAACCATCCCGCATACATTCCAAGAAATCCTCTTCCTCAGCATCCTTACCAATTTGGTTCACCCAATCTATATGTAGATTGAAGTCACCCATTATAACTACTGTTCCCTTATTGCACGCATTTCTAATTTCCTGTTTAATACCATCCCCAACCTCGATGTTAGGTGGCCTGTACACAACTCCCACCAGCGTTTTCTGCCCCTTAGTGTTATGCAGCTCTACCCATATCGATTCCACATCCTCCAGGCTAATGTCCTTCCTTTCTATTGCATTAATCTCCTCTCTAACCAGCAATGCTACCCCACCTCCTTTTCTTTCCTGTCTATTTCTCCTGAATATTGAATATCCCTGGATGTTGAGCTCCCATCCTTGGTCACCCTGGAGCCATGTCTCTGTGATCCCAACTATATCATATTCATTAATAACTATCTGCACATTCAATTCATCCACCTTGTTACGAATGCTCCTCGCATTGACACACAAAGCCTTCAGGCTTGTTTTTACAACCCCCTTAGCCCTTATACAATTATGTTGAAAAGTGGCTCTTTTTGCTTTTTGCCCTGGATTTGCCTGCCTGCCACTTTTACTTTTCACCTTACTACTTTTTGCTTCTACCCTCATTTTACACCCCTCTGTCTCTCTGCATTTGTTCCCATCCCCCTGCCACATTAGTTTAAAGCCTCCTGAACAGCAGTAGCAAACGTTCCCCCTAGGACATTGGTTCCAGTCCAGCCCAGGTGCAGACCGTTCTGTTTATACCGGTCCCACCTCCCCCAGAACTGGTTCTAATGCCCCAGAAATTTGAATCCCTCCCTCTTGCACCATTTTTCAAGCCGCGTATTCATCTGAAATATCCTCCTATTTCTACTCTGACTAGCATGTGGCACTAATAGTAATCCAGAGATTATTACCTTTGTGGTCCTACTTTTTAGTTTATCTCCTAACTCCCTAAATTCACCTTTTAGGACCTCATCCCATTTTTTACCTATATCGTTGGTACCTATGTGCACTACGACCACTGGCTGTTCACCCTCCCATTCCAGAATGTCCTGCAGCCGCTCAGATACATCCTTGACCCTTGCAGCAGGGAGGCAACATACCATCCTGGAGTCTCATTTGCGGCTGCATAAACGCCTATCTATTCCCCTTACAATCGAATCCCCTAGTTTCATATTTCCCCTTACTCCAATTAAACATTTCACTAAGTTGTCTGTTCCTATCCCTTTCCAATGCTATGGTAAAGGAGATAAAATTGTGATCACTATCTCCAAAATTTTCTCCCACTGAGAGACCTGACACCTGACCAGGTTCAATTCCCAATACCAGATCAAGCACAGCCTCTCCTCCTGTAGGCTTACACACCTAACAAACTCCTGAACACACCTAACAAACTCTACCCATCTAAACCCCTTGCTCTAGGGAGATGCCAATCAATATTTGGGAAATTAAAATCTCCCACAACAACCCTGTTATTATTACTTCTTTCCAGAATCTGTCTCCCTATCTGCTCCTTGATATTCCTGTTACTATTATGTGGTCTATAAAAAACACCCAGTGGAGTTATTGACCCCTTCCTGTTCCTAATCTCCACCCACAGAAACCCTGTAGACAATCCCTCCAGGACTTCCACCTTTTCTGCAGCCGTGACACTATCTCTGATCAACAGTGCCATGCCCCACCTCTTTTGCCTCCCTCCCTATCCTTTCTGAAACATCTAAAGCCTGGCACTTGAAGTAGCAATTCCTGCCCCTGAGCCATCCAAGTCTCTGTAATGGCCACAACATCATAGCTCCAAGTACTGATCCATGCTCTAAGCTCATCCGCTTTGTTCATAATACTTCTCGCATTAAAATAGACACAACTCAAACCTTTGGTCTGAGCTCATCCCTTCTCTATCACCTGCCTATCCTTCCTTTCGCACTGTCTCCATTCTTTCTGTATTTGTGAGCCAACCTCCCTTTCCTCAGTCACTTCAGTTCAGTTCCCACTCCCCAGCAATTCTAGTGTAAACTCTCCCCAACAATCTTAGCAAACCTCCCCGCAAGGATCTTGCAGGATCCATATCCTGCTTGTTATTTCTTCAAAGAAAGCCAACTGATTTGTCAGGCAAGATTTTCCCTTGAAATCGACTCCAACATCTTCACAACCACTGAGGTCAGATTAACTGGCCTATAGTTTCCTTTCTTCTGCCTCTCCCTTCTTGACAAATGCGATGATATTTGTCTTCCAGAACTATTCCAGAATCTAGTGATTCTTGAAGATTTATTACTCCACAAACTCTTCAGTCATCTCTTTCAGAACCCTAGGGTGTACATTATCTGGTCCAGATGACTTAGCTACCTTCAGATATCTGTTGCCCAAGAACCTTCATTCTAATTATGGTAACTTCACACACTTCATGATCCTGGACTCTTGTGAAGACTGTTGCAAAATACTTATTCAGTTCATCTGCCATTTCGTTGTCCTCCATTATTACCTCTCCAGGATAATTTTCTCGTGGTCCCATATCCACTCTCACCTTTTTTTTCACACTTTATGTATCTGAAGAAAATTCTGGTACACTCTTTAATATTATTGGCTAGCTTACTTTCATATTCCATCTTTACCTTCTTAATGACTTTTTAGTTGTCTTCTGTTAGTTTTTAAGAGCTTCATAAATCTCTAACTTCCCACTATTTTTGCTCTATTATATGCCCTCTCTTTAGCTTTTATGTTGGCTTCGACTTCTCTTGTTAGCCATGGTTGTGTAATGTTACCTTTAGAATGCCTCTTCCTCTTTGGGATGTATATATCCCGTGCCTTCCGAATTGCTTCCAGAAATTCCAGCCATTGCTGCTCTGTCATCATCCCTGTCAGTGTTCTTTTCCAGTCAATTCTGGCCAACTCCTCTCTCATGCCTCTGTAATTCCCCTTACTCCACTGTAACACTGATACATCTGACTTTAGCTTCACATTCACAAAATGTGAATTCACAATTCACACAGGGTGAATTCAATCATATGATGATCACTTGCCCCAAAAGGTTCTTTGATCTTAAGATCTCTAATCATCCCAGGTCATTACACAGCACATAATTGAGAATAGCTGAGACCCGAATGGGCTTGACCATGAGCTGCTCTAAACAGTCATCTCTCAGACACTCTAGAAATTCCTCCTCCTGAAACCCAGCACCAACCTGATTTTCCCAATCTACCTGCACATTGAAATCCCCCATGACTATTGTAACATTGCCCTTTTGGCATGCATTTCTATCTCCCACTGTAATTTGTAGAACACATCCTCACTATGATCTGCAGGTGTAAGCAGTCAGAAGTTGCATGGAAGGCAGGCAGAGGGGAGGCATGGTTCTGCTGGGAAAGAATGGCAACAAATCAGTAAAACATAGAAAATCTACAGCACAATACAGGCCCTTCGGCCCACAAGGTTGTGCTGAACATGTCCCTACCTTAGAAATTACTAGGCTGACCCACAGCCCTCTATTTTTCCAAGCTCCATGTACCTATCCAAAAGGCTCTTAAAATACCCTATCGTACCCACCTCCACCACCTTTGCCGCCCATTCCACGCACTCACCACTCTCTGAGTAAAAAACTTACCCCTGACATCTCCTCTGTACCTGCTCCCCAGCACCTTAAACCTGTGTCCTCTTGAGGCAACCATTTCAGCCCTGGGAAAAAGCCTCTGACTATCCACATGATCAATGCCTCTCAACATCTTATACACTTCTATCTGGTCACCTCTCATCCTCCGTAGCTCCAAGGAGAAAAGGCTGAGTTCACTCAACCTATCCTCATTAGACATGCTTCCCAATCCAGGCAACATCCTTGTAAATCTCCTTTGCACCCTTTCTATGGCTTCCACATCCTTCCTGTGGTGAGGCGACCAAAACTGAACACAGTACTCCATGGGGGTCTGACCAGGGCCCTATATAGCTGCAACATTACCTTTCGGCTCGTAAACTCAATTTCACAGTTGATGAAGGCCAATACACCGTACGCCTTCTTAACCACTGAGTCAACCTGTGCAGCTGTTTTGAGCGTCCTATGGACTCAGACCCCAAGATCCCTCAGATCCTCCACACTGTCAAGAGTCTTGCCATTAATACTATATTCTGCCACCATATTTGACCTAACAAAATGAACCACTTCACACTTATCTGCGTTGAACTCCATCTGCCACTTCTCAGCCCAGTTTTGCATCCTATCAATGTCCCGCTGTAACCTCTGACAGCCCTCCACACTATTCACAACACCTTCAACCTTTGTGTCATTAGCAAACTTACTAACCCATCCCTTCACTTCCTCATCCAGGTCATTTATAAAAATCATGAAGAGTAAGGGTCCCAGAACCTATAAGGGTCTGAGGCACTCCACTGGTGACTGACCTCCATGCAGAATATGACCCGGCTACAACCACTCTTTGCCTTCTGTGGGCAAGACAGTTCTCAATCCACAAAGCAATGTCCCCTTGGATCCCATGCCTCCTTACTTTCTCAATAAGCCTTGCATGGGGTACCTTATCAAATGCCTTGCTGAAATCCATATACACTACATCTACTGCTCTACCTTCATCAATGTGTTTAGTCACATCTTCAAAAAGTTCAATCAGGCTCATAAGGCACGACCTGCCTTTGACAAATCCGTGCTGACTATTCCTAATTACATTATACCTCTCCTGTTACGTACCCGTGACACGTGACAGTGGTACCCTTGTCACGTGACGGGTGTTGAAGCTATACTGGACTTGAGGTAATGGTCTTGTTGTGATGGTGGAGTGACATCATTTTCCTGCCAGTAGAGGTCATGTGACAGTTTTTTTTTACAGGGTATAAAAGGAGGACCCCTCCCTGTGAGGAGGGGCAGTTCGTGGCTGGATTTGCCATGTTGACTTCATGCCACTGCGTGATTTAATATTATGACACAGTTTAGTTGAAAAATGGAGTTTATCTAATGCCTAAAGTTTAAAAGGTCATTGCCAGCAGTTTCTTTATAATACTGCTAGTTGAGAATCAGTGGAGAGTGAAGATTGGAGTTCGGGAGTTAAAGGATCGAGGAAAGTCGATTTTGACGGTGAAACAGGTTCAACCATGTTTGATCCTCATTCGGAAGGAATTCGTTGACTGTGCCTGTGTTAGTCCCTGTGAATAGCAGAAAGGATTGGGAACAGTTTTGTAAAGGAAAGGTCAGTGCCTTTAAGCCGTTTCATTTTCCATCTCCGTAAATTCTTCGTGGGAAAAGTATAGTTCAACTGGGAACTGAAGCAAGACGACGCGAAAGAGAATTTAAATTGTCTTAAAAAGTCTCTCCTTAAATGGTCTGTAAGAATTTTGAACTTTTGCAATACTACTTTGAAGAACTGTTTTTGCAACATCACTTTAAGAACTGTTTAAGCTTCATTGCTTTAAGAACTGTTCAAGCTGCCGCACAGCAGTTGATTTCCAGTTACGTTAGTGATTTGTTTACTTTTGGGGGTTTGTTTTTCAGTGTTTAATAAATGTTTTATTGGTTATAAAAACCCCTGCCTCACTCATATATTTATTGTTGCTGAGTCCGTAACACTCCAAATGTTCATAAATCCTGCCTCCCAGGATCTTCTCCATCAACTTACCAACCACTGAAGTACGACTCACTGGTCTATGATTTCCTGGACTATCTCTACTCCCTTTCTTGAATAAAGGAACAACATTCCAATCCTCTTGAACCTCTCCCATCCCTATTGATGATGCAAAGATCATCACCAGAGGCTCAACAATCTCCTCCCTCGCCCCCCCCCCCCCACACAGTAGCCTGGGGTACATCTCATCCGGGCCCAGCGAAGATCAGAAGATGTTGAATCCTTGTGGGTTGAGTTAAGAAATTGTAAAGAAAACAGAACTCTGATAGCATTTATATACAGGTCTCCCAACAGTAGCTGGAATGTGGACCACAGATTACAGTGGGAAATAGAAAAGGCATATTAAAAGGGCAATGTTATGATAGTCATGGGAGATTTTAACATGTAGGTCGATTGGAAAAGTCAGGTTGGTAACGGATCTCAATAAAGTGAGTTTGTTGAATGTCTATGAGATGGCTTTAGAGCAGTTTGTCGTTGAGCCTCCCAGGGAATCAGCATACTCAATTGGGTGTTATGTAATGAATGAAGGTAATTAGGGAGCTTAAGGAGGCAGTGATCACAATAAGATTGAGTTCAACTCGAGATTGAAAGTAACGTCTGATGTAGCAACATTTCAGTGGAGTAAAGGACATTAGTCGTATGAGAGAGAGGTTGGCCAAAGTAACTTGGAAGGAGTTGCTGGAAGGGATGACAGCAGATTAGCAATGACATAAGTTTCTGGGAAAAATGAGGAAGATGCAGTATAGGTGTTTTCCAAAAACAAATACTCAAATGGCAAAATAGTACAACTGTGGCTGACACTGGAAGTCAATGCTAAAGTAAAAACAAAAGAGAGAGCATACCACAAAGCAGAAGTTAGTGGGAGGACAGAAGATTGGGAAGCTTTCAAAACCCTACAGAGCACAACTAAAAGAACCATCAGGAGGGAAAAGATGAAATATGAAAGCAAGCTAGCAAACAATATCAGAGTGGATAGTAAAAGCTATTTCAAGTACGGTGTATAAATAATAAAAGGGAGATAAGAGTGGATATAGGACCACTAAAAAATGAGGTGGAGAAATAATAACGGGAGACAAGGAAATAACAGATGAATTAAATGAGTATTTTGTATCAGTCTTCACTGTAGAAGATATTAGCAGTGTGCCAGATGTTGAAGGGTGTGAGGGAAGAGGGTGCAGCTACTATTACAAGGGAGATGCTGCTGAAAACTCTTAAAGTACACAAGTCACCCAGACCAGATGAACTGCATCCGAGGGTTCTGAAAGAGGTAGTGGAGATTGTGGAGGGAAGAGCAATGATCTTTCAAAAATTGTTGGACTCTGGCATGGTGCCAGAGGACTGGAAAATTGCAAACGCAACTCCACTCTTTAAGGAGGAAGGCAGCAGAAAGGAAATTAAAGACCAGTTAGCCCAACTTCAGTGGTTGAGAAGATGTTTGAGTTAATTGTTGAGGATGAGCTGATGGAGTACTTGGTGACTCAGGACAAGATAATACAAAGTCACCATGGTTTCCATCAGGGAAAATCCTGCCTGACAAATCTGTTGGAATTATTTGAAGAGATTACTAGGATAGATAAAGGGGATGCAGTGAATGTTGTATATTTGGACTTTCAGAAGACCTTTGACAATGTGCCACACATGAGGACGCTTACCAAGTTAGGAGCCCATGGTAGTACAGGAAAATTACTAACGTGGTTAGAGCATTGGCTGATTAGTAGGAAGCAGCAAGTGGGAATAAAACGATCATTTTCTGGTTAACTGCCAGTAACTAGTGGTGTTCTGCAGGGGTCGGTGTTGGGACCGCTTTTAATGATGTATATCAATGATATAGATGATGGAATAGATGGCTTTCTTGCCAAGTTTGCAGATGATACCAAGTTTGGTGGAGGGGCAGGTAGTGTTGAGGAAACAGATACAATGCAGAAAGACTTGGACAGAATATGAGAATGGGCAAGAAAGTGGCAAATGAAATACAATGTTGTAAAATGCATGGTCATGCACTTTGGTAGTAGAAATAAATATGCGGACTATTTTCTAAATGGGGAGAAGACCCAGGAACCTGAGATGCAGTGGGACTTGGGAGTCCTTGTGCATAATACCCTGGAGGTTAACTTGCATGTTGATTTGGGTGAGGAAGGCAAATGCCATGTTAGCATTCATTTCAAGAGGTCTAGAATACAAGAGCAAGGATGTGATGACTTACTTTAAGTATTGTGAACAGTTTTGGGCCCCTCATCTTAGAAAAGATGTGCTGACATTAGAAAGGGTCCAAAGGAGGTTCACAGGGATGATTCCAGGAATGAAAGGGTTATCATACGAGGAACGCCTGATGGCTCTGGGTCTGTACTCGCTGGAATCCAGAAAAATTGGGGGGGGGGGGGGGGGAGGGGCAGAATTGCATTGAAACATTTCATATGTTGAAAGAACTAGACAGAGTAGATGTGGAAGGGATGTTCCCCATAGTGGGAGAGTTTAGGACAAGAGGGCACAGCCTCAGGATAGGGGGGTGCCCTTTCAAAACAGAGATGCAGAGAAATTTATTTAGCTAAAGGGTGGTGAATTTGTGGAACTCGTTGCCACATGAAGCTGTGGAGACCACCTCGTTGGGTGTATTTAAGGCAGAGATTGATAGGTTCTTGATTGGACATGGCATCAAAGGTTATGGAGAGAAGGCCGAGAACTGGGGTTGAGGAGATTAAAAAAAGGATCAGCCATGATTGAATAGTGGAGCAACCTTGATGGGTCAGATGGCCTAACTCTGTTCCTATGTCTCATGGACTTATCTTGTCTGCCTTTACAACTCATCCTGTTGACTGTAGTTTTGCCCTATCAGCCACCTCTCCTCACGACACATTGCCTTTTTGTAAACTAGCTACCTCATCTTCAGCACTATCATCTGCCTTTCATACTGTACTTCTTGCATTGAAATATACAGAGCTCAGGACGCTAGTTGTACCATGCTCAACCTTTTGATTCCCGACTTTGTCTGAAGTCTTACCAACATCTATCTCCACAACCTCTCCACTTTCTGTTTTGGCACTCTGGTTCCCATCCCTCTGTAACTCTAGTTTAAGCCACATCTTGCAGCATTAACAAACCTTCTCACTAGGATACTAGTCCCCCTTCCAGTTCAGGTTGCATTCTCCCTGGACAAGAGCCCCATGATCCAAACATTTTATGCCCTCCCTCCTACACCAACTCCTTAGCCACATATTAAACTGTATAATCTCCCTAATTCTGGCCTCACTAGCATATGGTACAAGTAGCAATCTTGAGGTCACAACCCTAGAGGTCCTGCCCTTTAACTTAGCACCTACCTGAACTCCCTGTGCAGCATCTCGTCATTCGTCCTACCCTATCATTGGTACCGACATGGACAACTTCTTGCTCTTCACCATCCCACTTAAGAATGCTGAGAACTCAATCCACAATATCCCCAAACATGGCTCCCGGGAGGGCAACATACCATCCGGGAATCTCATTCTCACTCACAGAACCTCCTATCTGTTCCCCTAACTAATCCTCTTTCACCATACCATGCCTTTTCTCCCCTCTGTCCTCTGAGTCACAGAGGCAGTGTCAGAGAATCGCTGTAAAGTCATCCCCCCTGACAATATCTAAAGTGATCTACCTGTGGTTGAGGAGGATGGCCACAGGGTGCTCTGTACTCGCTACTTACCTCTTTCCCCTTTCTGATTATCATGCAGTTTCCTGTGTCCTGCACCTTGGGTGTAACCACCTGTACATATCTATACATCCTGCCCATCACCCCTTCAGCCTCCTGAATGATTCAGAGTTCATTCAGGTCCAGCTCCAGCTCCTTAACACAGATTGTAAGAAGTTGCAGCTGGAAGCAGTTCTCACAGTTGTAGTTGCCAGGGACACTGGAGGTCTCCTTGCCTTCCCACATCTCACAAAAGGAGCATTTCACTATCCTTGGCCAGCATACAAAGAAAGGAAGGAGAAAAAAAAATAACCTTATGGGGGCAGGTATTGTTGAGGAAACAGGTAGGCTGCATAAAGACTTAAGACAGATTAGCAGAATAGGCAAAATAGTGGCAAATGAAATACAATGTTGGAAATGGATTGTTATGCACTTTGGTAGAAGAAATAAATGTGTGGACTATTTTCTAAATGGGATCAAAATCCAAAAATCTGAGATACAAAGGGATTTGGGAGTCCTTGTGCAAAACCTAAAGGTTAACTTGCAGATGGAGTTGGAATGCAAATGCAATGTTAGCATTCATTTCAAGAGGTTTAACCCTTCGTCAGGGTCTCAGCCCAAACGTCAACAGTGCTTCTTCTATAGATGCTGCCTGGCCTGCTGGTTTCCACCAGCATTTTGTGTGTGTTGTTTGAATTTCTAGCATCTGCAGATTTCCTCGTGTTGGCAACAAGGCTATCCATTTCATCATCTACATCGACAAATAGCATAAAAAGAAAGACTCCCAACACCAACCCCCACGGAAAACCACTAGTCACTGGCAGCCAACCAGACAAGGATCTTTTATTCCCACTTGCTGCCCCTACCAATCAGCCAATTCTCTAACCATGCCGAGTAACTTTCTTGAAATACCATTGGCTCTTAAGTTGGTAAGCAGCTTCATGTGTGGCACCTTATCAAAGGCCTTCTGAAAGTCCAAATATACAACATCCATTGTATCCCCTTTATCTATCCTACTCGTAATCTCCTCAAAGAATTTCAACAGGTTCATCAGATGAGATTTTCCTTCTTACCCTGTGTCACCAAGTATTCCATAACCTCATCCTTAACATCTTCCCAACCACTGAGGTCAGGCTAACTGGTCTATAATTTCATTTCTGCTGCCTCCCACCGTTCTTAAAGAATGGAGTGACATTACGATTTTCCAGTCCTCTGGAACCATGCCAGAGTTCAAAGGTTTTTCAAAGATCATACTAATGCCACCACAATCTCTAATGCTACCTCTTTCAGAACCCTAGGGTGTAGTTCATCTGGTCCAGGTGACGTATGTACCTTTAGGTCTTTCAGCTTTGTGAGCACCATCTCCCTTGTAATAGTAACTACACACACCACTTCCCCTCACACCCATCAACATCTGGCACACTGCTAGTGTCTTCCACAGTGAAGTCAGATGCAAAAATACTCATTTTAGTTCATCTGCCATCTCCTTGTCCCCTGTTATTTATCTGGTCTCATTTTCTAGCAGTCCTATATCCACTTTATATTGTTTGCTAATTTGCTTTCATATTTCATATTTTCCCTCCAAATGATTCTTCTAGATGCTGCCTGTTAGGTTTTTTAAAACTTCCTAATGCTCTATTTTCCCATTATTTTTTGCTTTGTTGTATGATCTTTCTTATGCCTTCACATTAGCTTTGACTTCCCTTGTCAGCCATGGTTGTCTATTTTGCTATTTGAGTATTTCTTTGTTTTTGGAATACATCTATCCTGCACCTTCCTACAGCCCGTTTCTGTGCTGCTGCAGTGTTGTGACTATTTTGGCCTCTGACATCTTGGAAAAGTAAGAAAGGCAATGTTGATAAACATGATCTCTTTGTTCCTTAATTTGCTATTGAATTATCCCATCCTTTTCTCAATAGCAACCAAAGTTGTGTGACAGCACTGTTAGAATTAATGAACACAATAAATAGGATAACATGTGAAACACACTCACAAATATAATAATTTATTTAATTGACAGAACAAAAGAATTCTGCACATTATAGGGCTAAAAAGTGGTTTAATTTACATGAAGCATACAAAACATTCTCATTACAGAAGACATTTGAAGTAGCGGAATAATACATCATCACAACAGTTTATTATAAACTGGGTGGTGCCTTAGTGAGAGTATTTGTTCACATGGATCTCTGATGTAAACCTGAGTGGTTTTCATTATCTGGTAACTAGAGTTTACTTAAGGAGATGTTTTCCATTAGAATTACAAACTCATTGCAAGAAAGTTATGTTAATGCAGACCGCGATGTTATCTCATTCATCTGAATCTCTTAAACAACAGAAAATACTGAGAAACCATGTGATTCCAATTCTCACTGTGTTAGCTGTCACTGAGTTGGTGGCAGGGAGATGTCCTGCAGTAACACACGGCAAAATATTCTCAGTCAGCATGGGTCAGTTACAAACAGTTCCATTTTAATGTCTGTTTCCTTTTTGATGTATGAACTGTGACCTGCCAAGCAGCCACAATCCATTAAACTCTAATTCTGTACAATATTTGAAACTCAGTTAAACATATCTGAATCCAGCTTTGACCCCACCTGCACAGACTTGATTACTGTCCAATCTGAAACATTCATGATTTGAGAATAAGTGCCAGAACCAACCCTAAGGTTGAAATTACCTTTTTCAGTTTGTTAGAAAATGTGAATGCCGGAACATTTCTGAAACACCAACCTGTTTTCCTCCTGCACAAATAAACACACTTTATAAATTAAATACTCTTCAAATATGATGACCAAGTTCAGTTCTGGTTGTGAGTGATGCTATTCTTAAAAGATAACAGAATAAGGCAGCATAAATCAATGTTTACATGGGAGTCAATAAAGGAGTTAGATAACTAAGATACTGAGAGGGATTCTTGGAATCCGGAACCTCTCCACACGGACACTGTTCCACGGTTCTGGTGAACCTGGACTCTCCACACTAGCACTGTTCCCTGGTTCTGGTGAACCTGGACTCTCCACACGGACACTATTCCATGGTTCTGGAGAACCCGGACTCTCCACGTGGACACTGTTCCCTGGTTCTGGAGAACCTGGACTCTCCACGTGGACACTGTTCCCTGGTTCTGGAGAACCCAGACTCTCCACACGGACACTGTTCCCTGGTTCTGGAGAACCTGGACTCTCCACATGGACACTATTCCATGGTTCTGGGGAACCTGGACTCTCCACACGGACACTATTCCATGGTTCTGGAGAACCTGGACTCTCCACACGGACACTATTCATGGTTCTGGTGAACCTGGACTTTCCACACTAGCACTGTTCCCTGGTTCTGGTGAACCTGGACTCTCCACACGGACACTATTCCATGGTTCTGGAGAACCTGGACTCTCCACACGGGACACTATTCCATGGTTCTGGTGAACCTGGACTCTCCACACTAGCACTGTTCCCTGGTTCTGGTGAACCTGGACTCTCCACACGGACACTATTCCATGGTTCTGGAGAACCCGGGACTCTCCCCGTGGACACTGTTCCATGGTTCTGGAGAACCTGGACTCTCCACATGGACACTATTCCATGGTTCTGGAGAACCTGGACTCTCCAAACGGACACTATTCCATGGTTCTGGAGACCCGGACTCTCCACATGGACACTGTTCCATGGTTCTGGAGAATCCGGACTCCCCACACTAGCACTGTTCCACCACAGTAATTTCCTCAAATTATGTCAGATTCCATAGTTCTGTACTGTCCTCCAAACATACTGTGTCTTTAAAGGCCAAAGTCATACATTGTAATTTCTGTTATTTATTCTATTTCTGAGAGAAATAACTCATCAGTAAAGCTGGCAAGTAATCATACCCACATCAGTGGCCACTGCCAGAGGATTAATCTGTACAGGATTTGTACCAACTCAGTGGTAGATTGATAGAGGTTTCTGAAGAGACACCCAAGCTGCACCTTGGTTAGCTCACAGCTGTGATCACAACTGGAATGCTGAGTGTAGATCTGAAGCTGTCAGCATGCCCTGTATGGCAACAGCACTCTAATCTGCTGCCCAATTTAATCAGGAGACTGGAACAACTGTGTTATCACAGCATGGTTAGTTAGCACCAAACAACCTGTATTTACAAGAAGGTTTAAGCAAAACTGTTATTAAGCCAACTTACCTCACTAATAAAAAGCTTCTTAATATACAGGTGAGCATCAGAATTGTGTGTAAAAGTGAAGTTTGTAGTGGTAATGTCAACATGTAGAAAATACTGCTCGACTACTATTAACTTACTTTAAAGCTGAAATACTAGGCCATTGTTAGTAGGCTGGCACAAAGGTCCTTTCACAGTAACATGGTCTTTGCCTCAGTGGTGCTAGAACATGAGTGTGCCTACACACCAGCCTCATAGTGGACAAGGTTGCAAACAATACATCAAAGGTATGACCAACGTCCACATCAGCCTTCCTCAGATTGGGCACTTCAGTGTTTACAGTTATCAAACTGCAGATACGTACAGAAAGCAATGGGAAAGTGTAGCATCCCTGATCATAACAGTGGAGAGACAGAGCTAATGTCTCCTCCCAATGACTGAAGCCAGGAAAGTGAGTACTGTATCTCCAACATCCTGCATTGACACAGTGACTGCCAACACAGACACAACTCCTTCTGAGTACACTGTTGCCTTCCATCACAACGTTATTTTTATCACTTGCTCTGAGATCAGTCCATACTCTTGCTGTTCACTTAATATTAGCTGAATCTCCTACTGCCAGCTTCATTCACTGTCTCATCCTGTCACAGATATTCCCTTTGTTCTACCCACCACACCCAGTTCACCACTGACAACAAACTTGGTTTCTCTTTCTCAGTTCTAACAAAGGGAGACTTTAACTGTTTCACTTTCAACAGCTGTTGCCGACCAGCTGATTGTTCCTAATATTTTTTGTTCTATGTAAGTGAAAAAAACATGTTAACTGCATTTTTCTTCACAGTTGCTGGCCTGACTTCTGAATATTTGAACACTCTGTCTTTACTTGTGGAACACAAGTGGAAGATGTGTAATTGTTCTGAGCTGTACACTGATTAAATCAATATACATATATATAAAAATGACTTCACATTAATTTGTTAATATATTTGATCTTCTGAAAAGATGTTCATACACCAACAGCTGAGCATTGAAATAAGTATCAGACTTTGACTTCATTATATAAATTCCAAAATATTTATTTTGACTATGATCTTGGCATCCTCACTGGCCATGGGAGTAATACGAGATGATTGAAGAGTGGCAACTGATATTTATTTGTTGAAGAAAGGGAATACTGATAACCCTGTGAATTATAGACCTATGAGTCTTACCTCAGTGGTGAGCAAACTACTGGAGAAGATTATGAGAGACAGGATTTGCAAGCATTTGGAGAAATGTAGCCTGATTAGAAAGACACAGGAATGATAGAAAAATGGAGGGTTATGTAGGTAGGCACAACATGATGGACTAAAGGGCCTGTAGTGTTCAACGTTTATGAACTAAACATTTCAAAGAATGCAAACCAACTCTACTTATTGTCTAACCTTGCTGAAAGATCAGTATGAGTGTGCAGTCCCTTAGGTGCAGCTGTAGAGATATTATGGATTCTGCAGAATACCTTCACTTCTTTGATTCATTTTGTAAAACAATATACCATTATTTTTGGTCAATGTGATAATGTTCAAATCTGCTTCCTGCATTGCCTATCATAGAGTGGCAGGAACAAATAATGATAAAAGGTAATTGGTGCGTTATTGTGAGATTAAATGAGTGCATTAGATTGAAAGGAAGAAACAGTCAAATAAAGGACGTGTACACGGATCCCACGCAATGGAGGCTGTCAGTTTAATCTTGGTGGTGGAGAAACTTTTAAGGAACACCAGTTAAAGAAAAAAAATTATTGGCACTTACAGAAGAGGATAAGTATAGGGTCTAGACAGGGTAAATGCAAGCAAGCTTTTCCCACTGAGTTTGGCTGAGACTACAACTGGAGGTCATGGGTTAAGGGTGAAAGGTGAAATATTTAAGGTAATATGAAGGGGAATTTCTTCACTCTGATGGTGGCGAAAGTGTGAACTAAGCTGCCAGCAGCAGTGGTGGATGCAAGCTTGATTTCAATATTTAAGAGAAATTTGTGTAAGTACATGGATGGGAGTGGTATGAAGAGCTGTGGTCCAGCTGCAGGTCGATGGGACTAGACAGAAAAACAGCTTCCAATGGACTAGAAGGGCCAAAGGCCCAATTTTGTGCTGAAGTACTCTCTGACTCTAAGTTAGGTACACAGCATGGAAATAAGCTATTCAGCCCACCCACCCATGCTGACCAGTGGGCACCCCATCTATTTTAATCCCATAGAGATGATAAAAGACAGCCAGTGGAGATTTGTTAAAGACAAATCATGTTCAATAAGAAGTTTTTGATGTGAAACCAGAGGTTAGTCAATGTCAACTGCATGGATTTTCAGGAGGCAACTGATAAATTCCAACATGAAAGTCTGCTCTAGATTCCATCTGCATGTAATGAAAATGGTCTTAAAGGCAGCAAGCATAGAGAGGTGCTGAACTATCAAGTGAGGATGGAACTCAGTGTCACCCTTTAGTGGTCAGTGTTAGGACCACTACTTTTCATTCCGTAGTTTATTGATTTTGATATGGTGTGCAGGGCAACATCTCCACGTGATGTTTCAGAGTGTGCAAGTATGGTGGTGATGAAGGAGAAGACATTACATTTCTAGTTGGCAGACAAGCTAAGTGAATGGGCAGGCAAAATGCAAACCAAACTTAACCCAGAGGTGTGTGAAATTATATCGTACTTTGGCAAAAAGTATAGAGAGACAATAGTTGTGAACAGAGGGACCGGTTGTGTTCACCCATCTTGAAAGTAGCATGACATGACAGAATACTCATTTATTTCTTTGTCCATTCGTTTGTCTGTTTATTTATTTAGCGACACAGCACAGAGTTGGTCTTTCCGGCCTTTCGACACGCCACCCCAGCAACCCCGTTCAACTCTAATCTATTCACAGGACAACTTACAATGATCAATTAACCTACCCAGGTACGTCTTTGGACTGTGGGAGGAAACTGGAATAGCCAGAGAAAATCCATGCACCCTACTGGGAGGACACAGAAAGCTGTTACAGAATAGCGTAGGAATTGAACTCGGAACTCCAGAACAGTCCGAGCTGTAATAACATTGTGCTATGCTACCATGGCATTGCGTCAATAGAAATGAATAAACAGTTAGTGTTTTGGGCCAAATCCCATTGTCTTGATGAAAGGTCTCGGCCCAAAATGTTGATTGTTTCTTCCCTTCCACAGATACTGCCTGACCTGCTGTGTTCCTCCGGGGGGGGGGGGGGGGGGGGAGGGGTGCGTGTTTTAAAACATACCCACATTACAAACAGGGGATGCTGGTGATTTTAAAGTACATAGAGATGGTTGGATACCTGGGGCCCAACCAAGCATATGCTAGAACTCTTCAAAAAGATAGGGAAAGAATGACAGGGCCATGGATGAGATGTGTATGTCATGCTAGCTACATGTGAGATAACAGAAGGATAGAGGGTGGCTAATAAAGTTATACAACACTCCAGCACAAAAACAGGCCATTCAGCCTATTCAGTTCATTCCAACTTGTTTTTCTGCCAGATATCCACTAGGTTCCATACAGAGATGCAATCACAAACAACAGGAAATCTGCAGATGCTAGAAATCCAAGCAACACACATAGAATGCTGGAGAACTTCAGCAGGCCAGGCAGCATCTGTGGAAAAAAGACCAGTCAATGATACAGGCCGAAACCCTTACAGGACTGGAGAGGGACAAATGGAGAAAGGAGCCACGTAGGGAGCAATCCCCACAGAAAGCAGAAATTTCACTTCCATTTCCATTCCAATATGTCCATTAATGGCCTCCTCCACTGTCATGATAAGGCCACACTTAACACCTTATATTCCACTTGGGTAGCATCCAACCTGATAGCATGAACATTGATTTCCTCAGACTTCTGGTAATGCCCCCCCCCCCCACACCCCTCCTTTACCATTTCCCATTCCCTTTCCCTATCTCACCTTTATCTCCTTGCCACCTCCTCTGATGCTCCTCACCCCTTTTCTTTCTTCTATGGCTTCTGTCTCTTTCACCCAATCAACTTCCCAGTTTTCTTTATCCCTCCCCCTCCAGGTTTCACCTATCACCTTGTGTTTCTCTTTCCACTGCCCCCATCTTTTAATCTACTCCTCAGCTTTTTTTCTCCACTCCTGCCAAAGGATTTGGCCCAAAACTTTGACTATACTTCTTTTTCCACAGATACTGCCGTTTGTGAATGTTGCATGTTGATAGAGAGAAATGCCAAGACTTTGGAGAGAGATCTATTCAAATATTTCTGGGTGACGGAAAGACTAGAAGAGCTGGGATTGTTTTCAGAGAAGTTCTGAAGGGGTTACAACAGGGTATAGAAAGGGCAGATCAAGGGAAGGATCAGGTCTGAAAAGGGAACTGGATGATTCTGGGAAAGGCAAGAACTCACAGGGCAATTGTGCTGGTGGGAATGGTGATACTTCTTGCATTGAACTGGAACAGGCTCGACAGGTCAAATGATATCTATGCTTTAATATGATGTGCTAGAAATTACAGGTGCAAGATAGCACTTTAGCACCACTCAGCGTTCACTCCCTTACTGATGTCCTCATCCCAGCAATTACATCCTGTTGAAAGTGAGACAGATACACTGTGAATTTGGACTGTTTTTGTATTCATATGGTGCCCAGTGATAGCTTTTCGTACAAAAGCACACTTTCATTCCCTCAGCATTCACAGCATGAATTGTATTTTCATTCAGCCTCACTAAAGCAGAATTCCACAAGAAATCACTCATTACAGAAGATGTAAAATAATCGTTCTCCAAGAGCACGCTCACTCAACACTACAGGTTGGTCTATAAGCACTGCATTTATACAATACATACAAGCTTTGATATCAGGCTGAAAATACAGTGGACAGAAAATAGAACTGTAGCTATTGTTTCCGTTTTCCCTTTTAAATGCCGAAATTCTTGGAAGCAGGTAGATAGATTCCCACAACTAGAATGCTAGAATTACACAGGATTTAAACAGGTCATCCACCCATCAATAACATACATGAAAGTTTTGCCAGTATGAATAACATTATTACTAAAAAATTTCATGAAAATAATGTCTAGGCAAGAAGAAAGGGCAAATGGTGAATGAAAATACTTTGCATCAGTATTTACAACAGAGGAAGATAACCCAAGGAAACAAGAAAACAAACTCAACTAGGCAGAGGTTCACAAAAAGTTAAGCATAAAGAAATCAATGGTAATATAATAAAGAACAACAAATCACCAGGACCAGGCAGGTTCCAACCCAGGCTGGATCCTTTCAGAATCCAATAGAAACCTGCATTGTCCTTGATTTGGGAATTTTTCCTATAAACTGGAAAAATTGTGCAGATTACTTCATTATTTAAGCGAGCAGGGAATTGTATATCAATTACCATCACATCTGTAGCCAGGGAATTGAGGTCTGGATGGACTAAGTGATTGAACATAGTGGCGGTGAATGAGAGCCAGAGTTGATTTGTGAAGATGGCCATGCCCCAGAAGTTGATCCAATTCCCTGAAGTAGTGAATGGAGAAATATCATTACAAAGTCAACCAATGCAAAAGTTTAAGTGTTTGGAATCAAATACAGTACTAGTCTGGTTAAGGAAGTGGCAAGATAACAAGCAAATGCTGATACAGGCAGTGACCTGTAAAACAACTCTTCTCTGTTTTTATTAATGGCTTTAATGGAAAGAGGGGAAGCCACGATTGTAAACAGTGCAAGTAAAAGCATTAACACTAGAGGTTACAGAGCTGCTCATGCTCCTTGGACAGTGAGAAATTTCTAAACAGTGCAAGGCTAAAAGAGCAGAAGGTCCAAAGAGACAGAAGTTCACAGAGGGGATCATTACAATGTCACAAAAATAATCAAAATCTACTGGAAAGTTAGCCTATCCGAAGAAACAGAATACAGAAAGATAGAAGAAATAACATATCAGTGCTAATTAAAATCCTGGTTAGACCTCAGCTAGAGAGTTTTAAGCAGTTCTGGATAGCATCCTTCAGCAACGTATTTGCTTTGGAGGTCTGCAGTGCAGTTTTACCAGAATAACTTCCCAATGCCAAAATTTAAAAATAACCAAAATAAAGGACAAATTCCCTAAAATTTAGAAAAATAAAGGATGATATCATTCAATATAGCAAATGGTACCATTGGCAAAGAGACTATCTCTGTTGATTGGGGAGTCTATGACTGAAAAACAGGGTTTAAAATTAGAATGAACACATTCAACAGCAAAGCAAGAAAACAACTTTATATTTAAGCAATAGTGAAAGATCGGAGCTTCAAGTATGAAGCACCAGTAGAGTTACACTTAACTGGTATCGTATATGCACCTTATTACTTGTTAATTTATTCGTGGTAATATTATTTTATGTGTTGTGTGTGAGTTACAGGTACTGTGTTCACCTTGGTCTGGAGGAACATTGTTTCATTTGGCTGTAAACACAATTACATCAACTTGAACTCAATTATCAATCACAACTGATGATACATTATTTTTAATTTTAAATCTGAGATTGAAGGATTATGTTAATAAAGTTTATGTTAGATAAAGATTGATATATAGTTTGAACACACATCAGCCACAACCTTACTAAACAAGAGGGGCAGTCTCATGGCCTTTGTAAGCACTCAACTACACTTCCCTACCCACCACTTGCTGAGAATATACAGTATATTCCCGTAACACTAAAAGAGAGAAGGTTTTTAAAGATTTAAGTCAAAACAGGTGTGAAACATGGACATTGCCAACCATGAGGGAATTATTGCAAAGATTAAAGCAATAAAAACATTAACTCAATTCCTAATGCAAACAGCTGCTGTAAATATTGTGCCTAATCCCACAGAAATACCTCACTGTACCAGAGAGCTAAAAAATGTACCTAGTAATTCAGGTTAAATTGGTGGCAAAGCTTATTGCAAGTTCATTTGCTCTGGTGTTACTATGACAATGAAGCAGATCATAGATGCAAAGCTCAACAGAAAATAAAGTTAGACAGTATATAATAATTCTCAGACCCAGCCAACTGTTTTTAAAGGCCCACTTACAATATTACCTTTGAAAAGCACTGATTCATGTTGGAGTAAAAGGTGGTATACATAATACTGTTCTGATACCACATAGAGAGATCCATACAGAGACATTATGCTTTCCGTATCAAAAACAACATAATAGGCAAACAGAAAATCAGGATGAGCAAACAGTTCAGACTATCTTCATCTAATGTCACATAGTACTCCCATTTGAACAACAGATGAGGAGCAAATATTTAAGATTTAAAATATTCTCATTCTGAACAAGTCCCATCTAAATTGTTCACTCATCCAGTAGCATTAACAAAACAGAACTCAAAATCAATACCTACCTTCACAGTCTGAAGGATTGTAGTTTTGGACTGTTACATTTTGTCAGCATTGAAAATCAAAAATTCCAAATGCTGGCTTCCTCAGCTTTGTCATCTTCACTTCACTTTGGCTTTCTTACTTAAAACAGTTTGAAATGATACATTTCACACAGCTCTTCTCAGGATAGGAAAATCTCCCCACTAAAACTTGTGGCATCCATACACTATGATCTTCATTAACCACTGAGTGGTTATTGGAAATATGTCAAAGGGACCATTCACTACAACATCTACAGATGGACAAGATTTTGTAAAAGGCACTCATATCTTTTGTCTGACTTGTTCAATGATACCAGTTAAATCTATGCAAGAGTTCATTAAAATTAAACAATACATCTGCTGTAGTTTTTCACACTGATACAGTAAACTATCTTGGCTTTTTTTTGTTTTGCAAAGAACTGACTACATAAATAATAACATAAACTCAACGTACTAAAATGCAATCTCCGTAGCTTTCCTGCCTTTGGTGCAGAAAAATATTTCATCCTCAGCAACAGGCATTCTGTTGTATACCCTAAAGCTGTTCATACCAGTCCAACTCTGCACTGTCAACATTGTGCTTCAAGCACCATTCTTCCAAAAGCCAATGCAGATAATGAAGCAACACAAGCACCTTTGTGTTAAACACTCCTGATTTTGGAAGATGGTGTGGAGTAACATGACACTGGTATGTTTAAGCCCCACCACTCTGGTAATGAAAGCATGAGCACCGAGTTCCGTGGCCCTGAGCTGACCACCAACCAAGAGTTTCAGCAAATCCCAGCGTGATTACGTGGCTGATTCAGTGTTCTCTACAATGGTCAAACAAGCTGTAACAGTGAAACAACTGTTGGAATAGTAGCCAAACCTGTTCAATTAATATAGGTTATCTCCAGTAAGTACCTAGAACAGGGGGAGGGTTTTTCACTGAGTCCAGCTCATTCTGAGGAAAGCTGCAGGAGAGACATTAAATGGCACAGACTAGATGGCACTAAGGACCTGTTTCTATGCTGTAGCGCTCTATGACTGAAGGAAAGAGCACAGACAGAATGAACACATGAAGTGAAATGCTAGGGCTGAAAGAAAAGACTGCACTGTCACTAAATGAATTTACATTAAAATTTCTTGGTTTTATGGTTGATGATACACTTTAAATAAAATATAAATCTTGGGCATAAGGCGCATTATACTTCGTGCAGATTTTACATGGAAGATATAGTTTCAATTAGCTGTGGTCATGGACAGGAAATAAACTGACAGTAGAGGAACAGTTCTGAATTCTACTGGACTATGCCTGGCTTCTGCTACCCGATACACTTCAGTGCCCCTTTGCAATGTTCTGTAAAATTTCACCAAACATTTATTTATTTTCTTAAATTTAGAGATACAGTGTGGAACAGGCCCTTCCAGCCCTCCGAGCCTCGCCACCCAGAAACTACCAAGTTAATCCCAGCCTAATCACAGGACAATTTACACTGACCAGTATGCTTTTGGACTGTGAGAGGAAACTGGAGCACCAGAGGAAAACCATGTTCTTAAGGGAAGGATGCAAACTTGCTTACAGAGGATATCGGAACTGAACTCCAAACTCCGATGCCCTGAACTGAATAACATCACGTTAACCGCTATGCTACTGTGGTGTCGAAATCAGCTAAAGTTACTAAAATGTAAAGAAACTCCAATTTATTTGTAGATTTCAAAATGAAACAGACCACTTATGGATGTGCTAACTATCTACTAAAATGGACGACCAAACAACTTTAAAGTGGAATCAGTTATGAATATTGGTAATTATGAAATTTATGAAAAGGATGGCCAGTATAAGTGAATATTCCATTGTGCAAGTTTCTTTATTGTCCTACAGGTTCTGTTTACAGCAACACTGAACTATGCCTACAGAAAAGCCTGTTCATTCTGTTAGTGCAGTGTCCTTCAGTGTTTGCTCTACAAGAAAATTAGAGAACATTTTGTCTTCAAGCCACGTAACCAAACATTTTAAAACCTCCTTGTGAGATCCCTTAAAACATGTATACAGTTTTGAAATAATATTTAATTTAATCTGTCATAAAAATTATAGACACTGTAATTTTGTTAATTTTCTTGCTGCCTAGATTAAAAATGTTAATTATCGCTGCCAAAAATAGTACTTTGTGAGTCACTGTACACAGTTGCAATGGTCAGACATTCCATATCAACATCTTTGAAGTCAGTTATACACATTAAAATATTTACAAGCACACTATACAAGCATAACTCTGCCCTGGTATATTAATGCACAACTCTAATGCTAAACTACCTTTTAGAAAGGAGGCTGCTTATCTTAGAAACCTGGTACACAGTGCAAAACAAAACCCACCACATACCAAGAACTAAAACACATAATTATAATATAATTTGCAATAAATATATAATCCTTCAGAATGTGCCATTAATAATATAGGATAAACCCTCACTAATGCCATCAGATATCCTCTCCCGCAGCCAAGGTCTTCCACCGTTCCCAATTGGCATATGAATAGTGTTCTTATCAAAGTACCGGGAGCAACAGTTTCATCGCTTAACACAGGTGAGCACCAAATCCTTTTCTTACAGTGTCTCAAAATAATATGGATGTAACAGGCAGATACCACCTCTCCTGAGAATATCCTTTTGGAGAGTGGTGGACATCCCAATGGAAGATATATGGTCATTGCAAACAGACAATAAAAACAATGATAATTTTAACTATCTACCAACCTATCGCACCAAAAGACTTGGAAATCCCACAGAAATCTCTCATTAAACAATTTAAATAGGCAATTTAATATTTATTCAGCAACTGATATAGCTGACGGGACATGTGACCATGAATGGGACTAATCTGCCAGGACTGAATATGAATGGCTATAAGCAATTGCAGAGGCAGATTAGATTCCACCAGATGTTGGAGTACGTTTCTAGCCAGTGCTCATACTGAATGCTGCCATTTCTACAGCTTCAAGGCCAGGAAACAGACAGGGAGTAGTGCATTATATAATGCTGTAATGTAGTTCCCCAAAACTGGAACATTGACATTGTAAAAAAAAAAGTTCAATTTTGAAGTAAGGGTTAAATATCACCCTGAATCTGCACCTAGAAGCAGAATTATCTGAAAAATGTGGACTCTGTGTTTCATAAAGTCACAAACTCATGGGTTAATATTGTTCAAACAGTGAACAGGGCAATTTCACACAATTAGATTTTTTTTAAAAATCTACCAACTTCAGTCCACAATTTTTGAGTTGAAACTACAAAAATTTTTCCAAAGGTCCTTTAAATAAGAAAGCCAAAGTAACCCACAGCTTAATTCAAACATCATTCAAACATTTCCAAATCACAGAGCTGCTAAAGCAAAGGTCAAAATGTAAACTAGAAAAGACTTCTTGTGCCCACAACAAAGCCGCCTAACACATCAAATTCAGCACACTGCATTGTCTTTAGAAACCAGGTATAAAAAAGTGTCTTGGTGCAATTTCATTTGATCCTTTCATAATAACATTATGACGTAAACCCACTTAAACATGAGCGTTTCCAACACAAGGTTAGGAGAGAGCACAGAAGCAGGCTGCTGTTGAGTCGGTCCCAGTTGAGCAGGACCTCTGATCTGGTATGTGCGTTTTGCTGGTGTGTGCCACATGCTAGATCCAGTGATGCATTGTCTGGGTGCTGGGTGACAGTCTCTGCAAAGGTTGCACCTTATCAAGTTCAGCTGGCAATAAAACTTGATGTCATAGTAGGTCCATTTTTGGCCTGTAATGTAGCAGAAGTGGCGATTTCTTTGAAAAGAGAGAGAGGTATATAAAGTGTTATATAGCATAAATCACATTTCATAGCTTTAATAAAGGGTCTTTCCAAATAAGTTCAATGTTCTTTCTGTGCAGAAATTAAACATTGCTGTTCTGAAATGTCTTTGGCCCATGTATCAGATCATGAGACAGCAATAAATCAAATCACCTCAGCTCTGGCGAGCTATACCCATTTTGAGCAATCTTTAGAGCACAGAGTTTGCAATCTTTCTATTGTCTCTTTCTCCAGTTTTATCCTACCCCTCTATTTAATGCTCTATTCCTCCAGCCCCCAACTCTTCCCCATTTTATTGTCTCTCCTTTGTTTGAAGGTGTGTATCTCCTCTTCCAGCCCTTGCCGCTCCCTCTCCCTCTCCTCCAGTTCATATTTATGTAATGATTTAGAGATACACCACAGAAGAGGCCTTCCAGCCCAACGAGCCACGCTGCTCAGCAGCCCACCTATTTAATCCTAGCCTATTCACGGGTCAACTTACAATGACCAAGTGACCTACTGACTGGTATGACTTTGGATTGTGGCAGGAATCTGAGCACCCTGAGAAAGCACACATGGTCGCGGGAGGACTTACAAACTCCTTAGAGGTGGTGTCAGAATTGAACTCTGACGCACCAAGGTGTAATAGCACTCTGCTAACTGCTACACTACTGTGGCACCCCATTTTAAAGGGACACAGACTGGAGACAGGTACAGAACATGGCAGATGTAACTTAAAGGTACTGCTATGGACATAGATAGAGGAGAGGGACACAACCCAAAGAAAGAGAAGGGAGAGGAATCTGTGATGCATGTACTTGAACCTTTGAAGATGGCAGGGCAGGTTGAGAAACTGGAGAAGAGTATGGAGGGTCCAGATCTTTATACAGAGAGCCAGAGGGCACGCGGAAGCAAGTCATATTGAACCTTTATAAATGCAAGCAAGGCTTTAACAGAAATATTGCACCAAATTATAGTCAAAACATTACAGGAAGCAGGGAAAGCGATGGTCCAGGTTTGCAGGTGGTACGCTGTGTACAAGATAACCGTTATACAGAGATGAGAGGAAGGGTTGAGACAGGGGCTGGTAGGTAAAGAAAGGGAAGAGGTGGCAATCAGGATAGGAATGATGAATTATGGGAAAAGACTCAGGGGAAAAAACATAGGAGAGTAGAGCACAAGAACAGACCTACAATGTCTGTACAGACCATGATTTGATCTAATCCCAAACACCTGCACATGGTCCATACCTCTCATTCCCAAACTACACATGTACTTCTCTAAGTGGCCTTTTCACTTTACATCAGCTTCTACTTCCTGTCTCCAGGCACCTACCACTCTTATGGTCTTATGGTCATAGAGAAGTAAAGCACAGAAACAAGCCATTCAGCCCATCTAGTCCATGATGAAACCATTGAATCCCAACGATCTGCACCTGGACCACAGCCCTCCATAACCCTTCTATCCAAACTTTTGAACATTGAAATCAAGCCTGCATAGACCACTTGTGCTGGCAGCTCATTCCACACTCTCACAACCCTCTGAGTGAAGAAGTTACCCCTCATGTTCCCCTTAAACTTTTCAGCTTTCAGTCTTAACCAACCCAACCTCAGTGGAAAGAGCTTGCTTGCATTTACGTTATGTATATTCCTCATAAAGTGGATGATCTTGTCGTACAGCTACAGATTGGCAGGTATGATATTGTGGACATCACTGAAACATGGCTAAAGGATGCATGTCTCTGGGAGCTGAACGTCCAAGGATACACCGTGTATCAGAAGGATAGGCAGGTAGGTAGAGGCGGTGGCGTGGCTTTATTGGTAAGAAATGATATTAAATCATTAGAAAGAGGTGACATAGGACCGGAAGGTGCAGAATCTTTATGGGCTTAGCTAAGAAATCGCAGGGGTAAAAAGACCCTGATGGCAGTTATATACAGGCCTCCTAACAGCTGCAGTGATGTGGACTACAAATTACAACAGGAAATAGAAAAGGCTTGCCAGAAGGGCAGTGTTATGATAACTGTAGGAGATTTTAACATGCGAGTGGATTGGGAAAATCAGGTCAGCACTGGATCTCAAGAAAGAGAATTTGTAGAATGTCTACAAGAAGGCTTTTTAGAACAGCTTGTTGTTGAGCCCACTAGGGGATCAGCTGTACTGGATTGGGTATTGTGTAATGAACCAGAGGTGATTAGAGAGATGGAAGTGAAGGAACCCTTAGGAGGCAGTGATCACAACATGATTGAGTTCACTGTGAAATTTGAGAAAAAGAGAAGCCGAAATCCAAAGTGTCGGTATTTCAGTGGAGTAAAGGAAATTACAGTGGCATGAGAGAGGAACTGGCCAAAGTTGACCGGAAAGGGACACTAGTGGGAAGGACGGCAGAGCAGCAGTGGCTGGAGTTTATGCGAGAAGTGAGGAAGGTGCAAGACAGATACAGTCCAACAAAGAAGAAATTTTCGAATGGAAAAAAGATGGAACCGTGGCTGACAAGAGAAGTCAAAGCCAAAGTAAAAGCAAAGAAGAGGGCATACAAGGAAAGGTAATAATCTCTGGATTACTACCAGTGCCACTTGCTAGTCAGAGTAGAAATAGGAGGATATTTCAGATGAATACGTGGCTAGAAAAATGGTGCAGGGGGAGGGATTCAAATTTCTGGGGCATTGGAACCAGTTCTGGGTTAGGTGGGACCGGTACAAACAAGACGGTCTGCACCTGGGCTGGACTGGAACCAATGTCCTAGGGGGAACGTTTGCTACTGCTGTTCAGAAGGATTTAAACTAATGTGGCAGGGGGATGGGAACAAATGCAGAGAGACAGAGGGGTGTAAAATGAGGGTAGGAGCAAAAAGTAGCAAGGTGAAAAGTAAAAGTGGCAGGCAGGCAAATCCAGGGCAAAAATCAAAAAGGACCACTTTTCAACATAATTGTATAAGGGCTAAGAGTGTTGTAAAAACAAGCCTGAAGGCTTTTGTGTGTCAATGCGAGGAGCATTCATAACAAGGTGGATGAATTGAATGTGCAGATAGTTATTAATGAATATGATATAGTTGGGATCACAGAGACATGGCTCCAGGGTGACCAAGGATGGGAGCTCAACATCCAGGGTATTCAATATTCAGGAGGGATAGACAGGAAAGAAAAGGAGGTGGGGTAATGTTGCTGGTTAGAGAGGAGATTAACACTATAGAAAGGAAGGACATTAGCCTGGAGGATGTGGAATCGAAATGGGTAGAGCTGCATAACACTAAGGGGCAGAAAACACTGGTGGGAGTTGTATACAGGCCACCTAACAGTAGTAGTGAGGTTGGGGATGGCATTTAACAGGAAATTAGAAATGCGTGCAATAAAGGAACAGTAGTTATAATGGGTGACTTCAATCTACATATAGATTGGGTGAACAAAATTGGTAAGGGTGCTGAGGAAGAGGATTTCTTGAAATGTATACAAGATGGTTTTCTGAACCAACATGTCGAGAAACCAACTAGAGAGCAGGCCATTCTAGATTGGGTATTGAGCAATGAGGAAAGGTTAGTGAGCAATCTTGTCGTGCAAGGCCCCTTGACCATAATATGGTGGAATTCTTCATTAAGACGGAGAGTGACATAGTTAATTCAGAAACAAAGGTTCTGAACTTAAAGCAGGGTAACTTTGAAGGTATGAGACGTGAATTAGCTAAAATAGACTGGCAAATGATACTTAAATGGTTGACGGTGGATATGCAATGGCAAGCATTTAAAGATCGCATGGATGAACTACAACAATTGTTCATCCCAGTTCGGCAAAAGAATAAACCAGGGAAGTTAGTGCACTCGTGGCTGACAAGGGAAATTAGGGATACTATCAATTCCAAGGAAGAAACATACAAATTAGCCAGAAAAAGTGGCTCACTTGAGGACTGGGAGAAATTCAGTGTCCAGCAGAGGAGGACAAAGAGCTTAATTAGGAAAGGGAAAAATGATTATGAGAGAAAGCTGGCAGGGAACATAAAAACTGACTGTAAAAGCTTTTATAGATATTTGAAAAGAAAAAGATTGGTTAAGACAAATGAAGATCACCTTACAGTCAGAAACAGGTGAATTGATCATGGGGAACAAGGACATGGCAGACCAATTGTATAACTACTTTGGTTCTGTCTTCACTAAGGAGGACATAAATAATCTTCTGGAAATAGTAGGGGATCGAGGGTCTAGTGAGATGGAGGAACTGAGGGAAATACATGTTAGTAGGGAAGTGGTGTTAGGTAAATTGAAGGGATTAAAGGCAGATAAATCCCCAGGGCCAGATGGTCTGCGTCCCAGAGTGCTTAAGAAAGTAGCCCAAGAAATAGTGGATACATTAGTGATAATTTTTCAAAACTCCTTAGATTCTGGATTAGTTCCTGAGGATTGGAGGGTGGCTAATATAACCCCACTTTTTAAAAAAGGAGAGAGAGAGAAACCGGGGAATTATAGACCGGTTAGCCTGACATCGGTGGTGGGGAAAATGCTAGAGTCGGTTATCAAAGATGAGATAACAGCACACTTGGAAAGAGGTGAAATCATCGGGCAAAATCAGCATGGATTTGTGAAAGGAAAATCATGTCTGATGAATCTTATAGAATTTTTTGAGGTTGTAACTAGTAGAGTGCATAGGGGAGAACCAGTGGATGTGGTATATTTGGATTTTCAAAAGGCTTTTGACAAGGTCCCACACAGGAGATTAGTGTGCAAACTTAAAGCACACGGTATTGGGGGTATGGTATTGATGTGGATAGAGAATTGGTTGGCAAACAGGAAGCAAAGTGTGGGAATAAACGGGACCTTTTCAGATTAGCAGGTGGTGACTAGTGGGGTACCGCAAGGCTCAGTGCTGGGACCTCAGTTGTTTACAATATATATTAATGATTTAGTTGAGGGAATTAAATGCAGCTGACAGTGGTGTCTGAAAAGAGGATGCTGTCCAAGTTGCATGCCATCTTGGATAATGTCTCCCATTCAGCCAGAGACTCATTCCACCAAGATGCAACACTGAGCGTCATAGGAAGTCATTCCTGCCTGTGGCCATCAAACTTTACAACTCCTCCCTCGGAGTGTCAGACACCCTGAGCCAATAGGCTGGTCCTGGACTTATTTCCACTTGGCATAATTTACCTATTATTATGTAATTATTTATGGTTTTATATTGCTATATTTCTACACTAATCTTGGTTGGTGCGACTGTAACGAAACCCAATTTCCCTCAGGATCAATAAAGTATGTCTGTATACACTACCTGTTGAGTTCAGAGTTCGAGGGGTTCTGATACAGGGGATGAAATGTAACAGGGGATAATTGAGTTCACTGTGAAATTTGAGAAAGAGGAGGGTTCCGGTGACATCATCGTTGAAAATGGCAGCTTAAGTCACTAGCTCCTCCAGAAAAACACATATTAAGCCCTGTTATTCCATCAAATATAATATTTTTCGAAAAATATTTGAACTGGAAAGAGGGGCAAGAATGGGGAAAAGGAATGGAAATAAAAAAGTGACACTGCGGAGCCTGCGTCCGAGAGGAGTGCAGCGAGCGGCTCTCCGACCCGACCGTGTGCGAGCGAGGCGGCTACTGGGCCTCATTCAGGCGAAGCGGCGAATATTCTCGAAATCCTTAAAGAAATAATGGAGGTACAGAAAGAAATAAAGCTCCGGGATAGTAAGGCAGAGCTCGCCAGCGTTAATCAAAAAATAGCAGTGGCAGAGACTCAAATCAAGAAGGTGGAAGATCGCGTTCAAAACGTGGAACGGATACTGAGTAAGACAATAAAAATATTACATCACCAAGAAGGTAATCTGCTTGACCTGGAGGGAAGATCACGGCAGAAAAATATCAGAATCTACAACGTTCCCGAAGGAGCGGAGGGCTCATTTATGATGGAGTTTGTCGAAAAGCTACTGCGGGACGCGCTGGATCTTCCCTCGGTTATGGAGCTGGAAATCGAGAGGACGCACCGCGTGCTGGTTCCGAAACCTACCCAGGACAGAAAGCTTCGCTCTATAATAATTAAATTTCTTCGGTACAGTACCAAGACACAGATTCTACAAAGGGCCTGGGGTAAGAAGAGAGCGTTTTTTGACGATAAATTAATATACTTCGACCAAGATTACCCCCCCACCCCCAGCAGTCCTGCAGAAACGCAAAGAATACTCTGAAGTAAAGCGAGTACTAAAGCAAAATAAGATTAGATTTCAAACTCCGTACCCTGCTAAACTTCGAGTGTTTTATGACAACAGGACGCGGTTGTACCAGATGGTGGAAGAGGAGACTACAGACATGAAGGCCAGAGGTTTGCCCGTCAGTGTCACCAAAATGAGGGAAAGCCTGACTGAGGAACTGTCCCGCTCCGCTTGGGAAATAGTGCAAGAATCAAGAAGGCAGGAGACGGGAGGAGGCCGAGAGAAATATATCAGGAAGAGACCGGGAGTTTCCCAAAGACAGTCCTCACCCCCTTCAGAAGAGCCATAAGGTTTAGCTAACTTTAAAAATGTTGAGAAGCTAAATGAAAGCAAAAGTGCACGGTGATATACCTATCTCGAGAAATATTATAATGTGGATTTTATATTACTTAGTTGTTATTCTTTATTCGCTCACTTACTCCTTTTTCCCCAGCAAAATGTGATATATATATACATATGTAATGTGTGTGTGTGTGTGTGTGTGTGTGTGTGTGTGTGTGTGTGTGTGTGTGTGTGTGTGTGTGTGTGTGTATATGTATACATATATATATATTTGTGTATGCGTATGTATATATATGTATATATAGGAGTACACAGGGAAATCTTTTCTGTGTAATGGATTTGTTCATTGACTTTTATGAATACTGCATTGGGGGCCCTCAACTCACAAGTAGGAGGGGTTATCCCCCACAGCTAGACATTTCCTCTAGCTCAACACAGGGTCATCTACTAGAGACCTCAGCCTTGGAATCACACGTTTGTTGCCATTTTTGTTATTATCCGCGTTTCTTGGTTCGTATTTGTTCAGGGAGTAGATCGATTAAGTTTTATTCTAATTTCAATGGTACATTGACAGATAAATACAGATGGCTAAGGACAAGGTAAAATTCATTTCTTTTAATGTCAATGGGCTATTAAATGCAATCAAACGTATGAGAATTTCATCCAATTTGGAACAATTTGATTCATACTGGGGGAAATGGTTTAACTAAATAATGCCTCATAGGCCTGACTTTATTCTCACAAATCAATGAATCTGTTGTAAAAACAAAAGATCACTCCCTACTTGTACATAGTTCTTCCCTTTTGCTTGTTTTTTCTTTCCACTCTTTTCTATGTGTGTACCTCAGATAAATACTTTGTGGAGATTTGTGATATATATGATTATATGATATATATGTACAATGTCTGAAATACATCTTATGGAAATGTTTGTTTGATGAACTTCAATAAAAAAAATTGCAAAAAAAAAGAAATTTGAGAAAGAGAAGCCAAAATCCGATGTTTCGGTATTTTAGTGGAGTAAAGGAATAGCATGAGCGAGCAACAGGTCAAAGTTGACTGGAAAGGGACACTAGTGGGAAGCACGGCAGAGCAGCAGTGGCTGGAGTTTATGTGAGAAGTGAGGAAGGTGCAAGACAGATACAGTCCAAAAAAGAAGAAATTTTCAAATGGAAAAAGGATGCAACCGTGGCTGACAAGAGAAGTCAAAGCCAAAGTAAAAGCAAAGCAGAGGACATACAAGGAAGCAAAAATTAGTGGGAAGACAGAGGATTGGGAAGTTTTTACAAGCTTACAAAAGCAAACTAAGAAGGTCATTAAGAGGGAAAAGATGAACTATGAAAGGAAGCCAGCAAATAATATCAAAGAGGATACTAAAAGCTTTTTCAAGTATATAAAGAGTAAAAGGCAGGTCAGAGTAGATATGGGACCGATAGAAAATGATGCTAGAGAAATTGTAATGGGAGATAAGGAGATGGTGGAGGAACTGAACACGTATTTTGCATCAGTCTTCACTGAAGAAGACATCAACAGTATACCGGACACTCAAGGGTGTCAGGGAAGAGAAATATGCACAGTCACAATTACGACACAGAAAGTACTCAGGAAGCTGAATAGTCTAAGGGTAGATAAATCTCCTGGACCAGATGGAATGCACCCTCGTGTTCTGAAGGAAGTAGCAGTGGAGATTGCAGAGGCATTAGCAATGATCTTTCAAAAGTCAATAGATTCTGGCATGGTTCTGGAGGACTGGAAGATTGCAAATGTCACTCTACTACTTAAGAAGGGGACAAGGAAGCAAAAAGGAAATTATAGACCTGTTAGCTTGACATCGGTGGTTGGGAAGTTGTTGGAGTCGATTGTCAAGGATAAGGTTACGGAGTACCTGGAGGCATATGACAAGATAGGCAGAACTCAGCATGGTTTCCTTAAAGGAAAATCCTGCTTGACAAACCTATTGCAATTTTTTGAGGAAATTACAAGTAGGCTAGACAAGGGAGATGCAGTGGATGTTGTGTATTTGGATTTTCAGAAAGCCTTTGACAAGTGCAGCACATGAGGCTGCTAAACAAGATAAGAGCGCATGGAATTATGGGAAAGTTACATATGTGGATAGAGCGTTGGTTGATTGGCAGGAAACAGAGAGTGGGAATAAAGGGATCCCATTCTGGTTGGGTGCCGGTTACCAGTGGTGTTTCACAGGGGTCCATGTTGGGGCCACTTCTTTTTACGTTGTATATCTTGTGCAGGATACCCTAAAGGTTAACCTTTTTGTTGAGTTGGTGGTGAAGAAGGCGAATGCAATGTTGGCATTCATTTCTAGAGGAATAGAATATAAGAGCAGGGATGTGATGTTGAGGTTCTATAAGGCACTGGTAAGACCTCACTTGGAGTACTGTGTGCAGTTTTGGGCTCCTTATTTAAGAAACAATGTGCTGACGTTGGAGAGGGTTCAGAGAAGATTCACTAGAATGATTCTAGGAATGAGAGGGTTAACATATGAAGAACGTTTGGCCGCTATTGGACTGTACTCCTTGGGGTTTAGAAGAATGAGGGGGGACCTCATAGAAACATTTCGAATTTTAAAAGGCATGGACAGAGTGGATGTGGCCAAGTTTCCCATGGTGGGGGAGTCTAGTACGAGAGGGCTTGACTTAAGGATTGAAGGGTGCCCATTCAGAACAGATATGCGAAGAATTTTTTTAGCTAGAAGGTGGTGAATCTGTGGAATTTGTTGCCATGGGCGGCAGTAGAGGCTACGTCATTGGGTGTATTTAAGGAGGTTGATAGGTTCTTGACTAGTCAGGACATCAAAGGTTATGGAGAGAAGGCAAGAGAATAGATAGGTAGATACTTTATTGATCCTGAAGATATTACAATGTCACAGTAGCATTACAAATACACAGATATACAAATATACGAAAAGAAGAAAGAAAGAATAAAAAATAAGTTACCTCAAACAGTCTAACAGGAGGGGGATTATCTCTTTCCCAGCTATAGATTGACTCATTATAAAGCCTAATGGCTGAGGGTAAGAATGACCTCATATAGCACTCTTTGGAGCAGCGCAGTTATCATAATCTATTACTGAAAGTGTTCCTCTATTCAGCCAAGGTGGCTGAGGGTGAGAAACATTGTACAGAATTTTCAGGATTTTCTGTAGGGTCCTTTGTTCTACCACAGCCTCCAGAGTGTGGAGTTTGACTCCTCAAACAGAGCCAGCCTTTCTAATCAGTTTATTGAGCCTGCTGGCATCACCGATGTTGATGCCCTTGTCCCAGCACCCCATAGAAGATTGTACTGGCGAAGACAGACTGGTAGAACATGTGAAGGAGAGGCCTACATACTCCAAAGGACCTCATTCTCCTCAGGAAGTAGAGCTGACTCTGGACCTTCTTGTACACAGCCTATGTGGATTGACAGGGATTATAAATCAACCATGATGGAATGGCGGAGCATACTCAATGTGACAAATGGCCTAATTCTACTCCTTTGACTTATAGTCTAAAAAACATTTTTGCATAGCTGATTCAGAAGCACAGAATGATTACAGCATGATAGGCTATTTGGCCCTTCAGTACTAGCACTATAGGAGATTCCGCTAATCCAACTCCCTCGCCATCTCAATGGAATTTGACATTGGTAATGCTTTTATTTCCACTCTTTACTTTCCTCATTTCAAATGATTAAAAGAGAATAATTTCAGGGAGTGGCACAGTTAGGGCTTGATAAATGTCATGGTGTGCAACTTGCCTCTGTATAACACAATCCATGTTTCAGCCTGCAGTCAGGTTCCTCATTAAAAGTACTTTGTTGCCATTTGGTAACTTTATAAAATGCTGTGTAACTTCACATTTTTTTCTTACTGTAGGTGTAAACCAGTGGTTCCCAACGTGGGGCGTACGCCCCACAGGGGGTAATTTGATTTTTAAGGGGGGCAATTCGAGAATGAGTTATTAACAGTGAATTTTTTCTAGTAAGTCTGTGTATGAGTGTGTGTGCGACTTAATACATATGTGTATATACAGTATGCATACATAAAAATTCTTTTGTGTATGTACGTGTAATTGCGTATGTACTGTATATATAGTGTATCACCATCATTACAACCATCAAATGGCTTTCATAATTAAATTAATGAATTGACTGATGTAGGAAGGAACGAATGAACAAGTCCAAACGCGTAAGAAACTCGTACGAGGTCGCGCCAATGCTGCTTTTTGCAGTAGCTTTCGGTTCTTGGTGGTGTGAAGGTGTGTACATTAAGTCATCTCTTTTAAATGGTGTATCTGTCTTTGTGTGCTGTAGAAACGAATCGGCATTGTTTTATTTATTTATTATTATTATTATTATTTTAATATCACTTAATGTTCTTTTTTTTACAATTTCTTAGTAATTTCTTCCTCAGAACTTTAACAGTCCTTTGGTTCTTTTATTTTTCTCTTTCATGAATGCCATGTTCTTTGGAAGCTTGTTTAAACCAAGTTAATGGTCTTTTAGGCTTCCTCCAGGTGAATAGGAGTTCACTTTTTGAATAATAAGAATTATATATCACCACAGGGGGCATCAGGATTTTAGAGGTGATTAGGTGGGGCATGGCCAAAAAAAAGTTGGGAACCACTGGTGTAAACACAAGTTTGTCTAACCTTTAATTTCTGCATCCTTTCTGAAGGAAATATTCAAGCTGGTACAGTATGGCCCTCCATTCACTACGAGTTAGAAAACTGGCAGTAGAGACTGAAAGAGCTCAAGCTTACGAAGGGAGGTAGGTGAGAGACTGTCAAGTGGGCATCACATCTGGAAATAACATATGTAGAGAATGTTTGAGACAGGGACAGAGACGGGAGATGCTATTGAGGTAGAAATGGGTGACCTTGATGATGGAGCAACTCAAGATAAGTTTGGCTCTAAGATTCTGAACAGAGCTGATCAACTTTGGTAAGCTGCTCAAGAAAGGGATGATGTGAAGTATGGACACCAAAATCTAGTTCTTAAACTGGCAGCAACATAACTGCCCCCATGTGAAAGCTGATTCAGTCATGACCAAAACCACTACCATAGAAACACAGAACATAGAACAGTACAGCATAGGAACAGGCCCTTCAGCCCACAATGCTGTGCCAAACCAATTAAATTAGTAATCAAATAACTAATCTTTTCTGCCTACACAATACCCACATCCCTCCATTTTCCTCACATCCTTGTGCCTATCTAAGTGTCTCTTAAAAGTCCCTCATGTATCTGCCTCTACCTCCACCCCAGACAGTGCACTTCAGGCCCCCACCACTCGCTGTGTTAAAAAAAACTTACCCCTCACTTCTTTGAAGTTACCACCTCTGGTATTAGACATTTCAACCCTGGGAAAAAGATACTGTCTATCTACTCTATCTATGCCTCTAATAATGTTATAAACCTCTATCAGATCTCCCTTCAAACTCTGCCACTCCAGAGAAGACAACCCAAGTTTGTCCAACTTCTCATTGGCACGTGCCTTCTGATCCAGGCAGCATCCTGGTAAACCTCTTTACTTGAAATATATTTGATTGTGGAAGAGTTACACAGCAGGGAAGTATCACTCAATTTCCACTGAAGTTTTTTGTTACTGGATTGTCTTGGTAGCCCTTAATGTAGAGGCATCCTGGGCCCTAGACTCCAGAGTTCACATGGGACACACTGAATCTTCCATCTGGATGTTCGCATTTTTGTTCATTGGAATCAAAAAACCATTAAAATGCTCCAATCACATTGAGCTCTACACTAGGAAGAGAGAAATCTATGAACATCAGTACAGTGGAAATATGTTAATAGTAGTAAGTACAGAAATAATTTCTTGGTGAAAATGAAAGTGAAGGCAGTACTGTCAAAAAACTTCTGAGTCAACTTGCTACATTGATACTCACATCAAAAGAGACTAAGTGACTAACAGATGAGAAAGGAGAGGGGAAATGCTGCAAAGTCTGCATGTCAAGCAGCATCTGTGGAGGCAAAAGGTGAAAACTGCCAGTCCAATTCGCTGGTTCATTGCTGAGATTGAAGGTTTGGTTGGGGGGGCAGAGGCTGCATGGTTTTGGTTCTGGTGCAGACCAAGCCCTCATTCCTGTTACGGCTGCTGAGGAAGAAACAGCGGAGCTGGCTGTGTGCCGCTGGCGTCAGCACTAGGCTACTGGCTGGCCCCTCCAGTTGGTGCTGCCTCCAGAGTTCACTCAGTGGCAGACAAGTTTGATAGTGTTTGTCTGCGGCTGTACTTGCAAGAGATGAGAAACTGCTGTGGGCTTGTTCTTGCAAAAACATGACTCCAGGACAACATCCATGTACCATCAATCTACAGGCCATGACACTCAAACACTGGAGCCGTCTGGCATGTTGGAACTGGATGTTTCTCTTGCGATCGCAAGACCCTGTTGGGCATTGATAATGTAAGATGCTATAGGCCTGTTTCCCTTGTTGGTGACACGACAGACAGCATGAGAACTGTGTTGCCTCGGTTGTAGTGAGGACCAGGCCTCAAGCTGCTGCTGTCCAGGAGAGAGTCACCAGTGGTGCTGTAACACATCATCTGTGCTCGGTTGGGGGCTGACCTCTCCCATCAGCACTGCCCTCCAGTGTTCAATTGGTGGAATGACAGGCTGGACTGCAGTGGCTGTGCACTGCTGGGAATCTGTACAATCGGGGCCTTGAACTATATATATTCTTTGTACGACTATGGTTTTTTTTTGCTCGCTATTTTGAATGTGCTGTGTATGTTTTGCACCTTGGCCCCAGAGGAACATGTTTCGTTTGGCCGTATTCATGTATGGTTAAATCATAATTCAACTTGAACTTGATTTGATTTTAATTTGACATATCATAATTATGTGTTTATGTGCCACGTGCTATGTATGACTGCTGGTTCTGTGTTTTGCACATTGGGTGAGAGGAACACAGTTTTCTTTGGCTGCATTCATGTGTATGGTTGGATAATAATTTAACTCAACCCACAATACTGACCTGCACCTTCTGCCTCCATAAACCTGGCATGTTTAACTTTAGCACTGTGACTTAAACAAGATTGCTACCATCAATTTGTTTGCCTGATATTCTTGGCAATGATGAAAACAGTACGATTGATCCCAAGAACCCCTTCCAATTTGATACTTCATCCCACCTTCCCCACCCACCTTCACCCTCACCTGGCCTAAGGATCTATCGACCTCTGCCTTAAATACACCCAATGACCTGGCCTCTACAGCTGCACAAGGCAACAAATTCCACAAATTCATCACCCCTTGACCAAAAAAATTCCTCCGCATTTCTGTTTTGAAAGGGCACCCCTCTATCCTGAGGCTGTGTCCTCTTGTCCGAGACTCTCCCACCATGGGAAACATCCTTTCCATATCTACTCTGTCTAGGCCTTTCAACATTTGAAAAGTTTCAATGGGATCCCCGCTCATCCTTCTGAATTCAAGGGAGTACAGACCCAGAGCCATTAAACATTCCTTGTATGATAACGCTTTCATTTCTAGAATCATCCTTGTGAACCTCCTCTGGACCCTCTCCAATGCCAGCACATCTTTTCTAAGATGAGGGTTCAAAACTGTTCTCAATACTCAAGGTGAGGCCTCACCAGTGGCTTATAAAGCCTCAGCATCACATCCTTGCTCTTGTATTCTGGACCTCTTGAATGCTAACATTGCATTTGCCTTCCTCACCACCGACTCAACCTGCAAGTTAACCTTCAGGGTGTTCTGCACCAGGACTCCCAAGTTTTAGGATTTTCGCTCCATTTAGAAAATAGTCCACACTTTTATTTCTATTGCCAAAGTGCATGACCATGCATTTTTCAACATTGTATTTCATTTGCCACTTTCTTGCCCATTCTCCTAAGCTGTCCAAGTCCTTCTGCATCTTACCTATTTCCTCAATATTGCCTGCCCCTCCACCAATCTTCGTATCATCTGCAAACTTGACAACAAGCCATCTTTTCCATCATCTAAATCATTTTTATACAATCTAAAAAGAAGTGGTCCCAACATCAACCCCTGTGGAACACCACTAGTCACTGGCAGCCAACCAGAAAAGGATCCTTTTATTCCCACTCGCTGCCTCCTACCGATCAGCCAATGCTCTAACCATATTAGTAACTTTCCTGTAATACCATAGGCTCTTAACTTGGTAAGCAGCCTCATGTGTGGCACCTTGTTGAAGGCCTTCTGAAAGTACAAATATACAACATCCACTGCATCCTCTTTATCTATTCTACTTGCAATCTCCTCAAAAAACTCCAACAGGGTCATCAGGCAGGATTTTCCCTGAAGGAAACCATGCTGACTTTGTATTATCTTCTTCTGTGTCACCAAGTACTCCATCACCTCATCATTAATAATTGACTCTAACATCTTCCCAGCCACCGAGGTCAGGCTAACTGGTCTATAATTTCCTTTCTGCTGCCTTCCTCCTTTCTTAAAGAGTGCAGTAACATTTGCAATTTTCCAGTTCTCTGGCACCATGCCAGAGTCCACTGATTTTTGAAAGATCATTTCTAATGCCACCACAATCTCTAACACTACCTCTTTCAGAACCCTAGGGTACTGTTCAAGTGACTTATGCACCTTTAGTTCTTTCAGCTTTTTGAGCACCTTTTCTCATGTAACAGTAACTGCACCAACTTCTCTGCCTTCACACACTACATTAGGCATACTACTGGAGTCTTCCATTGTGAAGACTGATGCAAAATACTCATTTAGTTCATCAGTCATCTTCTTGTCCACTGTATTATTTCTCCTGCCTCATTTTCTAATGGTCCCATATCCATATTTCTCTTTTATTTTTAACATACTTGAAGAAACTTTTACTATTCACTTTGATATTATTTACTAGCTTGCTTTCATATTTCATCCTTTCCCTTCTAATTATTCTTTAAGTTGCTCTCTGTAGGTTGTTAAAAACTTCCTAATCCTCCATCTTCCTAATAATTTTTGCTTTGTCGTATGCCCTTTCTTTTGCTTTTGCAATAGCTTTGACTTCTCTTGTCAGCCACGGTTGTAACAATAGCTTTGACTGCTCCTGTCTTCTCCCCGTAATCTTTGACGGCCTGACTAATCAAGAACCTATCAACGTCCGCCTTAAATATATGCAATGATTTGGCCTCCACAGCCGTCTGTGGCAATTAATTCCACAGATTCACCACCCTGTAGCTAAAGGAATTCCTCCTCATCTCTGTTCTAAATACTTCCTTTTATTCTGAGGCTGTGCCTCTCGACCTCAACTCCCCCATTATAGGAATCATCCTTTCCACATCCACTCTATCCAGGCCTTTCCATATTCAGCCCTGTCTCCATGTGGGAAACGCAATGTTCATGTTTCTGTAGCACCTGTTACAATGCGGTCTGTATATCCCCCAGGATTCCAGAACCAATGAACTTGGAAATTCAGCCCAATATCTGCTATTGGTCACATCGAATATTACATTAATACTTCCCACCCTCGTGGATTAAAGCTGTAGCATAGTGGTTAGCGCAATGCAAAACAATTTGGGCTTTCTGGAGTCTGAGTTCAATTCTGGTGCCATCTGTTAGGAGTCTGTACATCCTCTCCTTGGAATGCTTCAGTTCCTCCCATATTCCAAAGATGTACCAGATAGGTTAATTAGTTATTGTAAATTGCCCCGTAATTAGGTTAAGGTTAATCTGGTTTGTTGGGGTTTGCTGCGGTAGTGCAGCTAGAAAGGTTGGCGTCATTCAATGTTTGTAGTGAGATGCTGAAGATGTTCTATAGGTCAGTTGTGGAGAGCGCCCTCTTCTTTGTGGTGGCGTGTTGGGGAGGCAGCATTAAGAAGAGGGACGCCTCACGTCTTAATAAGCTGGTAAGGAAGGCGGGCTCTGTCGTGGGCAAAGTACTGGAGAGTATAACATCGGTAGCAGAGCGAAGGGCGCTGAGTAGGCTACGGTCAATTATGGAAAACCCTGAATATCCTCTACATAGCACCATCCAGAGACAGAGAAGCAGTTTCAGCGACAGGTTGCTATCGATGCAATGCTCCTCAGACAGGATGAAGAGATCAATACTCCCCAATGCCATTCGGCTTTACAATTCAACCGCCAGGAGTAAGATATGTTAAAGTGCCGGGGTTAGGACTCAATGTATTTAAGTAAACTACTTAAGAACTTTTTAAAAGCTATTATTAATGCTTTTTGAGAGGGTGATTTTAGATGCATATCATATTTTTACTGAGTTAAGTATTGTATGTAATTAGTTTTGCTACAATAAGTGTATGGGACATTGGAAAAAATGTTGAATTTCCCCATGGGGATGAATAAAGTATCTATCTATCTGTCTATCTATTTATCTAAAAAGACCTACTCCATACTGTACGACTAAATAAAAATTTAAAAACCTTGAGACCAATCTTGGCTCAATGCTCTGTTATGTCATGATGAGGATAAAGTCACAGATGGTTACAGCCTTGGGCTATGGCTGTACCTTGTGTAGAACATGGCACCAATCAAATGAGATAAATGTCAGATTGTACCACCTCGACAGGCCATGGGGTTTGTTAGATACAATATACGCCCATCAAAAATAAGGAATCAATAGACAACTGACTGGAAATCTTTCCAAAATTTAAAATACAAAGTTGATTAATGATTCCAAAAGGCAATAGAATTGCTGTTTACCTTAAATCTCCATCGAGTGACAACGACAAATTTCAAAGTATGATCCTTTCCAAGGATTTCTTCATTGCATAGAATATCCAACTATGGGGTAATGAAGAGAGGAAGGAGTCATGACAGTATAACACATCAGAGTACAAAAGAGATTTTGTTGTCAAATCCTGCCCACTGCAGGAAAGAACACGAGAGGAATGTAAGTTCAGCTGAGTGCTAATGCCAGAAAAGCATTCAGCGCAGTGGGAAGATGATAAGCACGTTTGTTTTTAATTCAGCAATACAAGACAGCAACACCCAATTACACCCATGTGACCAACTGATTGTTTATTGGTAAGAGTCAGGTATCAACAAGTTTACAATTTTGTCTGGTGCTAAGCATGCATTGTTTTAAAAGCTGGAAAACCTGTTGAGCAGGAAAGTCAGTCTAAGGCCAGAATGACTAATCTCCAAAAACCACAGTCACTTTTCGTTGTGCAAAATATTACTAGAAAAATTCTCTTTTGATTGCCAGTAATTAAATTTAAGCAGAGTTCTCTGAAGGTGCAATCCAAAACCACACTCTTTATTCTACGGATTGAAGGTGGGGCTGCAGAGATTACCCTGAAACCATGCCTGCTTGGAAGGTGGAAATAATGATCGATCTATGGTTACAGGCTACAGATCATAATTTAGAGCAAGACAGGGAGGTGGGGTGGGAGCTGGAGTGTAGATGGGGGGGGGGGGGGTCAGGTGCGGGCTGCGTTGGGTACGGGGGCGGAGCAGGGCCATAGTGGGGTGTGTCAGGAATGGACAGGAGGAGGAAATACAGGACTTTGTGATATGGTGCAACTCAAACTACCTGCGTCTCAATATCACCAAGACCAAGGAGATGGTGGTGGACTTTAGGAGATCTAGGCCTCATATGGAGCCAGTGATCATTAATGGAGAATGTGTGGAGCAGGTTAAGACCTACAAGTATCTGGGAGTACAGTTAGACGAGAAGCTAGACTGGATTGCCAACACAGATGCCTTGTGCAGGAAGGCAGAGTCGACTGTACTTCCTTAGAAGGTTGGCGTCATTCAATGTCTGTAGTGAGATGCTGAAGATGTTCTATAAGTCAGTTGTGGAGAGCGCCCTCTTCTTTGTGGTGGCGTGTTGGAGAGGCAGCATTAAGAAGAGGGACGCCTCACGTCTTAATAAGCTGGTAAGGAAGGCGGGCTCTGTCGTGGGCAAAGTACTGGAGAGTATAACATCGGTAGCTGAGCGAAGGGCGCTGAGTAGGCTACGGTCAATTATGGAAAACCCTGAACATCCTCTACATAGCACCATCCAGAGACAGAGAAGCAGTTTCAGCGACAGGTTGCTATCGATGCAATGCTCCTCAGACAGGATGAAGAGGTCAATACTCCCCCAATGCCATTAGGCTTTACAATTCAACCGCCAGGAGTAAGATATGTTAAAGTGCCGGGGTTGATTGTATTTAATGTATTTAAGTAAACTACTTAAGAACTTTTTAAAAGCTATTATTAATGCTTTTTGAGAGAGTGATTTAGATGCATATCATATTTTTACTGAGTTAAGTATTGTATGTAATTAGTTTTGCTACAACAAGTGTATGGGACATTGGAAAAAATGTTGAATTTCCCCATGGGGATGAATAAAGTATCTAGCTATCTATCTATCTATCTATGGCAGGTAGGATAGAGGGTGAGGTGGTGAGGGATTAAGATAAGGATGGGTGTTAGCGTGAGGGGGAGGGTATGAGGGGAGATTTGAGGCTGGGGGTGGACGAGGATGCGGTGATGGGGCTGACCAGGGTGAGGATGCCTGCGAGGGCAACGGGGAGGATGAGGGATAGGGTATGAAGAGGCAGGGTGAGGACGGGTGTGTGGTTGGGGGAGTGTTGGGGGGGGGGGGGGACAGGAAAAAAGAGCATCACAAGATTAAACATGGTGAAAAAAGCACTGATGAATTAAAACTAAACAAGATCAGAGTGAACAGATGGACATCATGCTGTTATTTTGTATATTGTAACTCACTAATGCTTGAAATAATTGGTTATAAAGCCTGTGACAGTCCAAAACTGCTTTAATATGGTAAAATAATTCTTTTTCTCTGATGAATTTGGGACCAAAGCCCTAATATTCTTTTTTATTTTCCAATATTACCTCATTAAATGATGTTAAGTTGAGTTTTTTGGCAATAAATTTCTTCAGGTGCAGAACAGTAGCCTGCGCTGAACATCGAATCCACTTTCTCTTCAGTCCTCGCAGTTTACTGCTGTTACACTCCAGGCAGATGCTCACCTGGAACCAGACAGGGAACAACTCATTAAACAAGCTCTCTGCATCCTTCTACAGACAATACAGCTGTGTCCCCCCTTTACAAAAGTAGAGTGTTCCTACGAAACCTTTCTTAAGCCGAAATGGCGTAAAGCGAAGAGCTATTAATCTGCATGGGAAAAATTTTCATAAAAGCGAAAATCCTCTTTGTAATGCCAATTACAATACTAATGTAGGTCTTTTGTAAAAGCGAAGTGGCATAAAGCAAACATTCGTAAAGCAGGGAACACCTGGATTTTGAAGGAGTACATCATTTGTAATATTTTACAATTTAATTTTGTGCTTCCCATTGCTGGCATTTACAGGGACATGTTCCTTTCGCTATTTTAACTTTTCACATCAGATGTTAGTCAAAACATGAGGTTGTTCTAGTAGGTGATTTTAACTTTCTACATATTGACTGGGATTCCCATATTGTAAAAGAACTGAATGGAACAGAGTTTGTCAAATGTGTTCAGGAAAGTTCCATTACATCAGTACATAGAACTCCCAAATACAGAGAGTGCAATATTAGTTCTTCTATTCGTGAATAAGACGTGGCAGGTGAAAGAAGTTTGTGTAGGGAAACACTTTGCATCTAGTGATCATAATTTATTCATTTCAAAGTAATTACGGAAAAGGATGGGTCTCGTCCTCAGTTTAAGATTCTAAATTGGAGAAAGGACAATTTTAATGGCATCACAAAGGATCTGGCAAGTGTGGCCTGTGATGGGTTGTTTTCTGGCAAAGGTTTACTTGGTAAGTGGGAGCCTTCAAAAGGGAAATTTTGAGAGTACAGTTTGTATGTTCCTGTCAGAATAAAAGGCAAGGATACCAGGTTTAGGGAACTTTACCTTCAAGAGATATTGTGCCTCAGTTAAGAAAAAGTAAGTGCACAGCAGGTACAGGGAGGTAGGAACAACTGAGAACCTTATGGAGTATAAGAAATACAGGAGAAAGAAATTCTTGAATCATAGTCTATATGGAGGCCGGTGACCAGTGGTGTGCCTCAGGGATTTGTTCTGGGACACTTACTCTTCGTGATTTTTATAAATGACCTGGATGAGGAAGTGGAGGGATGGGTTAGTAAGTTTGCTGATTACACTAAGGTTGGGGGTGTTGTGGATAATGGGGAGGGCTGTCAGAGGTTACAGCGGGACATTGATAGATGCAAAACTGGGCTGAGAAGTGGCAGATGGAGTTCAATGCAGATAAGTGTGAAGTGGTTCATTTTGACAGACAGACAGACATACTTTATTGATCCCGAGGGAAATTGGGTTTCATTACAGCCGCGCCAACCAAGAATAGTGTAGAAATATAGCAATATAAAACCATAAATAATTAAACCATAATAAGTTAATCATACCAAGTGGAAATAAGTCCAGGACCAGCCTATTGGCTCAGGGTGTCTGACACCCTGAGGGAGGGGTTGTAAAGTTTGATGGCCACAGGCAAGAATGACTTCCTATGACGCTCAGGGTTATATCTTGGTGGAATGAGTCTCTGGCTGAATGTACTCCTGTGCCTAACCAGTACATTATGGAGTGGATCGGAGTCATTGTCCAAGATGGCATGCAACTTGGATAGCATCCTCTTTTCAGACACCACCGTCAGAGAGTCCAGTTCCACCCCCACTACATCACTGGCCTTACGAATGAGTTTGTTGATTCTGTTGGTGTCTGCTACCCTCAGCCTGCTGCCCCAGCGCACAACAGCAAACATGATAGCACTGGCCACCACACCCTTGTAGAACATCCTCAGCATCGTCCGGCAGATGTTAAAGGACCTCAGTCTCCTCAGGAAATAGAGACAGCTCTGACCCTTCTTGTAGACAGCCTCAGTGTTCTTTGACCAGTCCAGTTTATTGTCAATTCGTACCCCCAGGTATTTGTAATCCTCCGCCATGTCCACACTGACCCCTTGGAAGGAAACGGAGGTCACCGGTGCCTTAGCCCTCCTCAGGTCCACCACCAGCTCCTTAGTCTTTTTCACATTAAGCTGCAGATGATTCTGCTCGCACCATGTGTCAAAGTTTCCCACCGTAGCCCTGTACTCAGCCTCATCTCCCTTGCTGATGCATCCAACTATGGCAGAGTCATCAGAAAACTTCTGAAGATGGCAAGACTCTGTGCAGTAGTTGAAGTCCGAGGTATAGATGGCGAAGAGAAAGGGAGTCAGGACAGTCCCCTGTGGAGCCCCAGTGCTGCTGACCACTTGGTCTGACACACAGTGTTGCAAGCGCACATACTGTGGTCTGCCAGTCAGGCAATCAATAATCCATGACACCAGGGAAGCATCCACCTGCATCACTGTCAGCTTCTCACCCAGCACAGCAGGGCGGATGGTGTTGAACGCACTGGAGAAGTCAAAAAACATGACCCTCACAGTGCTCGCCGGCTTGTCCAAGTGGGCGTAGACACAGTTCAGCAGGTAGATGATGGCATCCTCAATTCCTAGTCGGGGCTGTTAGGTGAACTGGAGGGGGTCTAAGTGTGGCCTAACCATAGGCCGGAGCTGCTCTAGAACAAGTCTCTCCAGGGTTTTCATGATGTGGGAGGTCAATGCCACTGGTCTGTAGTCATTGGAGACACTGGGGTGCGGCGTCTTCGGTACAGGGACGAGGCAGGATGTCTTCCGCATCACAGGAACCCTCTGGAGACTCAGGCTCAGGTTGAATTCATGGCGAAGTACTCCACATAGCTGGGGGGCACAGACTTTGAGCACCCTGGGGCTGACACCAAATATGGGTAGGTCAAATATGATGGCAGAATACAGTATTTATGGTAAGACTCTTGGCAGTGTGGAGGATCAGAGGGATCTTGGGGTCCGAGTCCATAGGACGCTCAAAGCAGCTGTGCAGGTTGACTCTGTGTTTAAGAAAGTGTATGGTGTACTGGCCTTCATCAATCGTGGAATTGAATTTAGGAGCCGAGAGGTAATGTTACAGCTATATAGGACCCTGCTCAGACCCCACTTGAAGTACTGTGCTCAGTTCTGGTCGCCTCACTACAGGAAGGATGTGGAAACCATAGAAAGGGTGCAGAGGAGATTTACAAGGATGTTGCCTGGATTGGGGAGCATGCCTTATGAGAACAGGTTGAGTGAACTCGGCCTCTTCTCCTTAGCGAGCGACGGAGGATGAGAGGTGACCTCATAGAGGTGTATAAGATGATGAGAGGCAGTGATTGTGTGGATAGTCAGAGGCTTTTTCCTAGGGCTGAAATGGTTACAACAAAAGGACACAGGTTTAAAGTGCTGGGGAGTAGGTATAGTGTAGATGTCAGGAGTAAGTTTTTTTACTCAGAGAGTGGTGAGTGCGTGGAATGGGCTGCCAGCAGCGCTGGTGAAGGCAGATACGATAGGGTCTTTTAAGAGACTTTTCGATAGGTACATGGAGCTCAGAAAAATAGAGGGCTATGGGTAAGCCTAGTGATTTCTATGGTAAGGGCCTGTATTGTGCTGTAGGTTTTCTATGTTTCGGTGTTTCTATGAGCCTCCACTGAACCTGCTCCAATGTCAGCACATCCTTTCATCTTTTTCAAAGGCCCCAAAACTGTTTACAATACTCCAAGTAAGGCCTCAACAGTGCCGTATAAAACCTCAGCACGACATCTTTGCATTTATATTCTAATTCTCTTGAAATGAATGCTAACATCACATTTGCTGTCCTCATCACCAACTCAAACTACAAATTAGCCTTTAGGGAATTCTGCACGAGGACTCCCAAGTCCCTTTGCACCTTGGATTTTAAGAATTTTCTTGCTGTTTAGAAAATAGTCTTTGCTTTTAACTCTTCTCCCAAAGTGCATGACAATACACTTCCTGATACTGTACACCATTTGCCACTTCTCTGTTCACGAGAGTGATTCCAGGAATGAAAGGGTTACTGTATGAGGATCATCTGGCAGTGCTTGGGCTGTACTCCCTGGAGTTCTGGAGAATGAGGGGGGATCTCATAGACACATTCTAAATGGTAAAAAGCCTGAACAGATTAGATATGGCAAAGTTATTTCCCATTGTAGGGGAGTCCAGGACAAGAGGGCACGACTTCAGAATTGAAGGACGTCCATTTAGAACTGAGATGCGGCAAAATGACTTTAGTCAGAGGGTGGTAAATCTGTGGAATGTATTGCCAGGAGCAGCTGTGGAGGTCATAGAACACAGAACAATACAGCACAGTACAGGCCCTTCGACCCACAATGTTGTACCGACCCTTAAACCCTGCCTCCCATATAACCCCCCCCCACCTTAATTCCTCCATATACCTATCTAGTAGACTCTTAAATTTCACTAGTGTATCTGCTTCCACCACTGACTCAGGCAGTGCATTCCATGCACTAACCACTCTCTGAGTAAAAAACCTTCCTCTAATATCCCCCTTGAATTTCCCACCCCTTACCTTAAAGCCATGTCCTCTTGTACTGAGCAGTGGTGCCCTGGGAAAGAGGCACTGGCTGTCCACTCTATCTATTCCTCTTAATATCTTGTATATCTCTATCAGGTTTCCTCTCATCCTCCTTCTCTCCAAAGAGTAAAGCCCTAGCTCCCTTAATCTCTGATCATAATGCATACTCTCTAAACCAGGCAGCATCCTGGTAAATCTCCTCTGTACCCTTTCCAATGATATCACATTCTTCCTATAGCGAGGCGACCAGAAGTGGACACAGTACTCCAAGTGTGGCCTAACCAGAGTTTTATAGAGCTGCATCATTACCTCGCGACTCTTAAACTCTATCCCTCGACTTCTGAAAGCTAACACCCCATAAGCTATCTTAACTACCCTATCTACCTGTCAGGCAACTTTCAGGGATCTGTGGACATGTACCCCAAGTTCCCTCTGCTCCTCCACACTCCCAAGTATCTTGCCATTTATTTTGTACTCTGCCTTGGAGTTTGTCCTTCCAAAGTGTACCACCTTACACGTCTCCGAGATGAACTCCATCTGCCACTTCTCAACCCATTTCTACATCCTGCTAATGTCTCTCTGCAATCTTCGACAATCCTCTACACTATCTACAACACCACCAACCTTTGTGTAGTCGGCAAACATGCCAACCCACCCTTCTGCCCCCACATCCAGGTCGTTAATAAAAGTCACAAAAAGTAGAGGTCCCAGAAATGCTCCTTGTGGGACACCACTAGTCACAACCCTCCAACCCGAACGTACTCCCTCCACCATAACTCTCTGCTTTCTGCAGGCAAGCCAACTCTGAATCCACCTGGCCAAACTTTCCTGGATCCCATGCCTTTTGACTTTCTGAATAAACCTACCATGTGGAACCTTATCAAATATCTTACTAAAACCCATGTAGATCACATCCATTGCACTACCCTCATCTATATGTTTGGTCACCTCCTCAAAGAACTCTAACAGGTTTGTTAGACATGATCTGCCCTTCACAAAGCTATGCTGACTGTCCATGATCAGACCATGATTCTCTAAATGCCCATAGATCCTATCTTTAAGAATCTTTTTCAACAGCTGTTCCACCACAGATGTAAGGCTCACTGGTGTATATTTAGCCGGACTATCCCTACTACCTTTTTTGAACAAGGGGACAACATTCGCCTCCCTCCAATCCACCGGTACCATTCCCATGGACAACGAGGACATAAAGATCCTAGCCAGAGGCTCAGCAATCTCTTCCCTCGCCTCGTGGAACAGCCTGGGGAATATTCCATCAGGCCCAGTGGACTTATCCGTCCTAATGTATTTTAACAACTCCAACCCCTCTTCTCTCTTAATATCAACATGCTCCAGAACATCAACCTCACTCATATTGTCCTCACCGTCATCAAGTTCCCTTTCATTGGTGAATACCAAAGAGAAGTATTCATTGAGGATCTCGCTCACAGGCACATTTTCCCATCTTTATCTCTAATCGGTCCTACCTTCACTCCTGTCATCCTTTTTCCTTTACCCTACTCGCCAAGGCCTTCTCATGCCCCCTTCTTGCTCTCCTCAGCCCCTTCTTAAGCTCCTTTCTTGCTACCCTGTATTCCTCAATAGTCCCATCTGATCCTTGCTTCCTAAACCTCATGTATGCTGCCTTCTTCCATCTGACTAGATTTTCCACCTCATTTGTCACCCATGGTTCCTTCACCCTTCCATTCTTTATCTTCCTCACCAGGGCAAATTTATCCCTAACATCCTGCAAGAGATCCCTAAACATCAACCACATGTCCATAGTACATTTCCCTGCAAAAACATCATCCCATTTCACACCCACAAGTTCTAGCCTTATAGCCTCATAATCTGCCCTTCCCCAATTAAAAATTTTCCTGTCCTCTCTGATTCTATCCTTTTCCATGATAATGTTAAAGGCCAGGGAGCCATGGTCACTGTCCCCCAGATGCTCACCCACTGAGAGATTTGTGACCTGACCCGGTTCATTACCTAATACTAGATCTAGTATGGCAATGCCCCTAGTCGGCCTGTCAACATACTGTGACAGGAATCCATCCTGGACATACTTAACAAACTCTGCCCCGTCTAAACCATTGGAACTAATCAGGTGACAATCAATGTTAGGGAAGTTAAAGTCACCCATGATAACAACCCTGTTATTTTTGCACCTTTCCAAACTCTACCTCACAATCTGCTACCAGGGGGCCTATAGAATACTCCCAATAGAGTAACTGCTCCCTTCCTGTTCCTGATTTCCACCCATACTGACTCAAAGAGGATCCTGCTACATTACCCACCCTTTCTGTAACTGTAATAGTATCCCTGACTAGTAATGCCACCCCTCCTCCCCTTTTTCCCCTCTCTATCCCTTTTAAAGCACTGAAATCCAGGAATATTGAGAATCCATTCCTGAATATCTACATGATCAAGTTTTTCAGTCCACTGTAAGTCATCCTACAATCACCAAGATCCCTTTCCGTAGTAGCAAAGTACTCATTAAGTACTGTGGCGACCCACTTTCTGCGCAGGTGAACCGGCTCACAAATAGCCAGTGCGTGGGGAGAGACCTTGGTAATGCACCTCTGACGTCATTTCCGCCAGGAGAGGGTGGGCGCTAGGGATTAAATGCCAAAGCCGCGAAGTTTGAATAAACTAGTCCCGACTGCGTGTCGTCTCTAGCTCTGTATGCAGTACATCGCTACACTGGTGACCCTGACGGTCCAAACGGGATTTGGACCAAAGATGACTGACTCTTCATCTGTTCACGCAGTTTCGCTAAAACTGCCGACTTTCTGGACGCTGCGACCACGCGTGTGGTTTAGCCAAGCAGAAGCCCAGTTCCAGATTCAGCAGACATCCTCTGATTCCACGCGTTACTACCATGTGGTGAGCGCCCTTGACCAGGAGATGGCCGCCCAGGTTGCGGATTTCATACAGACGCCCCCGGAAGAAGGCAAATATGAAGCATTCAAAGCGCTGCTCACTGGGAACTTCGGCCTCTCACGGCTGTGAGCGGGGTGCCCGCCTGCTTCACCTGGACGGTTTGGGAGACAGACTGCCGTCAGCATCGATGAATGAGATGCTGGCCCTGGCTGACGGACACAAGCCCTGCCTCATGTTCGAGCAAGTGTTCCTAGGGCAGACGTGCTGTGGAAAGCCAAGAGGGAGAGCATGGCGTCCGTCGGTCAGATTACCAGGCCACGCGCCCAACAGCGGACCAGACCAGGCTCGGCAGGGGGGGCGCACACAACACAGGGGCAGAAGTGAGGAGGCCAGTGAACAGTGGTGTTTCTACCACCAGCGGTGGGGCACAAAAGCCTGCCATTGTCGTCCGCCCTGCAAGGGCCAGCAGCCGCTAATGACTAAGGCAGCTGGCCACCAGGACAGCCTCTTGTACATCTGGGACAAACAGTCGGGATGCCACTTCTTGGTCGACACCGGAGCGGAAATCAGCGTCTTGCCCCCGACGGGGTACGACATCCACAACAGGAAGCCAGGACCCACCCTGAGGGGCGCAAACGGCAGCACGATACGTACCTACGGCACCCGCACACTGCAGCTGCAGTTCAGCACCAGCCGGTTCACGTAGGACTTCACACTGGCCGCGGTGGCCCAACCACTCCTGGGGGCGGACCTCTTGCAAGCTCACAGCCTGCTGGTCGACTTGCAAGGGAAAAGACTGGTACATGCCGAGACTTTCCAGACGTTCTCCCTGGGTGAAGCCAAATTGCCGGCCCCACACCTGGACTCCATCACGCTGCCCGACAACGAATTCACCAGAATCCTGGTGGACTTTCCATCAATTCTGGCACCGCAGTTCATGGCAGCCATACCCAGACACGGGGTACAGCACCACATTCCGACCCAGGGACCACCCCTCCACGCCCACGCACGAAGGCTCCCCCCGGAAAAGCTCCGCCTGGCGAAGGAGGAGTTCAAGAGGATGGAGGAATTGGGGATCGTACGGAGGTGCGACAGCCCATGGGCCTCCCCCCCTGCACATGGTGCCCAAAGCAGCCGGGGGTTGGAGACCATGCAGCGACTACCGCAGACTGAACGAGGCTACAACTCCAGACCACTACCCCGTGCCGCACATACAGGACTTTGCAGCAAACCTGCACGGGGCAATAATCTTTTCCAAAGTAGACCTCGTCCGGGGATACCATCAAATCCCGGTGCACCCTGAAGACATCCCCAAAACAGCACTCATCACCCCATTCGGCCTGCTCGAGTTCCTCCGAATGCCGTTCGGCCTGAAGAATGCCGCACAGATGTTCCAGCGGCTAATGGATGCAGTGGGACGCAACCTGGACTTTGCGTTCATCTATTTGGACGACATCCTTATAGCCAGCAGTAGTCACCAGGAGCATCTGTCCCACCTCCGCCAGCTCTACTCCCGCCTGAGTGATTTCGGCCTCATGATCAACCCGGCCAAATGCCAGTTCGGTCTCGATACCATCGACTTCCTGGGCCACAGGATTACCAAAGACGGAGCAACACCTCTGTCCGCCAAGGTAGACGCGATCCGCCACTTTGCCCGGCCCAACACGGTCAAAGGTCTGCAGGAGTTCGTTGGTATGGTGAACTTCTACCACTGTTTCCTCCCCTCAGCAGCCCGTATCATGCACCCTTTGTACACCCTGATGTCGGGTAAAGGCAAGGACATTACTTCGGACGAGGAGGCCGCGGCCACTTTCGTTAAAGCCAAGGAAGCCTTGGCAGATGTCACGATGCTGGTGCACCCCAGAACGGACGTTCTGACTGCACTCACGGTGGACGCATCCAACACAGCAGTTGGTGGGGTGCTGGAGCAGCTCATCGAGGGGCGCTGGCAACCCTTGGCGTTCTTCAGCAAGCACCTACGACCACCCGAACTCAAGTACAGTGCTTTCGACCAGGAGCTGTTGGCACTGTATCTGGCAATCCGGCATTTCAGGTACTTCTTAGAAGGCAGGCCGTTCACCGCGTTCATGGACCACAAATCGTTGACCTTCACGTTCACGAAGGTGTCCGATCCCTGGTCGGCTCGCCAGCAGCGACATCTGTCCTACATCTCCGAGTACACGACAGACATCCAGCATGTCTTGGGAAAGGACAACGTCATGGCGGATGCACTCTCCAGACCAGCTGTCCAGGCCCTATCCCTGGGGGTGGACTATGCAGCACTGGCAGAGGCACAGCAGGCAAACGACGAGATGCCCAGCTACAGGACTGCAGTCTCGGGTTTGCAGCTGCAGGACTTTCTCGTAGGCCCAGGTGAGAGGACCCTCCTGTGCGACGTGGCTACCTGCCAACCTCGCCCCATCGTCCCGGCAGCCTGGAGGCGGCGAGTTTTCGACTCCATACACGGTTTTACGCACCCATCTATCAGGACAACCGTCCGGCTGGTCTCCAGCAAGTTTGCATGGCACGGACTTCGCAAGCAGGTCAGTGAATGGGCCAGAACGTGCGCGCAGTGCCAAACAGCCAAGGTGCAGCGGCACACTAAAGCCCCGCCGCAGTAGTTCGAACCCACCCACCAGAGGTTCGACCACATTCACGTGGATATCGTGGGCCCCCTACCAGTGTCCCGAGGAGCGCGGTACCTCCTAACTATGGTAGACCGGTTCATGAGGTGGCCAGAGGCGGTCCCGCTCACTGACACATCTGCCGATTCCTGCGCCCGAGCACTGATTGCAACCTGGGTAGCACGTTTCAGGGTACCGGCCCACATTACCTCCGACAGAGGTGCCCAGTTCACCTCCAGCCTGTGGTCGGCTGTGGCCAGCCTGTTGGGAACGCAGCTACACCACAATACTGCCTACCACCCACAGTCGAACGGACTAGTGGAACGCTTCCACCGTCACTTGAAGTTGGCTCTCATGGCCCGCCTGAGAGGACCTAACTGGGTGGACAAGCTTCCTTGGGTCTTGCTTGGAATTCGCACAGCGCCCAAAGAGGATCTGCACGCCTCACCGGCTGAGTTGGTGTACGGCGCACCCCTGGCCGTCCCGGGAGAGTTCATACCAGCCCCAAGGGGGCAAGAGGAAGAACCCGCAGCAGTCCTGGACAGACTACGCGAAAGACTCGGCAACCTGGCCCCCGTGCCGACTTCACAGCATGGACGGACCCTGACCCATGTACCCAAAGACCTGCAGGACTGTAAATTTGTGTTTGTACGAAGGGGCCGGACACCGGGCACCGCTACAGCAGCCGTACGAGGGGCCGTTCAAGGTGATCAACAACAACAGGTTCATGTACGTTCTGGACACTGGGGGGAGAGAGGAGGTATTCATGGTGGACCGACTCAAACCAGCCCATGTGGACTTGGCGCAGCCGGTCGAGGTTCAGGCACTGCGGCACAGAGGCAGACCTCCCAAACAGAGGCTGATCCAGACTGTGGACATTGTGGGGTGTATCGCCGGTTCTGGGGGGGGGGGGTTATGTGGCGACCCACTTTCTGTGCAGGCGAGCCGGCTCACAAATAGCCAGCGCGCGGAGAGAGACTTTGGTAATGCACCTTTGACAACATTTCCACCCGGAGAGGGCGGGCGCTAGGGATTAAATGCCAGAGCCGCGAAGTTTGAATAAACTAGTCTCGAAACGACTTATCGACTGCGTGTCGTCTCTAGCTCTGTATGTAGTACATCGCTACAGTACCTCTATTATCTCCTCCAGTTCCACACACACTTTTCCACTGTCACACTTGATTGGTCCTATTCTCTCACATCTTATCCTCCTGCTCTTCACATTCTTGTTGAATGCCTTGGGTTTTTCCTGAATCCTGTCCACCAAGACCTTCTCATGGTCCCTTCCGGCTCTCCTAATTTCATTCTTAAACTCTTTCCTGCTAGCCTTATAATCTTCCAGATCTCTGTCCCTAGTTTTTTGAACCTTTCGTAAGCTCTTCTTATGTTTATCTGTTATTCATTCTTTGGGGCATTTCTCTGTTTTCATAGTGTTATATGCCCCTAGGGTTCATTTTTTCTGCAGGCTGCGACTTAAAAACGCCGGGAGAATGAGACTGACTTTTGGACACTGTTTGAGTTGGGGGGGGGGGGGGGGGGGGGAAGAGAGAGAGAGAGAGAGAGAGAGAGGAGGATGAGGAGGAGGAAGAGGATGAGGAGGAGGAGGAGGAGGAGAGAGAGAGAGAGAGAGAGTTATTTGATGGGCAATCGATGCTATGGTTTCTCTGCAGCTTGTTTTGAATATACAAGGACACACAGCTCAGAGTCTAGATGGATTTGGTCAATGAAAGACAGCAGTGAGTTGGTTGTTGGTTTAAACTTTCAGTAGCACAAAAGACACACACAAAATGCTGGTAGAACACAGCAGGCCAGGCAGCATCTATAGAAAGAAGCACAGTCGATGTTTTGGGCCGAGATCCTTTGTCAGGACTAACTGAAAGAGAAGATAGTAAGAGATTCTCTTACTCTTACTTCCCAAATCTCTTACTATCTTTTCCTTCAGTTAGTCCTGACGAAGGGTCTCGGCCCAAAACGTCGACTGTGCTTCTTCCTATAGATGCTGCCTGGCCTGCTGCGTTCCACCAGCATTTTGTGTGTGTTGCTTGAATTTCCAGCATTTGCAGATTTCATCGTGTTTGTGTAGCCCAAAGGGGTGAGTTGAGATCGATGCAGAGTATTGATAAATGACTCTCACAAGTTTCTGCAACTAGAAGTAGCTTGCAGAGTAGAGAGAGGAGAGGAGAGGAAGGTTTGCAACAGAAGAAACCTAGTGACAAAGGGATCACTGTTTGGACTCTCTCTCCAAGTAGCCTGTAAGGGTGAGTTTGTTTCCATTTGACTACAAAGGTATGATTGTCACGTAGTTAATCCACAGGAGTGGGTTCTCTGGTGAGGGGGAAAACCTTTGTGAATACCACGTGTGTATTTACCCTTTGTCTGGGTGTGGTAGTTCACTGAAGAAAGGCACCCCTGTGGCAAATCACTGTTGGAGTTATTTCGTATGTCATGGAACTGGATAGGTTCAGAATATTTTGAAGGGAGAGGGCGAGCAGCCAGCTGTCTTGGTACATGTTGGTACCAATGACATTGATAGGAAAAGGGAGGAAGTCCTGAAGAGAGATTTCCAGGAGTTAGGAAGGAAGCTGAGAAACAGGACCTCCAGGGTAGTGATCTCAGGACTGCAACCTGTACCACCTGCTAGTGAGGGCAAGAATAGTAGGATCAGGCAGATGAATGCATGGCTGAGAGACTGGTGCAGGGGGCAGGGATTCAGATTCTTGGATCATCTGGATCTCTTCTGAGGGAAGTATGACCTGTTCAAAAAGGACGGGTTACACCTGAACCCGAAGGGGACCAATATCCTGGCGGGAAGGTTTAATAGAGCTGTTAGAGAGGGTTTAAACTAATTTGGCGGGGGATGGGAACCAGAATGGTAGAGCGGAGGAGGGGGAAGACAGAAATAAATGTAAGATAGTGAGCAGTAAAGATGTCAGGAAGGACAGGCAGATGATGGGGCAAATTTGCAGCCATTGGGATGAATTCCAGTGCAATAAGGTTGCAGTGCAATCAAAACAAAAAGTACCAAATACTGGACTTAAGGTGTTATACTTAAATGCACACAGCATAAGGAATAAGGTGGATGATCTTGTCGTACAGTTACAGATTGGCAGGTATGATATTGTGGCCATCACTGAGACGTGGCTAAAGGATGCATGTCTCTGGGAGCTGAACGTCCAAGGATACACCGTGTATCAGAAGGATAGGCAGGTAGGCAGAGGGGGTGGCGTGGCTTTATTGGTGAGAAATGATATTAAATCATTAGGAAGAGGTGACATAGGATCGGAAGGTGCAGAATCTTTATGGGTTGAGCTAAGAAATCGTAGGGGTAAAAGGACCCTGATGGCAGTTATATACAGGCCTCCTAACAGCTACAGTGATGTGGACTACAAATTACAACAGGAAATAGAAAAGGCTTGCCAGAAGGGCAGTGTTATGATAACTGTGGGAGATTTTAACATGCGAGTGGATTGGGAAAATCAGGTCAGCACTGGATCTCAGGAGAGAGAATTTGTAGAATGTCGAGATGGCTTTTTAGAACAGCTTGTTGTTGAGCCCACTAGGGGATCAGCTGTACTGGATTGGGTATTGTGTAATGAACCAGTGGTGATTAGAGAGATTGAGGTGAAGGAATCCTTAGGAGGCAGTGATCACAACATGATTGAGTTCACTGTGAAATTTGAGAAAAAGAGAAGCCGAAATCCAAAGTGTCGGTATTTCAGTGGAGTAAAGGAAATTACAGTGGCATGAGAGAGGAACTGGCCAAAATTGACTGGAAAGGGACACTAGTGGGAAGGACGGCAGAGCAGCAGTGGCTGGAGTTTATGCGAGAAGTGAGGAAGGTGCAAGACAGATACAGTCCAACAAAGAAGAAATTTTCGAATGGAAAAAGGATGCAACCGTGGCTGACAAGAGAAGTCAAAGCCAAAGTAAAAGCAAAGAAGAGGGCATACAAGGAAATAAAGGTAATAAAGGTAATAATCTCTGGATTACTACCAGTGCCACTTGCTAGTCAGAGTAGAAATAGGAGGATATTTCAGATGAATATGTGGCTTGAAAAATGGTGCAAGGGGGAGGGATTCAAATTTCTGGGGCATTGGAACCAGTTCTGGGGGGAGATGGGACCGGTACAAACAAGACGGTCTGCACCTGGGCTGGACTGGAACCAATGTCCTAGGGGGAGCGTTTGCTACTGCTGTTCAGAAGGATTTAAACTAATGTGGCAGGGGGATGGGAACAAGTGCAGAGAGACAGAGGGGTGTAAAATGCGGGTAGAAGCAAAAAGTAGTAAGGTGAAAAGTAAAAGTGGCAGGCAGGCAAATCCAGGGCAAAAATCAAAAAGGATCACTTTTCAACATAATTGTATAAGGGCTAAGAGTGTTGTAAAAACAAGCCTGAAGGCTTTGTGTGTCAATGCGAGGAGCATTCATAACAAGGTAGATGAATTGAATGTGCAGATAGTTATTAATGAATATGATATAGTTGGGATCACAGAGACATGGCTCCAGGGTGACCAAGGATGGGAGCTCAACATCCAGGGATATCCAATATTCAGGAGGGATAGACAAGAAAGAAAAGGAGGTGAGGTAGCGTTGCTGGTTAGAGAGGAGATTAACGCTATAGAAAGGAAGGACATTAGCCTGGAGGATGTGGAATCGAAATGGGTAGAGCTGCATAACACTAAGGGGCAGAAAATGCTGGTGGGAGTTGTGTACAGGCCACCTAACAGTAGTAGTGAGGTTGGGGATGGCATTTAACAGGAAATTAGAAATGCGTGCAATAAAGGAACAATAGTTATAACGGGTGACTTCAATCTACATATAGATTGGGTGAACAAAATTGGTAAGGGTGCTGAGGAAGAGGATTTCTTGAAATGTATACAAGATGGTTTTCTGAACCAACATGTCGAGAAACCAACTAGAGAGCAGGCCATTCTAGATTGGGTATTGAGCAATGAGGAAGGGTTAGTGAGCAATCATGTCGTGCAAGGCCCCTTGAGTAAGAGTGACCATAATATGGTGGAATTCTTCATTAAGACGGAGAGTGACATAGTTAATTCAAAAACAAAGGTTCTGAACTTAAAGAAGGGTAACTTTGAAGGTATGAGATGTGAATTAGCTAAGATAGACTGGCAAAAGATACTTAAAGGGTTGACGGTGGATATGCAATGGCAAGCATTTAAAGATCACATGGATGAACTACAACAATTGTTCATCCCAGTTTGGCAAAAGAATAAACCAGGGAAGGTAGTGCACCCATGGCTGACAAGTGAAATTAGGGATAGTATCAATTCCAAGGAAGAAACATACATATTAGCCAGAAAAAGTGGCACACCTGAGGACTGAGAGAAATTCAGAGTCCAGCAGAGAAGGACAAAGGGTCGCGTCCAAGATATCCTGAAGTGGGAGGGTGAGGAGCCAGAGGTTGTGGTACATGTAGGTACCAATGACATAGGTAGGAAAGGGGAAGAGGTCCTGAAACGAGAGTATAGGGAGTTAGGAAGGCAGTTAAGAAGAAGGACCGCAAAGGTAGTTATCTCGGGATTACTGCCTGTGCCAGTGAGAGTAGGAATGGAATTAGGTGGAGGATGAATGCGTGGCCGAGGGATTGGAGCAGGGGGCAGGGATTCAAGTTTCTGGATCATTGGGACCTCTTCTGGGGCAGGCGTGACCTGTTCAGGAAGGACAGGTTACACTTGAATCCTGGGGGGACCAATATCCTAGCGGGGAGATTTGCTAGGGCTACAGGGCAGACTTTAAACTAGTAAGATGGGGGGGGGGGGCGGAAATCAATTTGAGGAAACTATGAGAGAGGAGGTTAGTTCACCAGTAGAGCAAGTAAGTGGACAGTGTGTGAGGGAGGAAAGGCAGGTGATGGAGAAGGGATGCGCTCAGTCCGAAGATGTAGAGGAGAAGAAAGAAAAGGATAATAAATTTGAATGCATTGCTAGGAATGAAAAGAGAGGAGGAGGTGGAGAGTATCTTAAATGTATCTATTTTAATGCTAGGAGCATTGTAAGAAAGGTGGATGAGCTTAAAGCATGGATTGATACCTGGAATTATGATGTTGTAGCTATTAGTGAGACATGGTTGCAGGAAGGGTGTGATTGGCAACTAAATATTCCTGGATTTAGTTGCTTCAGGTGTGATAGAGTAGGAGGGGCCAGAGGAGGAGGTGTTGCATTGCTTGTCCGAGAAAATCTTATGGCGGTGCTTTGGAAGGATAGATTAGAGAGCTCCTCTAGGGAGGATAGATTAGAGAGCTCCTCTAGGGAGGCTATTTGGGTGGAATTGAGGAATGGGAAAGGTGTAGTAACACTGATAGGAGTGTATTATAGGCCACCTAATGGGGGAGCGTGAGTTGGAAGAGCAAATCTGTAAGGAGATAGCAGATATTTGTAGTAAACACAAGGTGGTGATTGTGGGAGATTTTAATTTTCCACACATAGATTGGGAAGCTCATTCTGTAAAAGGGCTGGATGGTTTAGAGTTTGTGAAATGTGTGCAGGATAGTTTTTTGCAACAATACATAGAAGTACCGACTAGAGATGGGGCAGTGTTGGATCTCCTGTTAGGGAATGCGATAGGTCAGCTGACAGATGTATGTGTTGGGGAGCACTTCGGGTCCAGTGATCACAATAGCATTAGCTTCAATATAATTATGGAGAAGGACAGGACTGGACCTAGAGTTGAGATTTTTGATTGGAGAAAGGCTAACTTTGAGGAGATGCGCAGGGATTTAGAGAGAGTGGATTGGGTCAAGTTGTTTTATGGGAAGGATGTAATAGAGAAATGGAGGTCATTTAAGGGTGAAATTATGAGGGTACAGAATCTTTATGTTCCTGTTCGGTTGAAAGGAAAGGTTAAAGGTTTGAAAGCGCCATGGTTTTCAAGGGATATTAGAAACTTGGTTCGAAAAAAGAGGGATGTCTACAATAGATATAGGCAGCATGGAGTAAAGGAATTGCTCGAGGAATATAAAGAATGTAAAAGGAAACTTAAGAAAGAGATTAGAAAAGCTAAAAGAAGTTACGAGTTTGGTTTGGCAAATAAGGTGGAAGTAAATCCGAAAGGCTTCTACAGTTATATTAAAAGCAAGAGGATAGTGAGGGATAAAATTGGTCCCTTAAAGAATCAGGGTGGTCAGCTATGTGTGGAGCCGAGGGAGATGGGAGAGATTTTGAACGATTTCTTCTCTTCGGTATTCACTAAGGAGAAGGATATTGAATGGTGTAAGGTGTGGGAAACAAGTAAGGAAGTTATGGAACCTATGACAATTAAAGAGGTGGAAGTACTGGCGCTTTTAAGAAATTTAAAAGTGGATAAATCTCCGAGTCCTGACCGGATATTCCCCAGGACCTTGAGGGAAGTTTGTGTAGAGATAGCAGGAGCTCTGACGGAGATCTTTCAGATGTCATTAGAAACAGGGATTGTGCCGGAGGATTGGCGTATTGCTCATGTGGTTCCATTGTTTAAAAAGGGTTCTAGAAGTAAGCCTGGCAATTATAGACCTGTCAGTTTGACATCAGTGGTGGGTAAATTAATGGAAAGTATTCTTAGAGATAGTATTTATAATTATCTGGATAGACAGGATCTGATTAGGAGTAGCCAGCATGGATTTGTGCGTGGAAGATCATGTTTGACAAACCTTATTGAATTTTTTGAAGTAGTTACGAGGAATGTTGACGAGGGTAAGGCAGTGGATGTAGTCTATATGGACTTCAGCAAGGCCTTTGACAAAGTTCCACATGGAAGGTTAGTTGAGAAGGTTCAGTCGTTAGGTATTAATGCTGGAGTAATAAAATGGATTCAACAGTGGCTAGATGGGAGATGCCAGAGAGTAGTGGTGGATAATTGTTTATCGGGATGGAGGCCGGTGACGAGCGGGGTGCCTCAGGGATCTGTTTTGGGCCCAATGTTGTTTGTAATATACATAAATAATCTGGATGATGGGGTGGTAAATTGGATTAGTAAGTATGCTGATGATACTAAGGTAGGAGGTGTTGTGGATAATGAGGTGGGTTTTCAAAGCTTGCAGGGAGATTTATGCCGGTTAGAAGAATGGGCTGAACGTTGGCAGATGGAGTTTAATGCTGAGAAGTGTGAGGTTCTACATTTTGGCAGGAATAATCCAAATAGAACATACAGGGTAAATGGTAGGGCATTGAGGAATGCAGTGGAACAGAGAGATCTAGGAATAACAGTGCATAGTTCCCTGAAGGTGGAGTCTCATGTAGATAAGGTGGTGAAGAAGGCTTTTGGAACGCTGGCCTTTATAAACCAGAGCATTGAGTACAGAAGTTGGGATGTAATGTTAAAATTGTACAAGGCATTGGTAAGGCCAAATTTGGAATATTGTGTACAGTTCTGGTCACCGAATTATAGGAAAGATATCAATAAATTAGAGAGAGTGCAGAGACGATTTACTAGGATGTTACCTGGGTTTCAGCACTTAAGTTACAGAGAAAGGTTGAACAAGTTAGGTCTCTATTCATTGGAGCGTAGAAGGTTGAGGGGGGGATTTAAAATATTGAGAGGGATAGATAGAGTTGACGTGAATAGGCTGTTTCCATTGAGAGTAGGGGAGATTCAAACGAGAGGACATGATTTGAGAGTTAGGGGGCAAAAGTTTAAGGGAAACACGAGGGATATTTCTTTACTCAGAGAGTGATAGCTGTGTGGAATGAGCTTCCTGTAGAAGTTGTAGAGGCCAGTTCAGTTGTGTCATTTAAGGTAAAATTGGATAGGTATATGGACAGGAAAGGAGTGGAGGGTTATGGGCTGAGTGCGGGTAGGTGGGACTAGGTGAGATTAAGAGTTCGGCACGGACTAGGAGGGCCAGAATGGCCTGTTTCTGTGCTGTGATTGTTATATGGTTATATGGTAAGGGCTTAATTAGGAAAGGGAAAAAAGATTATGAGAGAAAGCTGGCAGGGAACATAAAAACTGACTGTAAAAGCTTTTATAGATATGTGAAAAGAAAAAGATTGGTTAAGACAAATGAAGATCCCTTACAGTCAGAAACAAGTGAATTGATCATGGGGAACAAGGACATGGCAGACCAATTGTATAACTACTTTGATTCTGTCTTCACTAAGGAGGACATAAATAATCTTCTGGAAATAGTAGGGGACCGAGGGTCTAGTGAGATGGAGGAACTGAGGGAAATACATGTTAGTAGGGAAGTGGTGCTAGGTAAATTGAACGGATTAAAGGCAGATAAATACCCAGGGCCAGATGGTCTGCATCCCAGAGTGCTTAAGGAAGTAGCCCAAGAAATAGTGGATACATTAGTGATAATTTTTCAAAACTCTTTAGATCCTGGATTAGTTCCTGAGGATTGCAGGGTGGCTAATATAACCCCACTTTTTAAAAAAGGAGGGAGAGAGAAACTGGGGAATTATAGACCGGTTAGCCTGACATCGGTGGTGGGGAAAATGCTAGAGTCGGTTATCAAAGATGAGATAACAGCACATTTGGAAAGAGGTGAAATCATTGGACAAAGTCAGCATGGATTTGTGAAAGGAAAATTATGTCTGATGAATCTTATAGAATTTTTTGAGGATCTAACTAGTAGAGTGGATAGGGGAGAACAAGTGGATGTGGTATATTTGGATTTTCAAAAGGCTTTTGACAAGGTCCCACACAGGAGATTAGTGTGCAAACTTAAAGCACACGGTATTGGGGGTATGGTATTGATGTGGATAGAGAATTGGTTGGCAAACAGGAAGCAAAGAGTGGGAATAAACGGGACCTTTTCAGATTGGCGGGCGGTGACTAGTGGGGTACCGCAGGGCTCAGTGCTGGGACTTCAGTTGTTTACAATATACATTAATGATTTAATTGAGGGAATTAAATGTAGCTGACGGTGGTGTCTGAAAAGAGGATGCTGTCCAAGTTGCATGCCATCTTGGACATTGTCTCCCATCCACTCTATAATGTACTGGTTACGCACAGGAGTACATTCAGCCAGAGACTCATTCCACCAAGATGCAACACTGAGCGTCATAGGAAGTCATTCCTGCCTGTGGCCATCAAACTTTACAACTCCTCCCTCGGAGTGTCAGACACCCTGAGCCAATAGGCTGGTCCTGGACTTATTTCCACTTGGCATAACTTACCTATTATTACTTAATTATTTATGGCTTTATATTGCTATATTTCTACACTATTCTTGGTTGCTGCGACTGTAACAAAACCCAATTTCCCTCAGGATCAATAAAGTATGTCTGTCTGTCTGTCTGTATACACTACCTGTTGTATTCAGAGTTCGAGGGGTTCTGATACAGGGGATGAAATGTTCTACCTGCTGAGTTCAGAGTTCAAGGAGTTCCAATACAGGGGATGAGATGTACCACATGATGAGTTCAGAGTTCGAGAGGTTCTGATACAGGAATGAAATGTCCTACCTGCTGAGTTCAGAGTTCGAGAGGTTCTGATACAGGAGATGAAATACACTACCTGTTCAGTTCAGGTTCAAGGGGTTCTGATACAGCTGATGAAATGTCCGATCTGTTGAGTTCAGAGTTTGAGGAGTTCCAATACAGGGGATGAAATACACTGCCTGTTGAGTTCAAAGGGTTCTGATACAGGGCAGTGTTGAGACTTTTCAAGCACTGTGAGGTCTCACTTGGAGTATTGTAAACAAGTTTAGGTCCCTTATCTTAGGCTACATCCACACTAGACCGGATAATTTAGAAATGCTGGTTTTGCGTAAAAACGATAGGCGTCCAATCTATGCATTTTTGAAAATATCTCTATCCACAATGAAATGGAGATTTCGGCGAATCTCCTCCTCCTGCGCATGCGCAGGACACATCTACTGAAAACAAGTGACATGTTTGGTGTTGAATCTCGCCGTAAAAGTGCGCGTTTGTGTAGTTACAGACTAGAAAAACTTAAAACGATGGACAGCTGTTGGCTCTCGCACAGGAGAACTTAAATCTAAAAAAAACAAATACTGGAGAGTACGGCGGCAACTGACAGGGAGTTCACAGGCAGACTGACCCGGCTGATGACGAACATTGAAAAACTGACTAACTCTGTTGCATTAATAAAGCACCTTGTTAAATGTATAAAACATGTCTGCATCACTGTTATCTTGTATTTCCATACAAGGTTACATTAGGCTGTTACACATCTATTGTCAGAGAAGTACTTGCATAAATAGGTAAACCACCTTCATACGAGCAAGGACAGAAAACAGGGCAAAGTGAGTACAGCATACTTATTTATTTAGTAAGTTATGGGTCAAAGTATTTGGTGAGTACATTTCTAACTCTTCTGGCTTCAGTCTCTTTGCTGTCTGTTCTGAAATTTTTAGGTTGCGTTCAAGAAAACAATGAAATAGCGCGCTGCTGTCTGCCAGCGTTTTCAAAAGTCTCCGGTTACCCCGTCCACACTGATCTGCCCAAGCAGCGTTTTCAAGAATACCCACCCTGGAAAGCGTTTCTGAAAAGCTCCTATTTCGGGGGATGAAAATGCCGTTTTAGTGTGGACGGAGGGTAAAAACAGAGAAAAGGCTTCGGTTACGGATTTATCTGGCGTAGTGTGGATGTAGCCTTAGAAAGGATGTGCTGAAACTGGAGAGGGTTCAAAGGTAATTCATGAAAATGATTTCAGGATTGAATGGCTTCTCATATGAAGAGGGTCTGATGACTCTGGGCCTGTAGGACCCAGAGGAGAGCCTTAGAATTGAGAGACATCCGTTTAGAACAGAGATGAGGAGGAATTTCTTTAGCCAGAGTGGTGAATCTGTGGAATTCTTTGCCACAGGCAGTTGTGGAGGCCAAGTCTTCATGTATATTTAAGTCACAGGTTGATAGATTGTTGATTACATAAAGGGATATGGGGAGAAAGTAGATGATTGGGACTGGAAGGTAAATTAGATCAGCAATGAGCAAACGTGATTGGCCAAATATCCTACTTCTGCTCTTATACCTTATGGTCTAATATTAGAAATTATGATAATACAATTAAAAAAGTGCAGAAGATCAACACAGAGTTTATGATGTCTGAAACCAGGCTGGGAAATTCAGAACACATTTCCAGCAAGATATTCTCAAAATTATGCGACCAGATTTTCTCTCCTGCTGCAATGCAGGCTTGATGAGATTTAGCGTTCATGATGCTGAAATAGGAATCATCCTGACACTGCATTATCAGCAATTAGAAGCACATCATTTAGTCAATAATTTGATGTATGTCACATTAAAAAAACCTCTGAAAAATTAGGAACAGCAAAACAAATGTTTAGCGTTTATCTTTTCTAGCTATCTGTAGATTAGTGTGAATTTCACCCCACATAGTCACAGTGAGCAGCCAGCATTCTCATGTGAGGCATAAGTAGATCATAAAGCCACAGGACCACAAGACCATGGGAGCAGAATTAGACCACTCAGCCCAATGCTCCGACATTCCATCTATTATCCCTCTCAAGCCCATTCACCTGCCTCCTCCCTGTAATCTTTGAAGCCTTGACTAATCAAGAACCTTTCAACCTCTGCTTTAATTATACCAAATGCCTTGGCCTGCACAGCCATCTGTGGCAAAGAATTCCACAGACTCACTACCCTCTGGCTAAAGAAATTTCTTTACTTCTGTTCTAAATGGACATCCTTTGAATTCTGAGACTGTGCCCTCTGGTCTTAGACTTCCCCACATCCTCTCCACATGCACCATCTAGATCACACATTTGCCACACTGGCTCCCTTCAGCACTATACTGTCCACATTTCCTGCACGTGCAACATTTTCCCATTCACCCATCATCCCCCCCTTTGGATGTCTTGCCACTTACTCACACCGAAGGGTACAGTTCTGTAGCTGATTAGCTCACTAGCATGCTTTCCAGTTCACAGTGCAGAAGCCCACACAGAGGTACCCAATCAGGATGTATTGCTCATCAAATGTGGACTTGGGTTAAGCAGAAATGTGAAGTGGAGGAGGCTGATGTGTGGCTTATCAAGGGGTACAAAATCATGAAGGGCATTGATAGGGCGAATATGGAGTCATTTTCTGGGATTAGCGAGTCTAAAACTGGAAAGCATGGGTTTGATAGTGAAAGAGGAAAAGTTTAAAGGGGACATGATGGTAAAGTTCTTCTTAGAGCAGGGATTACCAACCACTGTTTACGGCACGGATAGAGGGGTCTGTGGACCCCAGGTTGGGAAACTCTGTGATGGAACATGATGCCAAAGGCATTGGTAGAGGTGTGCACAATTACAATGGCTAGGATATATGCATAAGATGATGAGAGGCATTGATTGTGTGGATAGTCAGAGGCTTTTTCCCAGGGCTGAAATGGTTGCCACAAGAGGACACAGGTTTAAGGTGCTGGGGAGCGGGTACAGAGAAGATGTCAGGGGTAAGTTTTCTTACACAGAGAATGGTGAACGCCTGGAATGGGCTGCCGGCAATGGTGGTGTTGGCGGATACGACAGTGTCTTTTAAGAGACTCTTGAATAGGAACATGGAGCTTAGAAAAATAAAGGGCTAGTAAGCCTAGTAATTTCTAAGGTAGGGACATGTTCAGCACAACTTTGTGGGCCGAAGGGCCTGTATTGTGCTGTATGTTGTCTTTGTTTCTATGAGACATTTGGACAGGTACAGGTATTAGAATTTATTAGAGCAGAGGTTCCCAGCCTGGGGTTCATGAACCCTCTTGCTTATTAGTACTGGTCCATGACATAAAAAAAGGTTGGGAACCCTTGTAGTAAAGGGACATGGGCCAGACTGCTCTGCCTCAGAAGGCAGAGGAGGCCAATTCTCTGGATGCTTTTAAGAGTTAGATAGAGCTCTAAAAGATAGCGGAGTCAAGGGATATGGAGAGAAGGCAGGAACAGGGTACTGACTGTAAATGATCAGCCATGATCACAGTGAATGGCGGTGCTGGCTCGAAGAGCTGAATGGTCTACTCCTGCACCTATTGTCTATTGACATTGGCACACAGGATTAGATGAGAAAATAATTTTGATTAGCAGGGAAAAGGTTTACCAAATGGCTTGTTTCTGTGCTGTGTAATTCCATAACTTTTCAGTAATAACACGCCTGGATACAACATTCGTGACTTGCAAGCATTTCAAATGCTAGGTTGGTGTGAAACCGAGAAGCTGAGGGGCTATACTGACTGAAGTAGAGAAGAACAATATTAGATGAACTTGTAGAAATATGCTGAGGTGTCAATAGGGTGAATGCTCAGAGAATGGTCTTTGGTGGTTTAATCAATAATGCATAATTTCATATCAAGGAGAAGGCATGTCTATGGAAGAACATCCTGGGGATTTGTGAACCTCTGCTATTCTCACCCAAAACATCAATGGAAGTGAGGTCAACATCAAATCAGACCCGATCTTAGCGAATGGACCATTAGAGTGAGGAGCAATACTCTGCTCCTATTTCTTACATTATTATTTGCCCAGCTAGTAGATATTCTTATGAGAGAACATAATGGAGGTGAAAGGTCACATAACAGAGGCCTCGATAGTTAGGGGGACAGATAGGAGATACTGCGGCAGCAATAGAGAAACCATAACATTATGTTTGCTGATGATACAAAAGTTGGGGGTGTTGTGGATAGTTTGGAGGGTTGTCAGAGATTATAGCGGGATATCAATAGGATGCAGAACTGGGCTGAGAAGTGACAGATGGAGTTCAAACCAGATAAGTATGAAGTGGTTCGTCTCGGTAGGTCAAATTCAAATTTGAAGACAGAATATAATACTAATAAGACTCTTAGCAGTGTGGAGGATCAGCCAAATCTGAGATTCTGTGTCCATAGGACACTCAAAGCTGCTGCACAGGTTGATCGTGTTTTTAAGAAGGCGTATGGTGCGTTGGCCTTCATCAACCATGGGAATCAGTTCAAGAGCCATAAGGTAATGTTACAGCTATATAAGACCTTAGTTAGACCCCACTTGGAGTACTGTCTTCAGTTCTGGCCACCTCACTACAAGAAGGATGTGGATACTATAGAGAGAGTGCAGAGGAGATGTTATTTGGATTGGGGAGCATGCCTTATGAGATGAACTTGGCCTTTTCTTCTTGGAGCAATGGAGGATGAGAGGTGATCTGATAGAGGTGAATAAAATGATGAGAGGCATTGATCGTGTGGATAACCAGAGACTTTTTCCCAGGCCTGAAATGGCTAACACAAGGAGACATAGTTTTAAGGTGCCTGCAAGTAGGTACAAGGGGGATGCCAGAGGTAAATTTTTCCACACAGAGAGTGGTGGGTGCATGGAATGCACTGACAGTGACAGTGGTGGAAGCGGATACAATAGGGTCTTTTAAGAGACTCTTAGATAGGTACATGGAGCTTAGAAAAATAGAGGGCTATACAGTAGGGAAATTCTAGGCACTTTCTAGAGTAGGTTACATGGTTGGCACAACATTATGGGCCAAAGGGCCTGTAATGTGCTGTAGATTTCTATGTTTCTATAACTCTTCCAAACTGCATGAATTTACTGACACTGATTATCAGTTCTATAATGCTGTTTCCATACAAAGTGAAGCCCACCACACTTTCAGGAAAATTTGTCAAGGTTGCTTAAGTTCAAGTTCCAATTTAATTATCATTCAACCATGCATGACTATAGCCAGATGAAACGGTGTTCCTCCAGAGTCAAGGTGCACAACATATTACCAACAGCACACAGCACCCAGGACATACTGTTACGATAAAGCTACCTGCTCATCATTTCTGTGATAATCATGTTCTTCCTCTGGCTTGTCCTCCATTTTCTGTTTATTTGATTCATCTTCTGGCTTTGTTTCACCTTACAAAAATAAAGTTGGCAAAGGTCAGCCCAAGTGATTCAGCATCAAGCCATGCACAAAAGCTCATAATCACTACTGACAGTTTACTAATGCGTGGCAATGAAACATTTAGTACAATTAAAACAGTGAGCTGACTTCATACTTACAAACTGAATAACATGTAAACTCAGCAGCCACAAATGGATTAATTAAATATCAATGACACTTATACAAAATTCTCTTCATCCTACTCCACAGTTCTTCCACCTTCATCCCTGGTTGAAAGGATTAGAACAGAAACTTGATCTACCCTTTAGATTAACCGGACTATTCGTATCACTGGACCCACACCTCCAAGGTTGAGAGAGTGGAACTGCCCCAGGGCAACAGGCTTTTCACTTTTAAAACTCTTCTGCACAAGTCTCCTGTCACTGTCAGATACGACAGACAACCAACAGAGTCTAATTCACCCCTCTCCTCCTCCTGGTTTCACCCATCATCTTGTGTTTCTTCCTCTCCTCTCCCCACCTTCCAACTCTGATTCCTCACTCGTGCTGGTGAGGGCAGGAACAGGGAGATAGGGGATCTGAATGTGTGGCTGAGGAGCTGGTGCGGGAAGCAGGGATTTACATTCTTAGACCACTGGGATCTGTTTTGGGGTAAGGATGAATTGTACAAAAGGGACGAGTTGCACCTTAACAGACGGGGGACAAGCATTCTGGCAGGCAGGTTTGTCATTGCTACATGGGTGTGTTTAAACTAAATAGTGGGGGGGGGGGGAGGAGATGAACTGGAAATATAAGGATGGAGTTAAAGGGAAAGAGAGAATGAGAAAAGTTAAGAAAGACAACAGAATTAACGGAGCAGAAAGCTCAGGAAGGGATCGAAGAATATGGCCAAGTGCAATAGGAATCGATGTGAAAGGTGAGGGGAGTAATGGATTAAAAGTATTTTATATGAACGCACGAAGTATAAGAAATAAAGTGGATAAGTTTAAGGCTCAGTTGAAATTGGCAAGTATGATGTTGTAGGATTAAGAGATATGGCTGCAAGGGACCAGGGCTGGGAAATGAATATTCAAGAACATACATCCTATTGAAAGGACAGGCAGGTGGGCAGAGGGGATGGGGTGGCTCTGTTGGTGAGGAATGAAATTCAGTCCCTTGCGAGGGGTGATATAGAATCAGGAGATGTAGAGTCAATATGGATAGAACTGAGTAATTGTAAGGGCAAAAAGACCCTAAAGGGAATTATCTACAGGCCCCCTCAAACATAGGGTGCAAGTTGAATCAAGAGTTAAAATTGGCATGTCGCAAAGGTAATGCTACAATTGTTATGGGGGATTTCAACATGCAGGTAGACTGAGAAAATCAGGTTGATACTGGACCCCAAGAAACCGAGTTTGTGGAGTGCCTCCGAGATGGATTCTTAGAGCAGCTTGTACTGGAGCCTACCAGGGAAAAGGCAATTCTGGATCTAGTGTTGTGTAATGAACCAGATTTGATAAGGGAACTTGAGGTAAAAGAGCCATTAGGAGGTAGTGACCATAATATGATAAGCTTTAATCTACAATTTGAGAGGGAGAAGGGAAAATTGGAAGTGTCAATATTACAGTTGAACAAAGGGGACTATGGAGCCATTAGGGAGGAGCTGGCCAAGATACCCTAGCAGGGATGACAGTGGAACAACAATGGCAGGTATTTCTGGGAATAATACAGAAGGTGCAGGATCAGTTCATTCCAAAGAGGAAGAAAGATTCTAAAGGGAGTATGGGGTGACCGTGGCTAACAAGGGAAGTCAAGGACAGTATAAAAATAAAACAGAAGAAGTATAACAGCAAGGAAGAGCAGGAAGCCAGAGGATTGGGAAATTTTTAAAGAGCAACAGAAGATAACTAAAAAGGCAATACAGGGAGAAAAGATGAGGTACGAAGGTAAGCTAGCCAAGAATATGAAAGAGGATTGTAAAAGCTTCTTTAGGTATATGAAGAGGAAAAGATTAGTTAAGACCAAAGTTGGGCCATTGAAGACAGAAATGAGTGAATTTATTATGGGGAACAAGGAAATAGCAGACGAGTTGAACAGGTACTTTGGATCTGTCTTCACTAGGGAAGACACAAACAATCTCCCAGATGTAATAGTGGCCAGAGGACCGAGGGTAATGGAGGAACTGAAGAAAATTCACATTAGGCAGAAAATGGTGTTGGGTAGACTGATGGGACTGAAGGCTGATAAATCCCCAGGGCCTGATGGTCTGCATCCCAGGGTTACTTAAGGAGGTGGCTCTAGATATCGTGGATGCATTGGTAATCATTTTCCAATGTTCTATGGATTCAGGATCAGTTCCTGAGGATTGGAGGGTTGCTAATGTTATCCCACTTTTTAAGAAAGGAGGGAGAGAGAAAACAGGGAATTATAGACCAGTTAGCCTGACATCAGTGGTGGGGAAGATGCTGGAGTCAATTATAAAAGATGAAATAGCGGCATACTTGGATAGCAGTAACAGGATAGGTCCGAGTCAGCATGGATTTACAAAGGGGAAATCATGCTTGACTAATCTTCTGGAATTTTTTGAGGACGTAACTATGAAAAAGGACAAGGGAGAGCCAGTGGATATAGTGTACCTGGACTTTCAGAAAGCCTTTGATAAGGTCCCACATAGGAGATTAATGGGCAAAATTAGAGGACATGGTATTGGGGGTAGGGTATTGACATAGATAGAAAATTGGTTGGCAAACAGGAAACAAACAGAGATTAACTGGTCCCTTTCAGAATGGCAGGCAGTAACTAGTGGGGTACCGCAAAGCTCAGTGCTGGGACCACAGCTATTTACAAAAATCATATAACAATTACAGCAGAGAAACAGGCCATCTCGGCCCTTCTAGTCCGTGCCAAACGCTTACTCTCACCTAGTCCCACCTACCTGCACTCAGCCCATAACCCTCCATTCCTTTCCTGTCCATATACCTATCCAATTTTTCTTTTAAATGACAAAATCGAACCTGCCTCTACCACTTCTACGGGAAGCTCGTTCCACACAGCTACCTCTCTCTGAGTAAAGAAGTTCCCCCTCGTGTTACCCCTAAGCTTTTGCCCCTTAACTCTCAACTAATGTCCTCTTGTTTGAATCTCCCCTACTCTCAATGGAAAAAGCCTATCCACATCAACTCTATCTATCCCCCTATTAAATACCTCTATCAAGACCCCCCTCAATCTTCTACGCTCCAAAGAATAAAGACCTAACTAGTTCAACCTTTCTCTGTAACTTAGGTGCTGAAACCCAGGTAACATTCTAGTAAATCTCCACTGTACTCTCTCTATTTTGTTGACATCGTTCCTACAATTCGGTGACCAGAATTGTACACAATACTCCAAATTTGGCCTCACCAATGCCTTGTACAATTTTAACATTACATCCCAACTCCTATACTCAATGTTCTGATTTATAAAGGCCAACATACCAAAAGCTTTCTTCACCACCCTATCCACATGAGAGTCCACCTTCAGGCAACTATGCACCATTATTCCTAGATCACTCTGTTCTACTGCATTCCTCAATGCCCTACCATTTACCATGTATGTCCTATTTGGATTAGTCCTACCAAAATGTACCACCTCACACTTATCAGCATTAAACTCCATCTGCCATCTTTCAGCCCACTCTTCTAACTGGCCTAAATCTCTCTGCAAACTTTGAAAACCTACTTCATTATCCACAACGCCACCTATCTTAGTATCATCTGCATACTTACTAATCCAATTTACCACCCCATCATCCAGATCATTAATGGATATGACAAACAACATTGGACCCAGTACAGATACCTGAGGCACACCACTAGTCACCGGCCTCCAACCTGACAAACAGTTATCCACCACGACTCTCTGGCATCTCCCATCCAGCCACTGTTGAATCCATTTCACTACTCTGATATTAGTACCTAACGATTGAACCTTCCTAACTAACCTTCCATGTGGAACCTTGTCAGAGGCCTTACTGAAGTCCATATAGACAACATCCACTGCTTTATCCTCGTCAACTTTCCTAGTAACTATAAGTAAATATACATTAATGATTTAGACGAAGGGATTAAAAGTAGCATTAGCCAATTTGCAGATGACACAAAGCTGGGTGGCAGTGCGAAATGTGAGGAGGATGTTATGAGAATGCAGGGTGACTTGAACAGGTTGGGTGAGTGGGCAGATGCAGTTTAATGTGGATAAATGTGAGGTTATCCACTTTGGTGGCAAGAACAGGAAGGCAGATTACTATCTGAATGGTGTCAAGTTAGGAAAAGGGGAAGTACAACGAGATCTAGGTGCACTTGTTCATCAGTCACTGAAAGTAAGCATGCAGGTACAGCAGGCAGTGAAAAAAGCTAATGGCATGTTGGCCTTCATAACAAGGGGAGTTGAGTATAGGAGCAAAGGGGTCCTTCTGCAGTTGTACAGGGCCCTGGTGAGACCACACCTAGAGTATTATGTGCAGTTTTGGTCTCCAAATTTGAGGAAGGACATTTTTGCTATTGAGGGAGTGCAGCGTAGGCTCACAAGATTAATTCCCGGGATGGCGGGACTGTCATATGTTGAAAGATTGGAGCAACTGGGCTTGTACACACTGGAATTTAGAAGGATGAGAGGGGATCTGATTGAAACACATAAGATTATTAAGGGATTGGACACGCTAGAGGCAGGAAACATGTTCCTGATGTTGAGGGGAGTCCAGAACCAGAGGCCACAGTTTAAGAATAAGGGGTAGGCCATTTAGAACGGAGTTCAGGAAAAACTTCTTCACCCAGAGAGTTGTGGATCTGTGGAATGCTCTGCCTCAGAAGGCAGTGGAGGCCAAGTCTCTGGATGCTTTCAAGAAAGAGTTAGATAGAGCTCTTAAAGTTAGCGGAGTCAAGGGATATGGGGAGAAGGCAGGAATGGGGTACTGATTGTGGATGATCAGCCATGATCACAGTGAATGGCGGTGCTGGCTCAAAGGGCTGAATGGTCTACTCCCGCACCTATTGTCTGTTGTCTATTGTCTTTGATAACGGGGCAATCCCAGAAAATATGATAAAGGTTTGCATTTTGATTTTCACAATCTCTCCAGCAAACAGGGAGGTTACTATCATAATGGGATAATCTATTCATTTTAATAGATTCAATCCTTGAACTGAAACTAGAAAAAGGAAATTTTTTTTCTCCAGTCCTGATGAAGGGTCTCGGCCTGAAACGTCGACTATACTTTTTTCCATGGATGCTACCTGGCCTGCTGAGTTCCTCCAGCATTCTGTGTGAGTTGCTTGGATTTCCAGCATCTGGATTTTCTCTTTTTGAGATTAGCTGGACATCTATTTGAGTATGTGTAATTTTAGATCAAGCAATGGGAAAATGGTTAAAATGGCAAAATTAAGATGCTGTATCTAAATGCTCAAAGCATTTTCAAAAAGGTTAATGAATGAAATGGAAGTGGACAGGTAATTCCTGTTGTGGAAACACAGCTGGATGGGATCAAAGTTGGTAGGTGAATACTCTAAGAAGGATGATCAGAAACAGAATTGTGTTTAATATCATTGACATATGTTGTGAAATTTGTTGTTTTGCAGCAATATACAATAAGAAATTAACAAAGTACTACAAAAAAAGAGCAAAAGTAGATCAAAAACCAGTGTGGTGGTGTACATGAGTTCATTGTCCATTGAGACATTCATGTCAGAGGGGAAGAAGCTGTTCCTGAAATTTTGAGTGTGTGTCTTCAGACTCCTGTACCTCTTCCTTGATGGGATGGTACTGGGCACCGCAGTAGCACGACTCTATTACAGCCCAGGGTGTTCCAGAGTTCGGAGTTCAAGTCCAGTGCTGTCCTGTAAGGGGTCTCTGTACGTTCTTCCCATGGAACATGAGAGTTTTCTCCAGGTCTTCCAGTTTCCTCCCACAATGTACATTGTCCCGTGATTAGGTTACTGTTAATCAGGTTTGTTGGGGGGTTGCTGGGGTGGGGTGACTCAAAGGGGCAGAAGGGCCTGCCCACATAGTTTTAATGAATAAATAAATTAAGGATTGAGATTTAAAAAAAGAGATGGGTTGGTGCTACTACTAAGGAATAGTTCAGACAGACTTAGAAATGAAACAACACGAGTGAATCTGCAGATGCTGGAAATAAATAAAAACACAAAATGTTGGCAGAACTCAGCAGGCCAGACAGCATCTATGGGAGGAGGTAGTGCCGACGTTTCGGGCCGAAACCCTTCATCACTTAGAAATGACTTTGGCTCAGCAAACGTGATGTTGAATCCGTATGAAATGAACTAAGAAACAGCAATGGGTAGTAGATACTGGTGGCAGCTAGTTAAAGACTGTTAAGTAGTAGATGTGATATCAAGAAATTAGAAGTACATGGAACAGGGCTAATATAGTAACCACAGGTCTTTGATCTACCTATAAACTGGACAAATTAAATTAGCAGCAATTCATCAAATGTAAACATCAGTTTCCAGACCAACATGAGGAGTGGCTGTTATAATTTTCTTTTGTTCTCTGAGGAAGGAATAATTGCTAATTTTATGCAAAGAGGCCTTCACGGGAAAGCAAACATAATAAAATGGAATGCTACAGAAGATAGGTGTTACATTTACACCACCTATAAAAGTATGAGGGAGAGCACAGACAATGACTAGTAGTGAGAAGAAATGACGTATAATTTGCAGGGAAAAAACACACAAATGATAACTAACAGGTAAAGTTAACTGCAAGGAAGAGGGTTAGATAGTTGATTTAGGAACTCAGTAAAGGATGAAAACAAAATTGCCAAAGAATAGAAAAAAAGTATAAAGGAGGTATAAAAAAGATTAGTGAGGCTAAACATTACAAATAGGAGAAGTTATAGTAGGAATGAGAAAATTAAATAAGTATTTTGTTCGGCACGGACTAGAAAGGCCGAGATGGCCTGTTTCCGTTCTGTAATTGTTATATGCTTATACATCTCTTCACAGAAGACAAAAATACTTGCTAGAAGTAGCAGAGAACCAGGAGTGAAATAAGAATAAAGACTGAATGAATGAGCTACAAAAACTGATGATACAATAAGGAATTGTGAAGAGATGGTATACCAACATTTGGTAGATTCTGAAATTGTTCCTGTGCTTTGGAGGGTAGCAAATTTGCCCCCATTATTTAGGAAAGACATGAGAAAGAAAAAGAATTAGTAGCCTAACATCACAAAATGCTGCAAAAATTTTACACGCAAACACTTGAAAAGAATAACAGGTTTGAACAGAGTGACCGTGGCTTGGAGAAAGGAAAATTATGTATGATTTACTTTACAACTCCTCCCTCAGAGTGTCAGACACCCTGAGCCAATAGGTTGGTCCTGGAGTTATTTCCACTTGGAATAATTTACTTATTATTATTTAATTATTTATGGTTTTATATTGCTATATTTCTACACTAATCTTGGTTGGTGCAACTGTAACGAAACCCAATTTCCCTCAGGATCAATAAAGTATGTCTGTCTGTCTGTGATTAATCCACCTCTCTAAAGGGAGCAAATCAGATCAGGACAAACCAATGAGATGATTGATTTGAATTTTTGGAAAGATTAGTCAACAAGTTTTGAGTGGATGAAATTCCAGTAATATATGTAAACAGCTCAGGATAAACAGATGGTATTGTCACTGAACATCAGGATGCATTTGCTGTGTACAGCTTTGGTCTCAGTTACAAAAGGTTATATTTGGCAGAGGAACTGCAGTGATGACCGACAACATTGGAATAAAAATCACTATCAGGTTTATCACATTGTGAAATTTGTTGCCTTGTGACTGCTGTATGGTGCAAGACGTAAATACTTTTATTTATTTAGAGATACAGCACAAAACAAGCTCTTTGGCCCACCTAGACGACCGCCCAGCAACCCAATGATTTATCCTTTGCCTAATTACAGGACATAATTATCCTACTAACTGGAACGTTTTTGAACTGTGGGAAGAAACCAGGACACTTAGAGGAAACGCATGCACTCATGGAGAGAACACGGGATGTTGAAAAGATGTTTCCTATAGTGGGAGAGTGTAACACCAGAGGACACAACCTCAGAGTAGATTGGCATCCTTCTTGAATGGAGATAAGGAGGAATTTCTTTCAACAAAGAGTGGTGAGTCTGTGGAATTTGTTATCACAGGTGGCTGAGGAGGCCAATTTTAGGTATATTTAAGCCAGAGGTTGATAGATCCTTGATTGGTCAGGACATGAAGGGACATGGGGAGAGGTAGGAGGTTAGGGCTGAGAGGGAAAATGGATCAGCCATGATGAAATGGCAAAGCAGACTCAATGGGTCAAATGGCCTAACTCTGCTCCTAAATATTGTGGTCTTACAGATGGATCTAGGTGAGGTGGCATAAGGGGTAGGAGAATTGGAATGGTGTCAGAGGCTGGGAGGTAATAGGGTGGATCCAGGGGAGGTGGCATAGGAAGCTCCATGTACCTATCCAGGCGTCTCTTAAAAGACTCTATTGTATCCGCCTCTATCATCATCATTGGCAGTATATTCCACACACACACCACTCTCTGTGTGGGAAAACTTACCTCTGACATCCCCCTTGTACCAACTACCAAGCACCTTAAAACTATGCCCCCTTGCTTGATCCATTTCAGCCCTGGGTAAAAGCCTCTGGCTATCCACACAATCAATGCCTCTCATTATCTTATAACATCTCTATCAAGTCACCACTCATCCTCCGTCGCTCCAAGGAGAAGAGGCTAAATTCACTCAACCTATTCTCATAAGGCATGCTCTCCAATCCAGGCAACATCCTTGTAAATCCCCTCTGCACACTCTCTATAGTATCCACATCCTTCCTGTAATGAGGTGACCAGAACTGAACACAGTACTCCAAGTGGGGTCCAACCTAGGCCTTCAAAAGCTGTAATACCACCTTATGGCTCTTGAACTCAATCCCACGGTTGATGAAGATCAACACACCATACGCCTTCTTAACAACACTGTCACCCTGTGCAGCAGCTCTGAGTGTCCTATGGACACAGACCCCAAGATCTCGTTGACCCTCCACACTGCCCACACATATCTGAGTTGAACTCCATCTGCCGCTGTTCTGCATTCCATCGATGTCCTCTGACAACTCTCCAGACTATCCACAACACCTCCAACTTTTGTGTCATCAGCAAACTTACTAACCCACCTTTCTAAATTGAATAGAACACAATAGAAAACCTACAGCACAATACAGGCCCTTCAGCCCACAGAGCTGTGCTGAACATGTCCTTACCTTAGAAATTACCTAGGGTTACCCACAGCCCTTTATTTTTCTAAGCTCCATGTACCTATCCAGGAGTCTCTTAAAAGACCCTATCGTACCTGCCTCAACCACCGTTGCTGGCAGCCCATTCCACTCACTCACCACCCTCTGCGTAAAAAAAGCTTACCCCTGACATCTCCTCTGTACCTACTCCCCAGCATCTTAAACCTGTGTCCTCTTGTGGCAACCATTTCAGCCCTGGGAAAAAGCCTCTGACTATCTACATGATCAATGCCTCTCATAATCTTGTACACCTCTATCAGGTCACCTCTCATCCTCTGTCGTTCCAAGGAGAAAAGGCTGAGTTCACTCAACCTATTCTCATAAGACATGCTCCCCAATCCAGGCAACATCCTTGCAAATCTCCTCTGCACCCTTTCTATGGTTTCCACATCCTTCCTGTAGTGAGGTGACCAGAACTAAGCACAGTACTCCAAGTGGGGTCTGACCAGGGTCCTATATAGCTGCAACATTACCTCTTGACACCTAAATTCAATTCCGCGATCGATGAAGGCCAATACACTATACGCCTTCTTAACCACAGTGTCAACCTGTGCAGTTGCTTTGAGCGTCCTATGGACACGGACCCCAAGATCCCTCTGATCCTCCACACTACCAAGAGCCTTACCATTAATACTATATTCTGCCATCATATTTGACCTACCAAAATGAACCACTTCACACTAATCTGGGTTGAACTGTTGAACTGCCACTTCTCAGCCCAGTTTTACATCCTATCAATGTCCCGCTGTAACCTCTAACAGCCCTCCACGCTATCCACAACACCCTCAACCTTTATATCATCAGCAAATTTACTAACCCATCCCTCCACTTCCTCATCCAGGTCATCTATAAAAATCACGAAGAGTAGGGGTCCCAGAACAGATCCCTGAAGCACTCCACTGGTCACCGACCTCCATGCAGAATATGACCTGTCTACAACCACTCTTTGCCTTCTGTGGGCAAGCCAGTTCTGGATCCACAAAGCAATGTCCCCTTGGATCCCATGCCTCCTTACTTTCTCAATAAGCCTTGCATGGGGTACCTTATCAAATGCCTTGCTGAAATCCATATACACTACATCTACTGCTCTTCCTTCATCAATGTGTTTAGTCACATCCTCAAAAAATTCAATCAGGCTTGTAAGGCACGACCTGCCCTTGACAAAGTCATGCAACACACACAAAATACTGGTGGAATGCAGCAGGCCAGGCAGCATCTATAGGAAGAGGTACAGTCGACGTTTCGGGCCGAGACCCTCCTGGGAGCAGAGATAGCCCAGGAAATAACAGACCAGTGAGTCTTACTTCAGTGGTTGGTAAGTTGATGGAGAAGATCCTGAGAGGCAGGATTTATGAACATTTGGAGAGACATAATATGATTAGGAATAGTCAGCATGGCTTTGTAAAAGGCAGGTTGTGTCTTACGAGCCTGATTCAATTTTTGAGGATGTGACTAAACACTTTGATGAAGGTATAGCAGTAGATGTAGTGTATGTGGATTTCAGCAAGGCATTTGATAAGGTACCCCATACAAGGTTTATTGAGAAAGTAAGGAGTCATGGGATCCAAGGGGATCCAGAACTGGCTTACCCACAGCAAGCCAAGAGTGGTTGTTGACAGGTCATATTCTGCATGGAGGTCGGTGACCAGTGATGTGCCTCAGGGATCTGTTCTGGGATCCCTACTCTTCATGATTTTTATAAATGACCTGGATGAGGAAGTGGAGGGATGGGTTAGTAAATTTGGTGATGACACAAAGATTGAGGGTGTTGTGGATACCGTGGAGGGCTGTCTGAGGTTACAGCGGGACACTGATAGGATGCAAAACTGGGCTGAGAAGTGGCAGATGGAGTTCAACCTAGATAAGTGTGAACTGGTTCATTTTGGTAGGTCAAATCTGATGGCAGAATATTGTATTGATGGTAAGACTCTTGGCAGTGTGGAGGATCAGAGGGATCTTGGGGTCCGTGTCCATAGGACGCTCAAAGCAGCTGCGCAGGTTGACACTGTGGTTAAGAAGGCATATGGTGTATTGGCCTTCATCAATCGTGGGATTGACATGCCAATCAATATTTGGGAAATTAAAATCTCGCACCACAACCACCCTGTTATTAGTACACTTTTCCAGAATCCATCTCCCTATTCTACGTCCTCATCTAAGTCATTTATTCAAGTCACAAAGAGGAGGGGTCCCAGAACAGACCCCTGCGGGACACTAATGGTCACCATCCTCCATGCAGAATAACAACAACCCTCGATATCTCTGTTACTATGCAGGGGGGAGGGCCCATAAAAAACACCAACTGGAGTTATTGCCCCCTTACTGTTTCTGACTTTCACCCACAATGACTCAGTAGTCAACCCTCAGTCGTGATACTATCCCTGATTAGCAGTGTCACCCCCACACCTCTTTTGCCTCCCTCCCTGTACTTTTTGAAACATCTAAAACATCCAAGTCTCTGTAGGGCCACAACACCATAGTTGCATGCATTGATCCATGCTCTAAGCTCACCACCTTGTTTATGACACCCCTTGCATTAAAATAGACACATTTCAAACTATCTGGCTGAGTGCTTTTTTGCTCTATCATCTGCTTATCTTTCCTCACAAACTCCCTATAAGCTGTCTCTACTTGTGCACCAACGGCCCATCCTCTGCCTCTTCACTTCTCTTCCCATCCCTCTGCAAATCTAGTTTAAACCCTCCCCAACAACATTAGCAAACTTCCCCACCAGTATACTGGTCCCCTTCCAGTTCAGGTGCAACCCACCCCACTTATACAGGTCACCCCTTCCCCAGAAAAGGTTCCATTGATCGAAGAACTTGAAACCCCGTCCCCTGCACCATCTCCTCAACCACTCCATCTGTGTTATCTTCCTGTTCTGACCTTCACCAGCTTGTGGGACTGGGAGTAATCTGAAGATTACCACCTTGGATGTCCTGCTCTTCAGCCTCCTTCCTAACTCCCTAAACTCACTGCGCAGGACCTCTGCCCCTCTCCTGCCTATGTCATTGGTACGAACATGTATCACAACTTCCAGCTGTTCACCCTCCCCTTCAAGAATGTTCTGCAACCACTCAAGAGACATCCTGGACCCTAGCACACGGGAGGCAACACACTATCCTGGTGTCTCTTTTGCTGCTACAGAACCTCCTATCTGTCCCCCTAACTATTGAGTCCCCTATGACTATTGCTCCATCTGACTTTACCCTACCCTTCTGAGGCTCAGAGCCGACCATAGTCCTATTGATCTCGCTTGCTGCTGCCTTGCCTGGATAGGTCATCCCTTCAGCAGTATCCATTGCTGAGGAGAATGGCCATAGGGGGGTCCTGCACTGACTTTCTTCCCCCTTTACCTGTCTCGATGTACAACCATCTACTCCCCGAGTTCTGCACTCTGGGTGTAACCACCTGCTGGAAAGTCCTATCTATCAAATGCTCGACCTCCCGGATGATACTAAGTTCATCCAACTCCAGCTCCTTAATGCTAGAGGCTGGGAGGTGGCATGGGCAGGGGTGAGTGGGAATTGTACCAGAGGCTAGGAGGTGGCATGAGCAGGGGTGAGTGGGAATTGTACCAGAGGCTAGAAGGTGGCATGAGCAGGGGTGAGTGGGAATTGTACCAGAGGCTAGGAGGTGGCATGGGCAGGGGTGTGTGGGAATTGTACCAGAGGCTAGGAGGTGGCATGAGCAGGGGAGAATGGGAATGGTACCAGAGGCTAGGAGGTGGCATGAGCAGGACAGAATGGGAATTGTACCAGAGGCTAGGAGGTGGCATGAGCAGGGGTGAGTGGTAATTGTACCAGAGGCTAGGAGGTGGCATGAGCAGGGTGAGTGGGAATTGTACCAGAGGCTAGGAGGTGGCATGAGCAGGGGTGAGTGGTAATTGTACCAGAGGCTAGGAGGTGGCATGAGCAGGACAGAATGGGAATTGTACCAGAGGCTAGGAGGTGGCATGAGCAGGGGTGAGTGGTAATTGTACCAGAGGCTAAGAGGTGGCATGAGCAGGGTGAGTGGGAATTGTACCAGAGGCTAGGAGGTGGCATGAGCAGGGGTGAGTGGTAATTGTACCAGAGGCTAGGAGGTGGCATGAGCAGGGTGAGTGGGAATTGTACCAGAGGCTAGGAGGTGGCATGAGCAGGGATGAGTGGGAATTGTACCAGAGGCTAGGAGGTGGCATGGGCAGGGGTGAGTGGGAATTGTACCAGAGGCTAGAAGGTGGCATGAGCAGGGGTGAGTGGGAATTGTACCAGAGGCTAGGAGGTGGCATGAGGAGGGGAGAATGGGAATGGTACCAGAGGCTAGGAGGTGGCATGAGCAGGGGTGAGTGGTAATTGTACCAGAGGCTAGGAGGTGGCATGAGTAGGGGAGAATGGGAATGGTACCAGAGGCTAGGAGGTGGATGTAGAGGGGGAGAGTGGGAATTTCACACAAGGTTACTAAGTTTACTGATGGCCATTCTCACACTGCAAACTTGAACTCACACTGTAGTCAGAGTTTAGTCACAGTAGTTCAGCACACTCAATGTCACTGTTCTTTTTTAATAATTGCACATTAAAGCTTTAATTACACAAATTAAAAATAATCCAAAACCAAAATATTACATTTGCCGGAAATCTGAAATTAAAAAAAGAACTAGAATGGGCTGGATGAGTTGAAGGGCCTGTTTCTGTGCTGTAGTTCTCTACAACTCTAAAAATATTGAACTAGAACAGATTTTTCCTACATTCCCAGTTTCCTATTAAATAAGATGATGAGAGGCATTGATCATGTGGATAGTCAGAGGCTTTTTCCCAGAGATGAAATGGCTGACACGAGAGGGCACAGTTTTAAGGTGCTTGGAAGTAGGTACAGAGGAGATGTCAGGGGTTAAGTTTTTTTTACACAGAGAGTGGTGAGTCCGTGGAATGGGCTGCTGGTGACGGTGGATATGATAGGGTCTTTTAAGAGACACCTGGACAGGTACATGGAGCTTAGAAAAATAGAGGGCTATGGGTAACCCTAGGTAATTTCTAAGGTAAGGACATGTTCAGCACAGCATTGTGGGCTGAAGGACCTGTATTGTGCTGTGTAGGTTTTCTACGTTTCTATGAGTATTTTATGACCTACCCTTAGAATCTTCCGCTGCATTTTATAAGAATGACTAGTACTTTAAACTTTATGCTAACTTGCAATTAAAATACCAGAGGGGAGGTCTCACAATAATTACAAAACTTTTTACACTGATCCACCAATCAGAGAATCTGACTGCCAATCACTCTGGTAGAAGGAGCTTGCACAATTTTGTTAGACCCAGAACTCGTATTCAAGTATGCAGATAAAGTTTATTGCATAAAAACAAGCTGCCCTGACTCACGATACACACAAATAACACAGGCATGGCAAGTATGAAAGCAGGACAGTGTACTTGAGCAAGAATTCCCTACAGTGCTGGGAAAGAAAAGGTTAGCTGACAGGAAAGCGACTAACCGTCATGGAGTGTGTCGAACAGTTGTTTAGCTGTGCACGTCTCACCTTTCACCTCTCCAGGCATTTCAAGGCCAAGTTTCTGATAAAAGTCTTTTTGTTTTTTTAATTCCGCTGTAAATGACAAATAATTTAGGTTTAGGCATTTGTGATACACAATATTAACATTTTCTGCTTTACCTCTAAATCATCGGGATTCCATGAGTTGGTCTAAAGAAAAAACATAACTCTCCAGTTTGAGTTGCACTAAGGAAAAGATTTAATAACTCCCCAGTTTCGATTCAAAGTTCAAAATGTCACCATATACAACCCTGATATTCATATTCCTGTGGGCATACTCAGCAAATCTCTAGAATAGTAACTATAACAGGATCAATGAAAGGTCAACCAGAGTGCAGAAGACAACAAACTGTGCAAATGCAAATATAAATAAATAGCAATAATGAGAACATGAGATAATGAGATAAAGAGCCCTTAAAGTGAGATCATTGGTTGTAGGAACATTTCAAAAATGGGGCAAGTGAGTTAGTTATCTTCTTTTATTCAAGCCTGATGGTGGAGGGATAGTAACTGCTCTTGAACCTAGTGGTGTGAGCCCTGAGCCACTTGTACCTTCTACCTGATGGCAGCAGCAAGAAAAGAGCACGACTCGGCTGGTGAGGATTTCTGATGAAGGATGTTCCTTTCCTGCGACAATGCTTGTGTAAATGTGCTCAATGGCTAGAAGGCTTTAACCTTGATGTACTGAGGCGAATCCACTACCCTTTGTAGGATTTTGTAGCTTGATTAAGGAAAAATATCATAACTTCCCAGTTTGAGTGGGACTAAGGAAAAAGTATAACTCCCAAGTTTGTGGTGCACAGAAAACAGTTCAGGACAGTGAAGTCACAATGAGATTATCACAATGGACAGAAGATACAAAAGCCTGAAAGCACGTACAAGGCTCAAGGACAGTTTCTACCTCACTGCTGGAGGACTATTGAATGGTTCCCTAGTGCAATAAGATGGACTCCTGACCTTAAAAAATAGAAAAATAGAGGGCTATGGATAACCCTAGGTAATTTCTAAGGTAAGGACATGTTCGGCACAGCTTTGTGGGCTGAAGGACCTGTATTGTGCTGTACGTTTTCTATGTTTCTATGTTTCACAATCTACCTTATGATGCTGCACCTCATGGTTTACCTGCACTGCACTTTTCTGTCAATGTACATTTTATTCTGTATTCTGCTAGTGTTTTCCTTGTTCTACCTGAATATACTAAGCAATGAAAGTATCTATATGAACAGTGCACAAGACAAGCTTTTCACCAACCTTGATACAGTAATAAACCTAGTCCAATAAAGGAAATTGCAATTGATCATGTGAATATTCGGTGCTCTTGCTGATGATAAAAAGACTGATCGATGCCCCTTCACTGAGTTCAGAGATTTCTCTCCTGCACAGGAAGATATTTTCTGTACTTCATACAGTTACAAGCTGGAGCTTAAGAAAATAATTAACTTTAAAGATTTACAGTACATCTCTGCAGCCACATTTTTCAATTAACCTTTGACTTCAGCATGTCTTTCACAAGAAGTTTTAGTTATTTTATATTAAACCCTAAACTGATTTTAAGAGGTATAGTGATGCATCTACAGAAGACCATGTTTCAGCAATTTGAAAGTGATCCCTCATCTCCATTACTAGCCTCACATTTGTGTATCAGTCTCTGAGAGAACTGCTTCCTTTTTACCATCAAAGATGCAATGGCACCTGTCTTAATTACACAACTTGCTAAAGCCCTGCCTGCTCAAAGAACTCTTTGCATGAATATGTATTCCTACCTTGTTCACTCTTACATCAATTAGATCTTCATCACAATCTACACAAAAAAGAGCTCCCTTTGGGGCTACTCTGCCTTTTCCTGCATTGGTAATATCTTCCTGGACCACTTCCACCTCTCCACCACTGGTCACATCTCCAGGCAGTTTCATTGCTTGATGACATTCAGTTTCAGATAGTTCTCAACATTTGTCAGCCATGTATTGAAAAGACTGAATCAACTGCCCTTGCCTCTCAGCATAAATCTCCACATACTCCTCTCTAATTGCCTCCCTACAATTTCAAATGTCAAAAGAATGGAACATGCATGTAGAACAGATTTAATGCAGCTTTACCAGTCTGCATATGATTTTGGGCTGTATACTTAAAGAAGATGCTGACATTGAAGATTTGCCTGCCAACCCCTGGGACAGAGACGTTGACATATGGAGTTCAAAATACAAACTAAATTTATAAAAGTACATATATGTCATCATATGCTACCCCAAGATTCATTTTCTTGTGGGCATTCACAGGAAAAGTAAAGAAATATAATACAATTTATGAAAAAGAGGAGAGAGTAAGTGCCAGCGAGGGGAAGGGAGGGCAGGGACCCTGTGCCCAGGGAGGGGAGGGCAAGGAGTCTGTGCCAGTGGTGGGGGGGGTAAGGGGGGAGGAGGAGGAAGAGAGGTGTTTGTGCCCAGAGTTGGATGTAGGTAAGAGGGAGAGAGAGATGGGCAATAGTCTGTGCCCAGAGGGGGGAGGGTACGTCAATGCGCAGGGGAGGGTGAGGAAGTTAGGGTGATGTTTGTACCCAGACGGGTCAGGGAGGGCCATACTCAAAACTTGGCCATAAAGCCACAAATTCCATCATCAGATAACATGAAAATTAGTGGCCCAACACCGACACCTGGGGTACACCAGTCACTGTTAGTTACCTTGTCAAAGATCTTCTGAAAATCCAAATAAACACAGCATCCACTGAGTCTCCTTCGTCTATTCTGGATGTTATCTCCTCAAAGAATTCCAACAGATTTGTCAGGCAAGATTTCACCTTTAGAAAACCCTGCTGACTTTGGCCTATTTTATTATGTGTCTCCGAGTACCCTGAAATTCTGAAACTTCATCTTTAATAAACTCCAACATCTTTCCAACCACTGAAGTCAGGCTAACTGGCCTATAATTCATGGTTTTTTGACTCTCTCCCTTCAGAAACAGTGGAGTGACATTTACTCTGGACCCATTCCTGAATCTAGTGTCTTCAACCCTGGGGTGTAGCCTGTCCAGTCCAAGTGATTATCTTCCTTCAGACCTTTCAACTTCCCAAGTATCTTCTCCTTAGAATTGGCTACTCTACTTCACTCATGCTTGCCCCCGACACTCTTGAATTTGTGGCATGCTGCTTGTGTCTCCCACAGTGAGACACACAGAAATTGTGAGAGCCCGTGCCACTCTGCCTTCTCTATGGTTACAGGCTATCACGTGATGTACTGAGCACCTGCAGGACACATCCTGCTTCCATATCCAGGGGACGAGACTAGGTTGATGGTATAGGGAGATTTATGAAAATCTGTGAGGCTGAAGAGAACTACAGGGAATGGTGTGGAAGGAATGGCTTAGTGGGGAGAGATGTCAAAGAGGGGAAGGGAATACAGGGAGTGGAGTGGAAGGAGTGGATTAGTGGGGAGAGTTGTCAAGGAGGGGAAAGGGAATAAAGAGGGAGAAATGATTCTATGAAAATGAGAATTTACACTAATGCATCTTCTACCCTCACTCTTCACTTCCCCTCCCACACTGACTCATGCCCGTCTCCTCTATCATTTACGCCTCTTGTCTTCATTGTAAAACATGCTGCATTTCAATTTGTCAGAAAAAATTGAAACTTTCCAACTTACCTTCTTGGAGACCAGGCACCAGTTTGTAGACAATATCTTGCATTGTACGATCGTGTCTGAGAAATTGATGAAAAAGTTAATATATTAATTGCTATCTTACAGAAGTAATTTCCAAAATTTCCAAACTATATTCCATGTAAAAGAGTAAGGTTATGTTGACAATTAGATCAACTTATTGATTTGCTTAGAAGATGAAAATTTAAGGATGATTTAATAAATGTATTTTGAAAATATGGATGATTCCAATAACAGAAAACCAGAGGCACAGATGTGAGATAATTGGCGAAGAACCTGAGAGGAAATCTGAAATATTGATTTCTGAGGAAGTCCTTGTAAACTGGACTGTTCTGCACAGTACGTGATGAGAACACATACAACATGATCTCATAAATAACAATAATTTTCAGACTGCTAGGCAGCTGCTTAGAGGAACCCATGGCTGCTGATTGTTGGGACAAGGTTTGAGGCATCAGGGTATTAATAAAGCTTTGACATTTGCATCACCTGGCCTTTCCTAACAATGACTGTGAACAAGCCATAGCCCTAACAAACTAATTAAGGTCTGAGACTTTGGTAAAAGTTATCTGAGAACTTAAATTTCTTGAGGTGCCCAAACTTTTTCTTGGTGCTCCTTTCCTTTTCTTCCCCACTCTAAAATTGTACAAAACAAAAATAATACACTAACCTTGCTTAAAATGTTGAAAGGAATGTTTCATCTTTAACTTTATGACTTTTGGAGATCAGTTCATCTTCTACTCACTTAACTATTCACAGTAACAGAAATTTTGACCAAAGGTGCCCAAACTTTTGCATGCCACTGTATTTTTGTATCATCCACAAACTTTGCCATGAAGCCATCAATTCCATTGTCTAAATCATTGACAATGTGAAAAGTAGCAGTCCCAATACTGACCCCTGAGGAACACCACTAGTCACTGGAAGTCAACTAGAAAAGGCCCCTTTTATTCCCACTCGCTGCCTCCTGCCTGTCAGCCAATCCTCTAACCATGCCACAACACACACAAAATGCTGGTGGAACACAACAGGTTAGGCAGCATCTATAGGGAGAAGCGCTGTCGACGTTTCGGGCCGAGACCCTTCGTCAGGACTAACCAAAAGGAAAGATAGTAAGAGATTTGAAAGTAGTGGGGGGAGAGGGAAATGCGAAATGATAGGAGAAGGCCGGAGGGGGTGGGATGAAGCTAAGAGCTGGAAAGGTGATTGGCGAAAGTGATACAGAGCTGGAGAAGGGAAAGGATCATGGGACGGGAGGCCTCAGGAGAAAGAAAGGAGGCAGGGGGAGCACCAGAGGGAGATGGAGAACAGGCAAACAACTAAATATGTCAGGGATGGGGTAAGAAGGGGAGGAGGGGCATTAACGGAAGTTAGAGAAGTCAATGTTCATGCCACCAGGTTGGAGGCTACCCAGCCGGTATATAAGGTGTTGTTCCTCCAACCTGAGTTTGGATTCATTTTGACAATAGAGGAGGCCATGGATAGACATATCAGAATGGGAATGGGACGTGGAATTAAAATGTGTGGCCACTGGGAGATCCTGCTTTTTCTGGCGGACCGAGCGTAGGTGTTCCGTGAAACGGTCTCCCAGTCTGCGTCGGGTCTCACCAATATATAAAATGCCACACTGGGAGCACCGGACGCAGTATACCACACCAGCCGACTCACAGATGAAGTGTCACCTCACCTGGAAGGACTGTCTGGGGCCCTGAATGGTGGTGAGGGAGGGAGTGTAAGGGCAGGTGTAGCACTTGTTCCGTTTACAAGGATAAGTGCCAGGAGGGAGATTGGTGGGAAGGGATGGGGGGGACCAGTGGACAAGGGAGTCACGTAGGGAGCGATCCCTGCGAAAAGCAGAAAGGGGGGGGGAGGGAAAAATGTGTTTGGTAGTGGGATCCCGTTGGAGGTGGCGGAAGTTAAGGAGAATTATATGTTGGACCTGGAGGCTGGTGGGGTGGTAGGTAAGGACAAGGGGAACCCTATCCCAAGTGGGGTGGCGGGTGGATGGGGTGAGGGCAGATGTGCGGGAAATGGGAGAGATGCGTTTGAGAGCAGAGTTGATGGTGGACGAAGGGAAGCCCCTTTGTTTAAAAAAGGAAGACATCTCTTTCGTCCTGGAAAGAAAAGCCTCATCCTGAGAGCAGATGTGGCGGAGACAGAGGAATTGTGAGAAGGGGATAGCCTTTTTGCAAGAGACAGGGTGGGAAGAGGAATAGTCCAGGTAGCCGATGCAGACTGGGAGACCCCCTCCCCCTCCGGTCTTCTCCTATCATTTCGCATTTCCCCCTCCCCCCACTACTTTCAAATCTCTTACTATCTTTCCTTTTGGTTAGTCCTGACAAAGGGTCTCGGCCCGAAACGTCGACAGTGCTTCTCCCTATAGATGCTGCCTAGCCTATTGTGTTCCACCAGCATTTTGTGTGTGGTGTTGTTTGAATTTCCAGCATCTGCAGACTTCCTCGTGTTTGCTCTATCCATGCCAGTATCTTTCCTGTAACACCAAAGGATTGTATCTTGTTAAGCAGCCTTATGTGTCGCACCTTATCAAATGCCTTCTGAAGTTCCAAGTAAATATATCAACTGCCTCTCCTTTGTCTACCCTGCTTGTTATGTTTTTGAAGAATTCTAACCGATCTGTCAGGCAAAGTTTCCCTTGACAGAAATCATGCTGACTTTGACTTATTTTATCATTAGTCTCCAAATACTCCGAAAACTCATCCTTAATAATAGACTCCAACACTTTCCCGGCCATTGAGGTTAGGCTAACTGGCCGAAAATTTCCTTTTTCTGCCTTCCTCCCTTCTCAAAGAATGGAGTGACATTTGCAATTTTCCAGTCCTCCAGGACCAAACCAGAATCAAGTTCTTGAAATATCATGACCAATGCATACGTTATCTCTTCAGCAACCTCCCTCACAGCTCTGGGATGGAGTCTATCTGGTCCAGATGAATTGAATTGAATTGACTTTATTACTTACACCCTTCATATACATGAGTAAAAATCTTTGCATTACGTTTCCATTTAAATGTGCAATGTGGAATTAAAGTAATTTGTAATAAATAGTATGTACAACAGGATAGTCATTATAACATATAAATACAGTTGTGTCAGCATGAATCAAGCAGTCTGATGTCCTGGTGGAAGAAGCTGTCCCGGAGCCTGTTGGTCCTGGCTTTTATGCTGTGGTACAGTTTCCCGGAAGAAGCAGCTGGAACAGTTTGTAGTTAGGGTCACTTGGGTCCCCAATGATCCTTCAGGCCCTTTTTACACACCTGTCTTTGTAAATGTCCTGAATAGTGGGAAGCTCACATCCACAGATGCACTAGGCTGTCCGCACCACTCTCTGCAGAGTCCTATGATTGAGGGAAGTACAGTTCCCATACCAGGCAATGATGCAGCCAGTCAGGATGCTCTCAGTCGTGTCCCTATAGAATGTTCTTAGCATTTGGGGGACCCATACCAAACTTCCTCAACCGTCTGAGGTGTAAAAGGCGCTGTTGTGCCTTTTTCACCACACAGCCGGTACGTAGAGACCGCGTGAGATCCTCGGTGATGTTTATGCTGAGGAACTTAAAGTTGTTCACCCTCTCAACCCCAAATCCATTGATGTCAATAGGGGTTAGCCCGTCTCCATTCCTCCTGCAGTCCACGACCAGCTCCTTTGTTTTGTGACATTGAGGGAGAGGTTGTTTTCTTGACAACACTGTGTCAGGGTGTTAACTTATTCTCTGTAGGCTGTCTCATTGTTGAGATTAGGTCAATCAGTATAGTGCCGGCAGCAAATTTAATTAGCAGATTGGAGCTATGGGTGGCGACACAGTCATGGGTATACAGAGTAAAGGAGGGAGCTTAGGACACAGCCTTGAGGGTCGTAGGGGCAGAGGTGAGGGAGCCCATTCTTACCACCTGCTGGCGATCTGACAGGAAGTCCAGCATCCAGCTACACAAGGCAGGGTGAAGGTCAAGGTCTCTGAGCTTCTGGTTGAGCCTGGATGGAATTATGGTGTTGAATGCTGAACTGTAGTCCAAGAACAGCATTCTCACATAAGCATCCCACTTCTCCAGATGCGTAAGGACTTACTCACCTTAAGTTCTTTCAGTTTGCCTTGTACTTTTTCCCCTTTGTAATAGCAATGTCACACACTCCTGCTCCCTGGCACTCACAGACCTCTGCTACACTGCTGGTGTCTTCCACAGTGAAGACTGATGCAAAGTACCCATTAAGTTCATCTGCCATTTCTTTGTCCCCCATTACTGCCTCAACAGCATCATTTTCCAGTGATCCAATTGTTATGTACCCCTAGGGTTCATATTTTCTGTGGACAACCACTTTAAAATGTCGGGAGAATGAGTCTGGCTTTTGGACACTGTTGGTGCTGCTAATGAGAGAGAGAGAAGAAGAGGGGATGGTGGCACCCAGAGCAGATGTGAGAGAGAGACAAAGATTTAAGGTTATGGCTCCATGGATAATTATTTACCTTTGTTACAAGGACACTCTTCTTTGCTCATTAACATTCTTGCTGAGATAGCAAGGAGTGGCCCAGTTTGATGGATGGACGATGCCCTGGCAGGGGAGATAAAATAGCAAGTCTGCTGAGACATAGGCAGACACACCACGGGACACTGGAAGAGCATTGTGCACCCACAGGGAAGGTGGGTGCTTGGTGGATCGATTTGGGGGAATTGATCTGAGGCTCACAGTGTGTGACGGCAGACCGGTGGGGGCTTGTGTGTGTGTCCACCCTCGCCTGGGTGACAGGCTCACCACTGAAGAACGGTCTGGCCAGGAACGGAGGGGTCACAGTCGGTGACCGCAACTGCACAACAGGACAAGAAGATAACAGAAGGTTTGCCTGCTGCAACTGCTCACCTCTCGCTCTCTCTCTCTCCCCCCCCCAACGGTACCACAGCAACTACCTCGACCTAAGCTAAACTGAACTGAACTCTGCATCATCTTAAGACTATTCATTTACCCCTAGACTTTGAAAGAGCTTGGTTTTGATTTATATTTCCACACTTCTGTATATATCATTGCTAACCTGTTTTATATGTACATTTGCATTTTATTGTACTGTATTACTTAGTTTACTAATAAACACTCTTAGTTACAGTACCACCAGACTCCAACGTATCATTCCATTTCTGCTGGTTTGGTAACCCAGTCACGGGGTACGTGACACAATATCAGCTCTCACTTCCTTTTTATGCTTTATATAACTGAAAAAACTTTTAGTATCCTGCTTTATATTATTGGCTCATTTGCCTTCATATTTCATCTTTTCCCTTCTTAAAGCTTTTTTAGTTGTCTTTTGTGGGATTTTAAGAGCTTCCTAATCATCCAACTTCCCACTAACTACTGCAACCTTATATGCCCTTTAGAGGTCCCGGCTTTTATGTTGTGCTACTGTTTCCCGGATGGTAGCAGCTGGAACAGGTACCAGGGGTGACTCAGGTCTACCTTATATGCCTGATAAAGTGCGCCCTTTCGAAACAGAGATGTGGAGAAATTTCTTTAGCCAAAGGATGGTGAATTTGTGAAATTTGTTGCCACATACAGCTGTGGAGGCCAGGTCTTTGAGTGTATTTAAGGCAGAGATTGATAGGTTCTCAATTGGACATGGCATCAAAGGTTACAGGGAGAAGGTTGGGAACTGGGGTTGAGGAGGAAAGAGAAAAAAGGATCAGCCAGATGGCTTAATTCTGCTCCTACGTCTTATGGTCTATGCCCTTCCTTGGCTTTTATGCAGTCCTTAACTTCCCTTGTCAGCCACAGTAGGCTACCCCTGCCATTTGAGAACAACTTCCTCTGTGGGACTATCTATCCCGCGCCTTGTGAACTATCCCCAGAAACTTCAGCCACCTCTGCTCTGCCGTCATCCCTGCCAGTATCCTCCTCCAATCCACCGGGCAAGCTTCTCTCATACCTCTGTAATTCCCTTTATTCCATTGTGATACTGATACACGTGAGTTATGCTTCTCCCTCTGCAGTATGATTTCAATCATATTATGTATCACTGCCTCCTAATGGTTCCTTTATGTTAAGCTCCCTAACAAGATTCTGAATTATTACACAACACCAAATCTAAAATAGGCTCGAGCACAAGCTGCTCTAAAAAGCCATCTCGTAGGCATTCAACAAACTTCCTCTCTTGTGATCTGACACCAACCTGATTTTCCCAAACCCATTGGCATACTGAAGTCCCCCATTACGATTGTGACATTATTACATGCCTTTTCCAGCTCCCTTTGCAGTCTCAACCTCACATCTTGGCTACTATTTGGAGGCTTATACATGATTCCCATAATGATTTTTTAACCCTTGCAATTTCTTAACTCCACTTACAAAGATTCAACATTTTCTGATCCTATGTCAGCTCTTTCTAAAGATCTAATTCCATCTCTTACCAACAGAGCCAAACCACTGCCTCTGCTTTCCTGCATGTCCTTTCGATACAAAGTATATTCTTTGATGTTAAGCTTTCAACTATGACCTTCTTTCCGCCACAACTCAGTGATGCCAACAATGTCATACCAACCAATCTCTAATTGCACCACACCCCTGCAAGGTTGTCCACCTTATTCCGAATGCCAGTGGTCCCCAACCACCGGGCCGCAAGGCATGTGCTAACAGGCTGCGAGGAAATGGTATGATTAGTCGATATGAAACGATATGAGTCAGTTGCACCTTTGCTCATTCCCTATCACGCCCACTGTTGAACTTGAACGCACGCTAAGTCATTACCCACGCAAGGTCATCAGTTGCCTAAACGCAATGATACCCTAGCGCCAGGGATCACTGGTTGGCATCAGGTAATCGGCCACCTCGCACAGCTGGCAAGAAGTGCCGTTGCTACTGGCCTGGAGCGCAGACAGATGGGCGCCACCTCTAAACCTGTTTAGCACACTGAATGTTCATGGGGAACCTGGTGCTAAAATATTCACAGACAACCTAATTTGGGCTCAGGGTTTCATAAGTAGCAGAGCAGCTACCTCGCTGTGATCTACTGAAAGTCATCCCTTGAGCCAAATTTTTGTTGGCCGATAGATCCTACCTGCCTACAAGGAGGACGGGCACATGCCCTGTTGCACTCCTTATCACTCGGTCAGTCGCTCTGTCCGGACTGCGACTGCCGCGGCCCCGGTACGGGGACCTCCGGCCCTTACCTTGTCCTCTCACTGGTGTGTTGCAATTATTTTATATATTCATACGAGGAAAATATGTGCTGTGTGTTTAATATCCAAATGTTACTTAAAATGTTATGATGCTATTGACTTATGAGTGAGTTATAATTGATTTATGACTATGTTCATGTGAGGAAAATATGCGCTGTGTGTTTAATATTAAATTCGTTAGATAAACCCTTTTAGAAACAAAATTGAGTGTATTAGCCATTTATAAGTGACTTATAGCTGACTTATCACCTATATTCCGGTCGATATTAACACCCACACTGCCCCCCCACCCCTCGGCCGGTCTGCAAGAATATTTTCAATATTAAACCGGTTCGCGGTGCAAAAAATGTTGGTGACCCCTGCCGAATGCTATACGTATTTAAATACAGCACCTTCAGTCTTGCATTCTTCGGCCTTTCAAATTTTGCCTCTGCGGTACAATTGAACTCTGCTCTGTCTGCATTTATACCCAATCATTGTCTTGTCCTTCCTTACATTCATGTTACACACATCATCTACTTGTAAACCTGCTGGATCATCCTTAGCTCTATCATACTGGTTCCCATTCTCCTGCCATATTAGTTTAAACCACTCCCAACAGCTCTAGTAAAAATGCCCGCAAGAATATTGGTCCCCCTTGGATTCAAGTGCAATTGGTCCCTTTTGTGCAGGTCACACCTGCCCTAGAAGAAGAACCAATGATCCAGAAATCTGAATCCCTGCCCCCTGCTCCAATTCTTCAGCCACACATTTATCTGCCACCTCGTTCTATTCCTATCCTTACTGTCCACATGGCACAGGCAGCAATCCTGAGATTACTACCATTGAGGTCCTGCTTCTCAACTTCCTTCCTAACTTCCTGTAGTCTGTTTCCAGGACCTCCTCCCTTTTTCTACCCATGTTGTTGGTACCAATATCTACCACGACCTCTGCCTGCTCACCTTCCCTTTTCAGGAATGTGTGGAAACATCCAGGAACAGTGCAGATCCTGGCCCCTGGGAAGCAAATTGCCATCCATGTTTCCTTTACACATACACAGAATCGCCTATCTGTTGCCCGAACTATACAGTTCCCTGGTACTGCTGCCATCCTCTTCCATTCCCTACCCTTCTGAGTCACAGGCCAGACTTAGTGCCAGAGGCACGGCCACTGTTGCCTCCCCAGGTAGGTTGTTGCCCCCCCCCACCCCAAACAGTACTCAAAATGGAGTACTCATTGTTAAGGAGGATGGCCACAGGGGTGCTCTGCGTTATCTGACAGTTCCCCCTTCCCTCTCCTGATAGCCACCCATTTATCTGTCTCTTGTAGCCTTGGGCTGACGAGCTCCCTGCAGCTCCTGTCTATCACTGCTTCACTTTTTCAACAAGCCTAAGGTCATCGAGCTGCAACTCCTGTTCCTTAAGGAACTGCATCTCAATGCACCTGGTGCAAATGAGGCCATCAGGGAGGCTGGTAGTCTCCCAGAAATCCCACATCTGACACCCACAACAGAATACTGGCTCTGTAGACATACCCCCATTCTCTCTAGAGTTAAAGAAATAAGGAATGAACTTACCTAGCCTCCGCCTGTGCTTGCCAAAGCCCTGTTGAGCTAAACGTGTTCTGTACACACCAGCTGTGTGGTGAAAAATGTACAACAGCACCTTTTTCACCTCAGACGGTTGAAGTTTGGTATGGGCCCCCAAATCCTAACAACTTTCTACAGGGGCACAATTGAGAGCATCCTGACTGGCTGCATCACTGCCTAGCTTGGGAACTGTACCTCCCTTAATCGCAGGATTCTGCAGAGAGTGGTGCAGACAGCCCAGTGTAGCTGTAGTTGTGAACTTCCCATGATTCAAGACATTTACGACAGGTGTGAAAAGTGGGTCCAAAAGATCAATGGGGTCCCAAGTCACCCCAACCATGGTGTTTTCCAGCTGCTACCATCTGGGAAACGGTACCGCAGCATAAAAGCCAGGACCAACAGGCTCCAGGACAGCTTCTTTCACCAGGCCATCAGACTGATTAACTCATGCTGATTTGAGTGTATTTCTATGTTACATTGACTGTTCTATTTATCATAAATTATTATAAATTACTATGATTGCATATTTAGACAGAGATGTAATGTAATGATTTTTACTCTTCATGTACGTGAAGGATGTAAGAAATAAAGTCAATTCAATACAAAGCCTTACTACTCTGACGATGACCACTCCGTTAGACATTTCCTCTCTTTTATAGAGATTGGCTATTTAAAGCTCTTCGCTGGACCTGCACAGTAAAGATTCTGTTGCATCTGCGCAGTACTCCAATCAATGACTCTCATCAAGAAGCTTCCGGCTTTTTAAAGCTCTTTGCTAGATCTGCGCGGGAATGCTTCTGTTGCATCTGCGCAGTACTCCGATATGAGCACATGGCATCACAGGAAATAGAAGACTGACTGACTGGCAGAAGGCAAAGAGTGGGAATAAAGGGAGCTTTCCTCTGGTTGGCTGCTGGTAACTAGTGGTGTGCTGTAGGGGTCCGGTTTGGGACAGGTTTTTCCATTATATGTCAATGATTTGGATAATTGCTTTGTGGTCAGCTTTGCAGACAATGCAAAGATAGTTGAAGTGGCAGGTAGTGTTGAAGAAGCTGGCTGTCTGCAGAAGAACTTAAGATAGATTGGGGGAAAAGGCAAAAAATGTGGCAGATGGAATACAGAGTAGAGAAGTGAATGATCATGCATTTTGGCAGAAGGAATAAAAGCACAGACTATTTCTTAATGGGGAGTAAATTCAGAAATCAGAGGTGCAGAGACACTTGGGGGGGGGGCCTCGTGCAGGATTCCCAAAACGTTAACGTCCAGGTTGAGTCAGTGGTAAAGAAGGAAAATGCAATGTTAGCAATCATTTCAAGAGGACTAGAATATAAAAACAAGGATGTAATGCTGAGGCTTTATAAGGCACTGGTGAGGCCTCACCCTGAGATACCATGAACAGTTTTGGGCTTCTTACCTAAAAAGGAATGTGCTAGCATTAAGAGAGGGTTCAGAGGAGGTTTGCAAGAATTATCCCAGAAGCGAAAAGGATAACACAAGGAATGTTTGATCATTCTGGGCCTGTACTTACCAGAGTGTAGAAGAATGCAGGGGGGTCTCATTGTAATCTGCTGAATTTTGTAAGGTCTGGGTGAAGTGAATATGGAGCGAATGCTTCCTTTTGTGGGGGAATCCAGGACCAGAGGACACAGGCTGATAATTGAAGGACATCCATTTGGAACAGAGATGAGGAAAAATTTCTTGATCCTTTTTTCCTCTCCTCAGCCACACTCCCTGGCCTTCTCCTCGTAACCTTTGATGCTGTGTCCAATCAAGAACCTATCCAGCTCTGCCTTAAATACACACAATGATATGGCTTCCAGAGCAGCGTGTGGTAACTAATTCCACAAATTCACCATCTTCAGGCTAAAAAAAAATTCTCTGCATGTCTGTTTTAAATGGATGCCCATCTATCCTGAGGCTTTTGTCTCTTGTCCTAGACTCCACCACCATGGGAAACATCCTTTCTACATCTACTCTGTCTTGGGCTTTCAATATTCAAAAGGTTTCAATGAGATCTCCCTCATCCTTCTAAATTCCAGCGAGTACAGACGCAAAGCCATCAAACATTCCTTCTATGATAACCCTTTCATTCCAGGAATCATCCTTTTGAACCACCTCTGAAACCTATCCAATGCCAGCACATCTTTTCTTAGATGAAGAGCTCAAAACTGTTCACAGTACTCAAGGTGAGGCATCACCGGTGCCTTATAAAGCCTCAGCATCACATCCCTGCTCTTGTATTCTAGAAATCTTGAAATAAATGCAAACACTACATTTCCTTTTCTCACCAACTCAACCTGCAAGTTAACTTTTAGGGTGTTCTGCACAAGGACTCCCAAATCCCAGTGCATCTCAGATTTTAGAAAATATTCTGCACAGTTATTTCTACTACCAAAGTGCATGACCGTGCACTTTCCAACATTGTATTTCATTTGCCACTTTCTTGTCCATTCTCTTAATCTACAAACGTTTGTAAGTCCCACTGCAGCCTACCTGTTTCCTCAATGTTACCTGCTCCTCCACCAATCTTTGTATCATCTACAAAGTTGGCAACAGAGCCATCTATTCCATCATCTAAATCACTGACATACAACATAAAAATGAAGCAGTCCCAACATCCACCCATGAGGAACACCACTAGTCATAGAACATACACAACACATTACAGGCCCTTCAGCCCACAATGTTGTACCGATCATGTAACCTACTCCAAAAACTGCCTGGAAATTTCCTTACCACATAGCCCTCTATGTTTCTAAGTTCCATGTACAAACCCCATTTCCAGAAAAGTTGGGATATTTTCCAAAATGCAATAAAAACAAAAATCTGTGATGTTAATTCACGAGAACCTTTATTTAACTGACAAAAGTACAAAAAGATTTTCAACAGTTTTACTGACCAACTTAATTGTATTTTGTAAATATACACAAATTTAGAATTTGATGGCTACAACACACTCAACAAAAGTTGGGACAGAGTTAAAATAAGATTGAAAAGTGCACAGAATATTCAAGTAACACCGGTTTACATAGAACATAGAACATAGAATAGTACATTACAGGGCCTTCGGCCCACAATGTTGTGCCGACCCTCAAACCCTGCCTCCCATATAACCCCCCACCTTAAATTCCTCCATATACTTGTCTAGTAGTCTCTTAAACTTCACTAGTGTATCTGCCTCCACCACTGACTCAGGCAGTGCATTCCACGCACCAACCACTCTCTGAGTGAAAAACCTTCCTCTAATATCCCCCTTGAACTTCCCTCCCCTTACCTTAAAGCCATGTCCTCTTGTACTGAGCAGTGGTGCCCTGGAGAAGAGGTGCTGGCTGTCCACTCTGTCTATTCCTCTTTATCTTGTACACCTCTATCATGTCTCCTCTCATCCTCCTTCTCTCCAAAGAGTAAAGCCCTAGCTCCCTTAATCTCTGATCATAATCCATACTCTCTAAACCAGGCAGCATCCTGGTAAATCTCCTCTGTACCCTTTCCAATGCTTCCACATCCTTCCTATAGTGAGGCGACCAGAACTGGACACAGCATTCCAAGTGTGGCCTAACTAGAGTTTTATACAGCTGCATCATTACATCGCGACTCTTAAATTCTATCCCTTGACTTATGAAAGCTAACACTCCATAAGCTTTCTTAACTACCCTATCTACCTGTGAGGCAACTTTCAGGGATCTGTGGACATGTACCCCCAGATCCCTCTGCTCCTCCACACATACCAAGTATCCTGCCATTTACTTTGTACTCTGCCTTGGAGTTTGTCCTTCCAAAGTGTACCACCTCACACTTCTCCGAGTTGAACTGCATCTGCCACTTCTCAGCCCACTTCTTCATCCTATCAATGTCTCTCTGCAATCTTTGACAATCCTCTATACTATCTACAACACCACCAACCTTTGTGTCGTCTGCAAACTTGCCAACTCACCCTTCTACCCCCACATCCAGGTCGTTAATAAAAATCACAAAAAGTAGAGGTCCCAGAACAGATCCTTGTGGGACACCACTAGTCACAACCCTCCAATCTGAATGTACTCCCTTCACCACGACCCTCTGCCTTCTGCAGGCAAGCCAATTCTGAATCCACCTAGCCAAACTTCCCTGGATCCCATGCCTTCTGACTTTCTGAATAAGCCTTTGGAAGACTCCACATTAAGCAGGCTAATTGGTAGCAGGTGAGGTATCATGACTGGGTATAAAAGTAGTGTCCATCAAAGGCTCAGTTTTTGCAAGCAAGGATGGGTCATGGCTCACCCCTTTGTGCCAAAATTCGTGAGAGAATTGTTAGTCAGTTCAAAAGGAATATTTCCCAACGCGAGATTGCAGAGAATTTAGGTCTTTCAACATCTACAGTACATAATATTGTGAAAAGATTCAGAGAATTCAGAGACATCTCAGTGCGTAAAGGGCAAGGTCGGAAACCACTGTTGAATGCGCGTGATCTTCAAGCCCTCAGGCAGCACTGCCTAAGAAACCGTCATGCTACTGTGACAATTATAGTCACCTGGGCTCGGGAGTACTTCGGAAAACCATTGTCACTTAACACAGTCCGTCGCTGCATCCAGAAATGTAACTTGAAACTGTATTACGCAAGGAGGAAGCCATACATCAACTCTATGCAGAAACGCTGGCGAGTTCTCTGGGCCCGAGCTCATCTCAGATGGACCAAAAGACTGTGGAACCGTGTGCTGTGGTCAGATGAGTGCACATTTCAGTAATTTTTGGAAAGAATGGGCGTTGAGTTCTCCGTTGCAAAGATGAAAATGACCATCCTGATTGTTATCAGCGAAAGGTGCAAAAGCCAGCATCTGTGATGGTATGGGGGTGCATCAGTGCCCACGGCATGGGTGAGCTGCATGTCTGTGAAGGTACCATTGACTCTGAGGCGTATATTAGGATTTTAGAGAGGCATATGTTGCCATCAAGGCGACGTCTCTTCCCGGGACGTCCATGCTTATTTCAGCAGGACAATGCCAGACCACATTCTGCAGGGGCTATAACAGCGTGGCTTTGTAGACACAGAGTGCGTGTGCTTGACTGACCTGCTGCCAGTACAGATCTATCTCCTATTGAAAATGTATGGCGCATCATGAAGAGGAGAATCAGACAACGGAGACCACGGACAGTTGAGCAGCTGAAGTCTTATATCAAGCAAGAATGGACAAAATTTCCAATTGCAAATCTTCTACAATTAGTATCCTCAGTTCCAAAACGATTAAAAAGTGTTATTAAAAGGAAAGGTGATGTAACACAATGGTAAACATGCCTCTGTCCCAACTTTTGTTGAGTGTGTTGCAGCCATCAAATTCTAAATTTGTGTATATTTATAAAATACAATTAAATTGGTCAGTAAAATTATTGAAAATCTTTTCTTTGTACTTTTGGCAGTTAAATAAAGGTTCACGTGAATTAACATATCACAGATTTTTGTTTTTATTGCATTTTGGATAATATCCCAACTTCTCTGGAAATGGGATTTGTACCTATCCAAGTCTTTTAAAAGACCCTTTTATATCTGCCTCTACCACTGTCGCTGGCAATGCATTGCATGCATTAGGGTCTCTGTATAAAAAACTTACCTCTGATATCTCCCTTGCACCTACTTCCAAGTCTCTTAAAACTATGCCCCCTCAGGTTACCCATTTCAGCCCTGAGAAAAATCCTCTGGCTATCCACACAATCAATCTGTCTCATCATCTTATGTCTTTTTCTTCTTCGGTTGTCCATCGGAATCCAATGACGACGTCCACTCCTTTAACAGTGAGATCTTTGATGACTATACAGTCCTAACCTGGACCCACAAGTTCTATTCCAGGTGGGACATGCATATGTGGTAGAAGTGGTGGTAGTGATGGCAACCATGACTGCATTTCTCCTGGCTCTCTTCTGCTGTCTTCTGGTTGTTCTTTCCATCTCCAGAATACGAACCCTATCCCTACACAGCTGTCGCCAAGTGATACAGTCAGCAGCAACATCCTCCAGGTCCTCAGGTCTGATCTTTCACTTCCTTAAAGCATTCCTCATCTGATCCTTATAGCGCTTCTTCGGCCCTCCAGCTGAGTGTCGACCATGATGTAGCTGGCCATATAACACTCTGTGGGGTAGCTGACATGGGGGCATCCTTATCACGTGCCCCAGCCACTGCAGCTGATGCTGGGTAATCATGGCCTCAATACTTCTGCAGTTGGTCTTTACAAGTATTTCAGTGTGAGGCACCCGCTCATGCCAGGTAATTCCCAGGATGTGCTGAAGGCAGCTTATGTGGAAGCGCTCCAAGGACTTGATGTGACGGCTATAGGTTACCCAAGCTTCACAGCTATAAAGGAGGGTGGTGACACAGACCGCTTGGTATACAGTGACCTTTGTGGATGGACGAAGGCTCCTGTTCTGAAAGACTTTACGCCGAGGTCTTCCAACGGGAGCTGATACCTGTTTAATGCGGCTCTGGATGTCATTGTCAATGCCGCTATCCTCAGAGAGAATGCTCCCCAGATATTTGAAAGGTGGCATTACTGATAGCTTTTCATCACCAACATTGAAAGCAGGTAGGGTGGGTGGGACACTGGCACTCCATTGGCAAACCACTTCTGTCTTGGTGGTATTGACGGTCAGCCCCATCCTGCTGTACGCTCTCACCACTACAGCAAGGACAGTCTGAAGATCCTCCGGAGTATGGGCCACAAGAGCACAGTCATCTGCATAGTGCAGCTCTAGGACCCATCCTCTACGGAGTTTGGTGGTTGCGTGGAGCCTCCTGATGTTTAAGAGGTTGCCATCTAATCTGACGTCCACTGCCACACCGCTGCTGTCCTCAATCTCATTGTGGAGAAGCTTGGTAACACACAAAAGGAAGATGTTAAAGAGCACTGGTGCTAGCACACACCCCTGCCTCACCCCTGTGCGTACCAGGAAGGGCTCAGACTCTTGTCCTCCTATGGTCACCCGAGCAGTCGTCCCATCATTGAACCGGCGAAGGATGTTAACAAATTTATTGGGACAGACAAACCTGAGGAGAACATCTCATAAGAGCTTTCTTTGCAGTGTTGAATGCTTTGGAGAGGTCAACAAAGGCCATAAACAGGCCATGATGTTGCTCCCGGCACTTTTCCTGAAGCTGCCAGGCTGTGAAGATCATGTCAATCGTACTCCTGTTCTTCCTAAATCTACACTGCAATTCAGGCAGCAGTGACTCGATGATGTTGCTGATGAGCCTCTGAAGCATCACCTTAGCCAGGACCTTTCCAGCAACAGAAAGGAGTGATATGCCCCTACTATTGCCACAAATGGCCTTGTCACCCTTGTTCTTATAAATGACAACGATGTTTGCATTCCTCCATTGCTGTGGGGTGTTCTCATTAGTCCAGGCCTTGGTGATGTACTGGTAGAGGATGCGCATATATATGTACCCTCCGTTCTTCAGTAACTCAGCAGGGATATTGTCAGTGCCAGGGACTTATTGTTCTTAAGGGAGTAGACAGCTGATAGAACCTCCTGGAAGGTTGGTGGTAGACTGAGATTGATGGTACATCTTTGCACCTCTATCAGGTCACCTCTCATCCTCTGTAGCTCCAAAAACCCCAAAAGGCGGAACGCAAGAACCAAATGTCTGGACTGCGCCGACCCACTGGCACTTACGTGAACGCACCTGTCATAACATGTAAATAAAGCGCGCGCTGCTCTAATTTATTTTAACCTCATCCCACAACGTACACTTGACCTACACCCCCATAGAGCACATGACCTTCGCTGGCTGAGCAAAGGCCATGCGTTGAAGAGGGTGTGCGACCCGCGTGACGAGCTTGTGTCATTTTTATCCAGCTTGCAGAGCCAAAAAGCCCAAGGATTTAAGAGGTTTTTAAGTGACAACAAGGTGATGGCAGATGTTCTTTTTTTGTGTGACATCATGTCTCATCTAAATCAAATTAATCTACAATTACAAAGCAACAACCACACTGTTGCAGACATGTACGAGGCGACTAAAGCTTTCCGGTCAAAGCTGAACCTTTTGGGGGGAGACATTCACGGAAGAAAGTTGCACTTTCCATGTCTGCAGGAGCATTGCGAGAAGAACAAAATGCAGGAGGATCCAGTGATGAAGGATTTCGTGACGAGCCTGGAAGAAAACTTCAGGAAACAATTTGAAAGCTCCCCTAAACTCTCAGGTGAAATCCTCCTCTTCCTGAGACTGCCATTCTCTGTTTTGACTTATGGCCAGTGGACTGCGGAGGCCAAAAGGTTGGTGCCTTCCATAGATGAGGCAACTATTCAGATGGAGGTCTTGGAAATGGGAACATCTGATTTACTCAAAGCACAACACAAGGACGTTGGGGTGAGTGACTTTTGGATCAACGTGGTTCCCCAAGCTCAATTCAAAAGCTCAATTCTCCTACTCACACTGTTCCCATCCACGAACATATGTGAGTCATCGTTTTCTTCAATGCACTCTATCAAGAACCAGGACAGTAACAGACTCTCCAATGCACATCTAGGCCAGTGCCTCAGGATTGCCACAACAGGATACAGGCCCGACATCAGAAGGATTGCCTCATCCCATCACTGTCATTTCCCTCACTGATTGGTGAGTGAATCAATTTATTTTTGTCCATTTGTCAATCTTATTGTGGTATAATAATATTACAACAATAATACTGATAATTTCATTTATAGCTACACTTCATACTTCAAATGCTACATAGCTTAATTAAAAAAAACAAATAGATTAAATGAGAGAACAGAAACAGTGGAAAAGGCAGTACTACTAAAACTCTTTGTGTGAAGACTACCATGTTTACTCTGTGTGTGTGTGCACACGCGTGCACATTTTAAGTCCCAGATGAGTTCTCAATGTGACAGCTGACAGTTGAGATAGCTAGAGTCATAATTAAATGATTGGTTTTGGACTTATTTTGTTTCAAGAGTGCATTTTTTTTTCTTGTGTGACCCACCACACAGGCTTTGAGAATCTCAGGCCTAAATTATTACTACCACCACTACCACAAGTAATAATAATAATAATGGTAATAGCAGCAACATCTGCCCATAAAACGTCTACCCATATTTACTGGCGCAATGAAAAAAACCCTGGACATTTTGGCCCTTGGCTTGGCATGCTTGATATAATTTGGCCCTTGTGGAAAAGGAATTGGGGAACCCTGTCATAAGGCATGCTCTCCAATCCAGTTAACATACTTGCAAATCTCCTCTGCACTCTCTCTGTAGTATCCACATCCTTCCAATAGTGAAGTGACTAGAACTAAACACAGTACTCCAAGTAGGGTCTAACTAAGGTCTTATTATAGCTTTAATATTACCTCATGGCTCTTGAACTCAATACCATAGTTGATGAATGCCAACACACTACAGGCCTTCTTAACAATACTGTCAACCTGCGCAGCAGCTTTGAGTGGATCCCAAGATCTCACTGATCCTCCACACTGCCAAGAGTCTTACCATTAATATAATATTCTGTCTTCAATTTTGACCTATTGAAATGAACCACTTCACACTTATCTAGATTGAACTCCATCTCCCACTTCTCAGCCCAGTTCTGCATCCTATCGATGTCCCGCTGTAACATCTGACAACCCTCCAGACTATCCACAACTTTTGTGTCATCAGCAACCTTACTAACCCACCCTTCTACTTCCTCATCCAGATCATTTATAAAAATCAGAAAGAAGACAGGTCCCAGAACAGATGCCTGAGGCACACCACTGGTCACCATCCTCCATGCAGAATATGAACCATCTACAACCACCCTTTGTCTACTGTGGGCAAGCCAATTCTGGATCCACAAAGCAATGTCCCCTTGGATCCCATGCCTCCTTACTTTCTGAATGAGCCTTGCATGGAAATCTTATCAAATGCCTGACTGAAATCCATATACACTGCTCTACCTTCATCAATATGTTTTGTCATATCCTTAAAGAATTCAGTCAGGTTCAGAAGGCATGACCTGCCCCTGACAAAGCCATGCTGACTATCCCTAATCAGATGATATCTCTCCAAATGCTCAGAAATCCTGCCTCTCAGGATCTTCTCCAACAACTTGCCCACTACTGAAGACTCCCTGGTCTATAATTTCCTGGGTTATCTCTACTCCCTTTCTTCAACAAGGGAACGAGGTTTGCAACTTTCCAGTCCTCTGGAACTTCTCCCATCCCTATGGATGATGCAAAGATCATCGCCATAGGCTCAGCAATCTCCTTCCTCACTTCTCACAGTAGACTGGGAGATAGCTCATCCAGTCGCGGTGACTTTCCACTTTCTTAATGTCTATACGCTCAAGCGCTTCACTTGGCTGTAAGTCATCCCCACAACTGCCAAGGTCTTTTCCCCTGGTGAATACTGAAACAAAGTATTCATTAAGTACCTCCGCTACCTTCTCTAACTCCATGCACACGTTTGCACTATCACACCTGATTGGTCCTATTCTCACACGGCTCATCCCCTTGCTCTTCAAATACTTGTAGAATGCCTTGGAGTTTTTCTTAATCCTGCTCACCAAGGCCTTCTCATGGCCCCTTCTGGCTCTCCTAATTTCATTAAGCTCCCACCTGGCACCCTTGTAATTTTCTAGAGCTCTAACAGTAACTAGTTTCTTGAAGCTTTCATAAGCTTTTCTTCTTAACTAGATTTTCTACATCCTTTGTACATCATGGTTCTTTAACTTTACCATCTTTCCCTGTCTCAATGGAACATACCTATGCAGAACGCCAAGCAAATGTTCTCTGAACATCTGCCACATTTCTGCCGTGCATTTCCCTGAAAACATCTGCTCCCAATTATGCTACCGTTCCTGTCTAAAGCATATTTCCTCCTACCCCAATTAAACGTCTTCCTAAATTGTCTGGTCCTATCCCTCTCCAATGTTATGGTAAAGGAGATACAGTTGTGATCACTATCTCCAAAATGCTCTCCCACTGAGAGATCTGACACCTGACCAGGTTCATTTCCCAATACCAGATCAAGTACAGCCTCTTCTCTTGAGTCTTATTTACGTATTGTGTCAGGAACCCTTCCTGAACTCCATCCCATCCAAACCCCTTGCTCTAAGGAGATGCTAGTCAATATTAATTAAGTTAGAAGCACCCATCACAACAACCATATTATTATAATTTTGTTCCAAAACCTGCCTCCCTATCTGCTCCTCGATGTCTCTGTTACTATTGGGGGGGTCTATAAAAAAAACACCCAGAGGAGTTATTGCCCCCTTCCTGTTTCTAACTTCCACCCACACTGACTCAGTAGACAATCCCTCCATGACTTCCTCCTTTCTGGCCAAGGTTGACTGGAAAGGGACGCTAGCGGGAAGGACAACAGAGCAGCAGTGGCTGGAGTTTATGCGAGAACTGAGGAAGGTGCAAGACAGATACAGACCAAAGAAGAAGAAATTTTCAAATAGAAAAAGGATGCAACCGTGGCTGACAAGAGAAGTCAAAGCCAAAGTAAAAGCAAAGCAGAGGGCATACAAGGAAGCAAAAATTAGTGGAAAGACAGAGGATTGGAAAATTTTTAAAAGCTTACAAAAGCAAACTAAGAAGGTCATTAAGAGGGAAAAGATGAACTATGAAAGGAAGCTAGCAAATAATATCAAAGAGGATACTAAAAGCTTTCTCAAGTATATAAAGAGTAAAAGACAGGTGAGAGTAGATATAGGACCAATAGAAAATGATGCTGGAGAAATTGCAATGGGAGATAAGGAGATGGTGGAGGAACTGAACGAGTATTTTGCATCAGTCTTCACTCAGGGAAGAGAAATATGCGCAGTCACAATTACGACACAGAAAGTACTCAGGAAGCTGAATAGTCTAAGGGTAGATAAATCTCCTGGACCAGATGGAATGCACCCTTGTGTTCTGAAGGAAGTAGCTGTGGAGATTGCAGAGGCATTAGCAATGATCTTTCAAAAGTTGACAGATTCTGGCCTGGTTCCAGAGGACTAGAAGATTGCAAATGTCACTCCACTATTTAAGAAGGGGGCAAGGAAACAAAAAGGAATTTATAGACCTGTTAGCTTGACATCGGTGGTTGGGAAGTTGTTGGAGTCGATTGTCAAGGATGAGGTTACAGAGTACCTGGAGGCATATGACAAGATAGGCAGAACTCAGCATGGTTTCCTTAAAGGAAAATCCTGCCTGACAAACCTAGTGCAATTTTTTGAGGAAATTACAAGTAGGCTAGACAAGGGAGATGCAGAGGATGTTGTGTATTTGGATTTTCAGAAGGCCTTTGACAAGTGCAGCACATGAGGCTGCTAAACAAGAGCGCATGGAATTACGGGAAAGTTACATATGTGGATAGAACGTTGGCTGATTGGCAGGAAATAGAGAGTGGGAATAAAGGGATCCCATTCTGGTTGGCTGCCGGTTACCAGTGGTGTTCCACAGGGGTCCGTGTTGGGGCCGCTTCTTTTTACGTTGTATATCAACGATTTGGATTATGGAATAGATGGTTTTGTGGCTAAGTTTGCTGATGATACAAAGATAGGTGGTGTGGCCGGTAGTGCTGAGTAAACAGAGTCTGCAGAGAGACTTGGATAGATTGGGGGAATGGGCAAAGAAGTAGCAAATGAATTACAATGTCGGAAAGTATACGGTCATGCACTTTGGTAGAAGAAATAAACTGGCAGACTATTATTTAAATGGGGAGAGAATTCAAAGTTCTGAGATGTAACGGGACTTGGAAGTCCTTGCGCAGGATACCCTTAAGGTTAACCTCCAGGTTGAGTCGGTGGTGAAGAAGGCAAATGCAATGTTGGCATTCATTTCTAGAGGAATAGAGTATAGGATCAGGGATGTGATGTTGAGGCTCTATAAGGCACTGGTAAGACCTCACTTTGAATACTGTGTGCAGCTTTGGGCTCCTTATTTAAGAAAGGATGTGCTGACATTGGAGAGGGTTCAGAGAAGATTCACTAGAATGATTCCGGGAATGAGAGGGTTAACATATCAGGAACGTTTGACCGCTCTTGGACTGTACTCCTTGGAGTTTAGAAGAATGAGGGGGGACCTCATAGAAACATTTCGTATGTTGAAAGGCATGGACAGAGTGGATGTGGCAAAGTTGTTTCCCATGGTGGGGGAGTCTAATACGAGAGGACATGACTTGAGGATTGCAGGGCGCACATTCAGAACAGAGATGCGAAAAAATTTCTTTAGCCAGAGGGTGGTGAATCTATGGAATTTGTTGCCATGGGTGGCAGTGGAGGCCAAGTCATTGGGTGTATTTAAGGCAGAGATTGATAGGTATCTAAATAGTCAGGGCATCAAAGGTTATGTTGAGAAGGTGGGGGAATGGGACTAAAGGGAAGATTGGATCACCTCATAATGAAATGGTAGTGCAGACTCAATGGGCCGAATGGCCGACTTCTGCTCCTTTGTCTTCTGGTCTTTCTGCAGCCACAATACTATCCCTGATTAGCAATGCCACTCCCCCACCTCTTTCTGCCTCCTTCCCTGTCCCTTTTGAAACATCTAAAGCCCTGCATATTCAGCAGCCATTCCTGCCCGAGATATCTCTACTTGTGCGCCAACCACCCCATCCTCTGCCTCTTCGCTTCGGTTCCCACCCCGCAGCAAATCGTTTAAACCCTTCCCAGTAGCATTAGCAAACTTCCCTCTCAGGATATTGGTTTCCCCTACAGTTCAGGTGCAACCTTCCCCACTTGTACAGGTCACGCCTTCCCCAGAAAAGGTTCCAATGATCCAAGAAATTGAAACACTGTCCCCTGCACCATCTCCTCTGCCACTCATTCTCTGCGTTATCTTCCTGTTCTGATTTTCCCTGGCTCATGGCACTGGGAGTGATCTGGAGACTACCACCTTGGAGGTCCTGCTCTTCAGCCTCCTTCTAAACTTACTGTGCAGGACCTCTACCCCTCTTCTGCCTATGTCATCGGTACCAACATGTACCATGACCCCTGGCTGTTCACCCTCCCCTTCAAGAATATTCTGCAATGCTCAGAGACACCCTGGGACCCCAGCACCCAGGAGGCAACACACTATCCTGGTGTCTCTTTTGCTGCTGCAGAATCTCCTATCTGTCCCAATAACAATCGAGTCCCCTATGACTGCCTCGGAAGGTAGTGGAGGCCAATTCTCTGGATGCTTTCAAGAAGGAGCTAGATAGGTATCTTATGGATAGGGGAATCAAGGGATATGGGGACAAGGCAGGAACCGGGTATTGATAGTAGTTGATCAGCCATGATCTCAAAATGGCAGTGCAGGCTCGAAGGGCCAAATGGTCTACTTCTGCACCTATTGTCTATTGTCTATTGCTCCACCTGACTTCACCCTACCCTGCTGAGGCTCAGAGCCGACAACAGTGCTATTGATCTCGCTGCTGCTGCCTTGCCCAGATAGGTCATCCCTCTCAGCAGTATCTAAAGGGTTCACCTGTTGCTGAGGGGAACGGTCACAGGGAGATCCTGCGCTGACTTCCTTCTCCCTTTACCTCTCTCAGTGTTTGCCCATCTACTCCCCACATTCTGCAGCTTGGGTGTAACCACCTGCTCAAAAGTCGTACCTATCAATTCCTCTGCTTCCCCTAAGTTCATCCAACTCCAGTTCTAGCTCCTTAATAATGCTGTCTTTCATGAACTGTAGGTGGCTGCACTCCCCACAGGTGTAGTCATCAGAGAGGGTGAGTTCACTCAACCTATCCTCATTAGACATGCTCCTCAATCCAGGAAACATCCTTGTAAATCTCCTTTGCACCCTTTCTATGGCTTCCACATCCTTCCTGTAGTGAGGCGACCAGAACTGAGTACAGTACTCCAAGTGGGGTCTGACCAGGGTCCTATATAGCTGCAACATTACCTCTCGGCTCTTAAACTCAGTCCCACGATTGATGAAGGCCAATGCACCGTATGCCTTGTTAACCACTCAGTCAACCTGCGTAACAGCTTTGAGTGTCCTATGGACCCAGACCCCAAGATCCCTCTGATCCTCCACACTGCCAAGAGTCTCACCATTAATACTATATTCTGCCATCTTATTTGACTTACCAAAATGAACCACCACACACTTATCTGGGTTGAACTCCATCTACCACTTCTCAGCCCAGTTTTGTATCCTATCAACGTCTCACTGTAACCTCTGACAGCCTTCCACACTATCCACAACACCCCCAACCTTTGTGTCATCAGCAAATTTACTAACCTATCCTGTGTCACCAAGTACTCTATAATCTCATCCTTAACAAGTGACTCTAACATCTTCCCAACCACTCAGGCTAACTGTCTATAATTTCTTTTCTGTTGCCATCCTCCTTTCTTAAAAAGTGGGGTGACATTTGCAATTTTACAGTCCTCTGGCACCATGCCAGAGTCCAATGATTTTTGATAGATCATTGCTAATTCTCTAATATTCTCTAACACTACCTCTTTCAGAACCCTAGGGCGCAGTTCATCTGGTCCGGGTGACTTGTGTACCTTTAGGTCTTTCAGCTTTTTGAGCACCTTCTCTTGTAATAGTAACTGCACCCACTTCACTTCCTTCACACACTACTAGTGTTGTCCACAGTGGAGACCGATACAAAAGACTCATTTAATTCATCAGTCATCTCCCTGTCCCCCATTATTATTTCTCCTGCCTCATTTTCTCGTGGTTCCATATTCACTCTTATCTTGCTTTTATTTTTTACATACTTGAAAAAGCTTTTACTATCCACTTTAATATTGTTTGTTAGCTTGCTTTCATATTTCATCTTTTCCCTTCTGATGATACTTTTCATTGCTCTCTATAGGTTTTTAAAAGCTTCCCAATTCTCTCTCCTCCCATTAATTTTTGCTTTGTTATATGCCCTCTCTTTTGATTTTACAATAGCTTTGACTTCCCTTGTCAGCCACGGTTGTACTATCTTGCTATTTGAGTATTACTTCATTTTTGGAATACATCTATCCTGCACCTTCATAGATGTTGCCTGGCCTGCTGGGTTCCCCCAGCATTTTGTTTGTGTTGCTCGGATTTCCAGAATCTGTAGATTTTCTTTTGTTTGTGTTTGAATTACTACATTGTAAAGTCTCTTCCAGGGATGCCTACCCTGAAGTTGTTTAAATCTTCCCTTCAACAGCAGTTCAGTGAAACCCTCTCTCACTGCTTCCCCTGTGATCCCCGCTGCTCTCTGACTCTGTGACTATGTGCTTAGCCAGTCCAGCTACTACAGCCATGCATCCTTTCTGGGAACATGTCTTTGTCGCCAGCTTGTACCAGTCCCGCTGAAGGGTTTCGGCTCGAAATGTTCAATGTACTCTTTTCCTAGATGCTGCCTGGCCTGCTGAGTTCCTCCAGCATTTTGTGTTTGTTGTTTTGCACTTACCTCATTTTTCCCAGAAACTCAAGCCATTGCTGCTCTGCTGTCATCCCTGCCATCAGCTCCTTCCAATTTACTCTGGCCAACTCCTCTCTCATACACTGTAATTTCCCTCACTCCACTGAAATACTGCTACATCAGACTTTACTTTCTCCTTATCAAATTTCAAGTTGAACTCAATCATACTGTGATCACTAGTAAGCTCCCTAATCGCCTCCAGTTCATTACAGATCACTCCATTGCAGCTGATCCTCTCGTAGGCTCAACGACAAACTGCTCTAAAAAGCTATCTCTTAGGCATTCAACAAACTCACTCTCTTGAGATCAATTACCAACCTGATTTTCCCAATCAACCTGCATCTTAAAATCTCCCATGACCATCATAACATTCCTGTTTTAACACACCTTTTCTACATTCTGTTGTAATCTGTGCTTCACATCCCAGCTACTGTTGGGTGGCCTGTATATAACTGCCATTGGGGTCCTTTTACACTTGTAAGTTTCTTAACTTAACCCAGAAGGATTCATCATCTTCCGATCCTATGACACATTTTTCTACTGATTTGATGTTTGATGCCATTCTTTACCAGCAGAGCCACGCCACCCCCTCTGCCTACCTTTCTATCCCTCCGATATAACGTGTAACCTTGGATATTTAGCACTCAACTACAACCATCCTTCAGCCATGATTCAGTGCTGGCTACAATATCAAACATGACAATCTGTAATAGTGCAACGAGATCATACACCTTATTTCTTATACTCCGTGCATTGTGATATAACACTTTGAGAACTGTATTTGCTACCCTTTCTGATTCTGCATTCCTAATGCACTGATACCCTGCTGGTTGCAATTCTGTCCTATCATTTGCCTGGCCTTCCTGACAGTCTGAATGCATGCTAACTTTGCTTTTTTACCATCTGTCCTATCCTGAGTCCCTTCACTCCAATTCCCACCCCCTCGCCAAATTAGTTTAAACCTTCCCCAACAGCTCTAACAAACCTGCCTGTAAGAATATTGGTCCCCCTCAGGTTCAGGTGTAACCCATCCCTTTTGTACAGGTCATACCTGCCCCAAAAGAGATCCTAATGACCCAAGTACCTGAAGCCCTGCCCCCTGCACCAGCTTCTCAGCTCCACATTAATTTGCCAAATCATCCTGTTTCTACCCTTACTAGCACATGGCACAGGTAGCAATCCAAAAATTACTATTTTGGAGATCCTGCTTCTCAGCTTTCTGCCTAGCTCTCTAAATTCCCTCTTCAGAACCTCATTGCTTTTTTCCCCTATGTCATAGGTACCAATAAGTACCAAGACATCTGGCTGCTCTCCGTCTCTCTAAAATGCTGTGCATGCGACCCGAGGTGTCCCTGATCCTGGTAACAGGGAAGCAACATACCATTCAGGAGTCTCATTCACATCCACAGAATCTCCTGTCTTTTCCCCTATCACTACTGTTGTCCTCTTCTCCATCTTTACCTTCTGCAGCACGGACCCATGCTCAGTGCCAGTAACCTGGTTTCATTGGCATTTCCCTGGGTGGTCATCCCCCACAACAGTATCCAAATGGTATACTTATTATTGAGAGGAATGGCCCCAGAGGTGCTCTGCGCTAACTGCCTATTCACATTTCCATTTCTCCCAGCTACTCGCCTCCTGCAACTTCGGGGTGACTACTTCCCAGTGACTCTTCAAGGCTGAGGTTGATACAGACAGACAGACATACTTTATTGATCCCAAAGGAAATTGGGTTTCGTTACAGTCGCACCAACCAAGAATAGTGTAGAAATATAGCAATATAAAACCATAAATAATTAAATAATAAGTAAATTATTCCAAGTAGAAATAAGTCCAGGACCAGCCTATTGGTTCAGGGTGTCTGACACTCCGAGGGAGGAGTTGTAAAGTTTGATGGCCACAGGCAGGAATGACTTCCTATAACGCTCAGTGTTGCATCTTGGTGGAATGAGTCTCTGGCTGAACATACTACTACGCCTAACCAGTACATTATGGAGTGGATGGGAAACATTGTCCAAGATGGCATGCAACTTGGACAGCAACCTCTTTTCAGACACCACCGTCAGATGGGTTCTTGATTAATCAGGGTACCAAATGTTACAGGGAGAAGGCAGGAGAATGGGTTTGAAAGGAATAAATTAGCCATGATGTAATAGCAGAGCAAACTCGTTGGCCAAATAGCCTAATTCTATTCCTATATTTATGGTCTCTCCAACACATCAATACTCCAGCACTGGTCTCAGTGTTGGTCCAGCAGCACACCAGAGCTCAGATGTGCCATCCACATTTGTAATGCTGCATTTAGCCAAGCGTGCATGAACGTCCAAAGGAAACTGAACCATAAACAGCTGATAGCCAGCTTTTTCCTACAGAATTGCCAGCTAGTTCAGTTCAGCCTCTGTTTTCTTAAAGGATGATTTCTGGCATGATTTAAGATGGCACTACTGAAGTTGAGCAACAGATTACTAGTAGTTCAAAAACTAAGAAATACAACTAAATTAAAACACTTTTTCTGTGGTAAATTGTGGTAAACCATCACCACAAACAATGAAGTGGCAAGTGAAGGCGAGGCTGACTCGAGGGTTAGGCCATGCACGTGCGATGCAAATTTGGAGCATGGCATATTCAAGGAGAAGCATTCAGAATGAGGTTGAGGCATGGTCAAGACAGAGACTAAGCAAATCGGAGTGGAGTCAGTGTGGAGGAGTTTTGCAGTTCATCCACCTAAACTGGCAGCAAGGTTGGATGGATCTAAGTGCCGAGCTGATTTGGAAAGGTTGAGACGAGAAAGGCCTTGAGCTGGACGGCAGGCTACAGGCCCAGAGTGCATTGTTGCTGCAGGACCCAGGCCCTATTGTGGGGGACAACCTGGTGTTTGGATGATTTAAACACAGCCCAGGTTGACTGAAAAGGCAGGGTGCCGGGACCAAAGGTGAGGCTCAGGCCAATTCTGCTCGTGCTTGCACAACGTTTACTCCTCTCTCCATGGCGCTAAAGCCATGAGACTCCTCCAGCTGCTACATGCTTCATGTCTGCAAGCTTTGTGGCTTTTTGTCAACATGCACTGGGATCATGGCCCTCCATATCGCTACCATCCAGGTACCTATACAAATTTTCTCTTGAACGTTGAAATCAATGTTGTATGCACCACTTGAGCTGTCAGTTCATTCCACACACTCATAACCCTCTAAGATTCACCTCATGTTCCTCTTAAACTCTTCACCCTTTTACCCTTAACCCATGATCTCCAGATGTAGTCCAACTCAACTTCATTAGAAAAAGACTGCTTGTATTTACCCTGTTTATACCCCTCATAATTTTTATACCTCTATCAAGATGCCTCTCAATCTTCTACATTACAAAATATAAGGTACTACCCTATTAAATCTTTCCTTATAACTCAGTTCCTCCAGACCCGGTAACATCCTTACATATTTTCTCTGTACTCTTTCAACCTTGTTTACATCTTCCTTGCAGGTTGGTGACCAAAATTGCACACAAAACTCCAAAGTATACCTCAAATTTATACAACTTCAACATAACATCCCATCGCCTTTACACAATACTTTAATTTATGAAAGCCTCTACGTGCCAAACGCTTTCTTTATGACCCTATCCACCTGTGACACCTCTTTCAATGAATTATGGATCTGTATTCCCAGATCTCTTTGTTCTACCACACTCCTCAGTGCCCTACTGTTCACTGTGTAAGACCTGCTCTGGCTGGTCCTACCAAAGTGCAAAACCTTGCACTTGTCTGCATTAAATTCCACCTGTAGCGGTGTGCTACACACAGCGCTGAAATAACGACACGGAGTCGATGAACAGCAGTTACAAAAAGATTTTATTCGAACTTCGCGGCCTCGCTTTAAAGCCTTTCTGATCCCGCCCTCCCTGGGCGCGGATGCTGTAGGGGGCACGTATTCACAGTCCTGTCCTGTGCGCGGATGCTGTAGGGGGCACGTATTCACAGTCCTGTCCCGCGTGCGGGCTTTTCCCCTTGCTGGTGAAGCAGACTTGGCGCCCTTTTGGGACTGGCCTTTATGCCGGCGCGCTGGCTATTTGTGAGCCGGTTCAAGTGCGCTAGGAAGTGGGTCGCCACATAACCCCCCACCCCCAGAACCGGCGATACACCCCCCAATGTCCACAGTCTGGGCCGGACCCCGTTTGGGAGGTTTGCCTCTGCGTCGCGGTGCTGGAAACTCAACCGGTTGCGCCACATCCACATGGGCCGGTTTGAGTCGGTCCACCGTGAAAACCTCCTCTCTCCCCCCCAACGTCCAGCACGAACGTGGACCCGTTGTTTCTGATCACCGTAAACGGCCCCTCGTAGGGCCGCTGTAGCGGTGCCCGACGCCCACCCCTTTGTACAAACACAAACTTACAGTTCTGCAGGTCTTTGGGTACGCAGGTCAGGTTCTGCCCATGCTGCGAAGTGGGTATGGGGGCCAGGTTGCCGAGCCTCTTGCGTAGTCTGCCCAGGACTGCTGCGGGTTCTTCCTCGTGCCCCCTTGGGGCTGATATGAACTCCCCGGGGACGACCAGGGGTGCGCCGTACACCAACTCGGCCGACGAAGTGTGCAGATCATCTTTGGGCACCGTGCAAATTCCGAGCAGGACCCAGGGAAGCTCGTCCACCCAGTCAGGTCCTCTCAGGCGGGCCATGAGAGCCGACTTTAGGTGACGGTGGAAACGCTCCACCAGGCCGTTCGACCCAAAAGGCTGGCCATAGCTGACCACAGGCTGGAGGTGAACTGGGCGCCGGAGGTAATGTGGGCCGGTACACCAAAGCGAGATACCCAGGTGGCGAACAGTGCCCGGGTGCAAGATTCGGAGGTGATGTCGGTGAGCGGGATCGCCTCTGGCCATCTTGTGAATCGGTCCACGATAGTGAGGAGGTGCCACGCTCCGCGTGACACTGGCAGGGGGCCCACAATATCCACATGAATGTGGTCGAAACGCCGGTGGGCGGGGTGGAACTGCTGCGGCAGAGCTTTGGTGTGCCGCTGCACCTTGGCCGTCTGGCAGTGCATGCACGTTTTGGCCCATTCACTGACCTGCTTGCGGAGTCCGTGCCAAACGAACCTGTTGGAGACCATCCGGACGGTTGTCCTGATGGAGGAGTGTGCTAAGTTATGAATGGAGTTGAAAATGCGCCGCCGCCAGGCTGCCGGGACGACGGGACGGGGTTGGCCGGTGGTGACGTCACAGAGTAGGGTCCTCTCACCTGGGCCTACGGGGAGGTCCTGGAGCTGCAAACCGGAGACTGCGGTTCTGTAACTAGGGATCTCCTCGTCTGCCTGCTGTGCCTCCGCCAGCGCCTCAAAGTCTACCCCTTGGGAAAGGGCATGAATGTTAGGGCGAGAGAGTGCATCCGCTACGACATTGTCCTTTCCCGAGACATGCCGGACATCCGTCGTGTATTCAGAGATGTAGGACAGATGGCGCTGCTGGCGGGACGACCAGGGATCGGACACCTTCGTGAACGCAAAGGTAAGCGGTTTGTGGTCCGTGAACGCGGTGAAGGGCCTACCTTCTAAGAAGTACCTGAAATGCTGGATTGCCAGGTATAGCGCCAACAGTTCCCGGTCGAAAGCACTGTATTTGAACTCGGGTGGTCGCAGGTGTTTGCTGAAAAACACCAGGGGTTGCCAGCGACTCTCGATGAGTTGCTCCAGTACCCCACTGACTGCCGTGTTAGATGCGTCCACTGTGAGGGCGGTAGGGACGTCCATTCTGGGGTGCACTAGCATCGCGGCGTTTGCCAAGGCTTCTTTCGCTTTAATGAAAGCGGCGGCGGACTCCTCGTCCCAGGTAATGTCCTTGCCTGGACCCAACATCAGGGAAAAACAGGGGGTGCATGATTCGGGCAGCTGAAGGGAGGAAGCGGTGGTACAAATTTACCATACCCACGAATTCCTGAAGGCCTTTGATTGTGGTGGGTCGGGGGAAATGGCGGACTGCGTCTACCTTAGCGGGCAGAGGGGTTGCCCCGTCTGTAGTGATCCTGTGGCCCAGGAAGTCGATGGTGTCGAGCCCAAACTGGCATTTGGCCGGGTTGATTGTCAGGCCGTATTCACTCAGTCGGGCGTAGAGTTGACGGAGGTGGGACAGATGCTCCTGACGATTGCTGCTGGCTATGAGGATGTCGTCCAAACAGATGAAAGCGAAGTCCAGGTCACGTCCCACCACGTCCATTAACTGCTGAAACGTCTGTGCGGCATTCTTCAGGCTGAACGGCATGCGGAGGAACTCGAAAAGGCCGAAAGGGGTGATGATTGCTGTTTTGGGGACGTCATCAGGATGCATCGGGATTTGATGGTATCCCCGGACGAGGTCTACCTTGGAGAAGATCCGTGCGCTGTACAGGTTTGCTGCAAAGTCCTGAATGTGTGGCACAGGGTAGCGGTCCGGTGTTGTAGCCTCGTTCAGCCTGCGGTAGTCGCCGCATGGTCTCCAGCTCCCTGATGCTTTGGGCACCATGTGCAGGGGGAAGGCCCATGGGCTGTCGGACCGCCGTATGATCCCCAATTCCTCCATCCTCTTGAACTCCTCCTTCGCCAGTCAGAGCTTGTCCGGGGGAAGCCTTCGAGCACGGGCATGGAGGGGTGGTCCCTGTGTCGGGATGTGGTGCTGTACGCCGTGTCTGGGCATGGCTGCCGTGAACTGCGGTGCCAGAACCGATGGGAAATCCGCCAGGACTCTGGTGAAGTCGTTGTCGGACAGCGTGATGGAGTCGAGGTGTGGGGCTGGCAACTGGGCTTCACCCAGGGAGAACGTCTGAAAGGTCTCGGCGTGGACCAGTCTCTGCCTCGGCAGGTCAACCAGTAGGCTGTGAGACCGCAAAAAATCTGTGCCCAGGAGCCGTTGGGCTACAGTGACCAGTGTGAAGTCCTACGTGAACTGGCTGGAGCCGAACTGTAGCTGCACCGGACGGGTGCCATAGGTCCTTACTGTGCTGCCGTTCGCGGCCCTCAGGGTGGGACCCGATGCCCTGTTGCGGGTGCCGTAACTCGTCAGAGGTAAGACGCTGACCTCGGCACAAGTGTCGACCAAAAAACAGCGTCCCAACCGCTTGTCCCACACATACAGGAGGCTATCCCGATGGCCAGCCGCCGTAGCCATCAGCGGTGGCTGGCCCTGGCTTTTCCCGGGAACTTGCAGGGCGGGCGACAGCGGCGGGCTTCTGCGCCCCACCGCTGGTGGTAGAAGCACCATTGTTCGTTGGTCTCCTCACCCCTCCCTCTGGGGCTAATGGGCTCTGCTGCCGGGCCTGGTCTGGTCTGCTGCTGGGAGCATGGCCTGGTGATTTGTGCGACTGACGCCCCCACTCTCCTTCTTGGCTTTCCACAGCAAGTCCGCCCGTGCTGCCACCTTCCGGGGGTTGCTGAGATCTGCGTCGGACAGCAGCAGGCGGATGTCCTCGGGCAGCTGCTCCAGGAATGCCTGCTCAAACATGAGGCAGGGCTTGTGTCCTCCAGCCAGAGACAGCATCTCATTCATCAAAGCCGATGGTGGTCTGTCCCCCAAACCATCCAGGTGCAGTAAGCGAGCAGCCCGCTCGCGCCATGAGAGTCCAAAAGCCCTTATGAGCAGGGCTTTGAATTCTGTGTATTTGCCATCCGCTGGGGGAGACTGTATGAACTCCTCAACCTGGGCCGCTGTGTCCTGGTCGAGGGAGCTCACCATGTAGTAGTAACGTGTGTCCTCCGAGGTTATCTGCCGAACGTGGAATTGGGCTTCTGCTTGCTGGAACCATAGGTGAGGTTGCAGCGTCCAGAAGTTTGGTAGTTTCAACAAAACTGCATGAACAGATGCGGCGTCGTTCATCTTCGGCCCAAATATCATTTGGGCCGTCGGGGTCACCAATTGTAGCGGTGTGCTACACGCAGCGCTGAAATAACGACACGGAGTCGATGAACAGCAGTTACAAAAAGATTTTATTCGAACTTCGCGACCTCGCTTTAAAGCCTTCCTGATCCCGCCCTCCCCGGGCGCGGATGCTGTAGGGGGCACATATTCACAGTCCTGTCCCGCGTGTGGATGCTGTAGGGGGCACGTATTCACAGTCCTGTCCCGCGCACGGGCTTTTCCCCTTGTTGGTGAAGCAGACTTGGCGCCCTTTTGGGACTGGCCTTTATGCCGGCGCGCTGGCTATTTGTGAGCCGATTCGAGTGCGCTAGGAAGTGGGTCGCCACACACCTGCCATTTTTCAGTCTATTTCCCAGCTGGTCCAGATCTCACTGCAAGCTATGATAGTCTTCCTCACTATCTTCTATAGCCCAAATCTTGGTGTCATCTGCAAATTTGTTGATCCAGTTAACCACATTATCATTCAGAGGATTGATAAAGATGACAAACAACATTGGACCCAGGTCTGATCTTTGAGGCACTCCACCATTCATAGGCTCTGACGAGAGGCAACCATCTACGCCTACACTCAAGTTTCTCCCACAAAGTCGGTGTCTAAGCCAATTTACTACCTCATCTTGAATGTCGAGTGATGAACCTACTTGACCTATCTCCCATGTGGGATCTTGTCAAGTAGGCTCTTGCTTAGACACAACTGACCATGCACAAAGCTATGCTGACTATCCTTAATCAGTCTATGTCTATCCAAATACTCATATCCAGTCCCTTAGTAAGCCTTACAACAATTTTCCTACTACAGATCCCAAGCTCACCAGCCTATAATTTTCTAGTTTATTTTTAGAGCCTTTCTTAATTAGCTATCATCATTGGCTATCGTCCTATCCTTTGGTACCTCATATGTCACTAAGGATGATTTAAATATCTCTGCTTGGGCCCCAGCAACTTCTGCACTTGCTTCCTGCAGGATCTGAGGGAACACCTTGTCAGGCCCCGGGGATTTATCCATCCTAATTTTCCTCAAGACATCAAACGCCTCCTCCTCTGTACACTGTACAGTGTCCATGAAGTTGATGTCACTTTGCCTCATTTATATAGACTCTGTGTTCCTTTCCTGAGTAAAATACAGATACAAAACATTTACTTAAGATCTCCCCCATCTCTTGGCTCCATACATGGATTATCATTCTCATCTTCCAGAGGACCAATTTTGTCCCTTGTAATCCTTTTGTCCTTAATATATCTGTAGAATCCCTTAGGATTCTCTTTCACCTTGTCTGCTAGGGCAACTTCATGTTTTCTTTTCACCTTGCTGATTTTTTTTCTTAAGTGCTCTCTTGCATTTCTTATATTCCACAAGAATCTCATTTGTTTCTACCTGCCTATCCCTGCCATGTACCTCCATTTTTTTCTTAACCAGGGCCTCAATACCCCTTGGGAACCAAGGTTCCCTACACCTGTTAACTTTATCTTATATTCTAACAGGCATATATAAGCTTTGTACTATCAAAATTTCACTTTTGAAGGCCTCCCAGTTACCAAGTTCACCTTAGCAGAAAACAACCTGCCCCAATCCAAAGTTGTTGATATTGTGGAATGAAGTTCCTCCACCATGTTGTGATGACATCTTTCGTAGAGCATGGATCCACAGACAGACACACACAGAACACATGCATGTATACACATACACACAAAGAGACAGACACACTGACACACATACTCAGTCTCACCCAGACACACATGCTCACACAAAGGGAACCCAAAACATCGTCAATATATGTTGATACTGTGGACTGAAATTCCAGCTCAAGGTACGAACGATAGGGGGAAATCAGGACAGCCATTCAGAAATGGACATATATCAGAGAGCAGCTGGTGCAGCAGGTTCAGTCAAGTCTCACTAAACTGCAAAACTGCTTGTTCACTTATCTTATTTAGAGATACAGCACAAAACAGACTATTTCAGACCACCGAGCTGGGCCAGCCAGCAACCCACCAATTTAACCTTATTCTAATCACACAACAATTTACAATGATCAATTAACCTACTAACTGGTCTTTGGACTGTGGGAGGAAACCAGAGCACTTGGAGGAAACCCATGTGCACACTGGAAGGAACGTACAAACTTTCTAACACAGAATGCTGTAATTGAACTCTGAACTCAGACTAGGAGTTGTAAAAGTGTCATCCTAATTGCTACACTACTGTGGTGCCCCAGTTATATCAGAGATATTGCCAGAAGTTAAAATCTTACTTCAATGATTGAACTGGAAAGACCCCAATGACATAAAATTAATCAAAAATCACAGACAGATGTTAAGGGCAATTAACAAAGGAAAGCTGAAAACATTCACCTATACTTTCATCAGTTATTTAACAGACAATTATTTTGGGGGTGGGAAGGATTTGCTGTTTTAGATTCCAAGTGCAAATACCTCAACCTCCTTTGAGAAGAGATTTATTGATCATCGTTATCAGGTAAAAATTGCATTGCACAGAATTGTATACAAACATTCACACATTTTGTGCATATGAAATGATCAAAAAAAGCACAATACCAAACAAAAATCAAGAAGTCACTTTGCAGTTTTCCTATTTGCATGGTTAACACTAGAACAGCTACAGCTGTGTGGTTAACACTCACCCTATGTACTGCAGTGGGTGGCTCTGGTGAATGACGATCCTGCAGGTCGGACAGGTGTTATTCTCTTCAAGATATTTCACAAGACAGCTCCTACAAACTGAAACAAACCAACAATTCATCAATATCTCATTGTCTACAATCCACTCTGGCAGGAACAGTCTAGTGAACAGAGCTCCTGACAAAGACACAGTGATTTTTTTTCCCGAATTAGTAACTAAGGAAGTGCTTGCTTAAGAACAATCAAAAGTCTAACATTAACAAGTAGTATGACCCAGGGAGCAGAAAGGCAGATTGATGCCCGATTTCTTGGCCACATCAGAAGTACAATTTGCCTGCATTGGGGTAATAAAAGCAAAAGGAAGGATGAACAAATTAACTAACACAGGAAAGCATTCAAGGGGAAGAGTGACAATGAGTGTGGCAATGAAAGCACAGCAAGACAGATATTCCTTGCAACCAACACTCTTGTCCATCTATTGCAGGACATCTGCACAGACCTATGGAAAAAACTGGTAGCTGGGACCAATGATTTAGAAGGGAAGTTCCACTGGGTTCAACCCAACTGTGTTAACATTGAATTCTCTAATTTCTGGTAAACTGTCAATGAAACCTTTTTTTCTCCTCCTGATCCATGGACAAGGCATAGCTAACAAAGCTAATTTTAATGTCTATTGATATAGTGGTTGAGAGCTGAGGCTTTGAGTTCACATAGATGAGAGAATGAATTCCAGGACTTTGGTTCAGTACCAGAGAGATCTATTTCAAGGTTAGAGTAGTGGACAACCAGGACAGGAATATGTTTATGTAATGCCTCTGAAATAAAATAGACTACAGGCTGCTGCAAGGCAGTTTGCAGCTTGTGGCCAAGGATTCTGAAGTTCAGAGTACTGGGTGGTATGATAATCAATAAAAAAAATACGAAATGCTGGCAGAACTCAGCAGGCCAGACAGCATCTATGGGAGGAGGTAATCACTCCTGATGAAGGGTTTCGGCCCGAAACGTTGTTATTACCTCCTCCCATAGATGCTGTCTGGCCTGCTGAGTTCTGCCAGCATTTCGTGTTTTTTTATTTATTTCCATCATCTGCAGATTCACTCGTGTTGGTATGATAATCAAGGTGGTTTGTTTAGCTGATCTGAATATTCCAACATTTAGTCATCTCAGCAAGTGGCGAATATTCCACTACACTCCATGCTTAAGCAAGGCTTTGGCGAGTCACCCATTATAAAACACAAGGTTGCTGGCCTATTATGCAAGTCACCATCTGATGCACCTAGCAGAACGAGGCTTCAGGTTAGTACAATGTCCAGGATATTGGTGGTGGGAGATTATATAGCAGTAATGCTGTTGAACATCAAGAGGTGGTGGCTCAACTCCCTTGACCTTTCTGATGGCCAACATTATCAGTCTGAGCTTGAATCCAATGCGCATCTCATTGTCTATGTGTACGGGTGCCTTTTTTTAACCAAGTTGCACATTTTAACCCAGATAACTTCACAAGACCAGCCACAATTACAGCAAGTTGATAAAACAGAAACATATTTATCACATGGTGCTGGCATGCAAGAATTCAATCCCCTTGCATGATACAATAGTTTATTCTTGTTCTAATTACTAACGGTCTTAAAGTTATTACAGATATTTCTGTACTTTAACCATGTACCAAGCAAGCAATCAAGATTGCACGGTTTAATATCATTGAACAGGAAAGCATCCTTGTCGTTCATTTCATGTTATTACATACTTGTTATTTATTGCTATTCATTTATATTTGCATTTGCAGTTTGTTGTTCAATGATCCTGTTTACAGTTTACAGATCCTGTTCTATAGATCTGCTAAGTATGCCTGCAGGGAAAAAAAATCTCAGGGTTGTACATGGTAACATGTATGTATTCTGATAATAAATTTTACTTGGAACTTTTTTTTGAATTTCAAAATTGGGACTGCAGTTGACATGATGTTTCTGATTTCAGAATTTATCAGTTTGATGATAATGCCGCAGCAATATTTCTGGCTCCAGTGCTAAGATTAAGAGACCTATCTCAGGTAATAACCACTTCGGGAAATTGGAACATGCCGTTTACAATATAGTAATATACCCCTTCTTCCAGACTGATTTTCATCCCTAAGGACCGAAGAAAAATGTAATTGAAACAGGTTGCACAGCCCTCGAAGCTATCCTGCCCATCAATAAGATCACAGTTCAACTGAGGCAAAGTGAAACAACACTGAAAAAGGCACACTGACCCAATGCACCGATAACAAAGCATCCATTAACAATCGAATTGAATTCAATTGTTAGAATCTCAGGTGGTGATGAGAGGGTGTACAGGAGTGAGATATACCAACTAGTGGAGTGGTGTGGCAGCAATAACCTGGCACTCAACGTCAGTAAGACGAAAGAGCTGATTGTAGACTAAAGGAAGGGTCAGATAAAGGAGCACATACCAATCCTCATAGAGGGATCAGAAGTGGAGAGAGTGAGCAGCTTCAAGTTCCTTGGTGTCAAGGTCTCTGAGGATCTAATCTGGTCCCAACATATCGATGTAGTCATAAAGAAGGCAAGACAGTGGCTATACTTTATTAGGAGATTGAAGAGATTTGGCATGTTAACAAATACATTCAAAAACTTCTATAGCTGTACCGTGGAGAGCATTCTGACAGGCTGCATCACTATCTGGTATGGAGGGGCTACTGCACAGGACCGAAAGAAGCTGCAGAAGGTTGTAAATCTAGTCAGTTCCATCTTGGGTACTAGCCTACAAAGTACCCAGGACGTCCTTAGGGAAAGTAGTGTCCATTATTAAGGACCTCCAGCACCCAGGGCATGCCCTTTTCTCACTGTTACCATCAGGTAAGAGGTACAGAAACCTGAAGGCATACAATCAGCAATTCAGGAACAGCTTCTTCCCCTTTGCCATCTGATTCCTAAATGGACACTGAAGCTTTGGACACTAACTCACTTTTTTTTTATATACAGTATTTCTGTTTATGCACATTTTTAAACTCTATTCAATATATGTAATTTGATTTACTTGTTTATTTATTATTATGTTTTATTTTATTTATTATTATTTTTTCTCTCTCTGCTAGACTATGTATTGCATTGAACTGCTGCTGCAAAGTTAACAAATTTAACATCACATGCTGGTGATAATAGACCTGATTCTGATTAAATTGAATTGACTTTATTACTTCGGTCTTTCACGTACATGAGTAAAAATCTTTACGCAACACCTCCATCTGAATATGTAGTATGTAGTTTGTAGTAATTTGCAATATATAGTATGTACAACAGGACAGTCAATATAACATAGAAGCACAAAGAGGCCCACTTCCCACTGCTGTCTGAAAGGAGTTTGTACATTCTTCACATAACTACGTTAGTATCCTCCGGGCACTCTGCTTTCCTCCCACATACTGGTTAGCAAGTTAATTGTTCACATGGGTGTGTTTGGGTGGTATGGGCTCATTTGGCTGGAAGGGCCTGTAACCGCACTGTATCTCTAATTGGTAAATTAATCTTCCATACTGACTGTGCATTCAATCTACAGAGAACTAAACTGCTCACATTAGACTAATATGTCTTTACTCCAGTCCAATCCAACTTCCTGTTCAAATGCCTTTTAACATTACATCACCAAAGACTCAAACAAATTTCTACAGTTGTACCATGGAGAGCATTCTGATGAGTTGGATGTTGGCAGCTCCCAGCACATCCTCGGACTGTGTTGATCATTAACACAAACAATGCATTTCACTGTGTATTTCAATGTTTTTGATATATATGTGACAATTAAAGCTAATCTTGAAATCTTTTTTTACCATTTATGATCAAGCCTTCAAACTTCTTTGTACTCTTGAGTTCCCTACTCTTACCATTGTTGACCAGATCTTTGTAAATCCTCCTCTAACTTCCTCATAGCCAGCATGTCCTTCATGCAATGTGTTAAGAAGAAAAGTACACAGCATTCAATCATAGAGCACTACAGAACTGAAACAGGCCCTTTAGCCTACCCAGTCTCTGCCAGACTATTATTCCACCTCGTCCCATTGACCTGAACCTGGACCACAGCCCTCCATACCCCTCCATCCACATACTTATACAAACCTGAAAACATTGCACTCGAACCCACATTCACCTCTCATGCTGGCAGCTTGTTCCACAATCTCACCCTAAGTGAAGATCCCTCTCAGGTTCCCCCTGAACTTCTCCTTTTCACCCTTAAACAATAAGGTTCTAAATGGTGTTTAAAATTCAGAAGTATTTTATAGAATGTGTCTTCTCTTAACTCCTATATTGTTGGAATATATAAAGATGGTATTAGCCATTCAACGTACCATTACTGCAGGTAATAGAGCATTGACCAGCAACCAATCCAGACATCAAAAGTTTGAGAGGACGGAATTTCACTCAGGCGCACTGCCTGAGTAGAAAAAGGGAATGGCAAGCAGATCACAGCAGAGCAAAAGAGCTTTGACCAGTGACCAATCTGCATTTGAGATCGATTAGCAAGAGCAAATTATAGGAAGGCAGGGGCAAGCACAGTGGCCATTATCTGAGTGGACAGAGTAAGGTTTTAGCTCTTCGAGGCATCGGCAAAGACAGACCAGTCAGAGAAGGCAAAGGAAAAGAAAAACTCAAGGTTAAGTTTTCTTTTTCCTTCTCTTCTTTATATCTACTCAGTTAGGACAAAAGGAAATGCCAGGCAGGGTAGTGAAATATACCTCTTGCAGGATCTGGGAAGGCAGGAAGACCTCCAGTGTCCCTGACAACTATTAACTACAGGAAGTGAATCCAGCTGCAGCTTCAAACGCTCCACGTTAAGGGTTTGGAACTGGAATTGGATGAACTCCAGATCATTCAGGATGCTGAGGGGTGATAGATAGGACATATAGAGAGGTAGTTACACCCAGGAAGCAGGACACAGAAAACTGGGTGACAGTCAGGAAAGGAATTGCTGAACCTCTGGCTAGGATCTTTATGTCCTCATTGTCCACGGGAATGGTACCGGAGGATTGGACAGAGGCGAATGTTGTCCACTTGTTCAAAAAAGGTAGTGGGGATAGTCCAGGTAATTATAGACCAGTGAGCCTTACGTCTGTGGTGGGAAAGCTGTTGGAAAAGATTCTTAGAGATAGGATCTATGGGCATTTAGAGAATCATGGTCTGATCAGGGACAGACAGCATGGCTTTGTGAAGGGCAGATCATGCTTAACAAGCCTAATAGAGTTCTTTGAGGAGGTGACTAGGCATATAGATGAGGGTAGTGCAGTGGATGTGATCTACATGGATTTTAGTAAGGCATTTGACAAGGTTCCACACAATAGGCTTATTCAGAAAGTCAGAAGGCATGGGATCCAGGGAAGTTTGGCAAGGTGGATTCAGAATTGGCTTGCCTGCAGAAGGCAGAGGGTCGTGGTGGAGGGAGTACATTCAGATTGGAGGATTGTGACTAGTGGTGTCCCACAAGGATCTGTTCTGGGACCTCTACTTCTTGTGATTTTTATTAACGACTTGGATGTGGGGGTAGAAGGGTGGGTTGGCAAGTTTGCAGATGACACAAAGGTTGATGGTGTTGTAGATAGTGTAGAGGGATTGTTGAAGATTGCAGAGAGACATTGATAAGATGCAGAAGTGGGCTGAGAAGTGGCAGATGGAGTTCAACCCAGAGAAGGGTGAGGTGGTACACTTTGGAAGGACAAACTCCAAGGCAGAGTACAAAGTAAATGGCAGGATACTTGGTAGTGTGGAGGAGCAGAGGGATCTGGGGGTATATGTCCACAGATCCCTGAAAGTTGCCTCACAAGGTAGATAGGGTAGTTAAGAAAGCTTAGGGGGTGTTAGCTTTCATAAGTCGAGGGTTAGAGTTTAAGAGACGCGATGTAATGATGCAGCTCTATAAAACTCTAGTTAGGCCACACTTGGAGTACAGTGTCCAGTTCTGGTCGCCTCAGTATAGGAAGGATGTGGAAGCATTGGAAAGGGTACAGAGGAGATTTACCAGGATGCTGCCTGGTTTAGAGAGTATGGATTATGATCAGAGATTAAGGGAGCAAGGGCTTTACTCTTTGGAGAGAAGGAGGATGAGAGGAGACATGATAGAGGTGTACAAGATATTAAGAGGAATAGACAGAGTGGACAGCCAGCGCCTCTTCCCCAGGGCACCACTTCTCAGTACAAGAGGACATGGCTTTAAGGTAAGGGGAGGGAAGTTCAAGGGGGATATTAGAGGAAGGTTTTTCACTCAGAGAGTGGTTGGTGCATTGAATGCACTGCCTGAGTCAGTGGTGGAGGCAGATACACTAGTGAAGTTTAAGAGACTACTAGATAGGTATATGGAGAAATTTAAGGTGGGGGGGGGTTATATGGGAGGCAGGGTTTGAGGGTCGGCACAACATTGTAGGCCGAAGGGCCTGTAATGTGCTGTACTATTCTATGTTCTATGTTCTATAAAGGGAAGGGGTTAAGGAGACAGTGCAGAGTACCCCATGGGCATCCCCTCAACAATGGTATATCACCTTGGATACCGTTGGGGATTGACCTAACAGAGGAATGCCACTGTGGTCGGGTCTCTGGCACGGAGTCTGGCTCTGTGACTGAGAAGGGGGGATGGTGAGAAGAGGCACGCTGTGGTGATAAGGGATTAGTTAGTTAGGGGAACGGACAGGAGGTTCTGTGGATGAGAACAAGATTCCCAGATGGTATATTGCTCCCAGGTGCCAGAGTCGGGGACATCTTGGGTCGAGTCCTCTGCATTCTTAAGTGAGAGGGTGAACAGCAAGAAGTCCGGGTCCATGTAGGGACCAATAACATAGATAGGCTGAGAGACATCTGCATAGAGTATTCAGGGAGTTAAGGCTGATTTATACTTCTGCTTAGTAGCCTACGCCGCAGCCTTCGTAAGTGGCCTGCGCCGCTGTGAGCATTTATATCTGTGTGTTGGTGTGTCTGCGTCGCTCTGCAATTCACCACCAAAACGCTAGTTGGTGGTGGGGTTTCTATGCCACTGTGTAGAGTTTCTTTGTGTACAGGCAGACCCCAGTTATGAACGTCCGACTTATGGACAACTCGTAGTTACGAACCGAGGAAGGAGAACACTGGTCGCCACTTTAAGTCAGATCGCGACGCCGACCACCATTTTCAGTCGTTGCCATTGACACTGTTGAGTGATTAACTTTGTATTTGGCTTAAATTTTTCTTAGTAAGATTCACCCTGATCCCACGCCCCCCCACCCCCCATTCCGGTCGGCTGGTGGCACAATGAGATCAGCACTGGGCTGGAGAACTGAGGTTTCCAAGTTCGATCCAGTTACAGACCACTCCCATGCCGGGTTGATGTCGATCCAGTGACTCCCGTACCATTCGTGCCGGGTTGATGTCGAGCTCGCAAAAAAAAAACACTGCCACCTCCAGTTTAAATTCCCACGTGGAATATTGTGGAGGATCAAATACCCAAACCCAGCACAGCCCCCACTTGTCCCATTTAACCTGTCTCAGTGCAGTAGAGTTTAGGACCCAGGGAATTCAATGCAGTGGTCCTTAGGACCCAGCAGACCTCGGGAGCCGACGCAGGTCAGGACCTGCTGCCTGCAGTGTTTCTGTTCCATTGACGGTAAGCGATCGTGATTGAAAATAAAGTGGAAATAAAGTGTTTGGAAAGAGGTGAAACACCATCGGTCATTGGAAAAGCGTTAGGCTACGGTCTGTCAATGATCGGAACAATTTTAAAGGATAAAGTGAGAATAACGGAGCATGTGAAAGACCCTGCCCTGATGAAATCTACAATTATTACTAAGCAACGCAGTGCTTTAATTATTGGAATACATACGTTTCTTAAGTGTTTTATATGCATAGAAAGGTAAAATATATACTATATACTAAGACAAACGTTTGACCAACTGACGCTAAATAATACCAGATGTACTTGTTCTGACTTACGTACAAATCCGACTTAAAGACAGACTTAGGAACGGAACTCATACGTAACCTGAGAACTGCCTGTACTTCAAACAATGGCAACTGAGCTCATCATGTTGGAATTGGAGCTAAGAAATGTTGAACAAGAGTTACTCTTATTGAAATTACTGCAACGCAGAAAAGAGAGAAGACATCAGAGGAGATGGATTGAGGCAGAAGGATGGTGAATTTTCTGTGCTTGTCCAGCCACTGAGAGACATGGACAAGGAAATGCATTTGAAATATTTTCAGATGTCAGCAGGTAGATTTGACAATTTGGTTCATCGTCTCCAACCATTTATTTCGTATCAATGTATGCACAGTATGCCTATAGACAGGAGGAAATGCAATGCTACCAAGTGGACCAATCACAGTTGTTGCGGTCTGCATTGCCACGACGCGCAGTTACATTTTTGGAGAGGTACACGTCAGGCTATGGTGTAGGGTACAGCATAGGTTACACAGCTACGCTGTACCTACGGCGTTCATTTGACGCAGAAATATAAATCAGCCTTTAGGTGTTAAGTTAAAGGGCAGGACCTCCAGGCTTGTGATCTCAGGATTGCTACCCGTGCCACATGCTAGAACTAGGAAGATTATACAGTTTAATAAATGGCTAAGGAGTTGGTGTAGGAGGGAGGGCATAAGATTTTTGGATCATTAGGCTCTGTTCCAGAGAAGGTGGGACCTATACAGAAAAGACACTGAACTGGAGGGGGACTAATACCCTAGTGGGAACGTTCCTTAATGCTGCATGGTGGGGGTTCAACTAGGTTTGCAGGGGGATGGGAAACAGAGTGCTAAAACAGATAGTGGAGAGGTTGTGGAAACAGATGATATTAAGACCTCAGACAAAGTCAGGAATTATAAAGTTGAGCAAGGTGCGACTAGTGTCCTGAACTAGTGTTGTAGGAAAGGCGGATGAGCTCAGGGCATGGATCAACACCCAGAATTATGCGAAGTAGCCATTAGAGAGACTTGGTTTCAGGAGGAGCAGGACCGGCACCTCAATGTTCCAGGGTTCTGTTGTTTTAGACGTGACAGAGCGGGAGGTATTAAAGGTGGGGACGGGGGGGGGGGGGGGAACTAGTCACGGAAAATGTCATGGTATTGCTCCCGCAGGACAGACTGCAGAACTCAACTAGGGAGGTGGAACAGAGAAATTAGAAAGATGTGACCACATTAATGGGGCTATATTACAACCACCCAACAGTCCTAGGGATTTAGAAGAACAAATTTATAAAGTGATCACAAACTATTGAAAGAAACATGAGGTTGTTAGAATCAGTGATTTTAACCTTCTACATATTGACTGGATATTCCATTACATCAAATGACAAGATGGGATAGAGTTTGTCAAAGTTTCCTTCATCAGTATGAAGAAGTCCCAATGAGAGAGCATGCGATATTGAATTTGTTATTAGGGAATGAGACAGGGCAGGTGACAGAAGTTTGTGTAGGGGAACATTTTCCATTCAGTGACCACAATGCCATTAGTTTCAAAGTAAATATGCAGAGAGATAGGACTGGTCCATGGATTGAGATTCTGAACTGGAGAAAGGCTAACTTTGATGGTATCAGAAAGGATCTGGAAAGTGTAAATTTGGGACAGGCTGTTTTCTGGCAAAGGTATACTTTGTAAATGCAAGGCTTTCAAAAATGAAATTTTGAGAGTACAAAGCTTGTATGTGCCTGTCAGAATAAAATATAAAGATAACAAGTGTAGGGAACCTTGGCATTCATGTGATATTGAGGCCCTTGTTAAGTGAAAAAAGGAGGTGCATTGTAAGTATAGGCAAGTAGGAACAAATAAGGTGCTTGTGGAGTACAAGAAATGCAAGAGAACACTTAAGAAAGGAATCAGGAAGGCTAAAAGGTGGCATGAAGTTGCTCTATCAAACAAGGTGAAGGAGAATCCCAAGGGATTCTACAGCAAAAGGACTGCGAAGAACAAAATTGGTTCTCTGGAAGATCATAATGGTAATGCATGTGTAGAGCCAAAACAAATGGGGGAGATCTTAACGTAGTCTTTGCATCTCTATTGACTTGGGAGATGGATACGGAACCTATTCAAGCGAGGCAAAGCGGCATCAAATTCATAGACCCTGTACAGATTACAGAGGAGGGAAGGTGCAATGCCTCAGAGGTTGGCTCCTCCAAAAATTGGGCACCAGTGCCCAACAAGGTGTTCCCTTGGACCCGACGGGAGGCAAGTGCAGAAATTGTCAGGTCCTAGAAGAGATATTTAAAACATCTTTAGAGACAGGAAAGGATTGAAGGATAGCCAATGTTGCTATGCTGTTTAAAAATGCTCCAAACATAAAGCAAGAAAATTATAGGCCGGTGAGTCTGACATCAGTCGTGGGAAAGTTATTAGGAGGTATTCTAAAGGACCAGATATACGAGTATTTGGATAAACATGGACTGATTAAAGATAGTCAGCATGGCAGGTCACGTCTAACCAATGTTAAGAGTTTTTTGAGGAAGTTACCAGGTGTTACGGGTAACCCTAGTTTGGAACGGGATCCAGAATTGACCCCATGAACTGTGCTGCTATTAAGAGAGAGGGGGGGAAGGGGTGTGGGTGTGTGTGTGTGTGTGTGTGTGTGTGTGTGTGTGTGTGTGTGTGTGTGTGTGTGTGTGTGTGTGTGTGTGTGTGTGTGTGTGTGTGTGTGTGTGTGTGTGTGTGTGTGTGTGTGTGTGTGTGTGTGTGTGTGTGTGCGCGCACGCGCGCACACGCGCGCGTGTGAGAGAGAAAGAGAGAGACAGACAGAAACTGCTCTAAGGATTGATATAATGGTTTCTCTACCAGCTTGTCTACCTTTCCCCGATATCACTTGCCTGCTTGCAAAAGTTCCTGCAGAAAGAGGGCGGAGCAGGTTGATGGACAGCTGGTGTCCAACATGTGGAGATAAAAAACCAGGTCCGCTGTTACACTGACAGACACACCACGAGACACACAGTTCGGACACTGAACAAGCTTTGTTGCACCCACAAGAAGGTGGGGTTTTGGAGGATCGATTCGGGGAAATCGATCAGTGGCTCACAGTGTGAAAAAGTGTGACCGGTGGGGAATTATTTGTGTCCATCCTGGCCTGGGTGATAATTCCACCACTGAAGAATGGTCGTATGTAACATGGTCATAGTCGGTAACCACAACCGGACTTCAGAAGATAACGGGAAGACCAACGGCATCACCTCTCTCTCTCTCCGTTACTCAACCAACTACCTCGAAAAGAACTGAACTCTCTTCATCATCATAAGACTGTACCCATTTACCCCTAGTTTTGAAAGAGCCTAGTTTTGCTCCAAAACTATATATAATTGCAATCCTGTATATTATATTTGCATTGATATTACTGTATTGCTTAGTTACTAATAAACACTATTAGTTTATATCAATACCAGACTCCAATGTGGTTTCCATTTCTGCTGGTTCATTAACCCAGTCACTGGGTACTTGACACCAGGAAAGGGGATGATGGCAAGTCAGTGGATGCCATTACGTGGACTTTAGTATGGCATTTGACAAGGCAAGTGGATGCCATTACGTGGACTTTAGTAAGGCATTTGACAAGGCAGTGGATGCTTACTCCCGCTCCACAGTGTCGGTGCGGGCAGCGGAACGGGAGTAAGGAGTGCTCGTGATCGACATACGACTGGAGATCGGAGGATCAGCCGTTGTAGGTAGGCCGAGACCCTCGGACCTACCTGGAGAATACCTGAGGAGGAAGGTAAAGCTGCGCAAGCGCAGATGACTTCAGTGGCGAGTGCGGGCTTTAAAACGCGACCCACTTTTAGGAGCGGGCAGCGGAGTGCGCAGGAGCAGAGTGCTGGGCTTTGACTCAGCGGGCTTCGGCGCAAGAGGACTTCGGCAAGAAGCCTGCTTTTCATTTATTCTGACTAATCTGGGATCAGGTAATGGGGGAGACGGTTAGAGCAGTGGTGTGCTCCGTATGCAGTATGTGGGAGGTCAGGGTCAACACAGTTGTTCCTGATGACCACACCTGCAATAGGTGCATCCAGCTGCAGCTCCTATCAGACCATTAGAGAATTGGAGCAGGAGCTGGATGAACTACGGATCATTCGGGAGGCAGAGGCAGAGATAGATAAGAGTTATCGGAAGGCAGTCACACCGAAAAGAGAGGAGGTAGGCAAATGGGTGACAGTCAAGAGAGGCAGGGGGAGCAGACAGATAGAGAAGATCACCCCTGTGGCCGTTCCCATCAAAAATAAGTATACCGTTTTGGATACTGTTGGTGGGGATGACCTACCAGGAACAAGCTGCAGTAGTCCTGTCTCTGGCACTGAGGTTGGACTCGCGACTAGGAAGGGGAGGAGGGAAGAGAGCGGTAGTGATAGGGGATTCTATAGTTAGGAGGGCGGATAGGAGATTTTGCGGGGAAGATCGGGAGTCTCGGATGGTATGTTGCTTCGCTGGTGCCGGGGTCCGAGACATCTCAGATCGGGTGCAGGTTATTCTCGAGAGGGAGGGCAAGAATCCAGATGTTGTGGTCCATGTAGGGACCAATGATGTGGGTAGGATGAGTGAGGGGGTCCTGCGTAGGGAGTTCAGGGAGTTAGGTGCGAAGCTGAAGAGCAGGACCTCCAGGGTAACAATCTCAGGATTGCTACCTGTGCCACGTGCGAGTGAGGCAAGGAACAGGAGGATTATAAAGATTAATACGTGGCTGAGAGGATGGTGCAGGAGGGAGGGCTTCAGGTTTGTAGATAATTGGGCCTTGTTCCAGGGAAGGTGGGATCTGTTCCGAAGGGACGGTTTACACCTGAACTGGAGCGGTACTAACATTCTTGCAGGAAACTTTGCTAGAGCTTCTTGGGGGGGGTTTAAACTAAATTTGCAGGGGGCGGGGATCCAGAATGTTGGAGAGGTTAGCGAGAGGAAGATTAAAGGACAGGTGCCTTTAACACCATCCAGCCCAAGATCTTAAGGCACAAACTAATGGAGATGGGAGTAGACTCTCACATGGTGGATTGGATAGTGGACTACTTGACAGATAGACCTCAGTATGTGCGGTTGGGAGACTGTAGGTCTGACACGGTGGTCAGCAGCACAGGAGCGCCGCAGGGGACCGTGCTCTCTCCAGTCCTGTTCACCCTGTACACATCAGACTTCCAATATAACTCGGAGTCCTGCCATGTGCAGAAGTTCGCTGATGATACGGCCATAGTGGGGTGTGTCAGGAATGGACAGGAGGAAGAGTATAGGAAACTGATACAGGACTTTGTGATATGGTGCAACTCAAACTACCTGCGTCTCAATATCACCAAGACCAAGGAGATGGTGGTGGACTTTAGGAGATCTAGGCCTCATATGGAGCCAGTGATCATTAATGGAGAATGTGTGGAGCAGGTTAAGACCTACAGTTTCTGGGAGTACAGTTAGACGAGAAGCTAGACTGGACTGCCAACACAGATGCCTTGTGCAGGAAGGCACAGAGTCGACTGTACTTCCTTAGAAGGTTGGCGTCATTCAATGTTTGTAGTGAGATGCTGAAGATGTTCTATAGGTCAGTTGTGGAGAGCGCCCTCTTCTTTGTGGTGGCGTGTTGGGGAGGCAGCATTAAGAAGAGGGACGCCTCACGTCTTAATAAGCTGGTAAGGAAGGCGGGCTCTGTCGTGGGCACAGAACTGGAGAGTATAACATCGGTAGCAGAGTGAAGGGCGCTGAGTAGGCTACGGTCAATTATGGAAAACCCTGAACATCCTCTACATAGCACCATCCAGAGACAGAGAAGCAGTTTCAGCGACAGGTTGCTATCGATGCAATGCTCCTCAGACAGGATAAAAAGATCAATACTCCCCAATGCCATTCGGCTTTACAATTCAACCGCCAGGAGTAAGATATGTTAAAGTGCCGGGGTTAGGACTCAATGTATTTAAGTAAACTACTTAAGAACTTTTTAAAAGCTATTATTAATGCTTTTTGAGAGGGTGATTTTAGATGCATATCATATTTTTACTGAGTTAAGTATTGTATGTAATTAGTTTTGCTACAATAAGTGTATGGGACATTGGAAAAAATGTTGAATTTCCCCATGGGGATGAATAAAGTATCTATCTATCTATACAGTTCCGGAATATTAAGTGTGTAGTAGAGGAAGGTGGGGTGGAACAAGTGATAAGGAGGACTCGTGCACAGAGGGATGGTCTGACGGAACATGGAGTTAAATGTGTTGAAAGAATAAGTAAATGTAGAAAGGACAACAAAATTCTAGGGGTGTATAGCCCGATGGGAGTTCAGGGAGCTGGGTTAAGCACAATAGGCAGCGATTCAAACAGAGAGAGGAGAAATGGGCTAAAAATTCTATATCTGAATGCACGAAGTGTCAGGAATAAGGCGGATGAGCTTGAAGCCCAGGTGCGAATGGGTAACTATGATGTTGTTGGGATAACGGAGACATGGCTGCAGGGAGATCAGACCTGGGAAATGTATGTACAAGGGTATACGTGCTATCGTAAGGACAGAAATGTGGGCAGAGGGGGTGGGGTGGCTCTGTTGGTGAGGAATGAGATTCAGTCCTTTGCAAGAGGGGACATAGGGTCAGGAGAAGTAGAGTCTGTGTGGATAGAACTGAGGAACAGTAAGGGCAAAAGGACCCAAATGGGTGTTGTCTACAGGCCACCAAACAGTAACATGGATATTGGGTGCAAGTTGAATAGGCAGTTAACATTGGCATGTGGCAAAGGTAATGTCGCAGTAGTTATGGGGGATTTCAACATGCAGGTGAACTGGGAGAATCAGGCTGGACCACAGGATAGGGAGTTTGTAGAGTGCCTACGGGATGCATTCTTGGAACAACTTGTACGAGAGCCGACCAGGGACAAGACAATTCTGGATTTAGTGTTATGTAATGAACAGGATTTGATAAGCAATCTCGCAGTAAACGAGCCATTAGGAGGTAGTGATCACAATATGATAAGCTTTTATCTGCAATTTGAGAAGGATAAGGGCAGCTTGGAGGTGTCAGTGTTGCAGATGAACAGGGGAAACTATGGAGCCATGAGGGAGGAGCTGGCCAAAGTTGACTGGACGGATAGCCTAGCAGAAAAGACAGTGGAACAGCAATGGCAGGTATTCTTGGGAATAATGCACAAGGTGCAAAATCAGTTCATCCCCCAGAGAAAGAAGGATTCAAAGGGGGGAAAGGGGCCACAGTGGTTGACAAAGGAAGTCAGAGACTGCATAGCATTAAAAAAAAGGAAATATGACAGAGCTAAGGTGAGTGGGAGGACAGATGATCGGGAAGTTTTTAAGGAACAACAGAACTTAACTAAAAAGACAATACGGGGAGAAAAAATGAGGTACGAACGCAAGCTAGCCAGGAATATAAAGGAAGATAGCAAAAGCTTTTTTAGGTATGTGAAGAGAAAGAAGATAGTTAAGAACAATGTTGGGCCCTTGAAGAATGAATTGGGTGAAATTGTTATGGGAAACAGAGAAATGGCAGAAGAATTTAATGAGTACTTTAGATCTGTTTTCACTAAGGAAGACACAAGCAATCTCCCAGATATATGGATGGGCCAAGGACATAGGATAACAGAGGAAATGAAACAGATTGACATTCGGAAGGAAACGGTGATGAGAAGACTGATGGGACTGAAGGCTGACAAATCCCCAGGTCCAGATGGTCTGCACCCTAGGGTACTAAAGGAGGTGGCCCTGGAAATTGCAGATGCATTGGTAATAATTTTCCAATGTTCCTTAGATTCAGGATCAGTTCCTGAGGATTGGAGAATGGCTAATGTTATCCCACTTTTTAAGAAAGGAGGGAGGAAGAAAACAGAGAACTATCGACCTGTCAGCCTGACATCGGTGGTGGGAAAGATGCTAGAGTCCATTATTAAGGATGAAATAGTGGCATATCTAGATAGCAGTGATAGGATTGGGCCGAGCCAGCATGGATTTACCAAGGGTAAATCATGCTTGACTAATCTGTTGGAGTTTTTCGAGGATGTAACCAGGAAGTTAGACGGGGGAGATCCAGTGGATGTAGTGTACCTCGATTTTCAGAAGGCATTTGATAAGGTCCCACATAGAAGATTGGTGGGTAAAATCAAAGCTCAGGGCATCGGGGGGAAGGCATTGACATGGATAGAAAACTGGTTGGCAGATAGAAAGCAAAGGGTAGCGGTGAATGGGTGTTTCTCGGAATGGCAGGTGGTGACTAGTGGGGTGCCACAGGGCTCGGTATTGGGACCACAGCTGTTTACCATTTACGTTAACGATTTGGATGAAGGCAAAGAAAATAACATCAGCAAATTTGCTGATGATACTAAGCTCGGTGGCAGTGTGACATGTGATGAGGATGTTAGGAGAATTCAGGGTGACTTGGATAGGCTGGGTGAGTGGGCAGATACTTGGCAGATGGCGTTTAATGTGAATAAGTGTGAGGTTATCCACTTTGGGAGTAAGAACAGGAAGGCAGATTATTATCTGAACGGTGTAGAGTTAGGTAATGGAGAAATACAAAGAGATCTAGGAGTCCTTGTTCATCAGTCACTGAAGGTGAATGAGCAAGTGCAGCAGGCAGTGAAGAAGGCTAATGGAATGTTGGCCTTTATTACAAAGGGAATTGAGTACAAGAGCAAGGAAATCCTCTTGCATTTGTACAGAGCCCTGGTGAGACCACACCTGGAGTATTGTGTACAGTTTTGGTCTCCAGGGTTAAGGAAGGACATCCTGGCTGTAGAGGAAGTGCAGCGTAGATTCACGAGGTTAATTCCTGGGATGTCTGGACTGTCTTACGCAGAGAGGTTAGAGAGACTGGGCTTGTACACGCTGGAATTAAGGAGATTGAGAGGGGATCTGATTGAAAAATATAAGATTATTAAGGGATTGGACAAGACAGAGGCAGGAAATATGTTCCAGATGCTGGGAGAGTCCAGTACCATAGGGCATGGTTTGAGAATAAGGGGTAGGTCATTTAGGACAGAGTTAAGGAAAAACTTCTTCTCCCAGAGAGTTGTGGGGGTCTGGAATGCACTGCCTCAGAAGGTAGTGGAGGCCAATTCTCTGGATGCTTTCAAGAAGGAGCTAGATAGGTATCTTATGGATAGGGGAATCAAGGGATATGGGGACAAGGCAGGAACTGGGTATTGATAGGAATTGATCAGCCATGATCTCAAAATGGCGGTGCAGGCTCGAAGGGCCGAATGGTCTACTTCTGCACCTATTGTCTATTGTCCAGTGGATGGGAACAAGTGCAGAGAGACAGAGGGGTGTAAAATGAGGGTAGAAGCAAAAAGCAGTAAGGTGAAAAGTAAAAGTGGCAGGCAGGCAAATCCAGGGCAAAAAGCAAAACGGGCTACTTTTCAACACAACTGTATAAGGGCTAAGAGTGTTGTAAAAACAAGCCTGAAGGCATTGTGTATCAATGCAAGGAGCATTCGTAACAAGGTGGCTGAAATGAATGTGCAGATAGCTATTAATGAATATGATATAGTTTGGATCACAGAGACATGGCTCCATTGTGACCAAGGATGGGAGCTCAACATCCAGGATATTCAATATTCAGGCGGGATAGACATGAAAGAAAAGGAGGTGGGGTAGAGTTGCTGGTTAGAGAGGAGATTAACGCAATAGAAAGGAAGGACATTAGCATGGAGGATGTGGAATCAATATGGGTAGAGCTGCATAACACTACGGGGCAGAAAACGCTGGTGGGAGTTGTGTACAGGCCAACAGGAAATTAGAAATGAGTGCAATAAAGGAACAGTAGTTATAATGGGTGACTTCAATCTACATATAGATTGGATGAACCAAATTGGTAAGGGTGCTGAGGAACAGGATTTCTTGGTATGTATGCCGGATGGTTTTCTGAACCAACATGTCAAGGAACCAACTAGAGAGCAAGCCATTCTAGACTGGGTATTGAGCAATGAGGAAGGGTTAGTTAGCAATCTTGTCGTGCGAGGCCCCTTGGGTAAGTGACCATAATATAGTGGAATTCTTCATTAAGATGGAAAGTGACATAGTTAATTCAGAAACAAAGGTTCTGAACTTAAAGAAGAGTGACTTTGAAGGTATGAGACGTGAATTAGCTAAGATAGACTGGCAAATGATACTTAAAGGGTTGACGGTGGATATGCAATGGTAAGCATTTAAAGAACACATGGATGAACTACAACAATTGTTCATCCCAGTTTGGCAAAAGAATAAACGAGGGAAGGTAGTGCACCCGTGGCTGACATGGGAAATTAGGGATAGTATCAAGTCCAAAGAAGAAACATATAAATTAGCCAGAAAAAGTGGTACACCTGAGGACTGGGAGAAATTCAGAGTCCAGCAGAGGAGGACAAAGGGCTTAATTAGGAAAGGGAAAAAAGATTATGAGAGAAAGCTGGCAGGGAACATAAAATCTGACTGTAAAAGCTTTTATAGATATGTGAAAAGAAAAAGATTGGTTAAGACAAATGCAGGTCCCTTACAGTCAGAAACAGGTGAATTGATCATGGGGAACAAGGACATGGCAGACCAATTGAATAACTACTTTGGCTCACTATGTCTTCACTAAGGAGGACATAAATAATCTTCCAGAAATAGTAAGGGACCAAAGGTCTAGTGAGATGGAGGAACTGAGGGAAATACATGTTAGTAGGGAAGTGGTGTTAGGTAAATTAAAGGGATAAATCCCCAGGGCCAGATGGTCTGCAGCCCAGAGTGCTTAAAGAAGTAGCCCAAGAAATAGTGGATGCATTAGTGATAATTTTTCAAAACTCTTTAGATTCTGGATTAGTTCCTGAGGATTGGAGGGTGGCTAATGTAACCCCACTTTTTAAAAAAGGAAGAAGAGAGAAACCGGGGAATTATAGACCGGTTAGCCTGACATCGGTGGTGGGGAAAATGCTACAGTCAGTTATCAAGGATGTGATAACAGCACATTTGGAAAGCAGTGAAATCATCGGACAAAGTCAGCATGGATTTGTGAAAGGAAAATCATGTCTGACGAATCTTATAGAATTTTTTGAGGATGTAACTGGTAGAGTGGATAGGGGAGAACCAGTAGATGTGGTATATTTAGATTTTCAAAAGGCTTTTGGCAAGGTCTCACACAGGAAATTAGTGTGCAAACTTAAAGCACACGTATTGGGGGTATGTTACTGATGTGGATAGAGAATTGGTTGGCAGACAGGAAGCAAAGAGTGGGAGTAAACGGGACCTTTTCAGAATGGCAGGCAGTGACTAGTGGGGTACCACAAGGCTCAGTGCTGGTGCCTCAGTTGTTTACAATATATATTAATGATTTAGACGAGAGAATTAAATGCAGCATCTCCAAATTTGCAGATGACACGAAGCTGGGCAGCAGTGTTAGCTGTGAGAAGGATGCTAAGAGGATACAGGGTGACTTGGATAGGTTAGGTGAGTGGGCAAATTCATGGCAGATGCAATTTAATGTGGATAAATGTGAGGTTATCCACTTTGGTTGCAAGAACAGGAAAACAGATTATTATCTGAACGGTGGCTGATTAGGAAAAGGGGAGGTGCAACGAGAACTGGGTGTCATTGTACACCAGTCATTGAAAGTGGGCATGCAGGTACAGCAGGCGGTGAAAAAGGCAAATGGTATGTTGGCATTCATAGCAAGAGGATTTGAGTACAGGAGCAGGGAGGTCCTACTGCAGTTGTACAAGGCCTTGGTGAGACCACACCTGGAGTACTGTGTGCAGTTTTGGTCCCCTATTCTGAGGAAAGACATTCTTGCCATAGAGGGAGTACAAAGAAGGTTCACCAGATTGATTCCTGGGATGGCAGGACTTTCATATGAAGAAAGATTGGATCAGCTAGGCTTATACTCGCTGAAATTTAGAAGATTGAGGGGGGATCTTATTGAAACGTATAAAATTCTAAAGGGATTGGACAGGCTAGATGCAGGAAGATTGTTTCTGATGTTAGGGGAGTCCAGAACGAGGGGTCACAGTTTAAGGATAAAGGGGAAGCCTTTTAGGACTGAGATGAATAAAAACTTCTTCACACAGGGAGTGCTGATTCTGTGGAATTCTCTGCCACAGGAAACAGTTGAGGCCAGCTCATTGACTATATTTAAGAGGGAGTTACATATGGCCCTTGTGGCTAAAGGGATCAGGGGGTATGGAGAGAAAGCAGGTACAGGGTTCTGAGTTGGATGATCAGCCATGATCATACTGAATGGCGGTACAGGCTCGAAGGGCTGAATGGCCTACTCTTGCACCTATTTTCTATTTCTATGTCTATGTGGACTTTAGTAAGGCATTTGATGTCAATGGATGCCATCTACGTGGACTTTAATAAGGGATTTGACAAGGCAGTGAATGCCATTATGTGGACTTTAGTAATGCATTTGACAAGGCAGTGGATATTGTCTACGTGGACTTTAGTAAGACATTTGACAAGGCAGTGGATGCCGTCTACGTGAACATTAGTAAGGCATTTGTCAAGGGAGTGGATGCCATTACGCGGACTTTAGCAAGGCATTTGACAAGGTCCCGCATGGAAGGCTGGTCATGTCGGTGTTGAGATTGAGGTAGTAAATTGGATTGAACGTCTTCTTTGTGGGAGAAGCCAGAGAGAGTCCGTAGAGGGTTGTCTCTCAAAATGGAGGCCTGTGACAAGTGGTATGCCGCATGGATCGGCACTAGGTCCTTTGTCGTTTGTAATCAATATCAATGATCTGGAAGATAATGTCATTAACTGGATCAGCAAATTTATGGATGATAACAAACTTAGGGGTGTAGTTGACAGTGAGGAGGCTATCACACCTTGTAGAGGGATCTGGATCAGCTGGAAAAATGGGCTGAAAAATGGCAGGTAGAATTCAATGCAGACAAATGCGAGCTTTAGTACTTTGATAGGACCAACCAGTTTACATCTTACATAGTGAATGGTAGGGCACTTAGGTGTGTGGTAGAACAAAGGTAACTGGGAATACAGATACATAACTCATACAGGTGCATGGGGTTGTAAAGAAAGCTTTCATAAATCAATGTATTGCGTACAAGAGATGGGATGGCATATTGAAGTTGTATAAGTCGTGGGTGAGGCCTAATTTGGAGTATTGTGTGCCGTTTTGGTCACGTTCCTGAAGGCAAGATGCAAATAAGGTTGAAGGAGTACAGTGAAAATTTATAAGAATATTGCTGGGTCTGGAAAACCTGAGTTATAAGGAAAGATTGAATAGGTTAGGACTTTATTACTTAGAATATAAAAGATTGAGAGGAGATTTGATAGAGGTATGCAAAATTATGAGGAGTATATATCAGGTAAATGCAAGCAGGCTTTTTCCATTGAGGTTGTGTGAGACTACAACCACAGGTTACAGCTTAAGGGTGAAAGGTGAAACGTTTCAGGGGAAAATGAGGGGAAACTTCTTCATTCCAAGGAACGTGAGTGTGTTGAATGAGCTGCCAGCATAAGTGGTGCATGTGATCTGAATTTCAACATTGAAGTGAAGATTGGATGGCTACATTGATAATAGGTATGTGGAGGGCTAATGTCCAGACGCAGGTCATTGGAAGTAGTCAGATAAAATTATTTTGGCATGGACTAGATGGGACATAGGGCCTGTTTCTGTGCTGTACTTCTCTGTGACTCTGACATCCAAAGTATGTAACTTGTCCAAAACAAACATAACACTTTAGCAGACATACTAACTGCGACAGAGTAACACAGCCTAACAGCTCCATCTGCTGGCTTGATTTAGAAATGGAAGCAAACTCCACAGGTCAGAAGCACCTTCAGTGATGAAGTAAAAGCCAATTTAAACAGAAGGCAAACAAAGGAGAATCTGCAGATGCTGGAAATCCAAGCAACACACACGAAGTGCTGAATTCCTCCAGCATTTAGTGTGTTAAACAGAAGACAAAAGGTTTAACATTAAAGCAAAGATTTGTGTTGAAAAAAGTTCACCAGCATGTTGGAATAGAGATGGAAAATAGGAAGACACTACAGTTAACTGCATGGCTGAGGAGGGCTTTAGGTAGATGGATCTTTGGACTCTTCAGCAAGTAGGCTGGGACCTGTACAATAGGGACAGGCTGTATTTTAACTACAGGGAAACCAACATCCTAATGGAAAGCTTTGTTACTGCTGCTCAGGAGGGTTCAAACTAGTCTGACGTGACAGTACTGCGGCACTACATTGTGGCTCGTGCATCACTGTACAGCACCGCTCTCTAAAAACTCATTTCCTCATTGACTTTAATACAAACCACTACAAGCAAGTGCAGCATAGACTGGCACATGGAACCTGGATATTATACAGACTGGTATGAGACTGAGATATCACGTAGTCCAGCACATGGGGACATTATACAGACTGGCACATGGGACAACAGTATGTACCATGGATTGGGTACAACTGCAGACAGAGCAGAGTTAAGTTGTACCAGAGGCAAAATTCATAAGGAGAATGAATTATGAAGGTGCTGCATTTAAATGCACATAGCATCTGGAATAAGGTGGACAAACTCATGGTGCAATTAGTGATTGGGTGGTATGATGTTGCAGTCAAGATATAACAGATAACACACTACATACAATTAAAGTACGGTATATTTATGAATGTTAACTTAACCAAACCATTATTAAACAAAGAAAAAAGGGGGGGAAACCAAAAAAAAAGTCAAAGGTGCACAAGTTGGAGCTCAAATCGTCCAAAAGCTGAAGTGTCCAATGAGCTAACTCCTATTCACTGATCACCAGTAGGATTTCCCCTTTTAGACTCCATGGAATCCTGCACTCCTGTTAGATCGAATTCTACAGCAGGTCCCCTCGAGCTTCTTCTCTCTCTATCTCCCACTGAAAAGACCTTGACACACCCTAGAGTCCGTCATAAAATCCTCTTTGCCCAGTCTTCTCTAGAACCTTCTCCCAATTCCACCATCCTGATTGGATGACAAGACATTCTTAATCAGAACATCACAACCCCTCATCTTTAATAATAACCCAAGAGGAGGTTTGGGAATCTCTTCATCAATTATTGGGGAGTTTGCATAAGGTAACATATACCACACCATTTCCTCTGAGCCTGTACAGCATTCAGTGGTTAGGTCCCTTTTAGGTCTCTCCACTGACTACCTTTCTGTTCTCTCACTTCGGCACAGAGTCCTCTTACTAGGTGTAGGGTCCACGTCAGGCTCTGGGTCAACACGTACCTCCTGTCCTAGAGCAAAAAGGTGGTTCTGAAGGAGAATTTTGAAAGGCCAATTCCCGTCTTCTGGCTTCACCCAGACAACTGGCACATTCGGCATGACTCTTCACTACATAAGGGGTAACCACCTAGCAGTCAGCCAACTTATGCTTCTCTGCTGGCCCCAAATTCCTTATTGGAACTCCATATCAGGCATCGGTTGGGAGAACCTAATCTTTTAATCGTATCTCCTCTCGTTTCCTTGATTCTGCTTCATAGCAGAGACCTCTGCTACTTCATAAGCCTTTTGCAATTCCTTCCTCATGTCAGACACAAACTTAAGATAGGTTTTCTCCTCCAGCCAAAAAACAGAGGTCTACAGACAATCTTGCTCCGTACCCAAACATCAAAGAGTATGGCAAGTATCCAGTAGCTTCATTCTGTGTACAGTTATAGATGCCCAATATGCTGACTCCATTTGTTCTTCGAACTGATACCCAGGGTTCCGAGCAGTCTAGCAATGTCCGGTTGAACCTCTCAGGCTGAGGAACATCCTGAGGGAAATAAGGCATAGTCCTTGACTACTTGACTCCAGGCATGCCCAGTAACTCATGTACGAGCCTACTCTCAAAATCCCTTCCCTGATTGCTGTGTATCCCTCTTGAAAGGCTATAAAGAATGAAATACTCTTGCCAAGGTGGATGCCCTCTGATCCTTTGTAGGGAAGGCTTCAGCATTATCTGGTGTAGTGATCAGTAATAAACAAGCCAATCACAAAGCTGCTGGAATCAGGTTCCATAGAGAGGAAATCCATACATACTAGATCACGTGGCCCCGCACTCTGAAAATGGGCAATGTCTTGCTCCAAATATGTCAAATGCACGACTTACAGTACTCTTCGACCTCAGGCTTCATTCGGGGCCAGTAGAACCTCTCCAATCCATAGGTCTTGTCAAACCCCAAATGACATGAATCATCGTGAAGTGACTTCAACACAATCCTCCGATGCTTCTCAGGTAGAACCTACTGAGAATGGTGAGGCATGTCTGGAGGAGACGTGATGTTATACAGAAGCTGGATCCTCAAATCCAGTGTTTTCCATTCTCTTAGAGGTAGAGGTATGGCAGGGTGTTTCATCTTTTCAACTTGGTAAAATTCCCTTCCACAAAGCTGACCAAACAGTGCCTACACAAGGGTCATCTCACTGAGCTGCTGCCACTTTTCCAGAACTCAACACAGGCAGCTGTTTCGTATTCAGAGCAGTCAAGTTACAGTAAGCTTGTGCAATGGCGCAACCAGAAACTCCCAAATGATCCACAGCTCTATTCTGCCACAGCCTTGCCTCTGACTTCCCCATGGTAGAAAACTGGCACATTGAATTGAACTTTATTTCATATATCCTTCACATACATGACGAGTAAAAATCTTTACATTACGTCTCTGTCTAAATGTGCAATCATAGTAGTTCATAATAATTTATAATAAATAGAAGTCAATGTAACAAAGAAAACACTCAAATCAGCGCGAGTTAATCAGTCTGATGGCCTAGTGGAAGAAGCTGTCCCAAAGCCTGTTGGTCCTGGCTTTTATGCTGCAATACCATTTCCCAGATGGTAGCACCTGGAACAGGTTGTGGTTGGGATGACTGGGGTACCCAATGATCCTTCGGGCCCTTTTCTCATACTTGTCTTTGTAAATGTCCTGAATCATGGGAAGTTCACATCTACAGATGTGCTGGGCTGTCCACACCACTCTCTACAGAATCCTGCGACTGAGGGAAGTACAGGTCCCATACCAAGCAGTGATGCAGCCAGTCAGGATGCTCTCAATTGTGCCCCTGTAGAAAGTTCTTAGGATTTAGGGGCCCATACCGAACTTAATCAACAGTCTGAACCTTTTTCACCGCACAACTGGTGTGTACAGACCACAAGGTCCTCGGTGATGTTGATGCTGAGAAACTTAAAGCTGTTTACCCTCTCAACCCCAGATCCATTGATATCAATAGGTTGTGCATGGGGTAATTTCGCTTAGAGGGTGACAGACTCTAGCTGACAAAAGTGACAGGTTTCAACCCTGATCCTGATATAGAACTCCTTCTAACCCTCACGGCTGGCATCTGCGAGCAGTACATACAGCAAATGGAGCTTGCAATGTCTAACAGAGGTGCTTTAGTCAACAGCTCCTTCAGCAACTGGAAGGCCTCTTCATAGTTTGCATACCATCTTACTCCGAAAGGCTCTGAAGGGCTAAGATAAACTTTACCATCTTCTCCTTTTGTCCTCCTCCCTTTCTCTCTTACTTCCCCAAGGGAGGGTAACTGCACAGAAGCTGATTCAAAGGGTAGCTTACTTTGGAGTAGAGCTTCACAAATCTCCAGAAGTACCCACAGAATCCAAGAAACGAGTGTAGAGCACTCACATGCTTGGATTTGGCCATGTGGTCACCACCTCTGTCTTGGACGGATCCACAGCTACTCCATCTGGTGAGACGATGTGCCAAATGTAGTTGACAGATGTCTTGCAGAACTGGCACTTGTCCAGTAACATTTTTAACCCTTCAGCTTTCAGGCAGCCACACACCTTCCTTCAGGAGCCTTGTCTCACGCCTTTCCAGGGTGGACCTGAACACTGTGAGATCATCAGGTACACCAGCACCTCGAACAAGTTCATGTCCCCAACAGTGTTCTCCGTGACATATTGGAAAGTAGCTGTTGCTCCTGGTATGCCCTGGAGCATTCTCTCAAACTGAAAGAATCCAAGTGACACATGAATGACATCTTCTCTTTAGCAGCTTCACTCATGGGTTTCTGGAAATACCCACTCCTTAGGTCCAACACACTGAACCATTTTGTTTCAGTCAGGCAGGCCAGCACATCCTCAAACCGTGGAACAGTCTACTGGTCAGAGACACACGTTTATACCTTCCCATTCTCCTTCCTCACCACCACTATGAGGGACCCTGTGCCTCCATGATAATCCCAGTTTCCTTCATGCCGAACATTCAAATGCTTGCATGTAGCCAGTGGAAGGGGCAAATTGGTTCTGCACCATCAAGAACCTCACCACCAACACAGACTGGGAAATGGGGCTGGAGCATTATACAAACTGATACACGGGACCGGGATGTTATACAGACTGGTACGCGGGATGGGGATATTATACAGACTGATGCACGGGACAGGGATATTATACAGAATGTGACATGGGATGGGGATATTATACAGATTGTTACACAGGACGGGGATATTATACAGACTGGTACATGGGACCATCATATTATACAGACTGGTACACAGGACGGGGACATTATACTGACTGGTACGTGAGACTGGCATATCATACAGACTGATACACAGGACCGTCATATTATACAGACTGGTACACGGTACGGGGATATTATACAGACTGGTACACAGGATGGGGATATTATACTGACTGGTATGCAGGACTGGCATATTAGACAGACAGGTACACAGGATGGGGACAGTATACAGACTGTTACACGGGACGGGGATACTATACAGACTGGTACACAGGATGGGGATATTATACTGAATGGTATGCGGGACCGGCATATTATACAGACTGGTACACGGGACGGGGATATTATACAGACTGGTACATGGAGATATAATACACTCTGGTATATGGGACCTGGATATTATAGACTGGCACATGGGACCGGGATGTTATACAGACTGGCACATGGGACCGGGATGTTATACAGACTGGCACATGGGACTGGGACGTTACACAGTCTGAAAGGGACCATTTGTCTGTACTTACCTTGGAGAAGGTTACAGAAGCTAGGAAGATCAGGGAAGAAAATACTGATGTCCTGGAAGATATCTACATTATTAAGGAGGAGTTAAAGTATATTAAAGTGGATAAAGACCCCTAAGACCACTGAGATATGACCAAAACACATCTTTGGACATCTTGGGAAGCTGGGAAGAAATTTCAGGATTTGCACCATCTTTAACCATGGATGAAGTACCAGAAAACTGGAGGCTAACTAATGTTGTGCCTTTGTTTATAAAAGGCTGCAAGTAGAATCAAGTGAAGTAAAAGGCAGTGAAACCAACATCAGTGGGGGAAGGTTTCTGAGGGTCATAAACTTTCTGAAGTTTCAGTCCTCATTGAGGCATTAGCAGTGGAGAGGATGAGCAGCTTCAAGTTCCTGGGTGTCAACATCTCAGAGGATTTATCCTGGGCCCAACAGAAGGAACAACAGTAGCTCGACTTCATTAGGCATTTGAGGAGATTTGGTATGTCACCAAAGTCTCTTGTAAGGAGCTTACACATTCTCCTCATGATCACGTGGGTTTCCTCCAGGTGCTCTGGTTTCCTCCCACATACCAAATGCAGCAATTGAATGCACACTCGCCACATTCTCACAATCGAACTGATACAGTACAATAGCAGGATCTATGTCAACTGGGAACGTGTGCCACGGAAAGGCAAATGGAATTTTACTTGGGCAATTATAAAGTAATGCATTTGGTCAGTTAAACCAGGCTGGACATACACAGTGAATGACAGAGTGAAAGACAAAAGCCTGATGGTTGAGGGGTAATAACTATTCCTGAACCTGGTGGTGTGGGTCCTGAGGCTCCTGTACCTCCTTTCTGATGACAATAGCGAGTAGAGAGCATTGCTTAGGCGGTGGGGGTCCTTGATGATGGATGCTGCTTTCCTGCAGTAGTCCTCAAAGTAGCTGCGCTCAATGTTAGGGAGGGTTTTACCTGCGATAGATTGTGTTGTATTTACTACTTCTTATAGGCTTTTCCTTTCAAGGACATTGGTGTTTCCATACCAGGCCATGATGCAATCAGTCAATATACTCTCCACTGCAAGCACAGCTATAGAAGTTTGTGAAGATTCGGCATATCATCTAAAACTTGACAGACTAAGGCGGGAGGTGAAAGATTGAAAATGGAAATGGGGAATAAGTTTTCCATACAAAAGGTGGTGTATATATGGAATGAGCAGCTAGAGAAGGTGATAGAGGTGGGTACACTTATAATGTTTAATACACAGGATAGGAAAGGTCAACAACAGACAAATGAGCGAGGTCAGGTGGACAATTCAGTCAGCATAGACGAGTTAGGCTGAAAGACCTGTTCCTGTGTTGCATAGCTTTATAGCTCTATAAATTCCAAAATGGCTGAAATAAGCATTACTAGGTATCTAGCTAAGCTGTGAACAATGTATTTCTGGTACTTACAGGTATGTAGGCACTCTGTGACTGTGGTAGCATCAATCAAATATCCATTGCAAAGTCGACACGTGATGTGAGCATTAATGTCCCAGAGCTTTATCTTCCTTGTCAGCATCTTTGAACCCTAGAAAAATCACGTATTCTTCAAATGAAAGTTCACAGCTTAAATTTATCATCTAAGTATGTATACCATGTACAACCTTGAGATTCATCGTCTTGCAGGCAGCCACAAAACAAAGAAACACAACAGAATCCATGAAAAACCACACAAGACCATCAAGCACCCAGTATGCAAAATAGGATAAATAATGTACATAGAACATAGTACAGCACATTACAGGCCCTTCGGCCCACAATGTTGTGCCGACCCTCAAACCATGCTTCCCATATAATCCCCACCTTAAATTCCACCATATACCTGTCTAGTAGTCTCTTAAACTTCACTAGTGTATCTGCCTCCACCACTGACTCAGGTAGTGCATTCCACGCACCAACCACTCTCTGAATAAAAAACCTTCCTCTAATAGCCCCCTTGAACTTCCCTCCCCTTACCTTAAAGCCATGTCCTCTTGTACTGAGCAGTGGTGCCCTAGGGAAGAGGCGTTGGCTGTCCACTCTGTCTATTCCTCTTAATATCTTGTACACCTCTATCATGTCTCCTCTCATCCTCCTTCTCTCCAAAGAGTAAAGCCCTAGCTCCCTTAATCTCTGATCATAATGCATACTCTCTAAACCAGGCAGCATCCTGGTAAATCCCCTCTGTACCCTTTCCAATGCTTCCACATCTTTCCTATAGTGAGGCGACCAGAACTGCACACAGTACTCCACGTGTGGCCTAACCAGAGTTTTATAGAGCTGCATCATTACATCGCGATTCTTAAACTCTATCCCTCGACTTATGAAAGCCAACACCCCATAAGCTTTCTTAACTACCCTATCTACCTGTGCGGCACCTTTCAGGGATCTGTGGACATGTACCCCCAGATCCCTCTGCTCCTCCACACTACCAAGTATCCTGCCATTTACTTTGTACTCTGCCTTGGAGTTTGTCCTTTCAAAGTGTACCACCTCACACTTCTCTAGGTAGAACTCCATCTGCCACTTCTCAGCCCACATCTGCATCCTATCAATGTCTCCCTGCAATCTTCGACAATCCTCTACACTATCCACAACACCACCAACCTTTGTGTCGACTGCAAACTTGCCAACCCACCCTTCTACCCCCACATCCAGGTCGTTAATAAAAATCACAAAAAGTAGAGGTCCCAGAACAGATCCTTGTGGGACACCACTAGTCACAATCCTCCAATCTGAATGTACTCCCTCCACCACAACCCTCTGCTTTCTGTAGGCAAGCCAATTCTGAATCCACCTGGCCAAATTCCCCTGGATCCCATGGCTTCTGACTTTCTGAATAAGTCTACCATGTGGAACCTTGTCAAATGCCTTACTAAAATCCATGTAGATCACATCCACTGCATTACACTCATCTATATGCCTGGTCACCTCCTCAAAGAACTCTATCAGGCTTGTTAGACACAATCTGCCCTTCACAAAGCCATGCTGACTGTCCCTGATCAGACCATGATTCTCTAAATGCCCATAGATCCTTATCTCTAAGAATCTTTTCCAACAGCTTTCCCACCACAGACGTAAGGCTCACTGGTCTATAATTACCCGGACTATCCCTCCTACCTTTTTTGAACAAAGGGACAACATTCACCTCCCTCCAATCCTCCGGTACCATTCCCATGGACAACGAGGACATAAAGATCCTAGCCAGAGGCTCAGCAATCTCTTCCCTCACCTCGTGGAGCAGCCTGGGGAATATTCCGTCAGGTCCTGGGGACTTATCTGTCCTAATGTATTTTAACAACTCCAAAACCTCCTCGCCCTTAATATCAACATGCTCCAGAACATCAACCTCACTCATATTGCCCTCACCGTCATCAAGTTCCCTCTCAGTGGTGAATACCGAAGAGAAGTATTCACTGAGGACCTTGCTCACTTCCACAGCCTCTAGATACGTCTTCCCACCTTTATCTCTAATCGGTCCTACTTTCACTCCTGTCATCCTTTTGTTCTTCACATAATTGAAGAATGCCTTGGGGTTTTCCCTTACTCTACTCGCCAAGGCCTTCTCATGTCCCCTTCTTGCTCTTCTCAGCCTCTTCTTAAGCTCCTTTCTTGCTACCCTATATTCCTCAATAGACCCATCTGATCCTTGCTTCCTAAACCTCATGTATGCTGCCTTCTTCCACCTCACTTGTCACCCGTGTTTCCTTCACCCTACCATTCTTTATCTTCCTCACCGGGACAAATTTATCCCTAACATCCTGCAAGAGATCCTTAAACATCAACCACATGTCCACAGTACATTTCCCTGCAAGAACATCATCCCAATTCACACCCGCAAGTTCTAGCCTTATAGCCTCATAATCTGCCCTTCCCCAATTAAAAATTTTCCTGTCCTCTCTAATTCTAACCTTTTCCATGATAATGCTAAAGGCCAGGGAGCGGTGATCACTGTCCCCCAGATTCTCACCCACTGAGAGATCTGTGACCTGACCCGGTCCATTACCTAATACTAGATCTAGTATGGCATTCTCCCTAGTCGGCCTGTCAGCATACTGTGACAGGAATCCGTCCTGGACACACTTAACAAATTCTGCCCCATCTAAACCCTTGGAACTAATCAGGTGCCAATCAATATTAGGGAAGTTAAAGTCACCCATGATAACAACCCTGTTATTTTTCCACCTTTCCAAAATTCCAAATATTCTATACCCAGGGGGCCTATAGAATACCCCCAATAGAGTAACTGCTCCCTTCCTGCTACATTACCCACCCTTTCTGTAGCTGTAATAGTATCCCTGACCAGTAATGCCACCCCTCCTCCCCTTTCTCCCCCCATCCCTTTTAAAGCACTGAAATCCAGGAATATTGAGAATCCATTCCTGCCCTGGTGCCAGCCAAGTCTCCATAATGGCCACTACATCATAATTCCATGTATGTATCCAAGCTCTTAGTTCATCACCTTTGTTCCTGATGCTTCTTGCATTGAAGTACACACACTTTAGCCCTTCTACCTTACTACCTTTACACCCTTTATTCTGCTTCTCTTTCCTCAAAGCCTCTCTATATGTTAGATCTGGCTTTACTCCATGCACTTCTTTCACTGCTCAATCGCTCTGGGTCCCATCCCCCTTGCAAATTAGTTTAAACCCTCCCGAACCATGCTAGCAAACCTACCTGCCAGGATATTGCTCCCCCTTGAGTTCAGGTGCAACCCATCCAGTCTGTACAGGTCCCACCTTCCCCAGAAGAGATCGCAATGATCCAAAAATCTAAAACCCTGCCCTTTGCACCAACTCCTCAGCCACGCATTCAACTGCCATCTCCTCCAATTCTTACCATCACTATCACGTAGCACTGGCAGCAATCCTGAGAACACCACCCTTGAGGTCCAGTTCTTCAGCCTTCTGCCTAGTTCCCAAAACTCACACTTCAGGACCTCATCCCTCATCCCTGCCTATGTTGTTGGTCCCAACATGTATCACAACTTCTGGTTGCTTTCCCTCTCGTACCAGGATGTCATGCACCTGGTCAGAGACATCCCGGACCCTGGCACCCAGGAGTCAACAAACCATGCGGATGTCCTTCTCACGTCCACAAAATCCCCTGTCTGCTCCCCTGACTATAGAGTCTCCAATGACGACAGCTCTCCTCTTTTCTGTCCCATCCTTCTGCACCACAGGGTCAGACTCAGTGCCAGAGGCCCTGCCACCATGGCTGTCACCTGGTCAGTCATCCCTGCAAACAGTATCCAGGATGGTAAACTTATTATTCAGGGGAATGGCTACAGGGGTGCTCTGCACTATGAAAATAGTAAAAAAAAAATTAGTACCAGGAACAAGAGCTGCAGACTCTGTGAAAGTGAGTCAGCACAGAGGCAAGTGAAACCAGTCCAAGAGCTCAACAGCTGTAGGGCAACAACTGTTCCTGAACCTGGTGGTGTGGGATCCAAGACTCCTGCACCTGCCACCCAAAGGGAGTAGTGAGAAGAGGAGGAGGCAGGTCAAGCACAGACAGGTGGAATGGACTCAGGTGGATCTTGGCTCGACATTTTTCTTCTATTCCTTTCATATTCATGTCTCCCTAAAAGCCTCTCGAACTCCACAAACTGCTTCCACAACTATTTCAACAACCCATTCCAGAGACCTATTACCCTCTGCATAAAACAACTTTGCCTTCATGTTACTTTTAAACTACCGCCACCCGCTCTATAACCTTAAAAGCATGGTCTCTGATATTTGACTTTTCTGATAGATTCTGTTTATCCTACCTAGGCCACTCATAAATTAAAAAACTTCTGTGGTCTCCCCTCAACATACAATGCTCTGGAACAGGGATTCCAACCTTTTTATGTCATGGACCCCTACCCAGGAATCTGTGGACTCCAGGTCGGGAACCCTGCTCTGCGGAGAACAATCCAAGTATCTGCAACCTCACCTTATAACCCATATTGTCTAATCCTGGTAAACTAATTCTGCACCCTCTCCACAGTCTCATAGTAAATCCCAATAGTTCATACTGTCTAATCTTGGTTAATTGGCTAGTGGCAAAGTGGCATTAGCGCTGAACTACGTGGCGAGAGGTCCTGAGTTCAAATCTGGCGGCTCCCTTGCACACACACCTTCCGTGCCTGAGTTGAGTGTCGAGCTAGCAACTTGACCTCATAAAAAAAACCTGGACATGGATGGGCTCCGCCAGGTTTCAGACACGCTGTAGATGAGCAATCACCAAAAAGATCTGTATAAAAAGCTTGTCATGACGGCACCCCGACGACTCCATCAGGAGTTAAGGGCGCGCACACACACAATCCTGGTAAATTAATTTTGCACCCTCTCCACAGTCTCACAGTAAATCCCAATAGTTCATACTGGTCTAATTCTGGGAAACTACTACTGTCCCCTCTCTACAATCTCACAACTAAGCAGCAGTGCTTCCATACAAATAATCTGTAGTACACGTTATTCGTTAGAGCTCTGGATGGAAACAAGCCCTTTAGCCTAACAGGTCCATTCAGACCAAGGTGCCACATCCAAATAATCCAATTTGCTAGGGTTTGGCCTGTAACCTTCTAAACCTTTCCAATCTATGTACCTGTAGAAATGTATTTTAAAAGTTGTTAATATACCTGTCTCAACAACTCCCTCCAGCAGCTAATTCTACAAAAATGCCACCATTATTTTTAAAAAGTTGCCATTCAAGTTCCTCTTAAATCTCTCCCCTCTCACCTTAAACCAATGTCCTCTGGTTCTTAATTTTCCAAGTCTGAATGTATTCACCTTATCTTATATACTTCTAAGACCACTCAGTCATCCATGCTCCAAGGAATAAATAAGAACATAAGAAATGGGAGGAGGAGTAGGCCATCTGGTCCATTGAGCTTGCTCCCACCATTCAATAAGATCATGGCTGATCTGGCCATGGACTCATCTCCACCTACCTGCCTTTTCCCCATAACCCTTAATTCCAATACTATGCAAAAACCTATCCAACCTTGTCTTAAATATATTTACTGAGGTAGCCTCCACTGCTTCATTGGGCAGAGAATTCCAGACACCATCCTCTGGGAAAAGCAATTCCTCCTTATCGCCATCCTAAATCTACTCCAAATCTTGAGGCTATGTACCCTAGTTCTAGTCTCACCCACCCACCAGCATTAACAACTTTCCTGCCTCTATCTCATCTATCTCTTTCATAATTTTATATGTTTCTCTAAGATCTCTTCTCATTCTTCTGAATTCCAGCGAGTATAGTCCCAGGTGATTCAATCTTTCCTCATAGTCTAACCCCCTCATCTCTGGAATCAACCTGGTGAACCTCCTCTGCACCACCTCCAAAGCCAGTATATCCTTCCTCAAGTCAGGAGACCAGAACTGCACACAGTACTCCAGATGCAGCCTCACCACTACCCTGTATAGTTGCAGCATGACCTCCCCGCTCTTGAACTCAATCCCTCTGGCAATGAAGGCCAATATCCCTTTTGCCTTCCTTTTGTGATTCATGCACAAGCACTCCCAAGTCCTTCTGCAGAGCAGCATGCTGCAATTTTTTACTATTTAAACATTAATCTGCACTTCTATTCTTTCTTCCAAAGTGGATGACCTCACATTTATCAACATTGTATTCCTGCTGCCAGACCCTTGCCCACTCACTTAACCTATCTATATCTCTTCAGTCAAAGCTCAGTTGCTCAAGTCCTACCAAAATCTTTGTAAATCTTTTCAGCACTCTTTCCAGTTTCAAAACATCCTCCCAACTTCTATACTCAATGCCTGATTTAAGAAAACCAGCATGCCAAAACCTCCTTCATCACCTATGCCTCCACTTTCATTGAACCATGTGCTTGCATTAAAAAGGTGCCTCTGTACGACAACACTCCGCAGGGCCAGTTCTACCTGGATTTCACTTTCCAACATGTAACATCCGCACTTGTCCAAATTAAACTCCACTTGCTATTCCTTGGCCCACTTACCTAGCTAATCAGGTTTTTTTCTGTAATTTATGATAACTTCCTTCCTTGTCCACTATACTACTTTAGTGTCATAAGCTACTGTTTAGAATATAAGCAGTTTTACTTATTTATATTTATTGTGTTTTTTATTACCATTGTATTCCTTATCTTATTGCAGAGAGACATTGATAGGATGCAGAAGTGGGCTGAGAAGTGGCAGATGGAGTTCAACCCAGAGAAGTGTGAGGTGGTACACTTTGGAAGGACAAACTCCAAGGCAGAGTACAAAGTAAATGGCAGGATACTTGGGAGTGTGGTGGAGCAGAAGGATCTGGGGGTACATGTCCACAGATCCCTGAAAGTTGTCTCACAGGTAGATAGGGTAGTTAAGAAAGCTTAGGGGGTGTTAGCTTTCATAAGTCGAGGGATAGGTTTAAGAGTCGCAGGGTAATGATGCAGCTCTATAAAACTCTGGTTAGGCCACACTTGGAGTACTGTGTCCAGTTCTGGTTGCCTCACTATAGGAAGGATGTGGAAGCATTGGAAAGGGTACAGAGGAGATTTACCAGGATGCTGCCTGGTTTAGAGAGTATGCAGTATGATCAGAGATTAAGGGAGCTAGGGCTTTACTCTTTGGAGAGAAGAGGAGACATGACAGAGGTATACAAGATATTAAGAGGAATAGATAGAGTGGACAGCCAGCGTCTCTTCCCCAGAGCACCACTGCTCAATCAAGAGGACATGGCTTTAAGGTAAGGGGTGGGAAGTTCAAGTGGGATATTAGAGGAAGGTTTTTTTTACTCAGAGAGTGGTCGGTGTGTGGAATGCACTGCCTGAGTCACTGGTAGAGGCAGATACACTGAGTCAGTGGTGGAGGAAGATATACTAGTGAAATTTAACTACTAGACAGCTATATGGAGGAATTTAAGGTGGGGAGTTATATGGGAGGCAAGGTTTAAGGGTCAGCGCAACATTGTGGGCCGAAGGGCCTGTACTGTGCTGTGCTATTCTATGTTCTATGTTATGTTTTTTTGCTGGTGTATCACATCTGGAGTAACAATTATTTGGAAATGACATTAAACAATCTTGAATCTACAAACTTACTACCAATGCCTTGAACATTCTTATTCATATTGTTGCTATTGATGACAAACAATAATGAGTATAGCACTCGCCCCTGAGGCACACCAATAATCACAGGCCTCCAGCCTGAGAAACAAACTTCTGTCTTCTCCCATCAAGCCAGTTGTGTATCTAAATAGACAGCTGTCCCTGGATCCCCTCTGATCAGACCTTCCAGAGCAGTGCACCATGTGTAACCTTGCCAAAGGCCTTACAGACATCCATATAAACCACATTTAGCACCCTGGTCTCAACGACTTCCTTAATCATGTGTCAAAAACGCGATCAAATTCATAACACACTGTTGCCCATGCACAAAGCCGTGCTGTCTCAGCGCAAACATCCCTCACAATCTTCTCCAGTAACCTACTTACCACAGATGTTAGTCCTACTGGCCTACAATTCCCACATTTTCTTTACAACCATTCTTAAATATAGGCACAATATTTTCTGGTACCTCACCAGTGGCTAACAAATATCTCAGCCAATGCTCCTACAATTTCTTCTCCAGACTCCCACAATGTTCTTGGATTACCTTGGGCAGGACCTCGAGATTTGTCTACCCTCAATTCTTTTCAGTCTGCAGTGCCCACTAACCAAGACCACCCCATTTACTTTTCCTGGTTTCAGAGTTTTCATGTCTTTCTCCATGGTTAAAACAGAAGAGAAATATTCATTAAGGACTGGAGGTGTGGAAAAGCCAGACAAATTAGGGATATTTAAAAAGTTCTCAGATAGGCACTTGGATGATAGAAAAACAAAGGATTATGGTTTATGTAAGACGAAAGGTTGGATCAATCATGGAGTAGTTTGCATTGGTCAGCACAATGTTTTGGGCTTAAGGGCCCATACTGTGCTGTACTTATTTTTTTAAGAGATACAGCATGGCCACAGGCTCTTCCAGCCCAACAAAACCATGCAGCCATGAGACCAATTAACCTACTACCCATATGTTTTAGGGGGTCAAAGGTTACAGGCAGAAGATAGAGGAATGGGGTTCAGAGGAACAATAAATCAGCCACAATGGAGTGGCGGAGCAGACTCAATGGGTTGAATGGCCTAATTCTGCTCTTATGTCTTTGGAATGCTGTAGAAAACTGGAGCACTCAAAGCAAATCCACGTGGTCACAGGAAGAATTCCTTAAAGGCAGTAGTGGGAATTGAACCTGGGATACTGACACTGTAATAGTATAATTCTATTCAACTGGGTCACTGATGCTTTAATAATTACACTACCATGCCAACCAACCACTACACCATTGTATACTGTTCTATGTACAACTACAAGTGCAAACATCCTCCCCAATCAGCAAAATTTATTTCTGATGTGAAATGAAACTCCATTTCTCTTTTCACAGATGCTTCCTGTTATTCTGGGGGGGTCAGATTTTCAGCATCTTTGGCTGTGGATTTTCATTGTTTGAGCTGGGGGCTCATATGATGCAGAAATTTAATGTGCTGTAAGTGATTATGTACTGTGTTTCGCACCCTGAACCGTGAGGAATGTTGTGTTCTTTAGCTGTATACATATGTACGGTTTAATGACAATAAATTTGAACGAACTTGAACTGATGGTGAATGCTTCAAGAAGCTTTAATATGTTAATACATAGCATGTAATAATATTTACAAAAATCTCCTTTTAAAAACTGTAAGTGTTCCATAGAATGGAAGAAAAAGTACCTTTGGTGTGAAACAGCATTTCCATAGAAACAGAACAAGGAGACCACAGCCCAAGGTTGTGTATCATCACATCATATCATGGAAACAATGTTTATCCGCATGGAGAGGGTGCAGATATGCACACAATACACCAGGCACCAGAGTCTTGGATCACAACACAGAACAGTACAACAGACCCTTCAGCCATAATGTTGGGCTAACCATTGAACCAACTAAGAGATTAATCAAACCCTTCCCTCCCACACAGAGCTCCATCCCATAAGACATGAGAGCAGAATCATGCCATTGGGCCCATCAAGTCTGCTCTGCCATTCAATCATAGCTGATCCTTTTTTTGCCCCACTCCACGGCCTTCTCCCCATAACCTTTGATGCTGTGTCCGATCAAGAACCTAACAATCTCCACCTTAAATACACCCAATGACTTGACCTCCACAGCTGCCTGTCATAACAAATTCACCACCCTCTGGTTAAAGAAATTTCTCCGCATCTCTGTTTTAAATGGACACTCCTCTATACTGAGGCTGTGCCCTCTTGGCCTAAACACCCCCACCATGGGAAACGTCCTTCCCACAATAACTCCGTCTAGGTCTTTCAACATTCGTAAGGTTTCAAAGAGATCCACTCTCACTCTTTTAAATTCCAGCGAGTACAGACCCAGAGCCATCAAACATTCCTCGTATGATAACCCTTTCATTCCCGGAATCATCCTTGTGAACCTCCTCTGCACCCTCTGCAATGCCAGCACATCTTTTCTAAGATGAGGGGTCCAAAACTGTTCACAATACACAAGATGAGGCCTCATAGTACCTTACAAAAGCTCAGCATCACATTCCTGCTCTTATATTCTAGACCACTTTAAATGAATGCTAACATTGCATTTGCCTTCCTCATCACCGACTCTACCTGCAGGGTGTTCTGCACAAGGACTCCCAAGCCCCAGTGCATCTCAGATTTTTATATTTTCTCCCCATTTAGAAAATAGTTTGCACATTTATTTCTACTGCCAAAGTGCATGACCATGAATTTTCCAACATTATATTTCATCTGCCACTTACTTGCCCATTCTCCAAATTTGTCCAACACCTTCTGCAGCCTCCATTTCCTCAACATTACTTCCCTCTCCACCAATCTTTGTATCATCTGCAATCTTGACAACAAAGCCATCTATACCATCATCTAAATCATTGATATACAGCATAAAAAAGTGGTCCCAACACCAACCCCTGCAAAACTAGTCACTGGCAGCCAATCAGTCAAGGATCCTTTTATTCCCACTCCCTGCCTCCTACCAATCAGCCAAAGCTCTAACATTGTTAGTAACTTTCCTGTAATACCATGGGCTCTTAACTTGGTAAGCAGCCTCATGTGTGGCACCTTGTCAAAGGCCTCCTGAAAATCCAAATATATAGCGTCCACTGAATCTCCTTTATCCATATAAATACTTGCAATCTCTTCAAAGAATTCCAACAGGTTCATCAGGCAGGATTTTCCCTGAAGGAAACCATGCTGACTTTGTCCTATTTGTCCTATGTCACCAAGTACTCCATAACTTCACCCTTAACAATTTTGTCCAACATCTTCGCAACCACGGAGGTCAGGCTAACTGGTCCATAATTTTCTTTCTGCTACCCCCCTCCTTTCTTAAAGAGTGGAGTGACATTTGCAATTTTCCAGTCTGTCAGAACCATGCCAGAGTCCAAAGATTCTTTAAAGATCATTACTAATGCCTCTACAATCTCTACTGTTACCTCCTTCAGAAACCTAGGGTGCAGTTCATCTAGTCCAGGTGATTTATGTACCCTTAGGTCTTTCAGCTTTATAAGCACCTTCTCCCTCCTAATAGTAACCGCACTCACTTCTCTTCCCTCACATCACTTCAACACCTGGGATACTGCTAGTGTCTTCCACAGTGAAGACTGATGCAAAATACTCATTTAGTTCAGCAGCCATCCCCTTGTCCCCTGTCATCATCTCTCCAGCCTTATTTTCTAGTGGTCCTATATCCACTCTCATCTCTCTTATTCTTTTATATTCTTGAAAAAGCTTGCTCCACCTACCTTGATATTGTTTGCTAGATTGCTTTCATATTTCATCTTTTCTCTTCTCTCCTAGTGATTCTTTTAGTTGTTTTCTGTAGGTTTTTAAAAGCTTCCTGATCCTCTGTCTTCCTGCTAATTTTTGCTTTGTTGTGTGCCCTCACTTTTGCTTTTACATTGACTTTGACTTCTCTTGTCATCTACGGTTGTACTATGTCGCCATTTGAGTATTTCTTTGTTTTTGGAATACATCTATCCTGCACCTTCCTCATTTTTCCCAGAAACTCGGGGCATTGCTCCTCTGATCCCTTCCAGAATCTCTTTCCAATTTACTTTGGCAACTCCTCTCTCATACACTGTAATTTCCCTTACTCCACTGAAATACTGCTAATCAGACTTTACTTTCTCCCTATCAAATTTCAAGTTGAACTCAATCATATTGTGGTCACTACCTCCTAGGGGTTCCTTTACCTTAGCTTTGATTCTCTTGTCAGCCATGGTTGTATTGTTTTACCATTTGAATATTTCTTCATTTTTGAAATACAAATGTCGTGCACCTTCCTCATTTCTCCCAGAAACACACACCATTGCTGCTCTGCTGACATCCCTGCCAGCAGCTCCTTCCAATTTACTTTGGCAATTCTTCTCTCATACCACTGTAATTTCCCTTACTCCACTGAAATACTGCTAATCAGACTTTACTTTCTCCAATTAAATTTCAAGTTGAACGCAATCATATTGTGGTCACTACCTCCTATGGGTTCCTTTACCTTAAACTCCTAATCACCTCTGGTTCATTACATAATACCCAATCCAGTGTAACACTTACCCAATAGGCTGGTATATGTCTAGGGGAAAAGGAGATCCAGCCACTCACCAACCCCACCTCCCATACACGCAAGTGCTATGAGAATCAAGTTTATGCCGCGCGCACACACGCAATATCAAATTCACACCAGATACCGTTATGGAATACACTTTAAAGATTTTACTGAAACTAAGAGTACTATGCAATACAGTATATGAAGGAAAAGAAAATAAAGTAAAAGGCGCCAACTTATCAAAGTTCAGTCAGTTTAGTGCACATCATTAGAGCTCAACCATCGAACTATTCGACCCCTCGTCACTTTCCTCCGACCTCCACGTTCTTGCACCTGGGACCACCCTGGTGGTCAACCGAGCAGTGCAGTGCATGTCCACCTTCCTCGGCATCTTCTTCCCGACTCCCTGAAAAGACCACGAAAACCCCCCCGCTCCCAGCCCCACAAGACGAAATAACATTTCCCCATTGGTTAACAAGTGAATACAATCCCAATATCAGCAAGTCTAAAGCTAAACAACTGCAAGAGAAAGCACTTATAACAAAGAAGCACTCCTACTCTTAACAAAACAAAGAAGCCATTTTGATTAACATACACAGTACATTGTACACCAGTACAGCTGATCCCCTCAACAACAAACTCCTCTAAAAAGCTACCTTGCAGGTTTTCAACAAATTCACTCTCTTGAGATCTGCCTACATGTTAAAATCTCCCATAATCTCCCAGCTGGGACATTAACATTGTCCTTTTGAAACATCTACTCTATTTCCCATTGTAATCTCTAGTCCATGTCCCAGCTACTGTTTAGAGGCCTGTATATAAATGCCATCAGGGTCCTTTTACTCTTGAATTGGTACAGAACTGAGAGCTGAGTTTGAATTTGAAGTGCTAAGCTACTTAACTCACCTGCGCTGCTCTGACGCGGAGCACTGCAGTGTAGTCATGTGATGTGGCCGGCAAAGATCGGAACACTTGAGTAGCTGTGTGAAACACCTGAGCAAGGTAAAGCAATGAGGCTGTGTCATTTTAAAATGTGTTCAGTAATAACCCATGCAATTCTCATTATACACTGCCAAAAATTCTGGTGAGGAAAAGTTATAGTAAAATAAAGTTATATATACCCAGTAAGGAGAGAATAATACCTTTCAGCACAAAAGAATATGGTTTAATGGTTGAAACAATGATCCAATATCACCAGAATTGGGTAAAGAACAATGAAATCTCGTATAGGCAAGTGCAAAGTGAGAGACTTAGAAAGAAGAGGATGAGTATGTCCATTACACTAACTGCAAGATCAGTAATTGTTCCTTCACTAAGTGCTTCACTGACACCCTTTTCCACCATCCTAATAAGTCACATGTCTACCAGAACCTTGTTCATGGCATGTGTGAACCTTGTGTGGATCATGAGGAAGGTCATCAAAGGATTCAGCTGCTTAGAAACACGTTGGAAATATTGGTGGAGAAATGGCAGATGGAGTTTAATCCAAACAAGTATGAGGTGCTGTACTTGAGAGGTCAAATCGAAGGGTAAAATATATAGCAAATAGCAGGATCCTTAGGAGCAATGATGTGCAGAGGGATCTTGGGATGCAGGTCCAGTCCCCTGAAAGTGGTAACACAAATGGACAGGGTGAATGGAAGGTGTATGGCATCTTTGCTTTCACTGGCAGTTTGGACACTGAGTATAAAAGTTGGGATGACTGGAGGGGACTTTGGTTAGGCTACATTTGTACTGTGTGCAGTCCTGGTCACCACATTACTGGAAGGATCTCTAGCCTTTGCAGAGGACAGACCACCACGGTAGCGTAACAGTTAGCACGACACTATTACAGTTCAGGGTGGAAAAGTTCGGAGTTCAATTCCGGCATCCTCTGTAAGCAGGTTTGTATGTCCCTTCCTGTGTGTGCATGGGTTTCCTCCAGGTGCTCCAGTTTCTTGTAATTTATTTTTTTTATTGAAGTTCATCATCAAACAAACATTTCCATAAGATGTATTTCAGACATTGAACATATATATCATATAATCATATATATCACAAATCTCCACAAAGTACTTATCTGAGGTATACACTTATAGAAAAGAGTGGAAAGAAAAAACAAGCAAAAGGAAAGAACTATGTACAAGTAGGGAGTGATTTTTTTTTACAACAGATTCATTGATTTTGAGAGAATAAAATCAGGCCTGAGGCATTATGTAGTTAAACCATTTTTCCCAGTATGAATCAAATTGTTCCAGCTTATGGTTAACAGATGCTGTTATCTTCTCCATTTTGTAAATGTCCATTGTAATTTCCATCCACGTATTTAAAGTTGGGCTCTCCTGTGATAAGAGTCTTTTTACCAGCCACCAACAGTATATTCATTAAATATTTATCTCTTTTCAACCATTCCTGAGGTATATATCCAAAATATATGGTCTTACTCTCTAAGGGTATTTCACATTTAAAGATGTCTTGTAGAGCATTGTGTATCCCCCTCCAACAGTCTTTGATAACAGGGCAGTCCCAAAAAATATGATAATGATTTGCATTTTGATTTCCACAATTTCTCCAGCAAACAGGGAGGTTACTATCATAATGGGATTTCTGAGAAGGTGTAATAAAATATCTTATCAAGTTTTTCCATCCAAGCTCCCTCCATTTCTGTGAACTGGTACACTTCCATTGATATCTCCATATTGTTGTCCATTCTTCCTCAGATATAATTATCCCTCCTTCCTTCTCCCATTTTGTTTTAATGTATGAAGTCAAATGTGTTTTAAGATTTGACAACCCATTATACATGCTTAAAATGATTCTACCATTATCTGAATTATATGCTTTTCTAAAGAGCTCTATCAAGCATGTATTTGCCTTGGTTACATTTTTAAGCATCCTATTAACATATTGTCGCATCTGTAAATACCGATAAAAATCTTGTTTTTCTAATGAGTGTTTCTCTTTAAGCATTTCAAAACTGAACAGTGTTCCTTCTTTCATTATGTTGCAAAGAACTGTTATTCCTTTAGCTGTCCAGTCCTTAAATCTAGCATCCAATTTATTTTGTATAAAATCAGAGACATATGCACACCATTTAAGAATTGCAATATCTCCCTCTAGATTATATTCTTTTATAGTAGTTTTCCATATTTTAAGAGTCAATTTCACCCATGGGTTATCAATAGTATTTATGTACCTTTGCAGGTTGTTATCAGCCAAAATTGCTTGTATGGGGATGGGAAGTACCTGCTCCTCAATGTTTTTCCATTGAGCGTCATATGCGTTACACCAACACATCACAGCTCTCAACTCTGCTGCAAGATAATAATCTCTAAGAGAAGGTAGGCCCCATCCCCCCTTTTCCTTTGCTAATTGCAAAGTTTTGAGACAAACTCTAGGCCTTTTACCCTGCCAAATATACCTTAATAGCATCTTGTTCCATTCATTGAATTGATTTTGATTAATCTCTATTGGTAGGGTCTGAAAGAGATATAACAGTCTGGGCAGTATATTCATTTTAATAGACTCAATCCTTGAACTGAGACTGAAAAAAGGAATCACGCTCCATCTTGCCATATCATCCTTAATTTTTTTATATAAAGGCTGATAATTACATTCTGATAATTTTGCCAAATCTTTTGGCATAATGATGCCCAAATATTTGAAAGACCCTGTGTGCCCAGGGGTATCTACTTTCAATTTCTCTTGGTGGGCTATACTAATATGAAAGTAATTGGGTTTTATCTATGTTGATCTTGTATCCTGATAATTGACCAAAAGATTGCATCAATTTAGGTAAAGAGTATGTTGGTTGCCCCAGATAGATCAAAATGTCATCTGCATAACAAGCCAATTTATGCTCTGTCCCTTTAATAGTAATTCCCCTGTATCTTCATTTTGTCTGATGTATTGAGCTAATGGTTCCAGATATAACACGAAGAGTAGTGGTGACCATGCACAACCCTGTATCGTGCCCCTTTTTAGGGTAAGACTATTTGATAAATATCCATTGATTTTAATCCTAGCAGTAGAATTGTCATATAGTGTCTGTATAGTTTTAATAATTGTGTCTTGGAAACCAAATCTATGTAAAACTCTGTAAAGAAAATTCCAATTAACCGAATCAAATGCTTTTTCAGTGTCCATGCTTATCACTATTCCTTCAATTTTATTTTTTTGTATATGATCCATAATGTGAAGTGTCCTTCGTATATTGTCTTGTGTCTGATCGTTACGTATCAGTATGGGTAGAAACTCCTCTAATCGTTTGGCCATGATAGATAGATAGATACTTTATTCATCCCCATGGGGAAATTCAACATTTTTTCCAATGTCCCATACACTTATTGTAGCAAAACTAATTACATACAATACTTAACTCAGGATGGAGGTAAATGACCTATAATCTACATTAAGAACGGATATTGGTCTAAATGACTAACATTCCATTTTATCCTTGCCTTCTTTCGGTATAGCTGAGATTATTATTTTCTTCCAACTGGGTGGCATTTGTGCCTTTTTAGAGCCCAGTTCAGTGTAGGGAGTAAAACAGGAATTAACTCATTTTTAAATTCTTTGTACCACTCTGCCGTATACCCATCTGATCCTGGTGACTTGCTTAATTTATGCCTACTAATTGCAGCTTTTAATTCAACTTCAGGTATGTCAGCAGTCAACGTTCTATTTTGTTCTTCGCTTAAAATGGGTAACTCTAGAGAATTCAAGAAGGTGTCCATTTGGGTTATGCTTCCCTCTGGAACTTTGGAATATAGCATTTTGTAAAACACTTCAAAAGCTTCTTGAATTTCACTTAGCTTATTTTTTATCATTTTCGTTCTTGGGTCCCTAATTCTATGAATTGTATTTTCTGCTATCTTTTTTTTCAGTTTCCACGCCAGTATTTTCATAGATTTTGATCCACGTTCATAATGTCTCTGTTTCAGAAACATTAAGTTTTTCCTGATTTCTTGCGTAGCCAAATTATTTATTTCATTCCTAATTCTTTTAAAATGTATCCTGTGCCAAATTCAATTTGTGTTTTTTCTCTAGTTCCTTCAGCCTATTTTGTAATTCCTCTAATGTTTTATTCCTTATTTTTTTCTTATATGAAGATATCGCTATAATTTTCCCTCTTAAGACCACCTTTAGAGTATCCCATAAAATGGGAGGTGAAAGCTCTCCATTATCATTAAATTCAAAGTAGAGACCTATTTCCAAGATGGTGGCACGACGCAGCTTGCAGCGGCCACTCCGGAGCTGATTATCTGTTATTTATGAAGTGGGATGCCGTGCACAATCATAATCGATTGAAAACGGACGTGGGAGCACGGAGGAACCTCGGGAAATCTCCAGGAAGACCTTCTTCGTTGCTGCTGCTGCTGTGAGGTCCGGGACTCTGTTGGGAAGAACAGGCCCCCAGTCCTCGGGGTCGCGCTGCCAACGGCCATTGGCGGGGCCATCTTAATACACTCGGCAGAGGTGGTGCTCAGAGAAGCTGTGCCGGAGGGGATGGTCGTGGGCTCGGAGGTTTGACGGACTCGGAGTTTCGCTGCGGTCATATCGCTTTCGGTGTGTGCTGTGTCTGCGAGGCTGGGTTCAACAGAGCTTTCGTTGTGTGCTGTGTCTGCAAGGCTGAGTCAGGCGGCGCCGTGTAAGTACATAGCAGGGGTATTCCCTTCTGCCACCGGCGTGGGATGGCGAGTCTGTCGGGACCCTGGGGACTTGTGGAAACTGTGTGGTGATTTCTTTTGAACTTATAGTCCTTTAACATCTTTGGACTATTTTTTACTGTGCCTATAGCCTGTTTTTTTTTAATCAATTATGCTATTGTTTGCACTGTTGTAACTATATGTTGTAATTATGTGGTTTTGTGCAGGTCTTGTAGCTTTAGTTTTTGGTCTTGTTTGTCTGGTGGATTTGGAGCTCTTTTCCGGGGAATGCGCTAAGACGGTAGCGCGATATTAATATGCAGCAGCCTCTCTGGACTCTGGATTGGGGATTGCCAAACGTTATGCGGATTTTCTAGTGTAGTCTGTCTTGTCATATGCTTTTGTGATATCATTCTGGAAGAATGTTGTCTCATTTTTTAAACTGCATTGCATTTGTGGTTTCTAAATGACAATAAACTGAATCTGAATCTGAATTTCTTTTTTAATTTGTTCCTTAAAGTACGGATCATTGAGTAGACTTGAATTTAGTTTCCAAATTGTATTCTTTGGTTGCAGGTCAAAATCAACAGATAAATATATAGGTGCATGGTCACTTATATCTATTGTCCTAATTCCACAAGTGTTTATTTTGTCTTTGTCTTTTCCAAATGTTATGAAATAGTCTATTCTTGTATATACAGAATGGGGAGCAGAATGATGAGTGTAATCTCTTCTGTCAGGGAATAGGTCTCTCCATATATCAATTAAACCAACATCCTCAAAAAGTGTATTAACTATTTTATGTAAAGATTTTGTTTCATAGGTTTCAGAGATTTTGTTTCAGAGGGTGGACAATCCTGCATTAAAGGTTACAAGCTACGCACAATGGTGGACAATCTTGGATTTGAGGGTACAAGCTATGCACAAGAGTGGACGATCCTGGATTGGAGGGTATGAACCATGCAGAAGGGTGGAAAATCCTGGATTGGAAGGTATGAGCTATGGTGGACAATCCTGAATTTGAGAGTAGGAGTTACGTAGAGAGAATGGACTATCCTGGATTAGTGTGTATGAGCTATGCAGAGAGGTGGGAGAATCCTGGATTAGTGGGTACGAGCTATGCAGAGAGGTTGGACACTCACTGAATTGTTTTCCCTGGTGTCACAGGTTGTTGCATGACCACAATACATAGGAGCAGAATTAGGCCATTTGGCCCATCAAGTCTGCTCCACCATTCAATCATGGTTAATCCTTTTCTCCCCCTCATTACATAACATCCAATCCAGTACAGCTGATCCTCTAGTAGGCTGAACGACAAACTGCTCTAAAAAAAAAACCTGGGAGGCAACATACCATCTAGGTGTCCCATCCACGGAATCTCCTGTCTATTCCTCTTACTACTGAGTCCCCTCTCACTACCACTCCCCTCTTCTCACTCTTTTCTTTCTGCACCACAGACCCATGCTCAGTGCCAGTAAAGTGGTCTTTGTGGCATTCCCCGGTGTAGTATTGATGTGACTCATACACCGCAATATACTGAACAACCACGTTTATTCACCAGACCTCCATTTTCTATTAACCCCCGTTCTGACGTCATACGCACCCTGACCTACGAATACTCACACAGTATATTACATCCCCCTTCTCAAGATTTTTTTTAACAACACTGTGAATTGCCAAAACAATGCCTTTCTTACATTGCAACAGCCATAACATAAACCAAAAACATCTTAACTTCTTATACTGTATTCTACATTGTATCTTACAATACTAACAGCAGTATATTTTCTTTTACTACATAGATTAATAAACCTTTTATTTCACATCTTGGAATTTATAACATGTGTGACTTTGCCTCAAACTGTGTGAGACTGTAGGTAGATCTAGTCTCTGTATATTGCTGGAAGTTTGATTTGTCTCCCAGACTGTGTACGATACAACTGTGACTGTGCTTGTCCTTCATCAGAGTCAGTCTCTCGAGTGACCTCTGCGTCTTTGCGGTCTGCATTTCCACTTCAGTCGGCCTGCGCTGAACCTTCACCTTCATTGCGTTGTGGGGTTTCGTCGCGCCCCTCACTCTTGGTGTCATTTGTTTCCATGTCTGTATCTGTGGAAATGTCCTGTGCACCTGTACGTGGAAACTCCCTCTCGCCTGTCTTCAGCAGATGCTTCCTGTTCCTCCTGTAGACTCTTCCATCCAGTGTGCGAACTATGAAGGATCTTGGTTGCTGATGTCTGTTCACAACCACAGCTGGTTGCCAAGTGTCTCCTCTCTGTATTCTGACATTTTCACCTGTATGCAGATCTGGAAACTGTCTTGTATGTCTGTCATAGTAGCTCTTTTGCTTTATTTGCTTGTACTTTTGCTTGTCATGTACTTGAGTATTACCTTCAGGAGTCAGTAGAGTTGTGGATGTTGGCAGTTTGGACTTCAGACAACATCCCATCAACAACTGCGCAGGAGAGAACCCCACACCCTCAATCGGTGTGTTGCAGTATTCAAGCAGAGCAACGTAAGGGTCACCGTTGCTGCTCTGTGCCTTCTTGAGCAAGTTTTTGATAGTTTGTACAGTTCTCTCTGCTTGTCCATTAGACCGAGTGTGCCCTGGACTAGAAGTAACATGTTGAAATTCCCAGCCTTCTGAGAACCCTCTGAACTTACCACTGGCATATTGTGGACCATTGTCACTAACGACAATATCTGGAATACCATTTTTTGCAATGTCGACTTCATTGCGGTAATGACACCTTGACTGGACGTGTCACTTAACTTGGTGATCTCCGGATATTTTGAATAGTAGTCCACACAAAGCAGATATTCTGCACCATTGTAGTGAAAGAGATCTGTGCCAATCTTCTCCCATGGTCTTCCTGGTTGTGGATGGGGAAGTAAAGGCTCTCCTGATGAAGGGTTTCGGCCTGAAACGTCATTATTACCTCCTCCCATAGATGCTGTCTGGCCTGCTGAGTTCTGCCAGCAATTTGTGTTTTTTTTATTTATTAAATTTATTTCCAGCATCTGCAGATTCACTCGTGTTGCTCTCTTGGATTGCTGTTTTTGTTTTTATTACAGACAGCACACTGAGACACAATGTCCTCTATCTGTGTTGACATACCTGGCCAATAGAGAATGTCCCTTGCTCTTTCTTTACATTTCACTATCCCCAGGTGTGACTTATGTATTCTGTTGAGCATTTCCTGTCTCATTTGGTTTGGTACGATGAGTTTTGCCGCTTTGAACATTAGTCCTGATACATAGCTGATTTCCTCTTTAAATGTCCAGTATTTCTGTATTTCTTTTGGAACATCTTTTCTTTCTGTTGGCCATCCATTCATTGTAATGTTTCTTAGCGTTTGCATTTCAGGATCATCTGCAGTCGCTTTCCTGAACATTTTCAACTTCTCCTCAGAGATGGGTAGCTGAGGTGTAACCCAGTTGACCTCCAGCTCTCTTCCTAGCAACTCTTCCTTTTGCTCTTTGAGGTAAGCACGGCTCAAAGCATCAGCGATGTACAGTTCTTTTCCTGGCTTATAGGTAACTGTGAGAGTGTACCTCTGTAGCCTGAGAAGCATCCTTTGCAGCCTCATAGAAGCTTGGTGGAGTGGCTTTTTGAAGATGCTCTCAAGTGGTTTGTGAACACTCTCTACCTGTATTTCTTTGTCATATACATATTGGTGGAACTTCCCACACCCATAAACTATGGCGAGTAATTCCTTCTCAATTTGAGCATATCGGTGTTGACAGTCTGTAAGTGCTTGTGATCCATATGCCACAGGCCTCCCATCCTGCAGTATAACAGCTCCTATTCCTTCCAAACTGGCATCCACAGACGTTGTCACCGGTTTATTGACATCATAGAACATGAGTGCTGGTGCATTGGTAACCAACTGCTTCAATGTGTCAAAGCTTTTCTTTTGTTCATCTTCCCAATGCCATTCAGTGTTGCTCTCTAGTAGCTTTCGAAGTGGAGCGCTGACCTCTGATAAGTTGGGAATGAATTTGGCAAGATACTGTATCATGCCCATGAACCTCAATAGTTCTTGCTTATCTTCGGGTGGCGGGAGCTGTACCACAGCCCTGACCTTTTCATTATCTGGTTTTAGCCCATCAGTGCTGAGTACGTGACCTATGTATTTGATCTCTGTAGTTCTGATCTTACATTTACTTTTGTTCAGTTTTAGATTGTACTCACGTGCTCTCTCCAGAAGCTTCCTAGTCTCTAATCATGTTCCTCTATTGTGTCACCCCATACCAGCAAATCATCAATGATATTGACCACTCCGTCCAGGCCTTCAATCATTTGTGCCACGGACCTCTGGAATACCTCTGACGCAGAAGAAATCCCAAAGGGTAGACACAGGAAATGATACCTCCCTATGGGCGTGTTGGAAGTGCATAATTTGAAACTTTCCTCATCCAGCTTGATCTGCCAGAAACCTTGATTTGTGTCTAATACTGAAAAGTATTTTGCATTAGACATGCAGGAGACAACCTCTTCAACCCTGAGCAGCGGATACTGCTCTCTTTTGATGGCTCAGTTGAGATCTTGTGGATCCATGCAAATCCTCATCTTTTTTTCTGTGACCACTGTCACCATACTATTCACTCAGTCAGTCGGTTCTATTTGTCTCATTATGACTCCCATCTGTTCCATTCTGTGTAGCTCCTCCACTACTCGATCCCTGAGAGCTACTGGAATCTTTCTCAGGGCATGCACAACTGGTGCAATTGTTGGATCAATCTGGATATGCTGTTTCCCTGGTAAATATCCTAATCCAGAAAGCTGCTGGATCCATACTTTCCAGTTCTCAGCAAGATTACCTCGTAGGCTTAAACCCAACAGTGGCTGTAACTGTGACATCTTTTACTCTTCTTTTTCTCCCAATCCCACTTCTGACACCATGTAGTATTGATGTGATTTGGACACCGCAGTATATTGAACAACCACATTTATTCACCAGACCTCCATTTTCTATAACCCCCGTTCTGACGTCATACGCACTCTGACCTACAAATACTCACACAGTACATTACACCCAGGAGGTCCAAGTGAGGCCTCAATAATGCTTTATAAAGCCACAACATACATCCTTGTTTTTTTTATTCTAATCTTGTCAAAATGAATGCTAACATCGCATTTGCCTTCTTCACCACTGACTCAACCTGAAAATTAACATTTGGGGAATTCTGCATGAGAACTCCCAAGTCCCTTTGCACCTCAGATTTCTTAATCTTCTCCCCATTTAGAAAATAGTTTTTCATTCTACCCATATGCATGACCATGCACGTAACAACACTGCATTTCATCTGTCTCCTTGCCCAGTCTCCTAATCTGTAAGTCCTTCTGTACGCTCTCTGCTTCAACACCACCTGCTCATCCACCTTTCTTCATATTGTCCTCAAACATGGCCACAAAGCCATCAATTCCTTCATCCAAATTACTGACATATAGCGTAAAAAAAAAAGTCCCTGCACCAACCTCTGCGGATGTGGGGGTAGAGGGGTGGGTTAGCAAGTTTGCAGATGACACAAAGGTTGCTGGTGTTGTAGATAGTGTAGAGGATTCTTGAAGATTGCAGAGAGACATTGATAGGTTGCAGAAGTGGGCTGAGAAGTGGCAGATGGAGTTCAACCCAGAGAAGTGTGAGGTGGTACACTTTGGAAGGACAAACTCCAAGGCAGAGTACAAAGTAAATGACAGGATACTTGGTAGTGTGGAGGAACAGAGGGATCTGGGGATACATGTCCACAGATCCCTGAAAGTTGCCTCACAGGTAGATAGGGTGGTTAAGAAAGCTTATGGGGTGTTAGCTTTCATAAGTTGAGGGATAGAGTTTAAGAGTCGAGGTGTAATGATGCAGCTCTATAAAACTCTAGTTAGGCCACACTTGGTGTACTGTGTCCAGTTCTGGTCGCCTCAGTATAGGAAGGATGTGGAGCATTGGAAAGGGTACAGAGGGACTAGTTGGCAGCCAACCAGAAAAGACTCCCTTTATTCCCACTCTTTACTTCTCGCTAATCAACCAATCCTCTATCCATTACGTGTTCTTGTAATACCATATGCTCTTAACTTAAGCAGTCTCGTGTGGCACCTTGTCACAGGTCTTCTGAAAGTCCATGTACACAACATCCACTGATTCTTCATCTATCTTGCTCGTTACTCTTTCAACATTTTCCAACAGATTTAAATGCAAAATTTTTCCTTAAGGAAACCATGTTGACTTTGGCCTATTTTATCATGTGCCTCTAGTACCCTAAATACACATCCTTAATAATTGACTCCAGCATCTTCCCAATCACTGAGATCAGACTAATTGGCCTATTATTTTCTTTCTTCTGCCTCCCTGCCTTCTTAAAGAGTGGAGTGACGTTTGCAATCTTCCAAACTGCCAGAACCATTCCAGAATCTAGTGATTCAAGAAAGATCATTACTAATGCCTCCACAATCTCTTCAGCGAACTCTTTGAGAACTATGGGGTGTAATCCATCTGAACCAAGTGACTTATCTACCTTCAGACCTTTCAGCTTTCCAAGTAACTTTTCCTTGGTAATAGAAGCTACACTCACCTCTGCCCCTGATACTCTCAAACTCCTGGCATACTGCTGGTGTCTTCCACAGTGAAGACTGATGCAAAATACTTATTCAGTTTGTCCATCATTTCCTTGTCCTCCATTACTACCTCTCCAGTGTCATTTTCTAAATTTGTGTATATTTACAAAATACAATTAAGTTGGTCAGTAAAACTATTGAAAATCTTTTCTTTGTACTTTTGTCAGTTAAATAAGGGTTCACGTGAATTAACGTATCACAGATTTTTGTTTTTATTCCTTTTTGGAAAATATCCCAACTCTTCTGGAAATGGGGTTTGTAGTATTAATGATAAGACTCTTGGCAGTGTGGAGGATCAGAGGGATCTTGGGGTCCGAGTCCATAGGACACTCAAAGCAGCTGCGCAGGTTGACTCTGTGGTTAAGAAGGCATATGGTGTATTGGCCTTCATCAATCGTGGAATTGAATTTAGGAGCCTAGAGGTAATGTTGCAGCTATATAGGACCCTGGTCAGACCCCACTTGGAGTATTGTGCTCAGTTTTGGTCGCCTCACTACAGGAAGGATGCCTGGATTGGGGAGCATGCCTTATGAGAATAGGTTGAGTGAACTTGGCCTTTTCTCCTTGGAGCGACAGAGGATGAGAGGTGACCTGATAGAGGTGTATAAGATGATGAGAGGCACTGATCATGTAGATAATCAGAGGCTTTTTCCCAGGGCTGAAATGGTTGCCACAAGAGGACACAGGTTTAAGGTGCTGGGGAGTAGGCACAGAGGCGATGTCAGGGGTAAGTTTTTTACTCAGAGAGTGGTGAGTGCGTGGAATGGGCTGCCAGCAACAGTGGTGGAGGCGGATACAATAGGGTCTTTTAAGAGGCTTAGTAAAATAAGGGCCGTATGTAAGCCTGGTAATTTCTACGGTAGGGACATGTTCGATACAACTTTGTGGGCTGAAGGGCCTGTACTGTGCTGTAGGTTTTCTATGTTTCTAAGTGACAGATGGAATAGTGTTGGGAAGTGTATGATCATGCACTTTAGTAGAAGAAATGAAAGGGTTGACTATTTTCTAAATGGAGAAAAAATATAAAGAACCGAGATGCAAAGGGGCTATGGATTCTTTGTGCAGGATTCTCTAAAAGTTAATCTGCAGGTTGTGTCTGTGGTGAAGGCGGCAAATGCAATGTTAGCAATTCATTTCAAGAGGACTAGAATATAAAAATAAGGATATAATATTGAGACTTTATAAAGCACGGGTGAGGCATCACTTGGATTATTGTGAATAGTTTGGAGCTCCTTATCTTAGGAAGTATGTGTTGAAACTGGAGAGGGTTCAAAGGAGGATCACAAAAGTGATTCCAGGATTAAACGGCTTGTTATTTTTGAGAAAGTAGAGGGCTACAGATGGACTTAGATAGATTAGAAGAATGGGCAAAAAAATAGCAGATGGACTACAGTGTCAGGAAGTGTATAGCCATGCACTTTGGTAGAAGAAATGAAAGGGTTGACTATTCTCTAAGCGGAGAGAAATGTTAGCATTCATTTCAAGAGGACTAGAATAGAAAAACAAAGATGCAATGTTGAATCGTTTGTAACGGTCAGCATGGTTTCGTGCAGGGAAATCCTGCCTTGCAAATTTGATTGAGGTTTTTGAAGTGGTTGCTAGTAAAGTTGATGGAGGTAAGGTAGTAGACATGACATACGTAGATTGTAGCAGAGCTTCAAAGAAGCTCCTGCATGGTGAACTGGTCTAAAAACAAATATGGATAGGGATCCAAGGTGTTTGGCAAACTGGATCCAAAAGTAGCTTGGTGAAAGGAGGCAGAGGGTAGTGGCGGAGGGCTGTTTTTCTAACTGGAAGTACGACCAATGGTGTATCTTAGGGATTGGTTCAAGACGTTTGTTGTGATTTGGATGAGTGTTTATGAACTACATAAAGATGTATGGAAATGTAGACAACGAGGATGGTTGCCAATGGATATAAAGGACCATAAGACATAGGAGCAGAATTTGGCCATCTGGCCCATCGAGTCTGCTCCGCCATTCAACCAGTTCCCGGCCTTCTCCCCGTAACCTTTGATGCCACGTCCACTCAAGAGCCTATCAATCTCTGCCTTAAATACACCCAGCGACCTGGCCTCCACAGCTGCATGTAGCAACAAATTCCACAAATTCACCACCCTTTGGCTAAAGAAATTTTTACCAGGTCTCTGTTTTGAAAGGGCACCCCTCTATCCTGAGGCTGTGCCCTCTTGTCCTTGACTCTCCCACCATGGGAAACATCCTTTTCACATCTGCTCTCTCTAGGCCTTTCAACATTCGAATAGTTTCAATGAGATGCCCCCTCATCATTATGAATTCCAGCAAGTACAATCCTAGAGCCATCAGGCGTTCCTCATATGATAACCCTTTCATTCCTGGAATCATCCTTGTGAACCTCTTCTGGATACTCTCCAATGCCAGCACATCTTTTCTAATATGAGGGGTCCAAAATTGTTCACAATACTCAAGGTGAGGCCTCACTAGTGCCTTATAAAGCCTCAGCATCACATCTCTGCTCTTGTATTCTAGACCTCTTAAAATGAGAGACGGTAGCGCGATATTAATACGCAGCAGCCTCTCTGGACCCTGGATTGGGGATTGCCAAATGTGACGTGGATTTTCTGGTGTAATCTGTTTTGTCATATGCTTTTGTGATATCATTCTGGGGGAACGTTGTCTCATTTTTTAACTGCATTGCACTCGTGGTTTCTAAATCACAATAAACTGAATCTGAATGCTAACATGGCATTTCCCTTGCTCACCACCCACTCAACCTAGAAGCTAACCTTCAGGGTGTTCTGCATGAGGACTCCCAAGTTTCAGATTTTGATTTTCTCCCCATTTAGAAAATAGTCCGCACATTTATTTCTACTACCAAAGTGCACGACCCTGCATTTTCCAACATTGTATTTCATTTGCCACTTCCTTGCTCATTCTCCTAATCTGTCTGAGTCTTTCTGCATCCTACCTGTTTCCTTAACATTACCTGCCCCTCCACCAATCTTCATATCATCTGCAAACCTGGCAATGAGCCATCTATTCCATTATCTATATCATTGATATACAGCACAAAAAGAAGTGGTCCCAACACCGACCCCTGTGGAACACCACTAGTCACTGGCAGCCAACCAGTAAAGGATCCTTTTATTCCCACTCCCTGCCTCCTACTAATCAGCCAAAGCTCTAACCATGTGAGTAACTTTCCTGTAATACCATAGGCACTTAACTTGGTAAGCAGCCTCATGTGTGGCACCTTGTTAAAGGCCTTCTTAAAGTCCCCCCGCTTTTCGTTTTACGCCACTTTGCTTTTACAAAAGACCTACATTAGTTACCTGTCTTAGCATTACAAAAAGGATTTTCGCTTTTACGAAAATTTTTCCCATACAAATTAATGGCTCTTCGCTTTACGCCATTTCGGCTTAAGAAAGCTTTCAAAGGAACGCCCTACCTTTGTAAGGGGACACCTGTATACAACATCCACTGCATCCTCTTTATCTATCCAACTTGTAATCTCTTCAAAGAATTCCAACAGGTTCGTCAGGCAGGATTTTCCCTGAAGGAAACTATGGTGCCTGTGTACTATCTTGTCCTGTGTCACCAAGTGCTCCATCACTTCATCCTTAACAATTGACTCTAACATCTTCCCAATGACTGAGGTCAGGCTAACTGGTCTATAATTTCCTCTCTACTGCCTTCCAGTCCTCTGGCATCACTGAATGATTTTTGAAAGGTAATTTCTAATGCCACCACAATCTTTAACACTACCTCCTTCAGAACCTTAGGGTGCAGTTCATCTGGTCCGGGTGACTTATGTACCTTTAGGTCTTTCAGCTTTCTGAGCACCTTCTCTCTTGTAACAGTAAATGCACCCACTTCTCTTTCTTCACACACTACAACATCAGGCATACTGCTAGAGTCTTCCACAGTGAAGACTGATGCAGAATACTCATTTAGTTCATCTTCTATCTCCTTGTCCCCCGTTATTATTTCTCCTGCCTCATTTTCTAGTGGTCCTATATCCAATCATTTCTCTTTTATTTTTAACTTATTTGAAAAAACTTTTGCTACCACTCTGATATTATTTGCTAGCTTGCTTTCACATTTCATCTTTTCCCTTCTAATGATTCTTTAAGTTGCTCTCTGTGGGTTTTTAAAAACTTTCCAATCCTCTATCTTCCCACTAATTTTTGCTTTTTTGTATGCCCTTTCTTTTACTTTTACAATAGCTTTGATTCTCTTGTCAGACCACGGTTGTATTGTTTTACCATTTGAGTATTTCTTCATTTTTGGAATACACGTGTCCTGCACCTTCCTCATTTCTCCCAGAAACACACACCATTGCTGCTCTGCTGACATCCCTGCCAGCAGCTCCTTCCAATTTACTTTAGTAACTCCTCTCTCATACACTGTAATTTCCCTTACTCCACTGAAATACTGCTACGTCAGACTTTACTTTCTCCCTATCAAATTTCAAGTTGAACTCAATCATATTGTGATCACTGGGTCCTAAGGGTTCTTTTACCTTAAGCTCCCTCATCACCTCCGGTGATAACACCTACATAACACCTAATCCAGTATAGCTGATCCCCTAGTAGGCTCAACGACAAACTACTCTAAAAAGCCATCTCTTAGGCATTCAACAAACTCACTCACTTGAGATGCATTTCCAACCTGATTTTCCTAATCAACCCACATGTTAAAAACTCCCATGACCACCTTAACATTGCCCTTTTGACTTGCCTTTTCTATTTTCTGTTGTAATCTGTGGTCAACATGCCAGCCACTGGTGGGATGCCTGTATATAATTGCCATTAACATTCTTTAACCCTTGCAGTTTCTTAACTCAACCCACAAGGATTCAACATCTTCTGATCCTATGTCACATCTTTCAACTGTTTTGATGCCATTCTTTATCAGTAGAGCCACACTACCCCCTCTGCCTACCTTCCTATCCCTCCAATATAATGTGCAACCTTGGACATTCAGCTCTCAACTACAACCATCCTTCAGCCATGAACAGCCTGCTCTTTTCAAGAAAAATCTGTTTATGTGCACCATGCCTCAATCAAAACAACTTTCAGAAGGCCTTAGATGGCCACAACATCATAACCTGACGATCTGTAATAGTGCAGCAAGATCATTTATTTCTTATACTACTTGCATTTAGATACAACACCTTGAGTACTGTATTTGCTATCTTTTCTGATTCTGCATCCCTAATGAGTTAATACTCCGCCTGTTGGCTACAACTAAGTCCCATCACCTGCCTGCACTTCCTGACATTCTGACTGTACACTATCTTTACCTTTTTTTACCATCTGTCCTATCCTGAGTCCCTTCACTCCAGTTCCCATACCCCTGCCAAATTAGTTTAAACTCTCCCCAACAGCTCTAACAAACCTGCTCACAAGAATATTGGTCCCCCTTGGGTTCAGGTGCAACCTGTCACTTTTGAACAGGTATACCTCATACAAATACAAATATAAATAAATACTGATAAATAACAAGTATGAAATACAGTTGCAAGAAAAAGTTTGTGAATGCTTTGCAATTACCTGGCTTTCTACATTAACTACTCATAAAATATGGACTGATCTTCATCTGAGTCACAATAATATACAAACACAATCTGCCTAAACTAATAGTAATAGTTGGCCTCCGTTAGTCTTGATAGACCATGAATTTGCACCTTGGGAAGTTTCCAGAGCACAAGCCTGAGCAAGGTTTTTTAATGGAAGACTGGCAGTTGCCCAAGCTGCAAGTCTCCCCCCCCCATGCCACCAATGTTGTCCAAGGGAAGGGCATTAGGACCCATACAGCTTGGCACCAGTGTCGTCGCAGAGCAACGTGTGGTTAAGTGCCTTACTCAAGGACACACACACAAGCCTCAGCCAAGGCTCAAACTAGCGACCTTCAGATAACTAGACGAACGCCTTAACCACTTGGCCACTCTCCAACACTAAACTAATAACACACAAACAATTGTACTACTTCTCGTCAATACTGAGTACACCATTTAAATAATCACAGTCTCAGTTCAAAAGAGTATGTGAACCTCTGGAGTAATGCCTTCTACAAAAGCTACTTGGAGTCAGGTGTTCCAATCAATGAGATGAGATTGGAGGTGTGGGTTGTAGAGATGCCCTGTTCTATAAAAAAAGACACACAAAGTCAGGTTACTGACAGAGCCTGCTCTTCTCAAGAAAGGTCTGTTTATGTGCACCATGCCTCGATCAATACATGTTTCAGAAGGCCTTCAAAAAATTGTAGAGATGCATGAAGCTGGAAAAGGCTACAAAAACATTTCTGAAGACCAGAGTGTTCATCAGTCCACAGTTGGGGAAACTGTCTACAAATAGAGAAAATTCAGTACTGTTGCTACTCTCCCTAGGAGTGGACATCCTGCAAAGATCACAAGTGCAATGCTGAAGGAAAAAGAGCCCAATAGTAACAGCAAAAGACATACACAAATCACTGGAGCTTGCTAAACTCTGTTCATGCATCCACTATAAGAAAAATACTGAACGAGAATAGTGTTCATGGAAGGACACCACTGAGGAAACCACTACGCTCCTGAACATCTCAAGTTTGCAAAAGACCATCTGCATGTTCCACAACGCTTCTAGGACAATATCCTGTGGACAGATGAGACAAAAGTTGAACTTTTCGGCAGGAATGCATACTGCTATGTTTGGAGGGGAAAGGGCACTGCACGTCATCACCTCAACCCAACTGTGAAGCCTGGTGGAAGGAACATCATGGTTTGGGGCTTTATTGCTGCCTCAGGGCCTGGAGAGCTTACAACCATTTGAGGACACAATGATTTTAAAAACTATATTAAGGCATTTTACAGGAGAATGTCAGAGTACCAGTCCAACACCTGAAGCTCAATAGAAGTTGGATGATGCAACAAGACAACAATCGAAACACAAGAGTAAATCAACAGAATGGTTTAAAAAGAAAAAAAATTGTGTTTTGGAATGGCCAAGTCAGAGTCCAGACTTTAACCCAATTGAGATGAGGGCTGTTCATGCAAGGTATCCCAGAAATATTGATGAACTGAAACAGTTTTGTATGGAGGAGTGGTCTAAAATTCTTCCTTGCCATTGTGCAAGTTTGATCAACAGCTACATGAAACGTTTTTGGTGGAGGTTATTGCCACTAAAGGAAATTCTACCAGTTATAAAATACAAGGGTTCACATACTTTCTGCAGCCCGGACTGTGAATGATTAAACAATGTGTTCAAGAAAGACATAAAAAGTGTAATTGTTTGTGCAGTTTGTATTAGTTTAGGCAGATCGTGACTTACATGTCAAGATCAGACGACATTTTATGAGTAATTAATGCAGAAAACCAGGTAACTGCAAAGGCTTCACAAACTTTTTCTAGCAACTGTACCATGAAATAACAAGATGAAGAGTTCTTAAAGTGAGACCATCGTTTATGGGAACACCAGAAATCGAATCCCCTTTTATTTAACAGCTTGATGGTTGAGGGTTAATAACTGTTCTTGAACCTGGTGGTTCGAGTCCTGAGACTCCTGCACCTTCTAACTGATGACAGCAGTGAGTAAAGAGCATGGCCTGGGTGGTGAGGATGAATGGTTACTGCTTTTCTACAATGCTTCATGTAGACGTGCTCAATGGTTTTCCTGTGATGTATTGGGCTGAATCCACTGCCTTTTGTAGGGATTTCCACTCAAAGGCATTGGTGTTCCCATACCAGGCTGTAATGCAGCCAGTCAGCACACTTTCCACTACATATCTATAGAAGTTTGCCAAGGATTTTGATGACATGCTGGATCTCTGCAGACTCCTGAGGAGGCAGAGGCACTGTTGTGCTTTCTTCACAATTATATTTATATGATGGATCCAGGACATGTTCTCTGAGATAGTGACACACAGGAATTTAAAGTTACTGATCCTCTCCACCTCTGATCCTCGAGTGAGGACAGGGTCATGGACCTGTGGTTTCCAGCTCCTGAAGTCTACAATCAGTTCCTTGGTTTTATTGACATTGAGTGGAGGTTGTTGTTATTACATCACTCATCCCTACTTTCAATCTCTCTCCTGTATGCTGATTCACCACCCACTTTGATGCAGCCCACAATATTTCAGCATTGGATCACTTGTGTACTGAAAATGGGGAGAATGGGGATGTTCATGTGGTGTGCAGGAGGAACGTAGTCAGGATATATAGTCAGTTTTTATCCAAGGATACAGGAGTCTATAACTAGATGACAAATTCAAGGTGAAAGGGTATATATTTAAATTTCTCAGGGACAAATTTTCCCTCAGAAGTTGGTGGATTTATGAAACAAGCTACCAGAGATGACAAAGGTAGTCTAATCACAGCGCTTAAGCAGCAGCTGATTGGTACAAGGGAATATGGGATTAGCTTTGATGATCTCAGTGTGTGGATGAGTTTCCCTCCTCCCTGCTCTCGACAGTACATCTACCCCGTGACTGACTCTTCAATCACTCCTCCCTGCTCTCTACATCTGTTCCCTGCAGTACCTGACCATAAATCCATAAGACACAGGGGTAGAATGAGGCCATTTGGCTCATTAGACTGCTCCACCATTCCAACATGGCTTTATTTTCCCTCTCAATTCTATTCACCTGCCTTCTCCACATAACCTTTGATGCCCTGTCTAATCAAGAACCTGTCAACCCCTGCTTTAAATATACCCAATGACTTGGGTATATTTATTGCCTGAGGCAATAAATTCCACAGATTCAATATCCTCTGCTAGTAGGTATCCCTCTCTTCAGAGTGTGTGTCCTCTGGTGCTCAACTCCCCAAATATAGGGAACATTTTTTCCACATCCACTCTATCCAGGCCTTTCCATGTTCAGTAAGTTTCAATGACCATTCAATCAATGTAAGTATTTTCTCTTTATTCACTCCAGTGAACCCCTTCTGATTTTATTTGCAAAGTTAAAAGTCATTCGTGCCTGAATATGCTGTCTTCAGAATGGACACAGCTGAATGAGGGGAAGATTTATGGAATTTTAAATTAATTAGTTAAATCCAATTAAGTTTAGTTTTAAAGTTAATTTACTTATAAAATCTTAGCCTCTTTTGTACTTTTCTGTTGAGGTGGTCGACTTGGGTAAAAGGATATCTATATGAGATGCCATTTACAAATATTTGGAAGTCATGGTGCTGCTCGAGTATCTCAGACCATGTGACCTAAATATTATTCTGTAATAAGAGGAAGTAATGGTACTTGGAGACTAAAACTAAAATAAGTCAAAATCAACATGGTTTCTGTAAAGGGAAACCTTGCCTGACAAATCAGTTAGATTTCTTTGAGGAAGTAACAAACAGGGTTCACAAAGGAAAGGGCAGTGGATGTCATTTACTTGGATTTTCAGAAGGCACTTGATAGGGTACCTCACATGAGGCTGCTTAACAAGATAAAATCCTATAATTATAGGAAAGATATTGGTGTGGATAGAGGAAAGGCTGATAGTGAGTGGGAATAAAATGGGCCTTTCCTGGTTGGCTCTAATGACTAGTGGTGCTCCTCAGGGGTCTGTATTGGGACCGCTACATTTCACATTGTTTGTCAATTATTTAGATAATGGAATTAATGTTTTTGCGGCAAAGTTTGCAGATGATTATGAAGATCGGTGTTGGAGAAGGCAGTGCTGTGGAAGCAATACTATTGCAGCAGGACTCAAGGCAAATTTTAAGAATGGTCAAAGAGTAGCAGATGGAATACAGTGTTGGGAAATGCATGATAAAGCATTTTGGTAAAAGGAACAGGAGTTAAGAAACCTCATACAAGATTCCCAGAAGGTTAATTTACAGGTTGAGTCTGTGGTAAAGAAGGCAAATGCAATGTTGCCATTTATTTCAAGGGGAATAGAATATGAAAGCAAGGAGGTAATGCTGAAGCTTCTTAAGACAGTAGTCAGGCCGCACTTGGAGTATTGTCAACAGCTTTGGGCCCCATATCTCAGAAAGGATGTGCTGTCATTGGAGAGAGTCCAGAGGAGGTTCACGACGCTGATTCCGGAATGAAGGGTTAACATATGAGGAGCATTTGGCAGCCTTGTGCCTGTACTCACTGGAATTTAGAAGAATGCGTGGGGCTCTCATTGAAACCTACCAAATGTTGAAAGGACTATATAGGGTAGATGTGGAGAGGATGTTTGTTGTGATGGGGGTATCCAGAACCAAAGGATACAGCCTCAAAATTGAGGGTGACCTTTTAGAACAGAGGCAAAGAGGATCTTTTTTTAGCCAGAGAGTATCTGTGGAACGTTCTGCCACAAGCTGCAGTGGAGGTCAAGTCAGTGGGTATATTTAAGGTGGAAGTTGATAGACTCCTGATTGGTCAGGGCATCAAAGGATATGGTGAGAAGGCAGAGGTATTGTGTTTTATGGTCTAACACTGAAGCTCTCAATGGTCTGGGGCCAGAGTACATCATAGAATTGTGCTCAAACTCTTAAGGTCTTTTTCCACCAATCTCTTAAATTTAAACCATCACTGTCAAGGATAATTGGCAGGTCAGCTTTTTTGAACTATGTTCTTAAGTTGCAGAATTCAACACCCAAGTGTGCATCCAACTTCAACTCCTGACTGACAAGGGCAAGGAGCTGGAGCTAGATGCCTTCACGACTATCAGGGAGATTGAAAACTTCATACAGGCTGAACACTCAGCATGCAGGCTTCACTTCGAGAGAACTAGAAACTGCCTAGAATTTCTCTACCGCATAGCCCTCTATTTTTCAAAACTTCATGTACCTAATTAAGAACACTGTCACCAGCAGTGTATTCCACGCACCCACCACTCTGTGTGGAAAACTTACCCCTGACATCCTCCTTGTTCCTACTTCCAAGCAGCTTAAAAGTATGCCTCCTCGAGTTAGCCATTTCAGCCCTGGAAAAAGCCTCTTGCTATCAAAGTAAGGATGTAATACTGAAGCTTTATAAGGCATAGATCAGACTGCACTTTGAGTACCGTAAGCAGTTTTGGGCCCTACATCTAAGAAAAAACGTGCTGGCATTGGAGAGCATCTAAAGCAGGTTAACAAGAATGATCCCAAGAATGAAAGATTTAACATATGAGGAGCATTTGATTGCTCTGGGTCTGTAATCAATGAAGTTTAGAAGAATGAGGAGGAAGAATGTCATTGAAATCTATCAAACATTGAAAGGCCTAGATAGAGTGGATGTGAAGAGGATGTTTCCTATAGTGGGGGAGTCGAGCACTCGGAATCGAGGGACATCCATTTAGTACAGATACGAGGAGGAATTTCTTTAGCTAGAGGATGGTTAATCTGTGGAATTCAATGCCACAAATGACTGTGGAGGCCAAGACTTTGGGAATATTTAAAGTGGAGGCTGATAGGTTTATCACAAACAAGATAAAATCTGCAGATGCTTGAAATCCGAGCAACACACAAAGTGCTGGAAGAACTCAGCAGGCCAAGCAGCAACTATGGAAAAAAGTATAGTCAACACTTCAGGCTGAGACCCTTCAGCAGGACCGGAGAATTAAAGATGAGTAGATTTGAAAGGTGGGAGTGGAGAGAGAAAAAAAACAGGCAATAGGTGAAACTGAAGGGGAGTGATGAAGCAAAGAGCTAGAAAGTTGATTGGTGAAAGAAACAAAAGGTCATGGAAGAAAGAAGGAGGGAGGAATATCAGAGGGAGGCAATGGGCAGGCAAGGAGATAAGGTAAGAGAGGAACAAGGTGATGGGAAATGGTGAAGGGTGGAGGCATTTCTGGATGGTTGAGAAATCGATGTTCATGCCATTAGGTTGGAGGCTACCCAAACGGAATATGTATTGTACCTCCAACCTAAGTGTGGCCTTATCCAACAGTGGAGGAGGCCATGGATGGACATAGCGGAATGGGAAGTGGAATTAAAATGGGTGGCCACTGGGAGCTGCCACTTTAGAGGTTGGGTTAGCCTGTTTCTTCTGCCGGACGGAGTGTAGCTTCTCGGCAAAGCATTCTCCCAATCTACGTCAGTCTCACCGATGTACAAGAGGCTGTGGATGCTGCCTGGCCCGCTGAGTTCCTCCAACATTTTGTGTGCCCTGTTAGGTTTATTTTTGTCTTTTTATTTTATTCTTTTACTTCATTTTCATCTTTATACTTTCATCATATTGTAAATCTTTTTGATCTATACTGTCTGTATGAAAAGTGCATGATAAATAAGTTATCATTAACTCTAAATGTTGCTTTGAATCTACAATTCTGAAATGTCACTGGTGAGAGTTGATTGGCAGCTGTTGAGAACTTTCTGGCAGGTTGTTAAGTAAACATAAGACCATAAGACAGAGAAACAGAATTAGGCCTTTCAGCCTATCAGCTCTACTCCATCACTTAATCATGGCTGATCCTGGATCCCATTCAAACCCATACACCTGCACTCTCACCGTACCCCTTGATGCCCTGACCAATCAGGAAGCTATCAATTTCCACTTTGAATATACCCACGGACTTGGCCTCCACCACAGTCTGTAGCAGAGCATTCCACAGATTCACTATGCTTTGGCTAAAAAGGTTCCTCCGTACTTCTGTTCTAAAAGGCTGCCCCTCAGTTTTGAGGCTGTGCCCTCTAGTCCCTACCATAGGAAACATCCTCTCCACATCCACCTTATCTAGTCCTTTCAACATTCGGTAGGTTTCAAATAGATCTTCACGCATTCTTCTAAATTCCAGTGAGTACAGGCCCAAAGCTGCCAAATGCTCCTCATATGATTCCCAGAATCATCCTAATGAACCTCCTCTGGACTCTCTCCAATGACAACATATCCTTTGAGATATGGGGCCCAAAGCTGTTGACAATACTCAAAGTGAAGCCTGACCAGTATCTTATAAAGGCTCTGCATTATCTCCTTGCTTTTATATTTTATTCCCCTCAAAATAAATGTCAACATTGCATTTGCCTTCTTTACCACAGACTTAACCTGTAAATTAACCTTCTGGGAGTCTTGCACAAGGACTCCTTGGTCCCTCTGCACTACAGATATTTGAATTCTCCCCATTTAGATAATTGCCTGCACTAATATTCCTTTTACCAAAATGCATTATCATACATTTTCCAACACTGTGTTCCATCTGCCACTTTTTTGCCAAGTCTTCCAATTTGTCTAAGTCCTGCTACAATCTCATAGCTTCCACAGCACTACCTTCCCCAACACCGATCTTCATAATCATCTACAAACTTTGCCACAAAGCCATCAATTCCATTGTCTAAATAATTGATAAACAATGTGAAAAGCAGCGGTCCCAATACTGACCCCTGAGGAACATCACTAGTCACCGGCAAACAACCAGAAAAGGCCCCCTTTATTCCCACTCGCTGCCTCCTGCCTTTCAGCCATTCCTCTATCCATGCCAGTAGCTTTCCTGTAACACTGTAGGATTTTATCTTGTTAAGCTGCCTCATGTGAGACACCTTATTAAACACCTCTGAAAATCCAAGTAAATGAAATTCACTGCTTCTCCTTTGTCCATCCTGTTTGTTATTTCCTCAAAGAACTCTAACAGATTTGTCAGGCAAAATTTCCCTGACAGAAACCATGCTGACTTTGACTTATTTTATCATTCATCTCCTAGTACCCCCAAAACCTCACCCTTTATAATAGACTCCAACATTTTCCCAACCACTAAGATTCCTCTCTGGAGTGACATTTGCAATTTTTCAGTCCTCCAGGACCATGCCAGAATCAAGTATTTCTTGAAAGATCATGACCAATGCATCCATTATCTCTTCAGCAACCACTCTCAGAACTCTGGGATGTAGTCCATCTGGTCCAGGTGACTTATCCACCACAGGACCTTTCAGTTTACCTATTACTTTTTCTTTGTAATAGCAATGGCATTCACTTCTGCTCCCTGACATTCACAGACTTCAGATGCATAGCTCGTGCCTTCCACCGTAAAGACTGAAGCAAAGTACCCATTCAGTTCACCTGTCATTTCTTTGTCCCCCATCGCTACCTCACCAGCATCATTTTCCAGTGGTCCAATATCAACTCTCATGTCCTTTTTACTCTTTACATAACTGAAAAAACTTTTTGTATCCTGCTTTATATTATTGGCTAGCTTGCCCTCATTTCACCTTTTCCCATATACGTAGTTTTTTTAGTTGCCTTTTGTTGGATTTTAAAAGCTTCCCAATAATCCAGTCTTGCTACCTTATATGCCCTTTCCTAGGCTTTTGTGCAGTCCTTAACTTCCCTTGTCAGCCATGGTTGCCTCACCCTGCTATTTGAGAACAACTTCTTCAGTGGAACAAATTCATTTTGCACCTTAGAATATAGAACACTACAGCACAGTACAGGCCCTTCAGCCCTCCATGTTGTGCTGACCCATATAATCCTTTAAAAAAAGTACTAAACCCACACTACCCCATAACCCTCCATTTTTCTTTCATCCATGTGCCTGTCCAAGAGGCTCTTAAATACCCCTAATATCTTAACCTCCACCACCATCCCTGGCAAATCATTCCAGGCACTCACAACCCTTTGTGCAAAAAACTTACCCCTGATGTCTCCCCTAAACTTCCCTCCCTTAATTTTGTACATATGCTCTCTGGTGTTTGCTATTGGTGCCCTGGGAAACAGGTACTGACTATCCACCCTATCTATGCCTCTCATAATCTTGTAGACCTCTATCAAGTCCCCTCTCATTCTTCTATGCTCCAAAGAGAATAGTCCCAGCTCTGCTAACCTTGCTTCATATGACTTGTTCTCCAAACCAGGCAACATCCTGGTAAATCTCCTCTGCACCCTCTACATAGTTTCTACATCCTTCCTATAATGAGGTGACCAGAATTGAACACAATACTCTAAGTGCAGTCTCACCAGAGATTTGTAGAGTTGCAACATGACCTCTCTACTCTTGAACTCAATCCCCCTGTTAATGAAGCCTAGCATCCCATGGCCTTCTTAACTACCCTATCATCCTGTGCAGCGACCTTGAGGGATGTATGGATTTGAACCCCAAAGTCCCTTTGTTCATCCACACTCTTAAGTAACTGACCATTAATCCTGTACTCAGTCTTCTGGTTTGTCCTTCCAAAATGCATCACCTCACACTAGTCCAGATTGAAATTCATCTGCCATTTTTCTGCCCAACTCTGCAGCCTGTCTATATCCTCTTGTAACCTTCGACAACCTACAGCTCCATCCACAACTCCTCCAATCTTCGTGTCATCCGCAAACTTACTCACCCATCCTTCCGCCTCTACATCCAGGTCATTTATAAAAATCACAAATAGCAGGGGTCTCAGGACAGATCCCTGAGGCACTCCACTAGTCACCGAACTATTGAACTATTCATAAAAACTTCAGCCATCTCTGCTCTGCCATCATCCCTGCCAGTATCCTCCTCCAATCCACCTGGGCAAGCTCCTCTCTCATGCTTCTGTAATTCCCTTTATTCCACTGCGATAGAGTGAATTATGTTTCTCCCTCTCAAATTCCAGTATGAACTTAATCATACTATGATCACTGTCTCCTAAGGGTTCCTTTACGTTAAGCTTTCTAATAAGATCTGAATTATTACACAACACCCAATCTAAGATGGCCTTTCCCCCAGTAGGATCAAACACAAGCTGCTCTAAAAAGCCATCTTGTAGGCATTCAACAAATTCAGAATCAGGTTTAATATCACCAGCATGTGACATGAAATTTGTTAACTTAGCAGCAATTCAATGCAATATATAATCTAGCAGAGAAAAAAATAATAAAACATAATAATAAACAAACAAGTAACTCAATTACATATATTGAACAGATTTAAAAATGTGCAAAAACAGAAATACTGTATATCAAAAAAGTGAGGTAGTATCCAAAGCTTCAATGTCCATTTAGGGATCGGATGGCAGAGGGGCAGAGGAGAAATTCCCTCTCTTGCGATCCCACAGCAACCTGATTTTCCCAATCCCTTTGCATATGGAAGTACCCCATTACAACTGTGTTATTACCTTTACTACATGCCTTTGCAATCTCAACACCACATCTTGGCTACTATTTGGAGGCCTTTATATGAGTTCCATAATAGAATTTTTACCTTTACAGTTTCTAAATTCCACCTACAAAGATTCAACATTCTCTGACCCTGTCACCTTTTTCTAAAGATCCATCTCTTACCAACAGAGCTACACCACCGCCTCTGCCTTCCTGTCTGTTCTTTCAACTAAAAGTATATTCTTCGATGTTCAGCTCCCAATGCTGGCCTCCTTTCAGCCATGACTCAGTGACGCCCACAACGTCATACCGACCAATCTCTAACTGCGCCCCAAGCTTGTCTGAATACCAGTGGATTTAAATACAGCACCTTCAGTCCTGCATTCTCCACCCTTATGAATTTTGCCTCTGGTACAATTTAACTCTTTGCTCTGTCTGCATTTATACCCAATCATTGGCTTGTCCACCCTAACATTCATATTATATATTGCATCATCTACTTGTAAACCTGCTGGCTCATCCTCAGCTCTATCACACTTGTTCCTATCCCCCTGCCATATTAGTTTAAACCACTCCCAACAGCTTTAGCAAAGCTGCCTGCGAGGATATGGGTCTGCCTCAGATTAAAGTGCAATACATCCTTTTTGTGCAGGTTCCACCTGCCCCAGACAAGGTCCTAATTACCCAGAAATCTGAATCCCTGCCCTACTCCAATTTTTCAGCCACCCATTTATCTGCCAACTCATTCTATTCTCACTGTTGCATGGCACAGGCAGCAATCCCAAGATTACTACCCTTGAGATCCTGCTTCTCAGCTTCCTTCCTAGCTCCCTGTATTCTGCTTTCAGAACCTCCTTTTTTCTTCTCATGTCATTGGTACCTATTTGTGCCACAACCTCTGTGGTCACCCTCCTTTATTGGATATTGTGGATGTGTTCAGAAACAATAACGAGTCCTGGCACCTGGGAAGCAAACTACCATCCGTGTTTCTTTTTTGCAGCCTCAGAATCACCTGTCTGTCACCCTAACTACAGAGTCCCCTAACTACTGCCATCCTCTTCATTTCCCTACCCTTCTGAGCCACAGGGCCAGACTCAGTGCCAGAGGCACAGCCACTGTTGCTTCCCCTAGGTAGGTTCCCCACCCTGCCGAACAGTAATCAAAATGGAGTACATTTTGTGAGAGGGACGGCCACACTATCCCATCCCTCTCCTGACAGTCACCTGTAGCCATTCCAGAACAGCCCCACCGATAAGTAGAATACCCACCCTTGGCCAAGTGGGAAGTTGTAGACACTGCTGAGGGTCCAAGGAGGCAGCATGCAAACTAGAGAAGATAGTCTGAGAGCAGCCACTTAGATTTGGGAAGCCTTGAGTTCCTCGAGCTTAATGATTTTCCTACCCCAGATGCTGCCCCTTCCCCTGGACACTAGTGGCTGTTTCTTCCTCAGGGGATGATGATATGTTGCATGGCTCAATTAGATAATGGAGAGGAGAGTTAAGGGACAAGTAGGAGCCTCTTCGGCTGTAGTTGGTGCATTACTTCTTGGGTTTCATGGTCAAGAACTCACTAGCTGCAGGGCAACATGGAGGGAAAGTGAGAGGAGTAGTGTCATCCATCTTGCACCAAACAGGTGTTAAATGTTTAAAAGCATTATCCCCAAGTTCATCCAAGGAGTATGCCTGGTGCCACAGTTTAAGAACCAAATTCATTTATCCATACTTGAATACAGACAAACAACATTCCTCTGGGGCCAAAATGCAAAGGGACAATACGGAAAATGAGTACAGGGGAAGGTGTCAGAGAAAGCACTTTCAGTTTGACACATTGGGACTCTTTCTGAGACAGAGGTCTGCACTATGCTGGCAGGATATTTCAACAAGATCCCATCAATTCCATTACAAAAGGGGGGAGAGCATTGTCAGTACTCCCAACATATTGAAACTAATTACTATGGAATCTTTGCTGAAGTGGTTTTTTAAAAAAATGTTAACAGCAAAGCAGATAATGGCAGCAATGAGCAACAAATGTGGTTCAACACAAGGGATTCCACAGATACTAGAAATCCAGAGCAACACACACTGCTGGAGGAACTCAGTAGGTCAGGCAGCATTGATGGAAATGAATAGACGGTGACGTTTCAGGTGGAGACCCTTCTTCAGAACTGGTTGAAGTAACTTTGACAGTACCAAATGTAGCAAGACATTGAATAAACTGTATGGACATGATCAAATTGCTATTATAGAAATGTGACTACATAGTGACCAAAGCTGGAAACATTATTCCAGGGCATTAAACATTTGGAAAGGATAGCAAAAAGTACATGGGGAAATACTACTAATAAATAATCATGAAATAGGTATTGCACTTCTAAAAAACACTCGACTTGCAGATTGCAGTATATATTGAAATATTTCAGTACAACAAAGTCATAGTAGCAGACAGGAAATATTAAATTTGCAACGGGTCTCCTAAACAGTTGTACAAAATAAAATCAATTCTGCAAGACTGCCAGCCACAACAGCAAGCCTGCAGAATGGGAGTGCTTTAGATTTAGCCAAAAAAAATTATGAGGAATTTGATGAAAGGAGAAAAGAGAACTAGTACACTTGTTGAAGAAAAGTCATCAAAGTTTCCTGGTTGGCAGGCTGTGCAGGATTCTTGTGCCTATGGGCATCCAACCAAGACCATAAGACAAAGGGGCCAAATTAGGCCACTCAGCCCATCAAGTGCGCTCCACCATTCAATCATAGCTGATTTATTATCCCTCAAACCCATTCTCTTACCTTCTTCCCATAACTTTTGATGCCCTAACTAATCAAGAACCTATCAAACTTTATCAAAACCTATCAAAACTGCACATAATAAGACAGACAGCCCAACATGCAAGACAACAAACTGTGCAAATACAAAAAGAAATAAGCAAAAACAATCAAGAATGTGAAATGAAGAGTCCATTCAGTGTTGGGGTGAGTGAAGTTACCTATACTGGTTCAGGACTCTGATGGTTGAGGGGGTAATAACTGTTCCTGAACCCAGTAGTGTGAGTGTTCGGTGTTGGGATGAGTGAAGTTTTCCACACTGGTTCAGGACTCTTGATAGTTGAGGGGTAATAACTGTTCCTGAGCCTGGTGGTGAGAGTCCTGAGGCTGCCCGATGGCAGCAGCGAGAGGAGAGTATGAAATAGGTGGTGGGGGTCCCTGATAATGGATGCTGCTTTCCTGACTTGGGGCAGTGAATCTTTGGAATTCACTACCAAAAGGGGCATTTGATAAGGACAGAGCTGCTCGAGGCCCTGTCACTGACTACATTCAAAAGTAAAATCCACAGGCTTTTAAATATGAGAAGTGGTAAGAGTTATCTAGCTGGGACAGGAACATTCGGCTGTGTTAGGTGCACAGAAATCAGGTAGCCCGCACCCTGCCCGGCCTTGACATCGTTCCTGAGTCTGGCTGCTGTAGCCACTAGAAGGGGCTGCCGTCGGGGTGCTCAGCCGCCGAAGCCACAGCTCGGCCGGTGGGCCGGCGGCCCGAGCCCCGCACAAAGGATCCCTCAAGCCCCGGCCCCCACCCCACGGGCCACAGCCTCGCAAGGGCCGCGAGCCTGTGGCGGTGCCGTGCAGTGCTGCTCGGGCCGGCCTGCGGCAACGCCAACCGACACCCCCACAATCCCCGGACTCACCTGTGTCGGCGGCGCTGCAGGGTTGAGGTGCGGCGGACTCATTGATGGACAGCCGCGGCCTGACGTCACTGGCCCGCGACTCCGGCCGCCGGCAGTGACGTAACGAGAAGCGTCCAGACACACACGGCACCGGCGCCGGCGCAGGCGCGGCGGGACGAGCACGTGCTCAGCGACGAGGACAAGAGGTGTGAAGCGGGAAGGAAAGGTTGAGGAGGTGAGTGGAGTGAAATAGGATGGTGAGGGAGAGGGGAGATTATTCGCAGTGAAAAGGAAGGTGGGGTGGGGGTGTGAAATAGAGGGTGAGAGAGGGAAGAATATTGGGGTGGGGAGTGAACTGGGATGCTGAGGGAGAGGGGTGAAATTGGAGGGTGGGGTTGGGGAGTGAACTAGAGTGGTGAGGGAGAGGGGTGAAATTAGAGGGGTTGGGGAAGGGGTGAAAGCAGGATAATGAGAGGGGAGATTATCGGGTTGGGGTGTGAAATAGAGTGGGGAGAGGTTAGATTATCAGGGTGGGCAGGGTGAAATAGCAGAATTGGAAGAGGGGGTTTATTGGGTGTGAAATAGGAAGTTGGGGTTAGGGGATCTTATCAGGATGGAGGGTTAAATAAGGGGAGGGGAGATTACTGGATGTGAAATAGGAGGGTGGGGAGAGGGGGGATTATTGGGGTGGGGTGAAATAGGGGAGTGGGGATATTATCAGGGTGGAGAGTCAAATAGGGGAGGAGAGGAGAAATTATTGGGTGTGAAATAGGGTGGGGAAAGAGGAGGTTTGGGTATGCAATTGGGGGTGGGGAGTGACATAGGACATTAAGGGAGGGAAGGGAAAAATGTTGGGAGTGGGATGTGAAGTAGGAGAGTGTGGTGTGACATGGGAAGGTGGAGTGAGGGGAGGTTGTTTTGGAGGACTGTGTGTACAGGGGAAAATTGTAAAGCCAATGGGTGGGCTGGAGAGAGTTTGTCATTGGGGTGGGAAAGCTACTTTATGGTGGGGAGGGTTTCAGGAACAGGGATGGGGTATGGAGAGGATGTTTCATTTGGTGGTGGTGGCACAGCCTTGGAATACGTTGCTTTAGACAGAGATGAAAAGAATTTCTTAAGCCAAAGGATAGATAGATAGATAGATAGATAGATACTTTATTCATCCCCATGGGGAAATTCAACTTTTTTCCAATGTCCCATACACTTGTTGTAGCATAACTAATTACATACAATACTTAACTCAGTAAAAAAATATTATATGCATCTTAATCACTATCTCAAAAAGCATTAATAATAGCTTTTAAAAAGTTCTTAAGTCCTGGCGGTAGAATTGTAAAGCCTAATGGCATTGGGGAGTATTGACCTCTTCATCCTGTCTGAGGAGCATTGCATCGATAGTAACCTGTCACTGAAACTGCTTCTCTGTCTCTGGATGGTGCTATGTAGAGGATGTTCAGAGTTATCCATAATTGACCGTAGCCTACTCAGCGCCCTTCGCTCAGCTACCGATGTTAAACTCTCCAGTACTTTGCCCACGACAGAGCCCGCCTTCCTTACCAGCTTATTAAGACGTGAGGCGTCCCTCTTCTTAATGCTTCCTCCCCAACATGCCACCACAAAGAAGAGGGCGCTCTCCACAACTGACCTATAGAACATCTTCAGCATCTCACTACAGACATTGAATGACGCCAACCTTCTAAGGAAGTACAGTCGACTCTGTGCCTTCCTGCACAAGGCATCTGTGTTGGCAGTCCAGTCTAGCTTCTCGTCTAACTGTACTCCCAGATACTTGTAGGTCTTAACCTGCAAGTTAACCTGTAAGGATGGTGAATCTGTGGAACTCACTGCCACAGACAGGTATGTAGGCCAAGCCATTGGGTATATTTAAGGCAGAGGTTGATAGATTCTGAATTAATTGTGGCATCAAAGGACACGGAGAGAAAGCAGGAGAATGAGGTTGAGAGAGATAATAAATCAGCCATGATGGAACGTTGGAGCTGACTCGAGGGCTGAATGGCCCAATTCTACTCCATTTTATGGAACGTGTCAGTGGGTGGATGAAAGGAAGAGGAAAGGTTGTTGTTGAGGCAGCGGAGGTAGGGTACAGTGGGAAGGGGATCAAAGGATGACCAGTGGGGTGGGAAGAGGTGGGTAGGGGTGGTTGTGGGATACTGGAGGCAGGGAGCAGGAAGTGAAGTGGATGGGTGGGGTGAGGGGGGATTGTTAGTGGGGAGGGTGAGTGTTCTGACTCCAGCCTGGACCTTGACTGACAGCACCTCCAGGTTGGGACATCACATGCTACCACTGGAGCCCCTGTCACCCCTTGCCCCACCACCACTCTACAATCCATATCTCTCAGATCCCACCGCCAGCTCTTGGGTCCTCGGAAATTCCATCTTCCTCTCACCCCACCATCCCTGAACACCGCAAGCCTCAGACACAACCAACCATCTTCCTCCCTCCGATCCAAGCTCTCATCTGTGCCAGGTCTTCACCATCCCCTCTGATCTTCCTCCCTGAGGCAGAACATTCTGTCCTCAATAAGGTCCGCACCTTTGTCACCCTACACTTAGACCTCAGTGAGTTCCGTGCCTGCCATGACACTGAGCTCTTCTTCCACCGTCTCTATCACCGAGCCTACTTTTTTGGCAAGGACTCTCCAGCCTGCACCGATGACCCCTTCTTCCGCCTTCAACCCCCTTGCTCTGGTCTTTTGCCTGCTCTGAATCTTTTCATTGCTAACTGCCAACAAGAGATTAACTGGCTTGGCTTTACAACTCTTCTCTCTAATTCTAACCTCACTCCCTCACTCCTTCTGAATGCTCTGTTCTCCACTCTCTACGTGCTAATCCTTACATCACCATCAAACTCGTAGATAAGGGTGGTGCTGTAGTAGTCTGATGGACTGACCTCTGCTACCAGATGCTCCTGACTGTGCCAGCTTCCGGCATTAGATGCTCGAATTCTCCAGAGGATGGATAGCTAGTGCAGCACCTTTAAGTGTTCAGGATGGTCCCGCTAATTGGCAATCATGTCTTGGGCACCCAGAATTGAGTATTAAAAGAGCACCTGAACCGAGGCTCAGAACTCAGTTGTAAGCCCTACCTGTGATATTGTGTAGCATTTATTTTGTGCTCTGTTCTAAATCCTGTCTGATATACCGTGTATCAATCCTTGCTTCGGATACTCCAGCATTTGGGTCCAAACTGGAGCTAAAATGGGACTACTTCAGAAGGTCAAAGAGAGCTGGTCTGAGCCCAGTCCCAAGCATCACAGTTCCACTCCCCGACCTTGGACCATAACTAACCAGATCCTGTCGAGCCCATGCAGGTCAGCTGCACTAGACTCTCCACCGAGGCATTGGAGTCAAGGTAGCTGCTTTTACTGCAGGGAAGCAGGTCACCTGCAGGCTGAATGTCCTAGGCTGCAACTGTCAGAAAATCTTCTAAGGCTGTCCAGCAGCCACTACTCCCAATCCCACAGACTCTGGTTTCGTGCTGAAGGCAGAGTTTACCTGGGAAAAGAACCCAAGGCAAGTGAAAGCTTTTGTGGACTCTGGAGTAGCGAGTAATTTTCTGGACATCGGAACCGCCCGCTGGCTCAACATGCCACTGCAAGAATTGAGCCAGTCCATGCCCACGACTATCTTGGACAGCCACCCGCTAGGTTCCAGGCAAATCCAGCATCAGACTGTGGTTTTGCAGATAAGTATTGAGGATCATGTGGAAGACGTCAGTTTCACCTTTATTGATTCACCCTGATCCTCTGGTACCCATGGCTGGCCCAGCATAACCCATCCATGGACTGGAGGGAGGGGGTAATCGTTACTTGGTCCAGTCATCGTAAGAGGGTTTGTTTGCGGCATGGTGTTCTGAACCCCAGACTCTCTCAAGACCAATGACCAACAAAAGGGCAGCCTTCAGTGCAAGGTAACCTGACGATTCTGGAGATGCCCTCAAAGACAGACAGGCCAGTCCCAGCCAATGGGACTGTGCATGTCCCAACCCTGTCTAGTTGAGATTACATGGGAACTAGAGAGAGGGAATCTCTAGTTCAGAAGAAGCCCTAGGAGATACCCAAGCAGTCTGGAAAACTTGCAGCTAAGCCTAAGGAATCCAGTCGCTAAGTCTCGAGGAAAGGAAAGATTCCTATACGCAGATCCTTGAAACCTGTTCCAGATGGGGGAGGGCAAGGACCATCTGCAACAGCTCACGGCTGTCGCCTGGAGATACAGACAGGGATTGGACTCTGCTTTGGTCACTATCTCTGCAAATGAGGTTTATGAACCTAGGGAGGGGACTCTGAGGTCTGTTGAATCACCCTGCCACCTAAGAAACCTCAGGAGTCATCCTCAAAGGAAGGTCTGGAGAAGATAGCAACACCCAAATCCCTTCTGTCTACAAGGACTTGGATGAGGTCTTCAGCAAGGGAAGGGCATTGACTCTTCCACCACACCGAATCTACGACTGTGCTATAGTCCTGCTGCCTGGTACATGCTCTGCAATGTCAATTGTACGAGCTCTCAGGCTCAGAGAGAGGCGTAAGGGAGGAGTCTCTTGCCATGGGCTTCATTTGGCCATCTGGCTCACCAGCTGGTGCAGGCTTCTTCTTCATTCAAAGGAAAGATGAAGCCTGGCCATGCATTGATTATAGGTGGTTAAACTGCATAATGGCATAGAATAATTAACCCCCTCCCCCACACTCATGAATACGGCCTTTGAAGTACTCCAAGGGGCAAGAGTATTTACGAACCTAGACCTGCGGAGTGCATACAATCTGGTTCATATAAATGAGGGCGATGAGTGCAAAACCTTATTCAATACACCAACGGGGCACGGTCTTGTAAATGCTCCAGCAGTCTTTCACACTTTATAAATTATGTGCTTCAGAATGCTCTCCATATGTACACCTTTGTTCTATTTGGATGATATCCTAATCTTCACAAAGTCCATAGAGGAGCACATCGCTCATGTCAGAAATATCTTAAAGAGATTCTAGACCATGGACTTTATGTTAAGCTGGAAAAGTTTGAATTTCAGGCAACAACCATTTCATTTTTGGCTTTAATCGTCTCCAATGGCAATCTCAAGATGAACCCTACCAATGGCCAAAACCATTCAGTGTTAAAGATGTCCAATGATTCCTGGGGTTTGCAAACTTTTACCGGATGTTCACCAGGAACTTAGTATCAGCTTTGCTGATGTTGCTAAGAAATCCATGGGCCCGTTTGTCTGGAGTACTGAAGCAGAGGCTGCTTTGGCAGAGGTTAAACAGCAGTTCACATTAGCTCCCAACTTGGTTTTTCCTAACCTGGACCTTCCCTTCATCATGAGCTGGATGCCTCAGACATTGGAGTGGGAGGAGTGTTGTCTCAATGGTCACTATCGGACAGTAAACTACATCCACGTACATTCTTCTGCAGATGGCTATCCCCAGCAGAGAGAAACTGGGATATCAGGAATTAGGAGCTTCTTGTAGTTAAGTTGGTTTTGGAGGAATCGTGTCACTGGCCAGAGGGGCCAAGGACCCTTTTATTGTTTGGACAGACCACAGGAACTGGCTTATATTCAGGAGACCAAGAGACTGAATTCCAGACAGGCCAACTGGTCTTTATTCTTTAACCACTTTAATTTCATCCTGACCTATCAACCAGGGTCAAAAAACCAGAAGCCACGTACCTTGTCCCATCAGTTTGATGAACCGGAATGAGAGGAGCAGCATACAACCATGTTGCTCAAGCCAAGGTGGTAGCGCCAATTCATTGGGGAATCGACCCTCTTGTTTGCAGGCCCAAACACAAGGGGAGATTCCTGTGAATGTACTCCAGGTCAGCTATTCATCCCAAGTTCCATCCAGTCTCAGGTATTCCAATGGGGACATTCACGGAGAATGACTGTTCACACAGGGATTGCCAAGACCCTCAAGTTTATCAAGAGGAGGTATTGGTGGCCTGGAATGATGAAAAGGCTTTGACAGTACATGCAGTTATGTGAGGTATATACCCAGAACAAGGAGCCCCGTGCCCAACCTCAAAGGCTCCTCTACCCCTACCTGTTCTGGAAGTACCATGGATGCATGTCTCCATGGACTTTATCATGGCTCTTCCGCCAGCCAAGGAGAAGATAGTCATTATGGTAACTATCGATCAGTTTTTGAAAGCTAACAAGTTTATTGCCTTGGATAAGCTACCATCTGCAGCGGAGATGGCCAACATTGTCCTGGACCAGTCTTCAGGATCGGTGGATCCCCGGTGGACATTGTTTCGGATCGTAGTCTACAGTTCGGATCACATGTCTGGAGAGCGTTTTGTAAGCTGACTGGGCAACAGCAAGTCTTTCCTCTGGGTTTCACCCACAGTCCAATACCCAGACGGAGTGGACCAACCAAGATTTGAAACATTCCCTAAGATGCCAGGCCTCAGAAAGACTTGATGAGTGCTGTGACCATTTGATGTGGGCAGAGGTCGCCCACAATACTTGCAGCTTTTGGCGCATATGATATCACCATTGGAGTACCAGTTTGGTTATCCTCTTTCTGGAACAGGAAGCCAAGGTTGGAGTTCCTGCCGCTGAAGACCTCATCCAATGCTGCAAGCAGAAATAGATTAGGCAAGAGAGATTTTGCTGACCTCTATCCAGAAGGCGGAAACCAAGGCAAACTGAAGAAGGCAGGGACCCGCTTTACAGCTTGGGCAACAGGTCTGGATCTCCAGTCATGATTTGCCTTTCTGGGGGGAGTCAGGAAAGTTGGCGCCCAAGTTCATTGGACCCTTCAAAGTCCTGAGGAAAGTAACCCCAGAGGCTTATGCCTTACAGCTCCCCAGGACCCTAAAGATCAATCCGTCCTTCCATGTCTCTAAGTTCAAACCTGTCTGCTCCAGCCCCTTAGCCCCACCATCATCAGCACCGCCCTCACCTATGTTTATTGATGGGGACAGGTCTTAATGGCGAAGAAGACTTCTGGACTAACATACTGATTGGGGTTATTGGCAATACCTTATTGTCTGGGAAGGATTCGGACCTGAGGGGAAGTGCTGGGTGCCGGAAAAAGACATCTTAGATCCAGCTCTCATTCTTGACTACCGTCACTGTCTCTCTGAGTTGCCAGGGCCGTCAGGATCGGCCATAGCACAGGGGGTCCTGTTATGAGATGCTTCCAACCACATCAGATTCCACTATTTAGATGCTCTAACTCTCCAGAGTATGACTAGCTGGTGCAGCCGCTTTAAAGTTTCGGGACAGCCCACTAGTTGGTTAACATGTTTTGGGCATCAAGAATCGAGAATTTAAAGAGCACCTGAACTGGTCCTCAGGTCTCAGTCATAAGCCCCACTAGTGATATCATCTAGTGTTTGTTTTGTACTCAGTTCTCAATCCAGTTTGATACCATGTCTCAGTCCTTGCTTCAAATACTTCAGCATTTAGGTCCAAATCAAGAACCTCATCCTCATCAAGGGTTCTTGTCACAACCTCTACCTTGCTGAGGCCAGGCAACAATTCTCAGACATCTCCTCTTACTTATCCCTTGAACAGGACCCCACTAAGGAGCACCAGTCCATTGTCTCCCACAACATCACTGGTTTTATTAGCCCTGGGGATCTCTCATCCACTGCCACCAACCTCATAGTTCCTGCACCCTGTACCTCCTGTTTCTACCTCCTCGTCGTGGTGGTCGCTATCCCTCGAGGTCAAGGATGATGATCTTCGTTCCATTGATCTATCACAGAGTGAAGACACCTGTGCGTGTATTTGTTTAATGTGTACTTGATGTTGCACTCCAAGAAGCACACACAAATCAACCAACTGATTCCAATGGCATGGAAACCACGACGATTGGAGCTGATAGATTTGTTGCAGCATTCATCCGCCTTCACAGCCATTGAGTTCAAAGTAACTTTGTCCGTTTGTTCCACTGTTGAGGTCTTGGTTGGATTGTTCTTTGTCAGGGACCTCAACCTCGACCTTACCACTATGGGTGTCCCTACCAGGAGCATAGCTCCAGACGGCATCGCTCTCGGGATCTCAGGACCACACAAGCTTCTCCACCACGACAAGGTGACAATCCACGGAGAAGTTCTACCTCTTACCCAAGATCCAGAAACCTGCTTGTCCAAGTAGACCCATTATTTCAGCTTGTTCCTGCCCCACTGAACTCATATCCGCATACCTTGACTCTGTCTTATATCCCCAGATACAGTCCCTTCCCACCTACATCCATGATGCTTCACACACTCTGGATCTTTTCAATTATTTCAAGTTCCCTAGCCCCAATCATTTTATTTTCACTATGGATATCCAGTCCCTATATACCTCCATCCCCCACCAGGAAGGCTTCAAAGCTCTCTGCTTCTTTCTAGATTACAGACCCAACCTGTTCCGCTTCACCACCACGCTCCTGTGTCTCACAGAACTGGTCCTTCCTCTCAATACTTTTCCCTTTGGCTCCTCCCATTTCTTCCAAACCGAAGGTGTAGTCATGGGCACTCACATGGGTCCCTGCTTTGCCTGCCTTTTTGCTGGCTATGTGGAATGGTCTATGTTCCAAGCCTACACTGATATCACTCCCCAACTTTTCCTATGCTACATCGATGACTATATTGGTGCTCCTTCCTGCACCTGTACTGAGCTCATCAACTTCATCAACTTTGCCTCCAACTTTCACGCTGCCCTCAAATTTACTTGGTTCATTTCCAACTCCTCCCTCACCTTCCTTGATCTCTCTGTCTCTACCTCTGGAGAAAGTTTATCTGCTGATATCTTTTATAAACCCACTGATTCTCGCAGCTACCTCTCCTGTCAATTGTAAAAATGCCATCCCCTTCTCTCAGTTCCTCCGTCTCTGCCACATCTGCTCTCAGGATACAGTTTTTCATTCCAGAACGAATGAGATGTCCTCCTCTTAAAAGAAAGGGCTTTCCTTCCTTCACCATCAATGCTGCCCTGACCCACATCTCTTTCATTTCACACACATCTGCTCTCACCCCATCCGCCTGCCACCCTACCAGGTACAGGATTCCTCTTGCCTTCACCTACCACCCCACCAGCCTCTGCGACCAGCACCTAATTCCCCACAACTTCTGCTGTCTCCAATGGGATCCCACCACTAAGCACATCTTCCACTTTCTACAGGGATCGCTCCCCACGCAGCTCCCTTGTCCATTCAGCCCTCCGAAATAATCTGCCTTCTAGTACTTAGAAGCGGAACAAGTGCTACATCTGCCCCTACACTTCCTCCCTCACTCCTGTTCAGGGCCCCAAACAGTTCTTCCAGGTGAGGCAACACTTCATTGTGAGCCTGTTGGGATCATCTACTGTATCAGGTGCTCCCTGCGTGGTCTGCTGTCTATTAGGGAAACCCAATGTAGATTGAGAGACCGCTTTGCCAAAGACCTACACTCCATCTGCCAAGAAAGGCAGAATCTCCTAGTGACAACCCATTTCAATTCTACTTCCCATTCCCATTTCAGCATGTCAGTCCATTGCCTTCTCTACAGCCACGATGCAGCCACACTCTGGTTGGAAGAGCAATGTGTCCCCCGAGACGCCAGGCCGCTCCCTCACTGAGTCTCTCTGCTTCAGTACCCGGGGGTCACTCTCTGAGGGGTCCCCCGTCGTTCACACTCCCTCTTCACCACAGCGATAACAGAAATACTGGGCGCTCCCCTTCTTGCGGAATCCCCTTCACTTCTCAGTCCGTACCCTCGGGGGTCCAGCTCCCTGTCGGCTTTATTGTGTGGGGTGGCTGCACCAGCCGATAACAACCGGGGCATCTCAGTCTTAAACTCTGTCACGAGCTTCTTTACCACTCCCTGGGTGGGTTATCAGAGGTTACCTCAGCCAAGGGGACCACTACCGAGGACTGTACTCTGCTGACAGAGGCTTCCACGTCTCCATTGCACTCTCCTCTCTTACTTCTCTGATTAGCTTGACAAAGGGGTGGGGGGGGGGGGGGGTTGCCTTTTACAAAACATTCAGAGACCCCAAGCGATCAGCTCTGGTGCCTTTCGCCACTTAGTCCATTCTTAACTGATTCACCTCAGCTGTCGGAATGGCCCCTCTACACCTCAAGCAATTTAGCTATCTCTCTAGCCGAAAAATGTAGGCAGGAAGCTTCTCCCCCTTCTCCTGACACATTCTGAAACCCTGTCATGAGCTCCATTGGGCTTCCCATCACATCTGTACTTCCTTAGAAGGTTGGCGTCATTCAATGTTTGTAGTGAGATGCTGAAGATGTTCTATAGGTCAGTTGTGGAGAGCGCCCTCTTCTTTGTGGTGGCGTGTTAGGGAGGCAGCATTAAGAAGAGGGACACCTCACGTCGTAATAAGCTGGTAAGGAAGGCGGGCTCTGTCGTGGGCAAAGTACTGGAGAGTATGACATCGGTAGCAGAGCGAAGGGCGCTGAGTAGGCTATGGTCAATTATGGAAAACCCTGAACATCCTCTACATAGCACCATCCAGAGACAGAGAAGCAGTTTCAGCGACAGGTTGCTATCGATGCAATGCTCCTCAGACAGGATGAAGAGATCAATACTCCCCAATGCCATTCGGCTTTACAATTCAACCGCCAGGAGTAAGATATGTTAAAGTGCCGGGGTTAGGACTCAATGTATTTAAGTAAACTACTTAAGAACTTTTTAAAAGCTATTATTAATGCTTTTTGAGAGGGTGATTTTAGATGCATATCATATTTTTACTGAGTTAAGTATTGTATGTAATTAGTTTTGCTACAATAAGTGTATGGGACATTGGAAAAAATGTTGAATTTCCCCATGGGGATGAATAAAGTATCTATCTATCTATCAAACTATTTTCTAGTGCTTGCATGTAGGCCACAGAGGTAGCAAAGGGGTTCTGTGTCTTTCCAGATCTCACTATGTCAACAGCCACCCCTTTCAAACTTTCAACCAATCGCTGTCTTTTTATGTCATCAGAGCACTGCTACTCATCCAGCATCTGAGAGGTCTGCACCGCCCAGGTCTCATACTCCTCTTCCCCCTTGGGAGTGGGCTTCACCCCAGAGAACATTCTCAGGTTTCAATAGCTAGGATCCTCTGTCTGGCAATGGGCCATTTATTTGCCACAGAGATAAGGGCTGATACCAACTCAGAAGTCCCACGCTTCACTGGAGGACTCATTAGACATTCCAAATCAGACCACTCCTTCCCTCGCTCTGCAGAAATGAGAGCAACCTGTCTTTGAAGTCTCAGCCCCCAGCTATGGGAGACTCAGCTTTGGATTTGGCGCACTCACCGACACTCCCCTCCTCCCGGAAAGTATGGACAGCCCATGGTCCCCCCAGGGCCCCAATAGTACCAGGCAGTCCCACTGCTGTTACGTCAGCACTTGACTGAACTAGAACAAAGTCTTTGCCCGCCATTTTGACAAACCTCTGCTCCACAATCGTAACTGCTCCTATGCCTTTAATGGTACTTAAAGTTCAAATTAACAATTTGTCAAGAATGCGAATGCCTACCCCACTCAACACACGCATTGGTTACCAGTAACCCTGTGGATTCGCACCACCACTCAACCCCCTGCAGCATTCATAACCACGTATCGTAATTACTTTACTAGGCAGTAGTTTAGCACAGACTGAAACACACAACCCAATGGATCATTGCTCAGGGCAATCACACAGCATCTAACAAAATTGATCCCAGATAATACCCCCACAATGAAGACCCCTGGTTTCCTTGGCTGTGTAAGTCTAGGAAAGACACTCTCCAGCCCTGCCAACCTCATGAGACTGAGGTTCTCTCCCACCCCAAACCACAGTTTGTGTGGATGCTCTGTAATTTGCTACCCTGTTACAAATTGGTGCCATGAAATAACAGACAGTACACTGCATACAATTAAAGGAATTGTATTTATGAATTTTAACTAAAGGGTTAGTAAACAATAACAAAAAGAAAAGGGCCCATTCTAATTAAACAGTCAAATGTGCACAAATTGGAGCTCATCTTGAACTTCTCTGTCACTCATGAGCTGGGCCCTTGTCAGCATGAAAACACACATCACCTTCCAAACGTTGCTCACAATCCATCTTGAACAAATAGGTCGCCCACTGGATTGTATGCTATGACCAATTTTCCCCATTGTCTTCTCTCTCCATCTCCCACCGAACAAAAGCCCAAGCCTAACCTTATTGTCCCTCACCAAGAAAACCTCTCGCTAATTGGATGGCACACATTCCACATCATCCCTTATCTTCAACAATGACCCAAACAAGCTGGGAACAAAGCAAATGTCTGTGCAGGGTCAACCCATGGAAGGCTGCTGGACCAGACAACATCCCTGGTAGAGTGCTTAGAGGATGTACAGACCAGCTAGCAGATGTTCTCACTGACATCTTCAACATCTCCCTGAGCAGCGCCACCATTCCAACGTGCTTCAAGGCCGCCAACATCATCCCCGTGCCGAAGAAGTCTTCAGTGTCCTGCCTAAATGACTACCGTCCCGTTGCACTTACATCCATCATCATGAAGTGTTTCGAGAGGCTCATCATGAGGCATATCAAGACCCTGCTGCCCCCCTCACTGGACCCCCTGCAGTTTGCATACCGTCCCAACTGCTCAACAGATGACGCCATTGCCACCACCCTCCACCTGGCCCTAACCCACCTGGACAAAAAAGACACATACATTCAGATGCTGTTCATAGACTTTAGTTCAGCATTCAACACAATTATCCCTCAGAAACTGATTGGAAAGCTGAGCCTATTGGGCCTGAACACCTCCCTCTGCAACTGGATCCTAGACTTCCTGACTGGGAGATCTCAGTCAGTCGGGATCGGGAGCAGCATCTCCAACACCATCACACTGAGCACAGGGGCTCCCCAGGGTTGCGTGCTCAGTCCACTGCTGTTCACTCTGCAGACCCACGACTGTGCTGCAACACACAGCTCGAACCATATCATCAAGTTCGCCGATGACACGACCGTGGTGGGTCTCATCAGCAAGAATGACGAGTCAGCTTACAGAGAGGAGATGCAGCAGCTAATGGACTGGTGCAGAGCCAACAACCTGCCTCTTAATGTGAACAAAACAAAAGAGATGGTTGTTGACTTCAGGAGGGCACAGAGCGACCACTCCCCGCTGAACATCGACGGCTCCTCGGTAGAGATCGTAAAGAGCACCAAATTTCTTGGTGTTCACCTGACAGAGAATCTCACCTGGTCCCTCAACATCAACTCCATAGCAAAGAAAGCCCAACAGCGTCTCTACTTTTTGCGAAGGCTGAGGAAAGTCCATCTCCCACCCCCCATCCTCATCACATTCTACAGGGGTTGTATTGAGAGCATCCTGAGCAACTGCATCACTGCCTGGTTCGGAAATTGCACCATCTCAGATCGCAAGACCCTGCAGCGGATAGTGAGGTCAGCTGAGAAGATCATCGGGGTCTCTCTTCCCGCCATCACGGACATTTACACTACACGCTTCATCTGCAAAAGAAACAGCATTATGAAGGACCCCATGCACCCCTCATACAATCTCTTCTCCCTCCTGCCGTCTGGGAAAAGGCTCCGAAGCATTCAGGCTCTCACAACCAGACTATATAACAGTTTCTTCCCCCAAGCTATCAGACTCCTCAGTACCTGAAGCCTGGACTGACACCTTGCCCTACTGTCCTGTTTATTATTTATTGTAATGCCTGCACTGTTTTTGTGCACTTTATCCTGTCCAGTGTAGGTCTGTAGTCTAGTATAGCTTCCTGTTTTTTTTTTATATACGTAGTTCAGTCTAGTTTTTTTGTACTGTGTCATGTAAACCATGGTCCTGAAAAACGTTGTCTCATTTTTACTATGCATTGTACCAGCAGTTATGGTTGAAAAGGCAATAAAAGTTGTCTTGACTTGACTTGACTTGAAATGAAACAAGCTGCTTTTACAGAACTGCCAAAATGAAATACATACAGTAAAACAGTAAAAATATGAACCAGGGCATTACATTAATATCTATACGCTCAAGCATTTCTATCCGCTGCTAAGTCATCCCCACAATTGCCACTGGTGAATACTGAATTAAGTATCTCCTCTGGTTCCATGCACAAGTTTCCATTTTCCTGATTGGTCCTATTCTCACACAGCTCATCCTCTTGCTCTTCATGTAGAATGCCTTCATATTTTCCTTAATCCTGCTCACCAAGGCCTTAAGTGGTCGGGCATCGAAACTCCTCTGTGCTCCTCCTAACTGAATCAATCGCTCCAACTCCATCTCCAACAGTGGTATCATGTCTGTATGTGAATCCTTCTCGAACACATTATGCTTTGTCTTTGAATCAGCTTTGCCTCCACTTCTGTTTGCGGTGATAATTTACCACAACTTACTTCAAAAAAGGTTATTAATAATGTTTTTTGTTGAATAACTTGCCTTTTGAATGACCAGTCAGCTGTCACTCACCTTCAGTCACCAGAGTAGGCCCAAAGCCTCAGTCTCTGTTCATCATATTAGGGCAAATTGCTGCAAGGCTCGCAGACATGAAGCACAACAACTGGAGCAGACTCACAGCATCAGCACTACGGAAAGAGGAGTGAATATGCAGAAGAGAGAGCAAAATCAGCTGGTACCTCACCTCCAATCCTTAAACTGGATGGCACTTGTCCCTTGTGAGCCATGGTAGTGTCATCCTGCCTTTAGAATACTTCTTCTTTGGGATGTATCTATCCTGCACCTTTCAAATTGCTCCCAGAAACTCCAACCATTGCTGTTCTGCCATCATCCTTGTTAGTGTCCCTTTCCAGTCCATAAGATATAGGAGAAGATTTAGGCCATTTGTCCCATCAAGTTTTCTCAGCCATTTCATTAGAATCAGAATCAGGTTTATTATCATCAGCATGTAACATGAAATTTGTTAACATAGCAGCAGCAGTTAACAGATAGAGTGATAGGGCAAAGCTCAACGGGCTTAGGTGGTAACGAGGCAAGGTAGGTTTACCTGTGTTAATTGCGGAAAGGAAGTGGTATGTGTGTAAGGCCAGTTTTCTATGCTCAGTGTCAGATGCGGGAAGTCCTGGAGACTCCCAGCCTCCTGGATGGCCAGATCTGCACCCGGTGTGTCGAGCTGCAGCTCCGAAGGGACCGTGTTAGGGAACTAGAGTTGCAGCTCGATAACCTTCACCTAGTCAGGGAGAGTGAGGAGGAGATAGAGAGGAGTTATAGGCAGGTAGTCACACTGGGGTCACGGGAGATGGACAAGTTGATCACAGTCAGGAGAAGGAAGGGGAAGAGTCAGGTACTAGAGTGTACCCCTGTGGCTGTACCCCTTGACAATAAGTACTCCTGTTTGAGTACTGTTGGGGTGACAGCCTACCCGGGGGAAGCAACAGTGGCTGTCCCTCTGGCACAGAGTCTGGCCCTGTGGCTCAGAAGGGTAGGGAAAGGAAGAGGAAAGCAGTAGTGATAGGGGACCCTGTAGTTAGGGGGTCAGACAGGTGACTCTGTGGATGCAGGAAAGAAACTCCAATGGTAGTTTGCCTCCCAGGTGCTAGGGTCTGGGATGTTTCCAATCACATCCAAGATATCCTGCAGTGGCAGGGAGAACAGCCAGAGGTTGTGGTACATATTAGTACCAATGACTTAAGTAGGAAAAGGGAAGAGGTCCTGAAAAAAGACTACAGGGAGTTAGGAAGGAAGTGGAGAAGCAGGACCACAAAGGTAGTAATCTTGGGATTACTGCCTGTGCCACGCAACAGTGAGTATAGGAATAGAATGAGGTGGAGGATTAATGCATGGCTGAGGGATTGGAGCAGGGGGCCGAGATTCAGATTTCTGGATCATTGCGACTGCTTTTGGGGCAGGTGTGACCTGTACAAAAAGGACTGGTTGCACTTAAATCCCAGGGGGACCAATATCCTGGTGGGAAGGTTTGCTAAGGCTACTGGGGAGAGTTTAAACTAGAATTGTTGGGGAGGGTGGGAACTGAAATGAAGAGAATGGGAAAGAGGCGGTTGGCTCACAAGTAGAGAAAGCTTGGAGACAGTGCATGAGGGAGGATAGGCAGGTGATAGAGAAGGGACACGCTCAGATGGACGGTTTAAGATGTGCCTATTTCAACACAAGGAGTATTGTGAACAAAGCGGATGAGCTTAAAGCATGGATCAGTACTTGGAGCTATGATGTGGTGGCCATTACAGAGACTTGGATGTCTCAGGGACAGGAATGGTTACTTCAAGTGCCGGGTTTTAGATGTTTCAGAAAGGACAGGGAGGGAGGCAAAAGAGGTGGGGGCATGGCACTGTTGATCAGAGATAGTGTCACAGCTGCAGTAAAGGTGGATGCCATGGAGGGATTGTCTATGGAGTCTCTGTGGGTGGAGGTTAGGAACAGGAAGAGGTCAGTAACTCTACTGGGTGTTTTTTATTTGGATGAAATTCCTACAAGAAATAAGGAGAATGCAGGAAAAATATATTCCAAGAAAAAGGAAAATCATAAAAGGAAAAATGACACAAATGTGTCTAACGAGAGAAGGCTAAAATAAAAGCAAAAGAGGCAGTGTACAAGGAAGCAAAAATTAGTGGGAAAACTGAGGACTGGACGAATTTTAAAAATTTACAGTAGGAAACTAAGAAAGTCATTAGGAAAGAAAAGATAAATTACGAAAGGAAATTGGCAATTAATATAAAAAAGGACACTAAGAGTTTTTTAAATATATGAAGAGTAAAAGAGTGACACGGGTAGATATAGGATCTATTGAAAAGGATGCTGGAGAAATTATAATGGGTAACAAAGAGATGGCAGAGGAACTAAATGAGTATTTTGGATCAGTCTTCACAGTGGAAGACATTAGCAACATATCTGATAGCCAGAGGTCTCAGGGAATGGAATTAGGTACAGTCAAGATTACTAGAGAGAAAGTGCTTGAGAAGCTAAATGGACTAAAGATCGATAAGTCTCCCGGACTGGATGAAGTGCATCCATGGGTTCTGAAGGAGGTGGCTTTAGAGATTATGGAGGCATTGGAGATAATCTTCCAGGAATCAGTAGACTCTGGCACTGTTCTGGAGGACTGGAAGATCATAAATGTAGTTCCATTGTTTAAGAAAGGAGGGAGGCAGCAAAAAGAAAATTATAGACCTATTAGTCTGACATTGGTAGTTGGAAAGTTATTGGAGTCGATCCTCAAGGATGAGATTTTGAATTACCTTGAGGTGCATGACAAAATAGGCCCAAGCCAGCATGGTTTCATGAAGGGAAGATCCTGCCTCACCAACCTATTGGAATTTTTTGAGGTAATCTCAAATAAGATTGACAAGGGAGAGGCTGTGGATGTTGTGTATTTGGATTTCCAAAAGGCCTTTGATAAGGTGCCGCATAAGAGGCGCCCTCTTCTTTGTGGTGGCGTGTTGGGGAGGCAGCATTAAGAAGAGGGATGCCTCACGTCTTAATAAGCTGGTAAGGAAGGTGGGCTCTGTCGTGGGCAAAGTACTGGAGAGTATGACATCGGTAGCAGAGCAAAGGGCACTGAGTAGGCTACGGTCAATTATGGAAAACCCTGAACATCCTCTACATAGCACCATCCAGAGACAGAGAAGCAGTTTCAGCGACAGGTTGCTATCGATGCAATGCTCCTCAGACAGGATGAAGAGATCAATACTCCCCAATGCCATTCGGCTTTACAATTCAACCGCCAGGAGTAAGATATGTTAAAGTGCCGGGGTTAGGACTCAATGTATTTAAGTAAACTACTTAAGAACTTTTTAAAAGCTATTATTAATGCTTTTTGAGAGGGTGATTTTAGATGCATATCATATTTTTACTGAGTTAAGTATTGTATGTAATTAGTTTTGCTACAATAAGTGTATGGGACATTGGAAAAAATGTTGAATTTCCCCATGGGGATGAATAAAGTATCTATCTATCTAATAAGATGAGGGCTCATGGAATTACAGGAAGGATATTGGAATGGGTGGAGCATTGGCTGATAGGCAGAAAGCAAAGAGTGGGAATACAGGGATCCTATTCTGGTTGGTTGCCGGTTACTAATGGTGTTCCGCAGGGGTCGGTTTTGGGGCCACTTCTTTTTACACTGTATATCGATGATTTAGATTATGGATTAAATAGTTTTGTGGCTAAGTTTGCAAATGACACCAAGATAGGTGGAGGAGCAGGAAATGTTGAGGAAACGGAAAGGTTGCAGAGAAACTTGGTCAGTTTAGGAGAGTGGGCAAAGAAATGGCAGATGAAATACAATGTTGAGAAATGTATGGTTGTACATTTTGGAAGAAGAAACAATCGGGCAGATTATTATTTAGATGGGGAGAAAATTCAAAAATCGGAAGTGCAAAGGGACTTGGGGGTCCTAGTGCAGGATACCCTAAAGGTTAACCACCAGGTTGGATTGGCAGTAAGGAAAGCGAATGCTATGTTGGCTTTCATTTCAAGAGGAATAGTGTATAAAAGTAAGAAGGTGTTGGTGAGGCTCGATGGGGCACTGGTGAGACCCCATTTGGAATACTGTGTGCAGTTTTGGGCCCCCTATCTTAGAAAGGATGTGCTGATGTTGGAGAGAGTTTAGAGAAGATTCACTAGGATGATTCCTGGAATGCAGGGACTAACATATGAGGAGCGTTTGCCGGCTCTTTGATTGTATTTATTAGAGTATAGAAGAATGAGAGGGGATCTCATAGAAACATTTCGAATGTTGAAAGGGTTGGACAGAGTAGATGTGGAAAGGCTGTTTCCCTTGGTGGGTGAGTCCAGGACAAGAGGTCACAGTCTTAGAATTAGAGGGTACCCATTTAAAACAGAGATGAGGAGAAATTTTTTTAGCCAGAGGGTCGTGGATTTATGGCATTCGTTGCCACATACAGCTGTGGATGCCCAATCATTGAAGGTCTTTAAGGAGGAGATTGATAGGTATCTAATTAGTCAGGATATTAAGGGATATGGGGAAAAATCCAGAAATTTGGAACTGGATGGGAGAATAGTTTAGCTCATGGTGGAGTGGCGGAGAAGACTCGATGGGCCAAATGGCCCGCTTCTGCTCCTTTGTCTTGTGATCTTGTGACCTGTCCACCAGTGTGTTTATCCAATCAAATGTACCTGTTCACCAGTATATTAACTCACTCTACCTGTTCACCAGACTATTCACTCAATGACCTCTACCTGTTCTCCAGTGTATTTACCCAATTACCTGTACGTGTTCACCAGCATGTTCACCGAATCATCTGTACCTGTTTACCAGTGTATTCACACAGTCACCTCTATCTGTTCACCAGTGTATTCATCCAATCACCTATACCTGTTCACCAGCATGTTTCCCCAGGTAAAATTAATGATCTTGTAGTTAGGGGTCCTCTTGGAAGGAGTGATCACAGTATGATTGAGTTTCTCATACAAATGGAGGGTGCAATAGTTCAATCAAAAAACCTGTGTATTGTGCCTAAACAACGGAGACTGCAATGGAACGAGGGAGGATTTGGCTAGTGCCAACTGGGAACATGGTGGGATGGTGGAGGAACAGTGGAAGATTTTCAAAGAGATTTTTCACAGTGTCCAACAAAAGTATATTCCAGTTAAAAGCAAGGACAGTAAGGGTGGGGAGAGCCAGCCTTGGATAACTAAGGAAATAAAAGAAAGCATCAAACTAAAAGCTTATGCGTACAAAATCGCCAAGAGTAGTGGGAAACTGAAAGATTGGGAACACTTTAAAAAGCAACAAAGAAAGGGAAGCTAGAGTATGAAAAAATAAACTAGCACAAAATATAAAAACAGACAGTAAAAGTTTTTATAATTATACGAAGTGAAAAAGAGTGTCTAAAGTGAATGCAGGTCCCTTGGAGGACGAGAAGGGGGAATTGATATTCGATAATGAGAAAGTGGCAGAGGCTTTGAATGACAATTTTGTGTTGGTGGAGGACACATCTAACATGCCAGAGAGAGTTGTTATGGATGCATTGGGAGGTGAGGACCTCGATACAATACCTATCACTAAAGAGGTAGTGCTGAGCAAACTTGTGGGCATAAAAATAGACAAGTCCCCTGTTCCTGATGGAATGCATCCCAGGGTACTGAAAGAAATGGAAGAAGTTATAGTTGAGTCTTTGCGAATAATTTAACAAAATTCTCTGGGCAGGTCCTGGTGGATTGGAAGACAGCGAATGTCATGCCACTGTTCAAAAATGGATGTAGGCAAAAGGCAGGTAACTATAGGCCAGTTAGTTTAACATCTGTAGTTGGGAAAATACTTGAAGCTATCACTAAAGAAGAAATATCGAGGCATCTAGAAAAAAATGGATCCTTTAGGCAGATGCAGCATGGATTCAGCAATGGCAGGTCTTGTTTGACAAACTTACTGGGGTTCTTTGAGGATATAATGAGTGCAGTGGATAGATTTATTTACTTGGATTTCCAGAAGGTGTTTGATAAGGTGCCACATAAAAGACTTATTCATAAGATAAGGATGCATAGAATTGGGGTTGATGTATTAGCATGGATAGAAGATTGGTTAACTAATAGAAAGCAGAGAGTTGGTATACATGGGTGTTACTCTGATTGGCAATCAGTAATGAGTGGTATGCCGCAGGGCTTGGTGCTGGGTCTGTAACTGATCACCATATACATTAACAATCTGGAAGAGGGGACCGAGTATAGTTTATCTAAGTTTGCTAATGATACTAAATTGAGTGGAAAAGAAAATTGTGCAGAAGATACGGAGAGTCCGCACAGAGATACAGATAAGTGAGTTGGCAAGGGTCTGGCAGATGGTAAATGTGAGGTCATCCACTTTGGAAGGAAAAGTGAAAGAGCAGATTATTATTTAAATGGTAAAAAATTGAAGCATGCTGCTGTGCAGAGGGACTTGAGGGTGCTTGTGTACGAATCACAAAAGGTTGGTTTGCAGGTGCAGCGGGTTATCAAGAAGGCAAATGGAATGTTGGCCTTCATTGCTAGAGGGATTGAATTTAAGAGCAGGGAGGTTATGCTGCAACTCTACAGGGTACTGGTGAGGCCACACCTGGAGTACTGTGTGCAGTTCTGGTCTCCTTAATTGAGGAAGGATATACTGGCTTTGGAGGCAGTGCAGAAGAGGTTCACCAGGTTGATTCCAGAGATGAGGGGATTAGATGATGAGAAGAGATTGAGTTGCCTGGGACTGTATTTGCTGGAATTCAGAAGAACGAGAAGAGATCTTATAGAAACGTAGAAAGTTATGAAAGGGATAGATAAGAGAGAGGCAGGAATGTTGTTTCCTCTGGTGGGTGAAACTAGAACTAGGGGACATATCAGGATTCGAGGAAGTAGATTTAGGGTGGAGATGAGGAGGAACTGCTCTTTCCAGAGATTGGTGCATCTGTGGAGTTCTCTGCCCAATGAAGCAGTGGAGGCTACCTCAGTAAATATATTTAAGACAAGGTTGGATATGGTTTTGCACAGTAGGGAAATTCAGGGTTATGGGGAAAAGGCAGGTAGGTGGAAATGATACCATGGCCAGATTAGCCATGATCTTATTGAATGGCTATATTCACTCAATTACCTGTACCCATTTACCAGTGTATTCACTCAATTGCCTGTACCTGTTTGGCCTAAAATGTTGGCTCTGTATTCCTTTTCATAGGTGCTGCCTGACCTGCTTAGTTCCTCCAGCTCCAATGTGTGTTGCTCTGGATTTCCAGTATCTGCAGAATCTTTTCTAAATTTGTTTGCTTAAACTGGGTCTGCATCTGTCTCCTGTCCCATGAAAATGCCTTTTAAATGTTGTAACTGTGCCTGCCTTTGGCATGTTCATTCCATATCCCCACCACCCTCTGTATGGAGAAACTACACCTCACCTCTGTTGTTCACTTGTGTACAGATACCGCATTCTTCTCTGCAGCCTGTGGGCTCACTTTCAAGAACTTTGCAGCCCGTGATATTCCTGTATAATATGTTTACTTTTTAATTATTTGCCCAGTTTGCACTCTTTTGCACATTGGTGTTTGTCGGCTTTTATTGTGTGGCTTTTTCATGGATTCTTTTGTTTTCCCGTAGCTGTCTGCAAGAAGACAAATCTCAAGTTCGTATATGTGTACTTTGATACTTCATTAACTTTGAACTTTGATCTACTTGAGAATTGTGTACAATTGTGTTCTGATTATTGAATGTCTGTCATATTGTAGGGCATCAGAAGAATGTGAGGTAGCATCACAGAAGCAGAAAATCTTAAGAGTAATGGACAGAGAACAACATTTTGGTTGTAGAAATAAATGTGTAGTCTATTTTCTAAATGGGGAGAAGATCCAGGAATCTGAGTGTGGTGAACTACATATACCTGTCTGGACATGCCCCCCCCCCCCCGCTGACTGCTCCTGTGGCTCCTCCCACGGACCCCGGTAAAAAGGCGATTGGAGACACAGCCCCAGCCTCAGTCTCCAGGATGTAGTGTGGTGGTCATTTGCTGCTTGTTCTTTCTTCCAGCCAATAAAAGCTTATATCTCGCCTCACATCTCCGAGAGTTATTGATGGTGCATCACTGAGATGAAGCAGGACTTGGGAGACCTTGTGCAGAACACCCTGAAGGTTAACTTTCAGGTTGAGTCTTTGGTGAGGAAGGCAAATGCATTAATTTCAAGAGGTCTAGAAAACAAGAGCAGGGATGTATTGCTGAGGCTTTAAAAGGCATTTGTGAGGCCTCACCTTGAGTATTGTGAAACTCAATACTGATGTGCTAGCATTGGAGGGGGTCCAGGAATGAAAGGGTTATCACACAAGAAATGTTTGATGGTTCTGGGTCTGTACTCCCTGGAATTCAGAAGGATGGGGGGGGGGGTGGATCTCATTGAAATCTTTCGAATGTTGAAAGACCTAGAGTAGATGTGGAAAGGATGTTTCCCAGGCTGGGGGAGTCTAGGACCATAGGGCACAACCTCAGGATACAGGGGCACTCTTTCAAAACAGAGATGTGGAGAAATTTCTTTAGCAAAGGGTGGTGAATTTGTGGAATTTGTTGCCACATGTAGCTGTGGAGGCCAGGTCGTTGGGTGTATTTAAGGCAGAGATTGATAGATTCTTGACTGGACATGGCATCAAAGGTTACGGGGAGAAGGCCGGGAACTGGTTGAATGGCGGAGCAGACTCGATGGGTCGGATGGCCAAATTCTGCTCCTATGTCTTATGGTCTAACCCACAAAATACTGGAGGATTTTCCTCCATAGATGCTGCCTGACCTGCTGAGTTCCTCCAGAATTTTTGTGTTATTGCTTTTGTTTTTATTTCGTACATTATTACTGTATGAACATTCCAAGGTAGTAGATCGGGCTGTTTATATAAAGGGATTGGTTGCAAAAGTGAATAGATCGCTGCGGCGGGGCGGAACGCCCAGACAGTGTATCGGGTGCAAGTCCGGGAACTGCGTGTAATTGTAGGCGCGAGAGATTGCACGGGCGGACCCGCCTATTACTCCGGCTCCGATTTTTCGATTGCGCTGACAATCCCATCTTTATCTCCGGCTCCAGGTTTTGGATTGCCCTGACCATCCCACTTCGTAACTCCAGCTCCGAGTTTCGGGTTGCACGGTTACCCCGACTCTGAGTTTTCGATTCTGCTGACAGACTCCGCCTGTAACCCAGGCTCCGCGGTTTGGAATGCACTGGCGGTCCAATTTTATTACTCCGGTTTCGGGTTTTGATTGCGCTGACAGTCCCACATTTTAAGTCCAGCCAGGGTTTTGCGCTATTCTCTGGAGTACCGCCTTTTGATTGGCTCTCGTCATCCGATGAGGTCATTAGTGGGCTGAGCGGGGCCATCGCGGCCCTACTGCGCAGGCGTAGGCGGCGGAGCAGCCGGGAGCGGTGGCGATGGAGGCGAAGACGACGGGGACGGGATCTGGGCTTGGTTACCGCACCTACCGGCGCCGGTGGCTGGTCCTGTTCGCCACCTGTGCTCTCAGCTGTTCCAATGCAATGGTAAGTGAGATGAGAGTGGGGAGTGCCGGCTGCGCTTGTTGGGGGAAGCAGCCGAGCTGTCAGCCAGAGGTCTGGTCCCCTTCGTTGGTCAGGTCCCTGACCGACCGGGCTATCAGCCAGAGATCCGATCTTCCCCTTCCGTGTTTGGCCCGGACTGTGGCTCTTTCCCGGGCCTGGCTACGAACCAGCTGGGCTGCCAGCCGGAGATCCGATCTTCCCCTTCAAGGACTGGACCCTGGTCGGCTGGGCTGTCAGTCAGCGATCCGGTCCTTTCCTTCGCGGGTCTGGCTCCTGACTGGCCGGGCTATTAGCCGGAGATCAGATCCTCCCCTCTACGGGTCTGGACCCGGACCGGCCAAACTGTCAGCCGGAAAGAAGGCAGGTGTATGGGGTTGAGTGGGATCCGGGATCAGTCATGATGGAAAGGCGGAGCAGACTCGATGGACTGAATGGCCTAATTCTGCTCCTATGTCTTATCGTCTTATGATCCGACTATTCCTTTCCCAGGTCTGGACAGGGACAGGCCGGATCCGATGCTCCCCTTCCCGGGTCTGGCACCGGACTGTGCTATCGCAAGAGGTTGGACAAACTTAGGTTGTTTCCTCTGGAGTGGCGGCTGCTGAGGGGAGATCTGATAGAGATTTACTAGATTATGAGAGGCATAGATAGAGTAGGCAGATAGTATCCTTTTACATAGAAACATAGAAAATCTACAGCACATACAGGCCCTTCGGCCCACAATGCTGTGCTGAACATGTGCTTACTTTGGAAATTACCTCTGGTTACCCATAGTGGGGTCTGACCAGGGTCCTATATAGCTGTAACATTACCTCTCAGCTCTTGAACTTAATCCTATGGTTGATGAAGGCCAATGCACTGTATGCTTTCTTAACCACACTGTCAACCTGTGCAGCAGCTTTGAGTGTCCTTTGGACTCATACCCCAAGATCCCTCTGATCCTCCACACTGCCAAAAGTCTTACCATTAATACTATATTCTGCCATCATATTTAACCTACTAAAATGAACCATCTCACACTTAACTGGGTTCAACTCCATCTCATCCCAGTTGTGCTTCCTTTCAATGTCCCACTATAACCTCTGATAGCCCTCCACACTATCCACAACACCTCCAAACTTTGTATCATCAGCAAATTTACTAACCCATCCTTCCACTTAATCATCCAGGTCATTTATAAAAATTACAAAGAGAAGGGGTCCCAGAACAGATCCCTGAGGCACATCACTGGTCACCAACCTCCATGCAGAATATGATCCGTCTACAACCACTCTTTGCCTTCTGTGGGCAAGCCAGTTCTGGATCCACAAAGCAATGTCCCCTTGGATCCCATGCCTTCTTACTTTCTCAATAAGCCTTGCATGGGGTACCTTATCAAATGCCTTGCTGAAATTCAAATACACTACATCTACTGATCTACCTTCATCAATGTGTTTAGTCACATCCTCAAAAAGTTCAATCAAACTTGTAAGGCACAACCTGCCTTTGACAAAGCCATGCTAATTATTCCTAATTATATTATGCCTCTCCAAATGTTCATAAATCTTCCCATTCAGGATCTTCTCCATCAGCTTATCAACCACTGAAGTAAGACTCACTGATCTACAATTTCCTGGACTATCTCTAACTCCTTTCTTGAATAAGGAAATAAAATTTGCAACACTCCAATCCTCTGGGACCTCTTCCGTCCCCATTGATGATGCAAAGATCATTGCCAGAGGCTCAGCAATCTCCTCCCTCGCCTCCCACAGTAGCCTGGGGTACATTTTGTCCGGTCCTGGCGACTTATCCAACTTGATACATTCCAAAAGCTCCAGCACATCCTCTTTCTTAATGTCGATGTGCTCAAGCTTTTCAGTCCACTGTAAGTAATCCCCACAATCGCCAAGATCCTTTTCCGTAGTGACTACTGAAGCAAATTATTCATAAAGTACCTCTGATACCTCCTCCCTTTCCATACAAACTTTCCCACTGTCACACTTGATTGGTCCTATTCTCTCATGTCTTATCCTCTTTACTCTTCACATACTTGTAGAATGCCTTACTGTTTTCCTTTATTCTTCTCGCCAAGGCCTTCTCATGGCTCCTTCTGGCTCTCCTAATTTCATTCTTAAGCTCCTTCCTGCCAGCCTTATAATCTTCTAGATCTCTATCATCTAGTTTTTTGAATATTTCATTAGCTTTTCTTTTTTCCTTGACTAGATTTACAACTACCTTTGTACACCACAGTTCCTGTACCCAACCATCCTTTCCCTGTCTGATTGGAATGTACCTATGCAGAACGTCACACAAATATCCCCTGATATTTCAGGGCATGCATTTAAGGTAACTTCAAAGGAGATGTGAGAGGCAAGTTTTTATTACACAGGGAGTGGTGGGTTCTTGGGATGTGCTGCCTGGGGTGATGGTGGAGTCAAATACAGAGACTTTTAAGAGATAGGCACATGAATGTGACAAAACTGGAAAGATCTGGACATTTTGTGGGCCATAGAAATGAGTTAAGTTGCCTATGTTGTTACTAATTTAATTGAATTAGCACAACTTTGTGGGCCGAAGGGCCTGTAATGTGCTGTAGGTTTCTATGGATCAGCACAACATTGTAGGCTGAAGGGCCTGTAATGTGCTGTAGATTTCTGTGGATCAGCACAACATTGTGGGCTGAAAGGCCTGTAATGTGCTGTATTGTCCTATGTACTAGACTGGCCCTTCAACCAAACTGATCCGTGGGTTACAAGACCTGCTTCCATGCTGGCTCTTTACAGATCAGATTCAGATTCAGATTTAGATTCAGTTTATTGTCATTTAGAAACCACAGATGCAATGCAGTTAAAAAATGAGACAACGTTCCCCCAGAATGATATCACAAAAGCATATGACAAAACAGACTACACCAGAAAATCCACGTAACGTTTGGCAATCCCCAATCCAGAGTCCGGAGAGGCTGCTGCGTATTAATATCGTGCTACCGTCTAGCGCGTTCCCTGGAAAGGAGCTCCAAATCCACCAGACAAAAACAAGACCAAAAACTAAAGCTACAAGACCTGCACAAAACCACATAATTACAACATATAGTTACAACAGTGCAAACAATAGCATAATTGATAAAAAAAAAACAGACTATGGGCACAGTAAAAATAGTCCAAGATGTTCAAAAGAAATCACCACACAGTTTCCACAAGTCCCCAGGATCCCGACAGACTTGCCATCCCACGCTGACGGCAGAAGGGAGTACCCCCGCTATGGACTTCCAATGCGCTGCCTGACTCAGCCTCGCAGACGCAGCACACAATGGAAGCTCCGTCGAAACCAGCCTCGCAGACGCAGCACACACCGAAAGTGACCTGAGTCCGTCGAACCTCCAAGCCGACGACCATCCCTTCCGGCACAGCTTTTCTGAGCTCCATCCTCTGCCGAGCGAATTAAGATGGCCCCGCCAACGGCCATCGGCAACACGACCCCAAGGACTGGGGACCTGTTCTTCCCAGCAGAGACCCGGACCTCACAGCAGCAGCAGCAATGAAGAAGGTCTTTCTGGAATTTCCCGATGTTTCTCCATGCTTCCACGTCCGTTTTCAATCGATTATGATTACGCACGGCACCCCACTTCACAAATAACAGATAATCAGTTCCGGAGTGGCCGCTGCAAGCTGCATCGCACCACCATTTTGGATTAACATTTCTAAAGATCCTCAGCGAAGCTGCACAAAACGACCTGTGAAATCAAAGGTCAAGTGCTCATCACTGGAAAGTAGAGGCACTCCTGGAGTTGGGGAGCCAACTATTCATCAATGGTAAAACTCAGTACTCTCCAGAGTGCTTTTGACTATCTGAGGAAGAGTGCTTAGAAAATGAAGCCCTCAGCTCCACACCAAGCTCATGGTTTATTAGGAATGGGGATGAGCTGATGAGTCGTCACTAGTCTTCTGCAAATCCCTCAGGATCAGGATGACTTGATCTCTGCTGAGACACTTCAGGAGGGATGATTTACAACTACAGCTGCGTAGCCCTTGTGTTACATAGATAGCAGTATTATTGTGGACTAAATGGTGATTACATCATGTATTCTCACCATTGTTTTGGTCTTATTTGCTGGTTCTGTGTTTTGACAAATTTAATACATGTTCACTTTCTCTTCAGTTGTAAGTTTGTTCACTTTTGCTTCAGTTTCATTTCAAATGATAAAAAGGAAGCATTTGCTAAATGTTTGATTAGTAAGCAGAGAATTATGTTGACTCTTGAGGAATGAGTCACATGCATTTCTCAGCTGATGGAATAATGCAGGACCTGCATTTAAAACTCTGATAGACAAAGGACATGCAATGATGTAGAATCCAAGTAGACTGTTGGTATTTGAATTAGGGTCTGTAGTTTAACATTTTTGTCCTATATCGTAACAATTGCCAGCCACCCAGCAACTCCTCCCCCCCCCACCAATCCAGCTCTTGCAAAGGTTAGACACACTGATACTGTTCAGCCTGGTTGTTTATGGTTGATTTGTAAGTCAGCAGGTTGAATTGCTTAATTCAGTCTTTTCTATGCAAAGGAAGTTCTTAGCTAACCATGCATCTTGCCCACAGGATACACGTGACTTATCAAAGCTACTGTAAATGATTCCTTGTGATACTGATGTCATGTACAAATACCACTTGACTAACAAACTAGTCCAAGTACATTGGAATCCAGGTAGTTGGAACACATCCGAGCCAGTACATTTTGGCCCAGTTAAGCAGCTTGAAGTTTCATAGAAATATTAACATGGTATAAGACAAACTACTGTTTAACTGAGTAACAAATTATGTATTTAAATGAAATACAGAACAAATGATAACACTACCAATACTACTACAGTACTATAAAACCAGTAGTTTTTATTTCTTTTTGAACACAAACACATGCAACTGATGCTATTTAAAAGCTGTACATTCTAAGCACAGTGTAACATCTAACAACCACACAAGTTTTTGTGACTGACACCAGTTGGAAACTGTTCAGCAACAGGCTGCTGTCTGAATTAAGCAACATGGTGTCCCAAATAAACTCGGGGAATTCTATCTATTTTCTCGATTAGTTTTTGTTCTTTAAGAGTTGTCCAAAATAAGCGACTATTACCCTCTGGCTTCTCCCACAAACTCAATTTATTACCTCATCCTGAATGCCAAGAGACTGAATCTTCTTGACCAGCCTCCTGTGCAGGACCTTGTCAGATGCCTTAATGAAGTCCATGTGGACAGCATCCACTATCGCGAAAAACTATAAGATTGGTTTCTTCAGGACCTTCCATGCACAAAGCCATACTGACTATCCTTAATCAGTCTATGTCTATCCAAATACTTGTATATCTGGTCCCTTAGGATACCTTCCAATAACTTTCCCTCAGCTGATGTCCGACTCACCAGCCTGTAATTCCTGTTTCAGTTTAGATCCTTTTTTAAACAGCAGAACAAAGTTGGCTTTCCTCCAATCCACTGGTACCTCTCCTGTCGCTAAGGATGTTTTAAATATATCTGCTAGGGTCCAGGCAATTTCTGCAATTGCCTCCTGTTGGGTCGAAGGGAACAGTTTGTCAGGCCCTGGGGATTTGCCTCAGGGTAGCAAACACTTCCTCTTCTGTAATCTGTACAGGATCCATGAAGTTGATGCTGCTTTACCCCACTTGTATAGACTCTGTAACCATCTCCCAAGTAAATACAGATGCAATGAGTGCTTTTAAAATCTGCCCCATTTGTTTTGGCTCCATCATTTCACAGCTTGTCACACTGGACTGACATTCACTCCAGTGTTGTTTCGTTGATGTCAGTGTCAGCTAAATCAGGTGAGAGTGGGCAGTTACACAGAACGTGTTCAATGTTCTGCGCCCTTTCACCACACTCACAGGATTCGTTGGTCTTTAAACCCCACTTCGCCATATTGTCTTCCGTCCTACAAACTCCCGCTCTCATTCTGTTGAGAGTGCACCACTTCCGTCTGTCAAGCAGTGCCCCGTCTGGCAACATTTTGTGGTGTCTTGCACTGTATTGTTTGTTGGGATTTGGCTCCATAATGGATTACTATTCCGATCTTCCAGAAGACCAATTTTGCTCCTTGCAATTCTTTTGCTCTTAACATATCTGTAGAATCCCTTAGGATACTCCTTCTAATTTCCTTGTTTCTACTTGCCTATACCTGCTATGCACTTCCTTTTTTCCCTTAACCAGGGCCTCAAGATCTCATGAAAACCAAAGTTCCCTACAGTTGTATCTTTACCTTTTACTCTGACAGGCACATACAAGCTGTGTACTCTCAAAAATGTTTTTGAAGACCTCCCACTTTCCAAGTACGGTACTCCTTTGCCAGAAAACAACTTGTTCCAATGCTCACTTATAAGATCATTTCTGATACTATCAAAATTGGTCTTTCTCCAATTCAGAATCTCAACCCGAGGACCAGACATTTCTTTTTGCATAGCTACTTTGAAACTATTTACTTTGCATAGTTACTTTGTGATCACTAGATGCAAAGTGTTCCTCTACACAAACTTCTGTCACCTGCCCTGTCTCATTTCCTAAAATCAGATCCAGCATTGCACACTCTCTTGTTGGGAGGTTTCCAGAACTCATTTGACAAAATCTATCCCACCTTGTCCTTTGACATTATGGGATTTCCAGTCCCTATGTGGAAAGATAAAAATCGCCAACTATAACAACCTTATGTTTCTCACTACAATCTGTTGATTCCGGACTTTGTTTGAGGTCTTATCAACATCTGTCTCCACAACCTCTTCACTAACTGTTCAGGCACTCTGGTTTCCAACCAACCCCCACCCCCACCACAACTGTAATTTAAACACTGCAGCATTAACAAACCTTCTCACTAGGATATTAGTCCCCCTTCAGTTCAGGTGCAAACCATCCCTTCTGTACAGGTCCCCCTTCGCTGGAAGAGAGCCCAATGTTCCAAAAATCTTATGTCCTCCCATCTACACCAACTTCTTAGTCAATTGTTAATCTGTATATTCTTCATAGTTCTGGCCTCACGAGCACGTGGCATGGCTAGCAATCCTGAAATCACAATCCTGGAGGTTCTGCTCTTAAATTTGGCACCTAACTCCCTGAACTCCCAATGCAGAACCTCATCTCTCTTCCTACCCATGTTATTGGTACCTGCATGGACCACAACCTCTTGCTGTTCACCCTCTCACTTACGATTTCTGAGGACTCGATCTGAGATGTCTCAGACCCTGGCACCCTGGAGGCAACATACCATCCGAGAATCTCATTCTTGCCCACAGAACCTCCTTTCTGTTTCCTAGACTGACAAATCCCCCATCGCCACAGTGTGCCTCTTCTCTGCCTTTCCCTTCTGAGTCACAGAGTCATACTCAGTGCCAGAGACCCGACTGCTGTGACTTTGTGACTTTCCTCTGTTAGGTTCCCCCCACCGCCTGTACCCAAAGTGATATACATGTTGTTGAGGGGATGGCCACAGAGGTACTCTACACTGGCTCCTTAACCTCTTTCCCTTCCTGACTGTCACCCAGTTTCCTGTGCCCAACACCTTGGGTGTAACTACCTCTCTCTATGTCCTATCTATCACCCCGCCGGGCCTCCTAAGTGATCCGGAGTTCATCCAGTTCCAGCTCCATCTCCTTAACACAGAATGTTAAAAGCTGCAGCTGGGTTCACTTCTCACAGTTGTAGTCATCAGGGACACTGGAGGTCTCCCTACCTTACCAGATCCCATGTAAGTAACATTCAACTATCCTGCCTGGCATCTCTGCTGTCCTGACTGAGCAGATATAAAAAAGGAAGGAGGGAATAAAATAAACTTTAGCTAGAGCTTTTCTTTCTCTGACTGAAGCCTTGAGCATCTAAATCCTGAAGATTACCTTTAATTTGCTCTTGCTAATCAATCCCAAATGTGGGTTGGTTGCTGGTCAGAGCTCAATTACTGCTTCCCATTATTGTTAACACAAGGGCTTGGAACTAGTATGCCTAATCTCTCATCACAGACATTCTCTCCCCCCCCCCACACGGAGATCTGTCTGATAAGCTTCCCACAGCCTCCCAAATTTGTATCTTGAACTAGTCTCAACCAAAGTGATTAGAAGGGATCCAGGTTGACATTTTTGGACTTGTAGAAGCTGTTTGAGAGAATATTAGAACAAGTCTGTGGCTTTTGAAGTGATCTTTTGGCACCGTTGAATGATTGGTTAGCATGAGTTGGGGTCATTTTCATGTTGGTGACCAATGGGATACCTTTGGGATCGGTGTTTAGACATGACACTGAGACATGACAGTGAGAGTAGGAATGGAATTAGGTGGAGGATGAATGCGTGGTTGAGGGATTGGAGCAGGGGGCAGGGATTCAAGTTTCTGGATCATTGGGACCTCTTCTGGGGCAGGCGTGACTTGTTCAAGAAGGACGGGTTACACTTGAATCCTGGGGGGACCAATATCCTAGCGGGGAGGTTTGCTAGGGCTACAGGGCAGACTTTAAACTAGTAAGATGGGGGGGGGGGCGGAAATCAATTTGAGGAAACTATGGGAGAGGAGGTTAGTTCACCAGTAGAGCAAGTAAGTGGACAGTGTGTGAGGGAGGAAAGGCAGGTGATGGAGAAGGGATGCGCTCAGCCCGAAGATGTAGAGGAGAAGAAAGAAAAGGATAATAAATTTGAATGCATTGCTAGGAATGAAAAGAGAGGAGGAGGTGGAGAGTATCTTAAATGTATCTATTTTAATGCTAGGAGCATTGTAAGAAAGGTGGATGAGCTTAAAGCGTGGATTGATACCTGGAATTATGATGTTGTAGCTATTAGTGAAACATGGTTGCAGAAAGGGTGTGATTGGCAACTAAATATTCCTGGATTTAGTTGCTTCAGGTGTGATAGAGTAGGAGGGGCCAGAGGAGGAGGTGTTGCATTGCTTGTCCGAGAAAATCTTATGGCGGTGCTTTGGAAGGATAGATTAGAGAGCTCCTCTAGGGAGGCTATTTGGGTGAAATTGAGGAATGGGAAAGGTGTAGTAACACTGATAGGAGTGTATTATAGGCCACCTAATGGGGAGCGTGAGTTGGAAGAGCAAATCTGTAAGGAGATAGCAGATATTTGTAGTAAACACAAGGTGGTGATTGTGGGAGATTTTAATTTTCCACACATAGATTGGGAAGCTCATTCTGTAAAAGGGCTGGATGGTTTAGAGTTTGTGAAATGTGTGCAGGATAGTTTTTTGCAACAATACATAGAAGTACCGACTAGAGATGGGGCATTGTTGGATCTCCTGTTAGGGAATGCGATAGGTCAGCTGACAGATGTACGTGTTGGGGAGCACTTCGGGTCCAGTGATCACAATAGCATTAGCTTCAATATAATTATGGAGAAGGACAGGACTGGACCTAGAGTTGAGATTTTTGATTGGAGAAAGGCTAACTTTGAGGAGATGCGCAGGGATTTAGAGAGAGTGGATTGGGTCAAGTTGTTTTATGGGAAGGATGTAATAGAGAAATGGAGGTCATTTAAGGGTGAAATTATGAGGGTACAGAATCTTTATGTTCCTGTTCGGTTGAAAGGAAAGGTTAAAGGTTTGAAAGCGCCATGGTTTTCAAGGGATATTAGAAACTTGGTTCAAAAAAAGAGGGATGTCTACAATAGATATAGGCAGCATGGAGTAAAGGAATTGCTCGAGGAATATAAAGAATGTAAAAGGAAACTTAAGAAAGAGATTAGAAAAGCTAAAAGAAGTTACGAGTTTGGTTTGGCAAATAAGGTGGAAGTAAATCCGAATGGCTTCTACAGTTATATTAAAAGCAAGAGGATAGTGAGGGATAAAATTGGTCCCTTAAAGAATCAGGGTGGTCAGCTATGTGTGGAGCCGAGGGAGATGGGAGAGATTTTGAACGATTTCTTCTCTTCAGTATTCACTAAGGAGAAGGATATTGAATGGTGTAAGGTGTGGGAAACAAGTAAGGAAGTTATGGAACCTATGACAATTAAAGAGGTGGAAGTACTGGCGCTTTTAAGAAATTTAAAAGTGGATAAATCTCCGGGTCCTGACCGGATATTCCCCAGGACCTTGAGGGAAGTTTGTGTAGAGATAGCAGGAGCTCTGATGGAGATCTTTCAGATGTCATTAGAAACGGGGATTGTGCCGGAGGATTGGCGTATTGCTCATGTGGTTCCATTGTTTAAAAAGGGTTCTAGAAGTAAGCCTGGCAATTATAGACCTGTCAGTTTGACATCAGTGGTGGGTAAATTAATGGAAAGTATTCTTAGAGATAGTATTTATAATTATCTGGATAGACAGGATCTGATTAGGAGTAGCCAGCATGGATTTGTGCGTGGAAGGTCATGTTTGACAAACCTTATTGAATTTTTTGAAGTAGTTATGAGGAATGTTGACGAGGGTAAGGCAGTGGATGTAGTCTATATGGACTTCAGCAAGGCCTTTGACAAAGTTCCACATGGAAGGTTAGTTAAGAAGGTTCAGTCGTTAGGTATTAATGCTGGAGTAATAAAATGGATTCAACAGTGGCTAGATGGGAGATGCCAGAGAGTAGTGGTGGATAATTGTTTATTGGGATGGAGGCCGGTGACGAGCGGGGTGCCTCAGGGATCTGTTTTGGGCCCAATGTTGTTTGTAATATACATAAATGATCTGGATGATGGGGTGGTAAATTGGATTAGTAAGTATGCTGATGATACTAAGGTAGGAGGTGTTGTGGATAATGAGGTGGGGTTTCAAAGCTTGCAGGGAGATTTATGCCAGTTAGAAGAATGGGCTGAACGTTGGCAGATGGAGTTTAATGCTGAGAAGTGTGAGGTTCTACATTTTGGCAGGAATAATCCAAATAGAACATACAGGGTAAATGGTAGGGCATTGAGGAATGCAGTGGAACAGAGAGATCTAGGAATAACAGTGCATAGTTCCCTGAAGGTGGAGTCTCATGTAGATAGGGTGGTGAAGAAGGCTTTTGGAACGCTGGCCTTTATAAACCAGAGCATTGAGTACAGAAGTTGGGATGTAATGTTAAAATTGTACAAGGCATTGGTAAGGCCAAATTTGGAATATTGTGTACAGTTCTGGTCACCGAATTATAGGAAAGATATCAATAAATTAGAGAGAGTGCAGAGACGATTTACTAGGATGTTACCTGGGTTTCAGCACTTAAGTTACAGAGAAAGGTTGAACAAGTTAGGTCTCTATTCATTGGAGTGTAGAAGGTTGAGGGGGGATTTGATCGAGGTATTTAAAATGTTGAGAGGGATAGATAGAGTTGACGTGAATAGGCTGTTTCCATTGAGAGTAGGGGAGATTCAAACGAGAGGACATGATTTGAGAGTTAGGGGGCAAAAGTTTAAGGGAAACACGAGGGATATTTCTTTACTCAGAGAGTGATAGCTGTGTGGAATGAGCTTCCTGTAGAAGTAGTAGAGGCCAATTCAGTTGTGTCATTTAAGGTAAAATTGGATAGGTATATGGACAGGAAAGGAGTGGAGGGTTATGGGCTGAGTGCGGGTAGGTGGGACTAGGTGAGATTAAGAGTTCGGCACGGACTAGGAGGGCCGGAATGGCCTGTTTCCGTGCTGTGATTGTTATATGGTTATATGACTGTCCACAGCATGTGCATAAATTGGTAAGACAGTGAATGCATGGTAGGCAATCCTTCAGACACAAATAAGTGAGAAGACAAGTTGTGATGTACAAGGCTGTAGTTCCGAGATTGTTTAATGAGTGAGCAGCAATTTGTTAAGTAGTGTGTTGTGTGCGAAATGTAGAAACCTAGTGTACAGGCACAGACACACACACACACACACAGCAGGTAATGGAGAAAGCTAAAAGAATTTTGTCTTTATTTCATGTTTCCTTAAGTACATAGTCTTGTTGCAATTGTGTGAGCCAGAAGTGATGTCACATCTGAAATAGTGAACACTTGAGGTGCCCTTATTTATAATGAAAGATATGTTTTCCATGCAGACAAGTTGATACAAAGTCCCTGGATGTGGAGGCATTGTCCTACATGGAACTCTACTTAATGCAATAAAACAATTAGAAGTGATCTTATTGAAAGAGGATTGTTGAGGGATGGTCTGGGTAAATGCTGAGAGGGTGTCTCTTCTGAGAGAGCCCGAAAACAGAGGACATGCTCTCAGAATAAGGGGCACCCATTTAAGATTGAGATGAAATATTTCTTATGAAATTGGAAGTCTTTTGCACAGAATCATGGGGGGGGGGGAGTCCATGGATATATCTCTAAACAGTGAGGGGATTTGGGAATATGGGAAAATTACTTCAACAATTTTGTTCGGCCATCCCAAACCTCAGGCAAGGTCCTGGAGGATGGCGAGTATCTAATGGTGTTCCATTATTCAAGAAGGGAACCAGGGATAATCCTGGAAACTATAGACCAGTAAGTCTCACACCAGTGGTAGGGAAGTTACTGGAGATAATTCTTAGGAATAGGGTTTATGAGCATTTTGAAAATCATGGCTAATCAGTGAGAGGGAGTGTAATGTTGAATCAGGTTTGCAGGTCCTGCAAGTGAGACAGAAAGCACTGGGTATATTCATCATTTATTTACAAAGAGTAAAAACTGAACCAAACATTCATGTTCTCTATTTACAGATAATACAAAGCTGAATATTTAACGAACATACTTAGTTAAAAATGTGCGCAGAGCATATTATGAGACCATAGGAGCAGAATTAGGCCATTCAGCCCGTCTGCTCTGCCATTCCATCATGGCTGATCCCGGATCCCACTCAACCCCATACACCTGCCTGGTTGCCATATTCTTTGATGCCCTGACCAATCAGAAAACTATCAACTTCTGCCTTATATACATCTGCGGACTTGGCCTCCACAGCTATTTATGGCACAGCATTCCACATATTCACCACTCTCTGGCTAAAACAATTCCTCCTTACCTCAGGTCTAAAAAGTCACCCCTCAGTCTTGAGGCTGAGACCTCTAGTTCTGGATACCCTCACCATAGGAAACATCCTCTCCATATCCACCTTATCTAGTCCTTTCAACATTCAGTAGATCTCAAAAAGATCCCCATGCATTTTTCTAAATTCCAGTGAGTACAGGCCCAAAGCTGCCAAACACTCCTCAAAGGTTAACCCCATTCATTCCCAGAATCATCCTTGTAAACCTCCTCGGGACTCTCTCCAATGACAATACATCCTTACTGAGATAAGGGGCTAAAAACTGTTGTCAATAATCCGAAGTGCAGCCTGAGTAGTGTCTTATAAAGGCTCAGCATTATCTCCTTGCTTTTATATTCTGTTCCCCTTGAAATAGATGTCAACATTGCATTTGCCACCTTTACCACAGACTCAATCTGTAAATTAACCTTCTGGGAGTCTTGCACGTGGACTCCCAAGTTCCCCTGCACCTTTGATGTTTGAACTTTCTCCCAATTTAGATGATAGTCTGCACTATTGTTCCTTTTACCAAAATGCATTTTCATACATTTCCCAGCACTGTATTCCATTTGCCACTTTTTTTTGCCCATTCTTCCAATTTGTCTAAGTCCTGCTGCAATCACATTGCTTCCTCAGCACTACCTACCCCTCCACCAGCTATCCTTGTCTCGTCTGCAAACTTTGCCACAAAGCTATCAATTCCATTATCCAAATCATTCACAAACAATGTGAAATAAGTGGTCCCAGTACAGACCCCTGAGGAACACCACTGGTCACTGGCAGCCAACCAGAAAAGGCCCACTTGCTGCCTCCTGCCTGTCAGCCATTCCTCTATCCATGCCAGTATTTTTCCTGTAACAACATAGGATTTTATCTTGTTAAGCAGTCTCATGTGTGGCACCTTATCAAATGTCTTCCCAATCACCTTGCCTTGAACAAAGGAAGAAGAGAGCAAGCCCCTTTCATGTGCTATTTTATTTACCCAGGATATTTGAAACTCAACGGCAGGTGACTATCCAATGGGAAAAGCAGCTGCAATTTCTAAACTAACCAATTACAATGGAAACAACTTCCGACAGTCAGAGTAAGGCACATCCCCACAGGATAGGGAGCAAGGCTTTGTGCAGGGCAAGGCTTGTCTTGGCTGGCTCGAATGAGGCTTTTGATGGGGTGACGAGGGTGATTGATGAAGGTAGAGCTGTGATGTTGTCTACGTGGATTTTAGTAAGGTATTTGACAAGGTTCCTTGTGGGAGGCTCATCCAGCCTGTGAGAAGTGGTCGAAAGGACTCATTCTAGCTGGAGTTGTGGGATTAGTGGTGGTCTCCAAGGATCTTACTGGGACCTCTGCTGTTTGTGATTTCTCCAAATGACCTGGATGAAAATGTAGAAGGATGGGTTAGTAGATTTGTAGATGATTCAAAGATTGGTGGTGTGGATAGCTTAGAAGACTGGCAAAGAATACAGCAGGATATAAATCGGCTGCAGATAAGAGTGGAAAAATAGCAGATGGAGTTTAACCCAGCCAAATGTGAAGTGTTGCATCTTGGTAGGTCAAAGGTAAAGAGGCAGTGCACTGCTTAAGGGCAAAATCCATGACAGTGTAGATGAGCAGAGAGATCTTGGGGTCCAAGTTCACAGGTCCCTGAAAGTAGCGAACCATGTTGATAGGGTGGTTAATAAGGCATAAGACATGCTTATCTTTATCAGTCGACATTCAATTAAAAAATCAGGAAGTTATGTTGCAGCGTTATCAAACTCCAGTTTGGCCGCATCTGAAGTATTGCATATAGTACTGGTCGCCCCGTTATAGGAAGGATGTTTGGGTGCAGAAGAGATTCCCCGGGATGTTGCCTGGATTCAAGAGTATGAGCTATATGGTACTCCTGTTACTAATAAAGTGGCCACTGAGAATATTTTTGTTTTCTGTTTCGAACCCACCCTTTATCCACCCCAGTATATAATTTATAATCTCATGCCCCAATTCTGTGTAATAACCTCGGTGTGGCTTCTTATCGAGGCGCTCCTGTGAAGTACCACATCCACTGGTTGTGCTTTATTGTTTCTGCCAATTAGAGCAAAGATCCTGTGGATGTGTCTGACAGTGTACCTTTCGTAAGTCCTCGTCGACTCTGCCCAACCCCATCATTATTTTCCAGGGGCCTGTCACTGCTTCCTTAATACAGTTTCAGCATTTCCCCATCAATGTCGGGCTAATTCATGAATATTCTATCTCCCTTCAGTCTTTAAATAATGCTGAAATATACTTTGCTTCCTAGTCTGTGAAAATATTATTACCGTAGATTCCGGATTTTAAGCCGCTACTTTTTTCCCACATTTTGAACAGCTTTGAACTTTGCGGCCTTTAATACGGAGTGGCTAATACATGATTTTTTTCATGCCGCCTCGTAAACATTTTGCCTCATAACAGTAGACCAATAAAATTGATGAGTAGTTCACAGAGGTCCAATGAAATTGTACGATAAATCAAGCGCACTTTCACAATTAAATTATTGTAAATCAGTCATTTGTACTCACCCTCATCAACATGGAAAACACTCGAAGCATTGTGCTGCCTTATGGCAGTTATTTAGTTTATAATATTTTCGCTTAGTAATTCATTTTCTAGTTAAAGTTAGAAGAGTTTTAACTATATTTGTTTTCTGTACTACATCGCGGGATGCTATGACATCACACCCGGTTTCGCGGTGTCTTGTGGGAAAAATGCCGTTTGCGATAAACGGGACGGCGGAGCGAAAACGCTGCTTTTAAGTTAAAGGCGATCAATAACTTTTCCTGGTAGGCTGCAGTATATATATTTTTTACCAGTCGTTAGGAGATATTGGAATGTTGTTCAGTAAAGAAGTATACGCAACGTATATTTAAAAGTAGCCGCGTTACGGGCACGGTTCGAAAAAAAGCATTTGCAATATGTATTTGTTTTTGTTACCATATGGATTTAATTAAAAGTTAAAAAATCCTCACGTGTAATATCTTTCTGTGTAAATATCTCATATTACAACGTGGGACACCTGCGGCCGAAAATCCGGTGCGGCCTAAAATCCGGTGCGGCCTTTACAATTAAAAAATTGATTTTATTTCTAAAATTAGAGCCAACGGCTTTTAATCAGGTGCGCTCTGTAGTCCGGAATCTACGGTATTAGCAAATTGCACATACCTGTTTGATGAAGGAATACAGACCTTGTGTATTCAGATAGCATTAGATTGGCATGGACATCACAGACATTGTGGGCCAAATGGCATGTTCCCATGCTGTACTGTTCTATTCTGCTTGTAACTGGTGAATTATTGATGTCGGTAATGCAGACCTAGCAGTGGATTACCCTGCTACCACTAGGTCTCTTCACTAGAACAGTGAGCTGTTTAGTGTTACTGTACAGTTTACTGTTTATCTGCACTACACACATCACATGCATTTTGAATTATATTTTATTAACTTATTTGTGGTTATATTTTGTTTTATGTGGCGTATGTGATGTATGTATTTTGGCTGCACTGTGGTCTGGAAGAATGTTGCTTCATTTGGTTGTATATATGTACAGTCAGATGACCATAAATTTAAAGTTCAGGTTTAATGTCATCCAGCCTTGCATGAATGTCCATGAATAATACAGACAAATGAAACATTGTTACTCCGGGGCTAAGCTGCATAACACAGTATCAACAATCATACACAGTATACGGTACATATAACACATATAAGATAGCAGTAAACATACAGTCACACAAAAAAATCTATAGCTGAGTGACATGTCCAGTATATTGATGAATGTCATCGACAAGAATAAGCAGTTCAGAGCAGTCCACAGCTGAAAGTACGTAGGCATGCAACTTGGCTGTCATTCCACCGACTGACCACTAGAGGGCAACAACTAAAGGTGGGGCTGCTTGTCATTCCCCAACCCAGTATGGACATTGTGCTACACCCAGCACCTCTGTGCACTGACCCCGATGCTAGGCAGTAATACGGTCCGCACCAAGTCGTGCTCTGCCAACGAGCAGCTCGCTGATGGGGTAAGCCTGCAATACTTAATGTCCAACATTATTTTGCGATTAGAAAAGTGATGTTTAAAAAAGACAAAAACACCTCTGGTCGGCCCCCAAGGGTCGGCTGCATCCAAAAGTGCTGCCGTATTACCAGAAGTCTTGTACACAACATGATTGAGAAATGAGTCTTTGAGCAGTCATCGGGGAGAAACATGTCAGGTGGAAATGGTAAATTTGTGTACTGAAGTGCAATAAAAAACCTGTCTTACATACTGTTCATACAAATTAATTCATTACACAGTGCATTGAGTAGAAGGTAAAACAATAGGAGAGTGAACACTGCAGGGCTGCACCAACGGGAGGGGCTAGCCCCTAGCCCAGCACGACTCCAGCATGTCCATGCCCAGCAGAGGCCTCTCCCCTCTCTGTTGGGTGACTGCAGTCGGTCTGTGCATCCAAGGCAACCTCGCTGCCGAGGCCTAGTCCTTGCCACAACAGAGATAACACAGCTGCCCTGCTGCCAGTCTCTCCAATGAGTGACAAACTGAACTGCAGTATTCTATGTTACCAATATCAAACAGGGTGTATCAATAACAACACCTAATATAATTACTCTCTCCGTTTCTTGGATTGCACGCCAAATTGGCACAATAGTATGCAACAATGGTATGCAAGTCCAGCTCCATTGCTATCAAGCAACTTGCTGATGGGATAGACCAGCAGTACTTGATGTTCTTAGTATCCAGCAGTGATTTCTGATTGTAAGACAAGATGTACAAGAAGAACAAGCTGCATCTGAGCATGCTGCCATCTTACTGGTACTTGTCCCCACAGTACACACTTACTCAGTTACCTAGTTTAAGTCCCGTTGCTGACCTGGTTCCATTTAGTCATCACCTATACACTACCCAGGTCTCTTATTCCCAAGCGGATCCATTCCCCCCCCCCCTACCCCACCCCTATTGATTCCACTCTTCACTGTCCTTAGCAGAGCCTTCTATTTGCACCTATCACTTTCTGACCTCTGTCTCTCACTCCTCCACCCATCTCCATCTGTCCATCATCTCATTCTCCCACCCCGCTCCTCTGCTCCACCTGTTTCCCTACTCACCTGGTTCCACCTCTCACCTCCTAGTCCATGCCCAGCCCCACTTGCCTCCACCCTCCCCTCCTCCACCTATCTCCCTACTCACCTGGTTCCATCTGACCACCTGGGTGTCCTATTCCCAAGCAAGTCCATCCCCCCATTGATACCACTCTTCACCACCCTCAGCATAGCCTTCTGTTTGCACGCATCACTTTCTGGCCTCTGTCTCTCTTCCTCCATCCATCTTCCCTTCCTCCACCTGTCTCGCTCTCCTTCCTCCCCTCCTCCACCTGACTTCCTACTCATCTGGTTCTACCTCTCACCTCTCAGCCCCCTCCTTCGCCCCTTTACAGTGACTATCACTCCTCTACACTCAGTCCTGAATCAGGATGTCAGCCACAAATGCACCTTCTCCTTTTCCCTCCTGCTTAACTCGACCAGCTAAATTCTCCAGCAGCTCGTAGCTCCAGGTTGTAGTATCTGCAGGCTCTTGTCCATAAGTAGGAGCAGAATTAGGCCATCTGACCCATTGAGTCTGCTCCACCATTTAGTCATGGCTGATCCTTTTTTTCTCTCTCTTCCTCAACGCCAATTCCCAGCCTTCTCCCTGTAATCTTTGATCCCATGTCTGGATCCTACCTCTTTCCTCAACACTACCTGCCCCCTATCAATCTTTGTATCATTCTGCAGACTTGACAACAAAGCCATCTATTCCATCTAAAGCATTTATATACAGCATAAAAAGAAGTCCCAACACTGACCTCTATGGTACACCACTAGTCACTGGCAGCCAACCAAAAAGGATCCTTTTATTCCCACTCACTGCCTCCTACCAATCAGCCAAAGCTCTAACCATGTTAGTAACTCTCCTGTAACACCATGGGCTCTTAACTTGGTAAGCAGCCTCATGTGTGGCACCTTGTCAAAGGCCTTCTGAAAGTCCAAATATACAACCTCCACTGCATCCCCTTTATCTATTCTACTTGTAATCTCTTCAAAGAATTCCAACAGGTTTGTCAGGCAGGATTTCCCCTGAAGGAAACCGTGCTGACTTTATACTATCTTGACCTGTATCACCAAGTACTCTTATCAGCTCATCCTTAACAATTGACCCTAACATCTTCCCAACCATTGAAGTCAGGCTAACTGGTCTATAATTTCCTTTCTGCTGCCTTCTTCCTTTCTTAAGAGTGGAGTGACATTTGCAATTTTCCAGTCCTTTGGCACCATGCCAGAGTGAAATGATTTCTGAAAGATAATTTCTAATGACACCACAATCTCTAACGCTACTTCTTTGAGAACCCTAGGGTGCAGTTCATCTGGTCCTGGTGACTTATGTACCTTTAGGTCTATCACCTTCAATACGTGGCATACTGCTAGTATCTTCCACAGTGAAGACTGATGCAAAATACTCGTTTAGTTCATCAGCCATCTCCTTGCCCCCATTATTACTTCTCCTGCCTCATTTTCTAACTATCCTGTATCCACTCTCATTTCTCTTTTATTTTTAACATACTTGAAAAAGCTTTTACTATCCACTTTGATGCTGTTTTCTAGCTTGCTTTCATATTTCAGCTTTTCCTTCCAAATGATTCTTTTAGTTGCTTTTTGTAGGTTTTTAAAAGCTTCCCAATCCTCTATCTTCCTGCTAATTTTTGCTTTGTTGTATACCCTCCCTTTGGTTTTTATATTAGCTTTGACTTCCCTTGTTAGCAACAGTTGTGCTATTTTGCCGTTTGAGTCCATCTTCATTTTTGGAATACATATGTCCCGCACCGTCCTCATTTCTCCCAGAAATGCACGCCATTGCTGCTCTGCTGACATCCCTGCCGGCAGCTCCTTCCAATTTACTTTGGTAACTCCTCTCACATACCACTGTAATTTCCCTTACTCCACTGAAATACTGCTACATCAGACTTTACTTTCTCCCTATCAAATTTCAAGTTGAACACAATCATATTGTGATCACTGGGTCCTAAGGGTTCTTTTACCTTAAGCTCCCTCATCGCCTCCGGTTCATTACATAATACCTAATCCAGTATAGCTGATCCCCTAGTAGGCTCAACGACAAACTGCTCTAAAAAGCCATCTCTTAGGCATTCAACAAACTCACTTTCTTGAGATCCATTACCAACCCGAATTTCCCAATCAACCTGCCTGTTAAAATCTCCCATGACCACCATAACATTGTCCTTTTGACTCGCCTTTTCTATTTCCTGTTGTAATACGTAGTCATCCTCCCAGCCACTGTTGGGTGGCCTGTATATAACTGTCATCAATGTCCTTTTACTCTTGGAGTTTTTTAACTCAATCCACAAGGATTCAACATCTTCCAATCCTATGTCACATCTTTCCACTAATTTGATGCCATTCTTTACCAGTAGAGCCATGCCACCCCCTCTGTCTGCCTTCCTATCCCACTGAAATAATGTGTAACCTTGGACATTCAGCTCCCAACAACAACCATCCTTCGGCCAGGATTCAGTGAAGTTCATTTTATGCGGAGTATGACTGGCTGAATGAAACTGGTTGAACTTACAGAGTTTATGATGAGAGGGTGGAGACATTGATTAGATGGATCGCTCTTGCCTGGAACTGTTGTGAACTCAGTGGGTTATAAAGTTTATTTTTATATGTCGAAACATACAATGAAGTGCATTGTTTCCGTCAAATCAAATCAGTGAGAATTGTGTTGGGCAGCCCACAAGTGTTGATACACTTTTGGGCTCAACATAGCTTGCCAACAACTCTCTAACAGACCTGTACCTCTTTGGAATATGGTGGGAGCATTCAGCGGAAACCCATACGGTCACAGGGAGAATGTAGAAACTCCTTACAAACAAAGATGGGAACTGACACCCAATTGGTGATTGCTAGGGCTGTAAAGTGTTGCACTAACCATTCCGGCCATTACCATGCAGGCTAGGTAGCAACTCCTTCTGTGCCCAGTGTAATGCTTCCTGGTGTTAATTGAAAGGAATTGTGTTAATCTTGTACTATAAATTGTATGTTAATCATGGTAATGGTACAGTTATTAGTTGTGAAAATTCTTTCCACTTTGACCCATTTTGTTGGTTCCAGTGTTGGTTGACGTTTGCCCCAGTCGCAGATCAGACTGCCCGCTATTTCCACATATCCATGGACCAGGTCAATTGGTTATCCATGGTCTACCTTGTTGTCGGAATTCCATTCGGCTTTGGGTCTACATGGATACTGGACACACTTGGACTTAAAACTTCAGTAAGTTTAACTGTAAATAATTTTATGTTTGTTTATAGACAGTTTTGAGAAGCCTGCCAAAGTAGTTGCACTCTATCTTCAGTAGATGACTGGCATCAGATTAATAATAATGGCTTACTTTACTTCCTCAGCTGCTCCTGCTAAATTTTATAGGGTTGTTATTTGCTGTTATTTAGAAATACAGCTCGGTAACAGACTTTTCTAGCACAATGAGCACATGCAACCCAGTTACATCAGTGTGACCAATTAACTGATGAACCCGTATGTCTTTGTAATGTGGGAGGAATGCAGAGCACCCTAGGTGGGTTGAAGGGCCTGTATCTGTGATTCTCTGACACCCCGAGGAAACCTGTGCAATCATGGGGAGAATGTGTGAATTCCTTACAGGCAGCAGTGGAAATGAAACCAGTGTGTGCCGGCACTGTGATAGTGTTACACAGACCACTCAATACCGTTGTATTGTTTAGTGCACGGTTTAATACATGACCACATTTGCTATATTGGAACTGCCTTGAAATGCCCCATATTTTCTGATTCAAATCACACTTTGTTAACATTTAGAGTTTTTAAGCTACCATTGGTGACGAGCTACTTTATTTGGGAAATTATTTTGTTTAATGAATAAATATCCACTTCTTTTTCTCTTCACTATTACACTGTTGACCTCAGTCAAACACATGGTCCCAATTCAAACTCACTCAAGGTACAGGAAAGGGTTAAATGAAGAGGCAAATCGGAAATAAAAACAATGGTGTGTTTTTCCTGTCAATAATACTATTGGATATAGTGAGATAATGATTTATTTTGGTGTATGGTGAAAAGGTCAAGATGTTATAGCTTATGGTTTAGGTGATCATACAGATCATTGCTTTAGAGCCTGCACTGTAATGCACGATAATCCTTCAGTACTCCACCAAAATGCCACCCTGAACTGAACAGTTGACCCATTCAGTGTGTTTGTGCTGATGGGTTGGCCCAGGAGGCTAAGACACATAGGGTCCCAGGTGAGCAAGGTAATTGGATGCAAAAACCTTATGGTGATAGGAGTCCAATGGTTGATCATGTTGGATGGTTGGTTTTCTGACTGGAACTGGTGTACCAACAGAAGGCAACTGAAAAAAGGGGGAAAGGTGAAATATAGAAGTAAGCTAGCCAACAATATCAAAGAGGATACCAGAAGATTTTTTCAGTTACATAAAGAGTAAAAGAAAGGCAAGAGAAGATATTGGTTTACTGGAAAATGACACTAGAGAGGTAGTAATGGGGGCAAGGAAATGGCGAATGAATAGAAGAAGTACTTTGCATTAGTCTTCACTATGGGAGACACTAGTGGCATGCCAGTTTGAGAGTACTGAGGGCAGAAGTGAGTGCAGTTGCTATTACTGGGGAGAAGATGGTTGGGAAGCTAAAAGGTCTGAAAGTAGATAAGTCATTTGGACTAGATGGACTACACCTGAGGGTTCTGAAGGAGTTAGCTAACGAGATTGTGCAGGCATTAGTAATGGTCTTTCAAGAAACACTGGGTTCTGGAATGGTTCCAGATGGCTGAAAAATTGCAAATGTCACTCCACTCTTCAAGAAGGGATGAAGACAGAAGAAATAAAATTATAGGGCAGTTAGCCTAACCTCAGTGGTTGGGAATATGTTGGAGTCGATTGTTCAGGATGAGGTTTTGGGGTATTTGGAGGCACATGATAAAATAGGTGATAGCATGATTTCTTTAAGGGAAAATCTTGCCTGACAAATCTGTTAGAATTTTTTGAGGAAATAACAAGCAAGTCAGACAATTGATAATTGGTGGGTGTTGTGTGCTTGGATTGTCAGAAGGCCACATATGAGGCCACAAGTTGCCACATATGAGGCTACTTAACAAGATAAGAGCCCATGGAATTGTAGGAAAGATACTAGCATGGATTAGGCATCGATTGATTGGCAGGAGGCAAAGAGTGGGCATAAAGGGAGCCTTTTCTGATTGGCTGCATAGAACCATAGAACACTACAGCACAGTACAGGCCCTTCAGCCCTCCATGTTGTGCCAACCCATATAATCCTTTAAAAAAGTACTAAACCCACACTACCCCATAACCCTCCATTTTTCTTTCATCCATGTGCCTGTCCAAGAGGCTCTTAAATACCCCTAATGTTTGAGCCTCCACCACAATCCCTGGCAAGTCATTCCAGGCATGCACAACCCTCTGTGTAAAAAAACTTACCCCTGATGTCTCCCCTAAACTTCCCTCCCTTAATTTTGTACATATGCTCTCTGGTGTTTGCTATCGGTGCTCTGGGAAACAGGTACTGACTATCCACTCTATCTATGCCTCTCATAATCTTGTAGACCTCCATCAAGTCCCCTCTCATTCTTCTACACTCCAAAGAGAAAAGTCCCAGCTCTGCTAACCTTGCTTCATATGACTTGTTCTCCAAACCAGGCAACATCCTGGTAAATATCCTCTGCACCCTCTCCATAGCTTCCACATCCTTCCTATAATGAGGTGACCAGAATTGAACACAATACTCTTAAGTGCGGACTCACCAGAGATTTGTAGAGTTGCAACATGACCTCTCTACTCTTAAACTCAAACCCCTGTTAATGAAGCCTAGCATCCCATAGGCCTTCTTAACTACCCTATCAACCTGCGCAGCGACCTTGAGGGATGTATGGATTTGAACCCCAAGGTCCCTTTGTTCATCCACACTCTTAAGTAACTGACCATTAATCCTGTACTCAGTCTTCTGGTTTGTCCTTCCAAAATGTATCACCTCACACTTGTTCGGATTGAACTCCAACTGCCATTTTTCTGCCCAACTTTGCAGCCTGTCTATATCCTCTTTGACCACCTTTGATCACCTACAGCTCCATCCACAACTCCTCCAATCTTTGTGTCATCCACAAACTTACTCACTCATCCTTCCGCCTCTACATCCAGGTCATTTATAAAAATCACAAATAGCAGGGGTCCCAGGACAGATCCCTGAGGCACTCCACTAGTCACCGACCTCCACACAGAATACTTCCCTTCCACAACTACCCACTGCTTTCTTTCTTTAAGCCAATTTTTTATCCAGACAGCCAAGGTTCCACTTATCCCATGCCTCATGACTTTCTGGATGAGTCTCTCATGAGGGACCTTGTCAAATGCTTTGCTAAAGTCCATGTAGACCACATCCACTGCCCTACCCTCATCAATTTCTTTTGTTACCTCTTCAAAAAACTCAGAGGTTCGTGAGGCACGATCTTCCCTTCACAAAGCCATGTTGACTATCCATGAGTAGACTTACTTCTCCAAATGCTCATAGATCCTATCCTTAAGAATCCTTTCCGGTAGTTTGCATAATACTGACGTAAGATTCACCTGTCTATAGTTCCAAGGTTTCTCTCTATTACATTTTTTAAACAAGGGAACTACACTTGCCATTCTCCAGTCCTCCGGCACTTCCCCTGCAGCCAACGAGGATTCAAAGATCATGGCTAATGCTTCTGCGATCTCTTCTCTCAATTCCCACAACAACCTGGGGTGTATCATATCCGGCCCTGGTGATTTATCAATCTTAATGTTTTTAAGAAGATCCAGCACTTTTCTTCCTTAATCTCCACATTGTCCAGCACACAGGCCCACCCTACTTCGACCTCATCCTGATCAAGATCCTTTTCACTTGTGAATACTGAAGGAAAGTATTCATTTAAGACCTCCCCAACTTCCTCCGCCTCCCTGCACATGTTGCCCTCTTTATCCTGTAGCAGTCCCACCTTCATTCTCGTCATCCTCCTATTCTTCACATACACATAGAATGCCTTGGGGTTCTCCTTAATCCTACATGCCAAGGCCTTCTCATGCATGTGACTAGTGGTGTTCCACAGGGCCCTGTGTTGGGACTGCTTTTTCCATTGTATGTCAATAATTTTGATGACTGAATTCATGGCTTTATGGCCAAGTTCATGGACAATACGAAGATAGGTGAAAGCACAAATAGTGTTGAAGTAGATGCTGCAGAAGGATTAGAAGAATGGACCAATAAGATCATAAGATATAGGAGCAGAAGCAGGCCATTTAGCCCATCGAATCTGTTCTGCCATTCAATCATGGGCTGATCCAATTCTTCTAGTCATTCACACTCCCCTGCTTTCTCCCCATACCCTTTGCTGCCCTGGCTAATATAGAACCTATCTATCTCTGCCTTAGATGCACCCAATGACTCGACCTCCGCAGCCGCTTCTGGCAACAAGTTCCACAGATTTACCACCCTTTGACCAAAGTAATTTCTCCGCATCTCAGTTCTAAATGGACGTCCTTCAATTCTGAAGTCATGCCCTCTTGTCCTAGACTCCCCTACAATGGGAATTAACTTTGCCATATCGAATCTGTTCAGGCCTTTTAACATTCAGAATGTTTCAAGAGTTCCCCCCTCATTCTCCAGAACTCCAGGGAATACAGCCCAAGCACTGCCAGACGATCCTCATACAGTAACCCTTTCATTCCTGGAATCACTCTCGTGAATAGAGAAGTGGCAAATGGTATACAGTATCAGGAAGTGTATTGTCATGCACTTTGGTAGAAGAGTCAAAAGCAAAGACTATTTTCTAAACAGCAAGAAAATTCTTAAAATCCAAGGTGCAAAGGGACTTGGGAGTCCTCGTGCAGAATTCCCTAAAGGCTAATCTGTAGTTTGAGTTGGTGGTGAGGACGGTAAATGTGATGTTAGCATTCATTTCAAGAGAATTAGAATATAAATGCAAAGGTGTCGTGCTGAGGTTTTATACGGCACTGGTGAGGTCTTACTTGGAGTATTGTAAGCAGTTTTGTGGCCCTTGTCTAAGAAAGGATGTGCTGACATTGGAGAGGTTTCAGTGGAGGCTCATAGAAACACAGAAACATAGAAAACCTACAGCACAATATAGGCCCTTCGGCCCACGGTTGTGCCGAACATGTCCTTACCATAGAAATCACTAGGCTTATCCATAGTCCTTTATTTTTCTGAGCTCCATGTACCTATTCAAAATTCTCTTAAAAGACCCTATCATATCCGCCTCCACCACCGCCGTTGACAGCCCATTCCACTCTCTGCGTAAAAAAACTTAACCCTGACATCTACTCTGTACCTACTCCCCAGCACCTTAAACCTGTGTCCTCTTGTGGCCACCATTTCGGCCCTGGGAAAAAGCCTCTGACTATCCATGTGATCGATGCCTCTCATCATTTTATACACCTCTATCAGGTTACCTCTCATCCTCCATCGCTGCAAGGAGAAAAGGCCAAGTTCACTCAACCTGTTTTCATACGGCATGCTCCCCAATCCAGGCAACATCCTTGTAAATCACCTCTGCACCCTTTCTATGGTTTCCACATCCTTACTGTAGTGAGATGACCAGAACTGAGCACAATACTCCAAGTGGGGTCTGACCAGGGTTCTATATAGCTCCAACATTACCTCTCAGCTCCTAAATACAACTCTACAATTGATGAAGGCCAATACACCCTACACCTTCTTAACCACAGAGTCAACCTGTACAGCGGCTTTGAGCGTCCTATGGACTCGGACCCCAAGATCCCTCTGATCCTCCACGCTGCCAAGAGTCTATATTCTGCCATCATATTTGACCTACCAAAATGAACCACTTCACACTTATCTGGGTTAAACTCCATCTGCCACTTTTCAGCCCAGTTTTGCATCCTATCAATGTCTCACTGCAACCTCTGACAGCCCTCCACATTATCCACCACACCCCCAACCTTTGTGTCATCAGCAAACTTACTAACCCATTCCTCCACTTCCTCATCCAGGTCATTTATAAAAATCACGAAGAATAAGGGTCCTAGAACAGATCCCTGAGGCACACCACTGGTCACCGACCTCCATGCAGAATGTGACCCATCTACAACCACTATTTGCCTTCTGTGAATAAGCCAGTTCTGGATCCACAAAGCAAGGTCCCCTTGGATCCCATGCCTCTTTACTTTCTCAAAGAGCCTTGCGTGGGGTACCTTATCAACTGCCTTGCTGAAATCCATATACACTACAACAACTACTCTTCCTTCATCAATGTGTTTAGTCACATCCTCAAAAAATTCAATCAGGCTCGTAAGGCATGACTTGCCCTTGACAAAGCCATGGTGACTATTCCTAATCATATTATTACTTTTCAAATGTTCATAAATCCTGCCTCTCAGGATCTTCTCCATCAACTTACCAACCACTGAAGTAAGACTCACTGGTCTATAATTTCCTGGGCTATCTCTACTCCCTTTCTTGAATAAGGGAACAACATCTGCAACCCTCCAATCCTCCAGAACCTCTCCCGTCCCTATTGATGATGCAAAGATCATCGCCAGAGGCTCAGCAATCTCCTCCCTCGCCTCCCACAGTAGCCTGGGGTACATCTCATCTAGTCCTGGCGACTTGATGCTTTCCAAAAGCTCCAGCACATATTCTAAATATTTACATGCTCAAGCTTTTTAGTCCACTGCAAGTCATCACTACAATCACCAAGATCTTTTTGCATAGTGAACACTGTTATTTCCTGCTATTTCCTCTGGTTCCATACACACTTTCCCACTATCACACTTGATAGGTCCTATTCTTTCACATCTTATCCTCTTGCTCTTCATGTACTTGTAGAATGCCTTGGGGTTTTCCTTAATCCTGCCCGCCAAGGCCTTCTCCTAATTTCCTTCTTAAACTCCTTCCTGTTTGCCTTATAATCTTATAGATCTCTAACATTACGAAGCTCTCTGAACCTTTTATAAGCTTTTCTTTTCTTCTTGACTAGATTTACTATGGTCTTTGTACACAATATGCCACATTCCTTCTGTACCTTTCCCTGATAACATCTGTTCCCAATTTAAGCCTCCAATTTCTTGCCTGATAGCCTCATAATACCCCTTACTCCAATTAAACGCTTTTCTAACTTGTCTGTTCCTATCTCTCTCCAATGCTATTGTCAGGGAGATAGAATTATGATCACTATCTCCAAAATGCTCTCCTACTGAGAGATCTGACACCTTACCAGGTTCATTTTCCAATACCAAATCAAGTACAGTCTCTCCTCTTGTGGGCTTATCTACATATGGTGTTAAGAAACCTTCCTGAACACACCTAACAAACTCCACCCTATCTAAACCCCTTGCTCTAGGGAGGTGCTAATCACTATTTGGGAAATTAAAATCTCCCACCACGACAATTCTGTTATAATTACACCTTTCCAGGATTTGTTTTCCTATCTGCTCCTCAATATCCCTGTTACTGTTGGGTGGCCTATTAAAAACACCCAGTAGAGTTATTGATCCCTTCCTGTTCCTAATCTCCACTCACAGAGACTCCGTAGACAATCCCTCCATGGAGTCCACCTTTTCTGCAGCTGTGACACTATCTCTGATCAACAGTGCCACGCCCCCACCTCTTTTGCCTTCCTCCCTGTCCTTTCTGAAACATCTAAAACCTGGCACTTGAAGTAACCATTCCTGCCCCTGAGCCATCCAAGTCTCTGTAATGGCCACCACATCATAGCTCCAAGTATTAATCCATGCTCTAAGCTCATCCACTTTGTTCACAATACTCCTTGCGTTAAAATAGACACATTTCAAATTGTTGGACTGAGCACGTCCCTTTAATATCACCTGTCTATCCTCCCTCACACACTGTCTCCAAGCTTACTCTTTTTGTGAGCCAGCCTCCTCTTCCCCAGTCTCTTCAGTTCGGTTCCCACCCCACAACAATTCTTGTTTAAGCTCTCCCTAGTAGCCTTAGCAAACCTCCCCGCCAGGATATTGGTCCCACTGGGATTCAAGTGCAACCCGTCCTTTTTGTACAGGTCACACCTGCCCCAAAAGAGGTCCCAATGATCCAGAAATCTGAATCCCTGCCCCCTGCTCCAATCCCTCAGCCATGCATTTATCCTCCACCTCATTCTATTCCTATACTCACTGTTACGTGCCACAGGCAGTAATCCTGAGATTACTACCTTTGCGGTCCTGCTTCTCAACTTCCTTCCTAACTCCCTGTAGTCTGTTTTCAGGACCTCTTCCCTTTTCCTGCCTATGTCATTGGTACCAATATGTACCACAACCTCTGGCCGTTCACCTTCCCACTTCAGGATAGCATGGACACGATCTGAAACATCCCGGACCCTGGCACCTGAAAGGCAAACAACCATCCGAGTTTCTTTCCTGCGTCCACAGAGTTGCCTGTCTGGCCCCCTAACTATAGAGTCCCCTATCACTGCTGCCTTCCTCTTCCTTTCCCTACCCTTCTGAACCACAGGGACGGACTCTGTGCTAGAGGCATGGCCACTGTTCCTTTGCCCAGGTAGGCTGTCCCCCCCACCCCCACCCAAAAGTACTCAAACAGGAGTACTTATTGTTAAGGGGTACAGCCACAGGGGTACTCTCTAGTACCTGACTCTTCCCCTTCCCTCTCCTGACTGTTACCCACTTGTCTGTCTCCCATGGCCCTGATGTGACCACCTGCCTATAACCCCTTTCTATCACCTCCTCATCTGACCCGACGAAGATCATCGAGCTGCATCTCTAGTTCCCTAACGCGATCCCTTAGGAGCTGCAGCTCGACACACCCGGTACAGATATGGCCGTCCGGGAGGCTTGGAGACTCCAGGACCTCCCACATTTTACACAAAGCATGGAAAATTGGCCTCACACACATACTTCCTTTCTGCAATTAACACAGGTAAACCTACCTGGCCTTGTCCCGTTACTGCCTAAGGCCGTTGCACCAAAGCCCTATCACTCTGCTACCTCTCACTCCGCTGCCTGCTGGATATGGCGATCTTCTTTTTAAACTTCTCCCGCTTTACTGGCTGACGTCATGCATCTGCGCAGTCTTGCCTCTCTTTACCCCGAGTGGTAAAATGCCTTCTGTCCGGAAATCCTTAGCCTTCTTGCTTCGAATCTAAAACCGCTGAAGATTCCTTGCCTTTTTAAACTTTTCCTGCTCTAATGGCTGATGTCACGTGCCTGCGCAGACTTGCAGGAATCTAAAAAGGGATCTAAGAAGTGTGGATTGGGACAGGTTGTTCTCTGTCAAGGATGTGATTGTTAAGTGGGAGGCTTTCAAAGGAGAAATTTTGAGAGTGCAGAGTTTGTATGTTCCTGTCAGGATTAAAGGCAAATTGAATAAGAATAAGGAACCTTAGTTCTCAAGGGATATTGGAACTCTGATAAAGAAGAAGAGAGAGATGTATGACATGTATAGGAAACAGGGAGCAAATAAGGTGCTTGAGGAATATAAAAAGTTCAAAGAAGTACTTAAGAAAGAAATCAGGAGGGCTAAAAGAAGACATGAGGTTGGTTTGGCAGTCAAGGTGAAGGATAATCCAAAAAGCTTCTACAGGTATATTAAGAGCAAAAGGATAGTAAGAGATAAAATTGGTCCTCTTGAAGATCAGAGTGGTCAGCTATGTATGGAACCAAAAGAAATGGGGGAGATCTTAAATTTTTTTTACATCTGTATTTACTAAGGAAACTAGAATGGAGTCAATGGAAATAAGGCAAACAAGTAGTGAGGTCATGGAACCTATACAGATTGAAGAGGAGGAGGTGCTTGCGGTAGAACATAGAATAGTGCAGCACATTACAGGCCCTTCGGCCCACAATGTTGTGCCTACCCTCAAACCCTGCCTCCCATATAACCCCCCACCTTAAATTCCTCCATATACCTGTCTAGTAGTCTCTTAAACTTCGCTAGTGTATCTGCCTTCACCACTGACTCAGGCAGTGCATTCCACACACCAACCACTCTCTGTGTGAAAAACCTTCCTCTAAAATCCCCCTTGAACTTCCCTCCCCTTACCTTAAAGCCATGTCCTCTTGTACTGAGCAGTGGTGCCCTGGGGTAGAGGCGCTGGCTGTCCACTCTGTCTATTCCTCTTAATATCTTGTACACCTCTATCATGTCTCCTCTCATCCTCCTTCTCTCCTAGCTCTAGCTCCCTTAATCTCTGATCATAATCCACACTCTCTAAACCAGGCAGCATCCTGGTAAATCTCCTCTGTACCCTTTCCAATGCTTCCACATCCTTCCTATACTGAGGTGACCAGAACTGGACACAGTACTCCAAGTGTGGCCTAACTTTAAGAGCTGCATCATTACATCGTGATTCTTAAACTCTATCCCTCAACTTATGAAAGCTAACACCCCCTAAGCTTTCTTAACTACCCTATCTACCTGTGAGGCAACTTTCAGGGATCTGTGGACATGTACCCCCAGATCCCACTGCTCCTCCACACTACCAGGTATCCTGCCATTTACTTTGTACTCTGCCTTCGAGTTTGTCCTTTCAAAGTGTACCACCTCACACTTCTCTAGGTAGAACTCCATCTGCCACTTCTCAGCCCACTTCTTCATCCTATCAATGTCTCCCTGCAATCTTCGACAATCCTCTACACTACCTACAACACCACCAACCTTTGTGTCGTCTGCAAACTTGCCAACCCACCCTTCTACGCCCACATCTAGGTCGTTAATAAAAATCACAAAAAGTAGAGGTCCCAGAACAGATCCTTGAGGGACACCACTAGTCATAACCCTCCAATCTGAATGTACTCCCTCCACCACAACCCTCTGCCTTCTGCAGGCAAGCCAATTCTGAATCCACCTAGCCATACTTCCCTGGATCCCATGCCTTCTGACTTTCTGAATAAGCCTACTGTGTGGAACCTTGTCAAATGCCTTACTATCTTGAGGCAAATCAGAGTAGATAAATCCCCAGGACCTGACAGGGTATTCCCTCGGACCTTGAAGGAGACTAGTGTTGAAATTGCAGAGGCCCTGACAGATATATTTAAACTGTCGGTATTTACTGGTGAGGTGCCAGAGGATTGGAGGATAGCTCATGTAGTTCCATTGTTTAAAAAAGGCTCTGAAAGTAATCCAGGAAATTATAGGCTGGTAAATTTGACGTCGGCAGTAGGTAAATTATTTGGATAGACAGGGACTTATTAGGGAGAGTCAACATGGCTTTTTGCATGGTAGGTCATGTTTAACCAATCTATTAGAGTTTTTTGAGGAAGTTACAAGGAAAGTGGATGAAGGGAAGGCAGTGGATTTTGTATACATGGACTTCAGTAAGGCCTTTGATAAGGTCCCGCATGGGAGGTTAGTTAGGAAGATTCAGTCGCTAGGTATACATGGAGAGGTAGTAAATTGGATTAGACATTGGCTCAATGGAAGAAGCCAGAGAGTGGTAGTGGAGGATTGCTACTCTGAGTGGAGGCCTGTGACTAGTGGTGTGCCACAGGTATCAGTGCTGGGTCCATTGTTATTTGTTGTCTATATCAATGGTATGGATGATAATGTGGTAAATTGGATCAGCAAATTTGCTGATGGTACAAAGATTGGAGGTGTAGTGGACAGTGAGGAAGGTTTTCAAAGCTTGCAGAGGGATTTGGACCAGCTGGAAAAATGGGCTGAAAAATGGCAGATGGAGTTTAATACAGACGTGTGAGGTATTACATATTGGAAGGAAAAACCAATGTAGAACATACAAGGTAAATGGTAGGGCACTGAGGAGTGCAGTAGAACAGAGGGATCTGGGAATACAGATAGAAAATTCCCTAAAAGTGGCGTCACAGGTAGATAGGGTCGTAAAGAGAGCTTTTGGTACATTGGCCTTTATAAATCAAAGTATTGAGTATAAGAGTTGGAATGTTATGGTGAGGTTGTATAAAGCATTGGTGAGGCTGAATTTGGGTATTGTGTGCAGTTTTGGTCACCTAATTACAGGAAGGATATTAATAAGGTTGAAAGAGTGCAGAGAAGGTTTACAAGGATGTTGCCAGGACTTGAGAAACTGAGTTACAGAGAAAAGGTTGAATAGGTTAGAACTTTATTCCCTGGAGCTTAGAAGAATGAGTGGAGATTTGATAGAGGTGTATAAAATTATGATGGGTATAGATAGAATGAATGCAAGCAGGCTTTTTCCACTGAGGCTAGGGGAGAAAAAACCAGAGGACATGGGTTAAAGGTGAAGGGGGAAAAGTTTAAAGGGAACATTGAGGGGGGCTTCTTCACACAGAATGTGGTGGGAGTGTGGAATGAACTGCCAGATGAAGTGGTAAATGTGGGATCACTTTTAACATTTAAGAAAAACTTGGACAGGTACATGGATGAGAGGTGTATGGAGGGATATGGTCCAGGTTCAGGTCAGTGGGACTAGGCAGAAAAATGGTTTGGCACAGCCAAAAAGGACCAAAAGGCCTGTTTCTGTGTTGTAATGTCCTATGGTTCTATGGAATGTTATGTTTAAGTTTTATAAGATGTTGAGGCCTATTTTGGAATATTGTGTACAGT